>NC_090940.1:160484332-161095294 GCF_040938575.1 Ambystoma mexicanum
TTTGTTACAGAGACAACAATTGTTACATGCATGAACTGAGATTTGTAAACACTAGAATGCATGCTAACCCACCCTGGTATGTAGTGATTATATTGAATACAAAATAACGAATGAAAAAACAGCTACAAACATACAAACTGTGTAAGGAGAGAGCCCTTATATCTGAACCATGGTCCTCTGATGAACTCCAAACTTTAAAACCTAAATGCAGACAGGCTGAAGGAAAATGGCGGATGGCTACACAACTGCCAACAGAACAGTCTTCCGCCATGCCCTAACTCTTTATCAAAAAGCAATATTTATGGCTAAGAAATCTTTCTTTAGTGAAAAGATTGAATCTCTGGTCACTAAGCCTAAAGCACTCTTTGAATTAGTGCAATCCCTCTCCACCCCGTCCAAGACGGGGATCTCTATTGAGCCCTCACAAGCTCTCTGTGACTCCCTGTCCTCCTTTTTTCATTCTAAAATGATTGCTATGTGCAAGGATATCAGAGACAACCCGGCTGTCACTACTTCCAAGCACACTGCTTCCGAGCCACCTACTGGAAAAACTTCATGGGTCTCTTTTCCTGTCTTTTCTGAACAGGACATTTCCAAAGTGATTCACGGTCTCAAATCAGTATCTCCGGCTGATGCCATCACATTGGATGTGCTTAAAAATATCTCTACTGATCTCATCACTTACATTACATCGGCAGTAAATATATCTTTTTAAAGAAGGGTTCATTCCCAACTCTTTGACACATGCTCGTGTGCTGCCACTGTTGAAGAAGCCTTCTTTGGACCCAGCTGTGCTGACTAACTTTCGTCCTATTTCTCTTCTCCCATCCTTAATGAAGGTGATGGAGGCTTTGATTTCTCCTCTCCTGTCATCCTTTATGGAAACATCTGGGCATTTTGATACCTTTCAGTCTGGTTTTAGACCCAGGAGGGGAACCGAGTCTGTTCTGAATTCTGTACTCGATGACCTCAACCGCTTAGTTGACCAAGGTGGTGTGGGAGCTCTCCTCCTGCTCAACCTGTCGGCCGCGTTCGACGTGGTAGATCACACCATCTTGATCTCCTGCTTGTTGAGCGCGGGCCTAGGAAGTGAGGTACTGAACTGTTTCACAGCCTTTCTGGCTGACCGGTCCCAGTCTGTGTTTATGCCACCTTTTTTGCTCTGAATCTGTTCCATTATTCTGTGGAGTTCCTCAGGGATCTCCACTCTTGCCAATTCTCTTTAACATTTATATTCGCCCTCTTCTCCTCTCCTTCTTATGTCCCGTGGTTTCCGCTTTTATTTTTATGCAGACGATACTCAGATCCTGGTCCACCTAGATCTGTCTCGACCTGAGACGGCAACTCGGCTTAGGAGCTGCCTAGAGGACTTGGGCGTTTGGATGGCAAATAACACCTTGAAACTTAATGGCAGCAAGACAGAGGTACTTGTAGTGGGAACTTCTACTCTGCTTACTTACTGGACCCCTGATTTCTGGCCTGTCTCTCTTGGCACCTTTCCCTCTCTGTCTCTCGCATTGAGAAACCTGGGGGTAAAGTTCTCTTCCTCCTTAGCTATGTCTGAACAGGTGGGTGCAGTATGTAACTCCGGCCATTTTAAGTTTCGCACTTTGCAAAAGGTTCTCCCCTTTATCCCTGCTCACTTTCATGCTCCGGTGGTTGCAGCATTGGTCCTCAGTACAGTTGATTACTGTAACTCATTATACTTTAGCCAACCATGCTACTTAATTAACCGCCTTAAAATGCTTCAGAATGCGGCGGCCAGAGTTATTCTGCACCGCCCCGGCACGCTCGCATGTGGCACCGCTCCTGAAACAACTGCACTTGCTTCCTATCGAAAAGCAAATTCTATTCAAATCCATGTGTATGGTGCGTCTGCCTTCTATATGCTGGGAGCAGAATACCTTCAAGAAAAATGTGTTCAGTATGTCCCTGCTCGCCCCCTCCGGTCTCAGGCCGCCCTACTACTTTCTATCCCTCGTGTTAGACGGAGCAGGACTGGCAGCCGCGCCTTCTCGGCGGCTGCTATGTCGCATGGAACCAGCAGCCCTGGGCATTCCGTGCGACCTCCAATCACTTGGCTTTTGGCGTACCCTGAAGACCTTATTTTGACAACATTTTTGAGTGGCCTGCTCCGGGCGCCTCACCTCTGCTTAGTGCCAAGATGCCCTAGGGCATATGTGCGCTCTACAAAAACATTTAACTAACATAACTAATACCAAAATAACTAATTTTGATCAAAACTAAAATTGGGGTTGTGAGAGGGAATAGTGGGTTTGGGGGTGTGGGGTAGTATTTTTTTTTAAAGGGGGTTTTGGAGGAACCCCCCAAAACAACAAAAAATGTATGTTATTTTGGAATTAGTTATTCTGTATTCATTATTTTTTTATTAGTTAATATTTCATAATTCCTTGGTTATGCCACACACACATGGTGACTAAACACACCCACAAACAGAAATGAAACATCACAACACTACCAGGGGTCAAGTCTTACAAATTAAAGTGGGGGAGGGAACTCATTAACAAATGCAATGGCATGTGATGTCATCAGAAATTAGCATATCAAGGTGAAATATGCATATATCATTAAATTGGCTTTGCATAACCACCAAAATTGCACAGGACGAATGACATTTGCCTTTCATAAATTTTAACACTCAATTTTGTGCGTAATTGGTGTCATACAGCCCAGCCTTGATTCAAGGCTGGGCTGCATGATACAAACGCTCGTAGCTGTATTCGTTTCAAATTGCTTTACAATTATTGTAAAGCAATTTGAAACGAATACAGCTACGAGAGTCTTCAATCGGCATCATGCAGCCCAGCCTTGATTCAAGGCTGGACTGCATGATACAAACGCTCGTAGCTGTATTCGTTTTCAAATTGCTTTACAATTGGTATCATGCAGCCCATGATACCAATTGTAAAGCAATTTGAAATTAATACAGCTACGAGAGTCTTCAATTGGTATCATGCAGCCCAGCCTAGAGGCTGGGCTGCATGATACCAATTGTAGACGAGCGTCAGGAAGCATTAAGTTTATGCTTTCTTTTCCGGCGCTCGACAGGAAAGTAATTTACTTTCCTGTCGAGCGCCGGGAATGAAAACAGTCCAGTGGCCTCTTTGGGTGCTCTGAGTTGGGGGCAGATGAGTGGACAGGCCAGTGCTTACCTGGCTAGCTTCACCAACTGTCAGCTCGGGCACTCAATGAGCCTTGGAGGTGCCTGGGGTCACAGCCAAATGCTGTGCATCTCCCAGGCCTGCGTGACCCTCCCCCAATCCTGGGCCTGCAACGCAGAGCCGAGGTGTTAACCCTCAAGCTGCTTCAATCAGCAGCCAGCTGTGTTCGCTCTAAATCATTAAATGAGCACGAAAAAAGACACACTAAGCTAACGTGTCTTTTTTGTGCTCATTTAATGATTTATAGCGGCAATTGCGGGAAATGGCAAATTTTGCGATTTTTTTGCAAATCGCAAAATCGCCATAAGGTGGATGGTCTGCCTAGTAGGACAGTTACTGTTATCTTCTCTGCTGTATCCCCCTCCCCTTGTCTTGTGGCGCCTGGAAACACATTTTGATGTATAGTCACCATTCAAATGTGCAATAAATTAAATAAATGCAGCATGGAAATGGATACCATGAAGGTGACTGATAATATTGTCCTCAACATCCTCAACGATCTCTGTCTTTGCATCTTTGTTTTTCCTTGTCTTCTCAGCCAAGTTCGACAAAGTAGGCCACCGTACACTCATGCACATTCTACGTTGCCTACTGAGGATTAGCAAAACTGTCCTCAGCTGGTTCAAATTGTACCTCGCTCTCTGCCATTAAATTGTCCGAATACCTTCCTCCAGATCACTAACTCTACCAATCACCTGTGGAGTCCCACAAGAATCCATCATCTCCCCCCTTAATGTTCAACCTTCACATGGGACCGCTCTGAATGCTCCTGGCTCCACACAACATTAACATACGCCAATAAACAGATGACGCGCAGCTCTACCTCTAAATATCATCCATCGAAGACACTCACTGTCTCACAGCTACCCTCACATTGATCCAGTGCTGCATGTCCAGTGCTTACTTGAGACACGGCCCCTGCAAAACTGAATTCTGTGACAAATTCAGGGAATTCGTCCATTCTCCATAAGGGAGAGCCACCCTCCGTGGGACTAGGAATGTGAGCCTGCTAAGCTTAACACTCCCTATGGGAAAGTCCCATTTGGTAGTTGGCCATATGGGGATTGACCAGGACAATTGTGCTCATGGCACTTTCGAAATGGCTGCTGTAGTTTCTGACCCTTTAATAATACCATCCTTACTTGATCTGCAGAATCAATGGATTGTCCAATCTCATTACAGCCAGAAACATAGAGGGCATACTAGCGACTTCAGAGGAGGAGTAAACCCCACAAAGCCAACCACAAGAGCAGACGTCCTGAAAGGTTGGGACAGGAAGCAGCCCTACAAGAAGGCATTTTACGTGGAGGAGCTGAGAAGCTTGTAGATTGCTGCTTTGTTCGAAAATGTTCAGAGCCAGGGAGATGGCTTACAGTCTGCACAGCGTGGCGCCGAAAGGCTAGGGCACATAAGATGCACACAAAAACACGCTGTGCTGTGCCCCTGGCCTCCAGCGCGGAGCTCTGCAGAGAGCAGAAGGAACAGGGAAGCAGGGAGCTGGACGCCAGACACTGCAGCAGGTAAGTGGGGGAGGAGGTAGAACTGGGCAGAGGGTACCGTGTAGCGGCAGGGGTTTTGGGGGGTCCCCCCCCGACAGGGAGAGGCCTCCGCACAAAACATTGCTCCTTCGGCAGGCAGCCTTTTGTGCTGCAATCGTGGTTGCAACCTTTTGTGCATGACCATTGGACATAGAACCAGCGAGACTCGACCGAAGGAGAGAAGACCTGACTTATGCATAGAAGTTGTTGACCAGTGCCTGCAGTTTTACAGTCATCGAACTCCGGCAGGAAGTAGACAAACCGTTGAACAGACACTGAGAGCTAAGAACTCAAACCGCTGGTCTGATCTAGCCGAGGAGACCACCTCTCCCGAGGACTGCTGTTATGCCAAACAACATATAGGTCGTTGTTTCAGGGTGGAGAGACCTGGTCAGACCCCAAGACAGGGTATGAAATGAGATACCTTAAGGCAGGGTGAGAGACTAGAGACCCCAAAGTGGGGTGCAAGACAAGGGACTCCACAGCAGGATGTGAGACAAAATACCCCAAGGCGGGTGAGAAACCAGAGACCTCAAGGTGGGGTGAGAGATATAGTACTCCAAGGTGGGGCGAGAGTATCAGGAACCTAAGGCAGGGTGGAAGAAACCGATCCCCAAGGTGAGGTGTGAGACGCAAGACCCCAAGTTGGAGAGAACGAAGCAATACCGAAAGACTCGGTTAGCGGAGCAATATAGCAAGGCCGGGAGAAAGACACGCAACCCCAAGGTGGGATGAGGGAAACCATATCCCATGGCTGAGTGACCGTTGCCTAACTGGAAAAATCAGATACTATCACACTAAGAGAAGAGGAAAAATAAAGAGACATTTTTCAAACCTGACCATTGAACTGTACAACCAGGCCAGAGAGACATTCGGGTGGGGGTCAGAAGCCAGCCACCATGTCATAGGTTGAGAAGGAATAGCTTTACAGACCTTTTCTGGTTGAGTGTATGTCGATCCTTTTTGTTAGTGGTCGGGAAAGAGCTTAGGTTAGATTAGCCTTTGGATGGAAGATTGTCATATTTGTGAGACAACCTGACAAGCACCTGTTTATTATTTTCTTTAGATAGGGCAAATAACTCATTAGAGAGAGGGAGGGAATAGGCCTTTTTCTCTTTGTTTCAATAAACCTTGAGTTATAACATGCCCTCTTGTCCATCTCCTGAGCCTGATTTACAACAATTCCTCCTGCTGAACAACAGCACTGAACATCCAGACATTCAGACCTGACTGTCAAGCCCCGGGTCCCCCTCCCGGTGGTCCTCCTCAACTGTGTCCTTAATTGAGCTCTCTGGGGTCTCCGATTCCTCCTTCTTGCGTGGTTTCCGTGATTCCTTGGTCTTCTTTTCCTTCTTGTGATGAAGGTAGGGGCGAGCTCCCTCGGAGGCCGCCTTGGCCTGGCGAAAACCCCAAGACTAGGGGGACCCCGAGGATCAAGCACCCAAAATCAGGGGAAAAGTCTCCTTGGCACACAAAACCCTGATATATGAGATGTTAAGTATCAACAGTGCAGCTTCAGTGTAGCAAGATATTCTTCTCTGGGTATGGATGTTGCTGTCCAGGTAATACTGTAGTTCTGCAAGGATCACAGCAGATTTGGTGACAAAGGTAGTTGGCTTTCTTGCAGTATCCAAGAATGCTACTGCACAGTGCAGCTAATGCTAAAGTAAAGATTTTGGAGATTCAGAGTTACAAGGGAGTGGATGTCAAAATGTATCAATGGAAGCAAGTCAGGAGGCAGCAAGATAGGCTACAAAAAAATATCCGTAGCCCGCTGATACTGGGAAGCAGACAGAATTATTAGAGTATAGATCTGCCGGGTAGGAAGAAGACGAGTAGAAGCCTAAGTAGAGTACCAGGCTAAAAGGGAGAGTAATGGCCGTTAAAAGCCGAAAAATGGAAGACCGCAAGAGAGCGGTGAATGGGACAGTAAGAAACTGAAGTAGAGACCGCAAGGGCGCAGTGAACTGACTGTGAGGCAGCCAAAACAGAAATCCGCAGCCACGATGCATAAATGGCTAGAAGCCGAAAAAGTAAAGACAGAACCCGCAAAGGAGCGGGAAGGAAGGGAATAGGAAGATAGAAAAATGGAACTCAGGAAAACCCACCCAAAACCACGCAGCACAGAGCGGCCAAAAGAAATAGGGAAGTAGATTAGACTTACCCCAACACTGGTAGAAGGCACGAACTAAGAAAAATGACAGGAAAGCTCACCAGTGGTGGAAAAAAACATGGAGCAAAGTCGGCAAAGACAAAGAAAACAAAGAATAAGGCAGGAAAACTGTAATAGCTAGACTACTGAGCACAGAGGTCTGACAGTGTAAACCCAGGAAACGGATACAACGCACAGAAGACCAGTATCCGCCCACAGTTAAGGTGGCAGCGGCCATCTTGAAGGAACACTAGACCGTAAGGATGGGATCTCAGGACACCATGTTACATGTACTTCCACCTTTGCCAACACTTCCACGAGCGCAACAGGACACTGGCTCTATGCTGTGAACCTCCAGGGTCTCACACCCCTAGCTGACCATCTGTGCAAAGTCTCTTGGGTTCTACATCGACAAACGCCTCTACTTAAAGTAGCACATAGCAACGATGGCACAAACTGCTTGATACCAACTTTCTCTCTTGCAGAAAATCATGCCTTTTATCTCAGGAAACCATTTTCAGGTCTGCTGTCCAAGCCGTTGTCCTCTCCCACCTAGATGTGGCAATGCCCTCCTGGAAGGCCTTCCTGCAACCACCCAGGCACACCTGAATTGTACGCTACATGCTGCAGCACAACTCCAAGGGCTCTGCAACTTCAAGCATCACCCCAACCCTCATCATACTGCATTGGTTCCTGCAAGCACATAGGACCTACAAATCCTGCTGCATCATCTATAAGGCTGTCGCTCTCAAGTCCCCAAACTGCCTTGCTGAGAAGCTGAGCATCTTTGGAGGCCTATGATCCACCAGAAGGATGGACATGTGCAGACTTGAACTCCACCGGTGCAGGCAGGAAAGAACCTGAAGACAATCCTCATCTATCTATTCCCCCCAAACTATGGAACTTCCTTGCCGTCAACACCAGACACGCCACCTCAACTCACATTTCAGGAAGGAGCTCAAGGCCCTCCTCCTCAATGAATGGCTCCTTCCTAACACATAGGTCCAAACCCCCTCCACTCCCAGCCTGAGAGAGGGTGATATGCTCACCCTTATTCCGCCCCTCCGCTGGTTACTTGTAGATATCTTGCTGCTAAATTGACCGCCCTAACCCTCCCCCGTGGTTCATGCCTCACTCCTTTGTATTGATCCCTCGTGACCTGCTTCCCTCCATGACTTGTAAAGTACTCTGTCCCACACTGCAAATACCTTTGGCACCTTATCTATGGAAGTTCACCAGCACTGAGCCAGGCTTCTAGGAGCTTTTGTAGGTGGTTATTTGGCATCAGGTTGTGGAGCTGGTCAACTGGGTCCATCATGTGGTGCAGTCCAAAGAGCAAAGGCACGTGGCACAGAGAACTTGGGACTGGCAGGCAATGTCTGGGTCGGTGCATCTCACAAGTGGTTCAATGTGGGAATCCAGGCCCTTTCTGTACCGCCCAGCCAGGAAGGTATAGAGCATATGAGCAGGGTGTTTTTAACCCCAGAAGGACCTTTCCAATTTGTGTTCCTATCATTTGGCTTTCATGGGGCTCCTGTTATGTTCTAATGTCTAATGGACCACCTCCCAGCCCCCTGTCAGACCTTTGCTGGGGCATACCTAGATGACCTCATTGCATAAAGCAAGATGTGGCAGGTTCACCTGAGACACCTTGCTGCAGTCTGCAACCATTTGAGAAGAGCCTATCTCACGGACAACCCCACAAATGCCACCTGTCCCAGTCATCCGTGAATACCCTGGGTTCCATGTTAGGAATGGACTGGGGCTACGCTATCAAAGTTAAGTTAAGACTGTCCAGAGCATCCCATTGCCCCAAACCAAGCCCCAAAAAGGACATAGTCTTTTCTGGGGCTGGTGTAAAACTAGAGGGGATTCATCCCCAACTTCTCAGAATTAGAAGCACCACTGACTAAGACTCATCCTAACCCTGTACACTGGCACCAAGAGACACAAATGGCTTTGACAATTTTAAGACCCGACTTTGTAAAAGCTAGTGGTTTCCATTGTCGACTCACAAGAATTCCTCCTCCAAACTGATGCCTCCTCAGTGGGGCTGGGGACAGATTTATCTCGGAACAAAGACGGGGAAGAGAGGCCATGCTATACATCAGTTGCAAGCTCTTCCCAAAGGAAAAATAACTATCCGGTGGTCAAGTTAGAATGTCTCCTTGTAAAATGGGACATACATAGCCTCCCCTTCGGTGTGGATAGCACGAAAATAAGGACACAACCCAGTGTCTCCTAAGATGTCCTTGGCCCCTGAACCAAAACAAGCAAACGTATTCTTTCTTTCCCGGTACCCACAGGTATATAGATGCCCCGGGGAAGATGGGGACACTTAGAATAAAGGGTGAAGGTGTGTGACTGGGATAGAGACCTGACTGTCAAGGGGGATGGGATTCCTATTAAAATATGGCAGGAGGCCTAGCAAGGTATTTACCAGAGCCAGGCCTGCCCCAGAGGTGGTGTGAGGGAGTTATGAGTGGATGCCGGTCTCTGTCCCCTCCTGATGTGCCTGGTTAGAAGTCCAAAGTACCACTTGCAAACTAATACTAAAGGATCCATCAGAATGTCAGTCGAAAAGCGAACTCCACCGTCCTGTGTCATATCCTACTTCTATCCCTTACACTACACCTAAAGAAAAAGCCAACAGAAAGTTCCTTCATCAGGAGAATTACTCCCTTCTCCTGGTATTGCACTGGTATTCCCAGAAATGTTCTTTGGCAAAAAGGATTATGCTTATGAGTACAGGATTTAGTGAGTGTGCACTGCTAATTAATGTAAAATGTGTGTTTCTCTTCTAAATTCTCTAAAGTAGGTCTGTGATCCTGTTGCCAACAAACCTCACATGCACAGTGAGGTATGCTAATATTGATAGACAGATGGATCTTAGGTATGATGTCCGAGGAAGTTGGAAGGATCTTCTGTGAAATTAAAGAAAATGGTTCTCATTAAGTGAGTCTTATGGACTATTTCCTGCAATCTCTCACCACAATGTCTTAATGCAGCCATCTGACCTCGGACGGATTGCTAGTGCAAGCTGATCCTCCGTGTCACTATGGCTTTATACTTTTGAAAATGTTTTTCTTTGTTTGCACAACTATGTTTAGAGAAGGAAAAGTATACTTAGAAGAACATATTTTTACTATTTTTCCAGGATCAAAATTAAGGATCCTCAGCTGTATGCTTACCAGACTGCAGATGACAATCAAATCTATTTTTACTATGACACAGCGGTCAGATAAAAACTTTACAATTTCAAAAAATACACAAATTAAACTGTAATCTGGATATGGCATTATTCTTGCAACACAGAGTTACATAGACGGTCTTATTTATTTTTGTAAAATTGAGTCCCTGAAGATGGTCAATAGACGAAACTGCATTGGACAAGCTATGACCCACATCTGTCTCTGAAAATAAAGAACTTCTTTTGAGTTATACAACAGTCGTCAAGAGGATTCAATATATGAAATGTTAGAAAAATTGGAATGAATTGTTACAATATATTAACTTAATTTATAGGACTATTATGTTTTGAATTTCACACGTGATACTTCCAAATTCTTAGGACATCATACCTAGGATCCATCTGTCTATCTTTGGAAAAAGGATGCCGGGGGAGTAACTGCCCTCTCCTGGCCTTTAGTACAAACAAACCTTTACACCAGTCATTCAACTTTTAGAACCAAGAGAATCTAAGGGTGCAGAAGTACATGTCTGACACAGTGGTTTTATGTTTGTAGGCAAAGACTTTTATGTATAAATATATATTCACCGAAAAAAACATTGTTAAAGGGACGTTATGGTTAAGTTGCAGTAACAAAAACCCATGAAATTCACTGAAAAAACCTTGTTAAAGGGACGTTACTGTTACAAGTAAAACCGAAACACCCTTGTAATTCACCAGTTATGGTACGCTAAGCAACCATAACTCGCGCCACCTCCGTGCACTGCTAAGACTAACACCCAGGTCATCAAAGATGACATCACAAATGTCATTGAGGACATCACCGATGACAACCCATATGAAATTAATTGTGATAAAAAGTCTCTAAAGGGGTTGTGTTTACAATGTTAGTAACAAGATGTGAGGGGTGATCAGGAGATCTATCATGAACTACTTAATGTATTAAAAAATGTACTCATGTCAACAAAACACAATATTGGAGTGTTGTTCTTAATACAGGAACCCACATAGACATAGGCAATGGCTGCAGCCTGCACTAGAGAAGTAAAATATTTTCAATCTGGGAATTTCGGATAGTAAAATAATGAATGCGACCTTATCAGTGTTTTCAGTAATGCTAAACATGGAATAAATAGCTAGGGTCTGATTCACAGAAGCCTTTTATAATGGTGCAATCCCATTGGCGCAAACACCTGTGAATCACGCCCCTAATAGCCAATAGCTAATAGTTGAAGACTTACTACATACTTGTGTTAGTACAAACAATACACATCAAGACCTACATTGCATCCAAATCTACAAACACGTACATTAAAAAATACATTTTTTTTTTAATTTAACACACATTACAATGGAATGCAGCAATCGCAAACCATAACTGTACAGTTCATATAATCTCTTCACTACAACTCTGCATACAGATTGAGAAACACCAGGTGCTTATTAGACAACGCATTCTCACTAAATATTAAGTGCATTGTATTTATTTCTCTAGTATTAGCTTTCATTATATAAACATGTGTTATAAGCCAGAAGCCCTTTTTTTTCTTACAGAAATGGCAAGCACACTGGAACGGTTAGAGGAGAACGTCCCAAAAGAAGAAATGAGTGACAATAACATTTACAATGGTATAGGATAGATATTTTAATGTAAACAAATAATGTATTTTGTACACATCTTACTAAAATAATAATTTCTATTTCTCTTGCAGTAGATAGTTTTCATTAAGAAACCCCGCCCCAGTTGAATTCTACCCAATCCCCAGAATCACTAACAGAAGCCCTAACCCCAATTCTAATCAAATCATAATCTTGTCCAGCAAATTAGATTAATTTAGTAATCATTTGAAAGAACTTGTACAGTATATATAAAATCATGTAATTAAAAGTGTTCCTGATCGCTGTCCTTCTTGCACCTGTCCCCCTTGTCCCCAGCAATCATCCCCAGCAAATTTTGAACATTTCAGCGAAAGACGCTTTGATGAAACAATACTCCCTTACTCCCCTCATAATTTTTGTACAAAAGTACCCAATTCTCCCATTTATGTTTCCCATTCCGAGACCCCATCCCTTTCTTGAATAAATATATTTTTGTACTAATAAATGTTTTGTTTATTGTTGTGTAGTGTTACCTATTTTTTAAACTCTCATTATGAGTCCGCAAACACTAAGACTATCCGGGGTTTCTGTACTCTAAATGGAGGTGCCCCTGGACAGGCGCGATGTCCGGAAATTTCTGTTTTCATGTGATACACTTTTAATTAGTCTGTGTACACCGCGCCTGTTCCACATACACCCAGTGCATGCGCCCTGCTTTTCCCACCTGGAGGGTGTCTGCGGACGGCTGTCAGGGCTGCGGAAGTCATCATGTGACCGTACCCAGGCGGTGTGACGCGAGTGTCCGTGAACGGTGTCCGTGGCCACAGATATTTTAAAAGTGCTTTTCCAGCCAATCTGGGGTGTTTCAAGCAAGAACTTTACACATGCACAGATTCCAGACCCACTCTGTCGATCTGGCAACTTGTGACGGCTTTCCAAGGTCTATTTTGACTTGGTAGTCTGCAGACAGTACGACTGTCCATGGACGGTTGCTCTTAAGGGACCCACCCATTACTTTTCCTCATTATTAATCTGGCTATTCTGTGGAGAGCATTTTACAGCACCTGCTTTGCAGAACTTTATTTGTGGACAGTGGACAGAATCATGGCATCTGCTATGGCCACTTCTGCTCCCCAACCACCACCACCATCACCATCTGGAGGGCCAGGACAGGGGCAGGGACAGGGACAGGAGCTCTCTCAGACCCCCGAGCAGCCACATGGAGGAGAGGGCAGGAGCCCCTCCTCACCGACGACGATCGCACGTGGCCCTGCCTGCCCCTCATGCAGAATCCTTGAGCCCCAACAGTGCTGCGAAGAGCACCATACGGGGAAAGGCTGCACCATACTGGATGGAGTGCAGCTGGCCCTGATTTGCAGCTTTTTCCAGCAAAATCAAGCACGGAAACCTGTGCCTGACCTTTCTTGCCTGACCCCTTGATCCCGGGCGCAGCGCGGCATCAAAGCGAGGCTGCTGCCTCGTTGCTAGGTAACTAGCTCTATTTCCAGCAGCAGACTTCCGCCGGCTGGCGAATACGCCGGCGGCCCAGCTAAGGCCCTCATAAGGCCCCTGTTTACCCCTGGAGCCATCTCAGACCCCCCAGCAGCCACACGGAGGAGAGGGCAGGAGCCCCTCCTCACCGGCGACGATCACACGTGGCCCCGCCTGCCCCTCGTGCAGAATCCTTGAGGCCCAACAGTGCTGCGAAGAGCACCATACGGGGAAAGGCTGCACCATACTGAATGGAGTGCAGCTGGCCCTGATTTGCAGCTTTTTCCAGCAAAATCAAGCACGGAAACTTGTGCCTGACCTTTCTTGCCTGACCCCTTGATCCCGGGCGCAGCGCGGCATCAAAGTGAGGCTGCTGCCTTGTTGCTAGGTAACTAGCTCTATTTCCAGCAGCAAACTTCCGCCGGCTGGCGGATACGCCGGCGGCCCAGCTAAGGCCCTCATAAGGCCCCTGTTTACCCCTGTTTGCACCGATTGTGCCGGTGCCGTCTGCACATGCCCGTCCCCGATGCAGTGCAAGCATTGCCGTGCAGCACCATACGGCTCCTGAACCTACCTAGACTATTCACTGGACCTGGCCCTCGCAGTACACCATACTTCATTGGTGCTCCGTCGCCGTACTCCATCACTTTGAGGTAACTCACATGTGAACACCGATTACTTGCTACATGTAACTGTGATACCAGTTGGCCCATTAGCAATAACACTTGATAACTGCTCCCCAGTTATTCCGTATGTTATCTAAACCCAGCCACTTGCTGTATCACCCTTTGACAGACTTACTCATTGCATGGCCCCACAGCTGCACATGCTTATGCATTTACATGCTACTATTCTACACTTGATAGATGCAATTAGCCTGCCTTGAAAGATGCATTTAGCCTGCCTTTGAAAGCTGCACTTAGCTTGCCTGCCACTATACTGATTGTGTTGTGCCTTATGGCCGCTATCAGACCACTATAATTGTGTTGTGCCTTATGGTCATTAACAGACTACTTTTGATTGTATTGTGCCTTATGGTCACTAACAGACCACTATAATTGTGTTGTGCCTTATGGTCGTTAACAGACTACTTTTGATTGTATTGTGCCTTATGGTCACTAACAGACCACTATAATTGTGTTGTGCCCTATGGTCGTTAACAGACTACTTTTGATTGTATTGTGCCTTATGGCCGCTATCAGACCACTTTAATTGTATTGTGTCTTATGGTTACTAACAGACCACTATAATTGTGTTGTGCCTTATGGTCGTTAACAGACTACTTTTGATTGTATTGTGCCTTATGGTCACTAACAGACCACTTTAACTGTATTATGCCTTACGGTCGCCAACAGTAGACATCTGATTGTGCCACGAACAAGCCGTAAACTTTGCAAGTGCTTTAACTCTGAATCTAGTGTTACCGCCTGTAAACCCCAGGGCTTACATGCATTAGCGTAGCCAATAACCTCCACCTTCCCCACAGTAGCCCGCCTGAATCCACATCTGAATCATGCCAGCCTGGCTAGTACTCATCATGTTACCCTTCTGCATCATGCCCGATTGCACGCCTTGTAGCAGAAATAGTTACATCTCTTTTAGCAATGGACTCGCCAAGCGTGGCTGTCCCAGACACTACCCCGTGCCATGCCCCACACCCTTCCTGCCCTCCCTGCCTCCTTTCCCATATAGGGCACACACAGTCCACAGTACTAAAATCAGTATTACCCATGGTAACACTCCACCCTCATCACAGATGACCATTTTGACAATATCCAGAAACCACCAAATACACCAGATAAGCGTCCTACAGCCCACCCTAACCTCATGACCCGCAACGACAGACTAGGCTATAGACTCCCCACTCCACTTAACAAAATGACCAACAACCCTACAACTAAAGTCCCTAACAAAAATATCTCTGCAAATACTATGCCTCTCAAAGGTGCCCTACTTAATGTTAGATCCCTTGTGGCACACCCCATAGAAATTGCCGACATTATTCGTTCAGCAAACTTGGATTTCCTTGCCACTACTGAAACCTGGCTTCATGCCGCAGCAGGTCCCTCTCTAACCCTTGCGGTTCCAGACAACTACTCCATCCTCAGGGCCGACAGACCTAATGCCCTTGGAGGAGGTGTAGCACTCATATTCAAATCCTCGCTGGACATTAGATCCGTTACTTCCCTTCCTCTAAACTCATGTGAACACCTATCCGTTAAAATTCAAACCACTCCTAAAAATACCATTTCCTTGGAACTTATATACAGACCCTCTGGTCCCATAGGTTCCTTCGAGGAAGATATAACCTCCCTCATAGCGGAAAAATCTAAACCCTCATCACAGAATATTATTCTAGGTGATTTTAACTTAGGATACAACGATCCTCACGACATTCCAGCATCCTCCCTTGCCAATGCCCTTTGCGAACAGAACTACATTCAACTTAACTCTCTACCCACACATCAGAAAGGCAGAACCTTAGACTGGCTCGCTGCCCATAACTGCAACATTATCTGCAAGGACCCCCAACCACTTATTTGGACCGATCACCTCCTACTTTCATTTGACATTAGCACTAATAACCCTCTCCATATACAGTGCCCACCTGCACCAGCATAACTGACGAGAAATAAGCGGAACATCACCGCGGAAGCCCTCATCCCACTGGTTCTACCCACGCTAAATATGATCCCCAATTCATCGGACCCTAACTTATTAGTAGACATCTACAATGACGCCATGACCAAAGCTATCGACCTTGTTGCCCCTCTAAAACTACGTAAAGGTAAACCTAAAGCTCACCTTAACGCCTGGTACACACCAGAACTTAAAACACTAAGAAATAAAAAGTCCAAATTGGAAGCCCTTTGGAAAATGAACCTGACAGAGGAACACAAAACTAATCTTACTAATGCATCCTCCTATTATAAAAAAGAAATAATTCGCACAAAAAAGGAAGCCTACAATATAAGAATAAGTAATGCTAGTTCCAGCACCAAAGAATTATTCACCATCCTAAAAGAGCTAGAAAATCCCAATCCACCCACGGACATGTCCGTGAAAGACCAACGCTGGTGCACTAGCATCCAAGATGCCCTTGCGAACAAAATTACTGGCCTCCAAACTAAAATTGAAAACAAAAGACTACAACTATCCAACAGCAGCCCCACACCTAGCCTCCCTAATCTCAGCCTACCCATCACCCCCAACATTAACCATGGCTTCACCTTCAAAAACGTAACCGTATTAGAAGTGCAAAAAATCATAACCTCCCTCAAACCTTCAAATTGCAAAGGGGACAGCTGCCCTCCACAGATCATAAAAGATGCAGCTAGAGACCTTGCCCCCTTCATTTCTAAGCTCATAAACGTGTCATTCTCTACTAACTCGGTACCCACCAATCTGAAACAGTCATGGGTCCTCCCGCTATTAAAAAAACAAACTTTGGACCCAGCCATCCCTACAAATTACAGGCCCATCACAACTGTTCCCTTCCTGCTAAAAGTCCTCGACAGAGTGGCTTACCTGCAAATTCAGCATTACCTAGAGTCCAACCAATTACTCAGACTACGTCAGTCTGGCTTCCGGCCTCAACATGGAACAGAAACTGCCCTTGTTGATCTTAAAAGTCAGATTGACGAAATTAAAGATAAGGGCAAGGCTGCCATCTTACTCCTCTTAGATCTCTCAGCAGCCTTTGACCTGGTCGACCATAAAATACTCTGTAACCACCTCTCTTCTGCCGCCCACTTCTCGCCTTCTGCTGTCTCGTGGATACAGTCCTTCCTTGCCAACAGAAACATGAGAGTCTTCTCTCCAATGGCAGCAGCAGACCCTATCCCTATCACCTGCGGTGTCCCACAAGGCTCATGTGTTTCACCGACACTATACAACATCTTTACAAAGCCCCTCTTTGATAAATTGGACCGCCTGGGTGTCACCTACACAAACTACGCGGATGACACCCAGATACTCCTCACCATCTCGGGCAACTACAATACTATGTAGCCAGGATCAATGAAATCTTCTCCGTCATTCAGGCATGGATGGCCACACACGGCCTCTGCCTGAATGACCAGAAGACTGAACTGCTCATTGTTGGCGCACCAAACAACCTACAAAAACTAAGCCCTAACTACTCTAATATAATAATTGATGGCAATACAATCCCGATCGCCAAAAGCTTGAAAACACTTGGCTTCTATCTCGATGCCAATATAAACCTCTCTAAACAAGTCAACTCAATCGCCTCAACCACTGCATATACAGGAAAACTAATCAGAGCCTGCAGACCATTTCTTTCCCCTAACAGTTGCCTTAGGCTAGCCAGAGCTCTTCTACAATCTAAGCTAGACTACTGCAATAGCCTCTCTTTAGGTGCCAACCAAGCGATAATCAGTAAACTCCAAGTCATTCAAAATAATGCGCTACGAGCAGCGTTAAACATTCCCAGGCGTGAGCATATCTCTGCCACCAGAACTACATGCAAATGGCTCACCATCCAACATAAAATCGATCTAAAATCCCTCTGCCTCACCTACAAAGCTCTCAACCATCTAACCCCCCCTTACCTTACTAACAAATTCTCCATGAGAGCATCCATTAGAACCACGAGATCGTCCAATACCCTATGTCTTACAGTACCCAGATTTTCCTCTAAAAGAGCCGGTGGTTCTAGCTTTACTGTCCTCGCCTCCCAACTCTGGAATACCTTGCCTCTGAATATTAAGGTGTCCAAATCCTTCCAGTCGTTCAGGAAACATGCCATTGGGTGGCTCCTGACAAAAAGTCAACCTTCAGTTAGACCCAGCTATAAACTGTACATATTGCACATGTCTATTTTGTCATCATGTGTGGCCATCACATCCATTGGCCCTCATTACGACCCTGGCGGAAATCGAAAAACGATGGCGGAAATGCAATACCGCCATCGAATACCGCTCGGTGCGATTATGACCCGTCACCGTAAAGTACGATGCCATTAGCGACACCGTAGTGAACGCCAACGCTAACTGCACCAAGTACGCGCACGCGCGCCATGCAAAACCGTAATTACCACCATGGCGCAACGGTACGCGAATTCTGACCCTAGCGGACATTTACTTAACGCCATCAAGCATGGCGGAAAGTACCATTCCGCCATGGTGAGAAATACGGCATCGTGAACCAACCGTAAATGGCCCTACTGAGTGCCTGTACACCACTCCCTGCCCACATTGCACAACTCCTCGTAGGTGCAATGAAGTTACACAATGCAACCAGTGAAATGTACAAGTCACCCATGCATGCCAACGAACAAATGAATGTAGGGGCTCCAAGTGCCTTGTGAGTGGCCATCCATATTTGGCATGTCACCATTGCCGTACTGATGCAGCACAGGCATGTGAAGGTTCAAGTACAGCAATATGAACTGAAATATGAGACAAAACAACAACAGGCCCCCATCGCTTGACACCAGTGTAAGGCAACATTCAAAGCAGTATCCTGAGGGAGACTGCACCAGCCCTGCACTCTTGCCAGTAAACAAACCAACCATCAGCATAAGCATGTACCACACAAGTTGGCAGAGTGACTGAGCAGCCAGGCTCATCTCAAGAGGGGCCAATGGGAGCTGCAGGGCACAGATGGCACGAATACAGAAGCTATTCCAATGGCCATGACCTCAGTCTCCCTCCAAGAAACGCACGCAAACACAGGCACCTGTGACCAGCCATTTACTGAGAATCACATCATTCCACCAATCCACCTGGCTGACCGGCATCTGTTACACAAAAGCTCCCCTGAGCATGACATCATTAAAACAGTCATAATGGCAGCCCCTATTCCTGACCTTACTGGGCTTCGTTGGCAAACGCGGCCAGTACAGTACCACGCAACTATACTCAGAAGCCGGAACCCAATGCAGATCTTCTCACAATACATCGCTCCACAAATAGGAATATACCACATTACTTGCAAAGAATAACGCGACACGGTTAATATCAGAATAAAATTTCAATGCACATCAAATTCACCAAGCCCATACAGCTATTAGGTCATAAACTCCAAAACATTTTTCATTAATGTGGGCTGCATCCGCAATAAATGACCAGCTTCTTCTTGTGTGACGCCCTGTTCCTTCATGGTACACAGGGGCTACATTCACGTTCAAAAAGGCAACATGGAAGCGCCTAGAACCGCGGGGCCGTCCCATTAGGTAGGCACTAGTCCAGCTGAAAGGTCGATATGTTGCTCCTAGCCACTAGTACTGCGTAAGGGCATGTGGCCCATTGGCGATCGTCCCATAAGATCGTAATGGTGCTCCACTGATTAACTCGAAGCAGCAGGTGTCGGGAGTAAAAGCCATCTGCAGGAGTGGCATACAGATGGCAGCGGCAAAAGGGGAGGAGATACCTGTCACCCAAATGAAATGAATAAGAATAGTATGGGCATCAGAACTTCATTTGTATTACTCACTTCAATGATCACACTAAATCTACAGCCATATGCATGCTAGCCCACTCAAAAGGATTATTTCCACCCAAAAATCACTTGCGAATCATAACTATATAAATCGAGGTGAAAACACTATTACAAACGAGTGTTTGTGTGCATGCGTCTGTTAAAACAGAATCCATTAGATGGGATTAGTAACGTGCATAGACACAAGTGTTTGAAGGCGCGTCAAGACAGGGAGGGTTCAACAAGGGCAGATAGACGATGGTCCGACTATGGCAGCTCTGCATCACATAGCGCAGGGGAAGGGGATAGATTCCAAAAAGCCATGTACATGGCAAACTCTCAATTAAATCATCTGTCCATGCATCCATACATCATTCCCTCATCCCGGTATAAAAACGCCTGACTATTTACTCACATAACATATGAAATTTCCATAGAGTCTGTGCGTAATGCAGTCTGCAAAATCCACTGTGCTCCAGCCCGGAATTCTAGTATTGTGAAGTAACATGTATTTGGGAACGTCCTGCCTTATCGTCCACTACGCTATTGCGCATCCCATACTATTCATATCAATCATTGCATTCTCGCCATGGCCCCTGTCCCAAGGACATTAAACAATAGAACGTTATATTTGCAGTCAGACCTGTGGGCGTCTCCTCGCCGCTAGCTGAAAACCGAAAGCGCTGTCCTTCGAATTCCTCATTTGCAACATCACGTCAAAAAGGCATCTGTGACCGTTTGAAATCACAAATTCATCCATGTAGTGCGGCAGTGTGTGAAAATGGCAACTGGCTTCACTCACAAATGGGACGCCCCGCCCGTCGGTGAACCTCGGCACAGTGCTGCATGAGGGTCCACCGTTAATCGAGTACTACATTCCACTGACCCTTCACAAGTTTGTTCGCGACTGCAAAGTTGGTATGTGAAACAATGGGAGCATAGCAGAATGAACATATAAACCAATATTACACTGCCATCGGGATTAAATACATGATTGTAATAGCAAGATGCCATGCGTCAAATTGCAGCGTTGTGTGCGGGACGTGCTCGCCCAAAGGGGATTGCAGCTGGCACAGGTGGAATGAATCACCACAGGTGGAGGCTATACAGCCTGAAAACACATAAATGGCACACCCAACCACCTCCCACAACCACACCCACTCCAAAATGCTACCGGCAGGACTAGCGATGTTGGCCCTGGGGGACCTGATAGCACTGCAAGTACTCCAACTTCAAGAAGAAGACGAACACCAACTACTACAACAACCGGCCGCACAGAGGAGACGCAGGAGGAGGAGGAGGGCAAGGCAGGGCCAGCAAGGCCCACTAGCACAGCCACTACCACCACGCAGGCAGCCCGCAATCCCACGCCTCCGAGCTCATCCGTTCAACCTCACTGATGAGCAGATCCACACCCTCTACCGTTTGGACCGGGACACCATAACCGCCATTGTGGACATGACACAC
This sequence comes from Ambystoma mexicanum, assembly GCF_040938575.1. NCBI lineage: Eukaryota > Metazoa > Chordata > Amphibia > Caudata > Ambystomatidae > Ambystoma > Ambystoma mexicanum. Next base: position 160,505,396 of record NC_090940.1, read on the forward strand.
GCTGACCTTGTCAGCATGATAGATAGCCCAACCGCCATCCCACCCCTACTGAAGGTGGTGTCTGTACTCCACTTCCTGGCCACAGGCACCTACCAGCACACAGTCGGACAGTTGCATGGCATTTCACAGCCACTGTTGTCACGAACACTATTGCAAGTGCTCGATGCCCTCCTGAAGCACGCAGACGACTACATCTCTTTACCACGCTCGGAGCAGGAGATTACAAACACAAAAGTGGGATTCCATGCACTTGCCGGCATACCGGGTTGCATTGGTGCCATCGACTGCACCCATGTGGAATTGGTTGTCCCACATGCCATGGAGGTCCAGTACCGCAACCGGAAACAATATCCTTCTCTTAATGTACAAATGGTGTGTGACTCCAACAGGATCTTTACACATTGTTGTGCCCGATTTCCTGGATCAACCCATGATTCTATGGTCTTGAGGAACTCTACAATACCACGCTACATGGAGCGACACGCAGGGAACAGATCCTGGCTACTCGGTGAGTCTCATTTCATGCATGATAATGTGGGGTATGTGATGCGGCAATGACCTGGCAGGAAGGGGGGGGGATGCGTACGTAGCAATGTCATTCCACAAACATCCTTTATTGTCCACATACAGGTGATGCCGGGTATCCACTGAAGAGATGGCTCCTTACACCAGTCCGGAACCCACAGAACCAGCATGAGGAGGACTACAACCATGCCCACTCACGTACCCGTGTAGTCATAGAACAGGCATTCGGTCTACTGAAGGCTCATTTCCGCTGCCTCAGCAGGTCTGGCGGGGCACTCCTGTACCGCCATGAGAAGGTTGCAAAGATGGTCATGGCATGTGTCATGCTACACAACATGTGCGTACGTAGAAATGTGACCATGCCCCCTGAGGCAGAACTGCAAGCACCTGAAGATGGTCATGATGAGTGTGGGGATGTGGCAGCACCTGAAGGAGTCCGCGAGGCACAGGAGGCCCGTGAAATTCGTCAGAATATCATAGATTCATGCTTCTAGCACTCACGCCTGGTGGCTGATACATGGACACGGGACTTGTGGCACTGTGTGTGTCTGGAACATGCACAATATGGACTGTACGCCTATAAAGGCCTCGTACACAAAGATCAATGTCCACACATCTCATTGGATGATTGTGAAATGTTTATAGCATATGTGAAATTATATTACACACCCCATCGACCCGCCACCCAAGAATGCCCAACACCCCCCCTCCACCCTCCTACCTCCCCCCCGAACACCAGTGTCCAAAGATGCTCATTGTCAGTGGGCAGACGCTATTGCAAGCCCCCTCTCCGGGTATCAGGGGCACCCCTGCCTGTGGAGCGCAGGTTCCTCCCAGATCTACGTTGGGGGCTGCCCTGGACGGAACTTGCAACAGATGAAGTCTCTGCCTGCTCACGTCCATGCATGTCCCTAAGGGTTTGTGAGAGCTCAGTGAGCACACGGCGCACAGCGGCAAGTTCACCACATACGTCTTTGGACGTCGCATGCAGTTCCCCCCTCAGGCTCTCGTTGCTTCTCTCCATTTGTACCCTTAGTGTCTCTGTACTTCTCTCCATTTGTAGCCTTAGTGTCTCTGTACTTCGCTCCATTTGTGCCCTAAGTGTCTCAGTAGATGTTTCTATGGCTGCCTTAGAACCCCCACATTCATCAGCATGCTCCTTGAGGAGCGTGGCCAGTTGCTGCTGTTGCACGATCACCTGGTCGAGGGACTGTTGCCTCTGCTGGGCCATGCCCATTTGCGGTGGTGTCACAGAGGGGCTGATCACCTCATGTTGCCTTGCCACAGGGCTTGTGGGGGATGGCCAGTCGTCGTCTTGTGGGTGCCCCTGCGTGGTATCCTCATGGTGTACGGGATGAAACAGACAGGGGGATTGAGACAGGTCATGGATGGGTCCTACATCGACAGCACCGTTATCTGTGTCGGAGCATGCTGGCATTAATGCAGTGTCACCTATGGTGCTGCTGCCACCAGAAGCAGTGCCTTCTGTGGCATCCATTGGGGGGACCTGTGGTTCTGCTGTTGTGGGCATGCTGGCTGCTGGGGTGCCTGTTGAAGTCCCCTCCTGTGTGCTGCCACTTGATTTGTGTTGCTGCCGTGTCTTGATCCGTGCAGCTGAGGTGGAGGGTCTTTGGCCGTTGGTCTTGGCCCTCTTTGCAGGTGTGCTGGTAGGGGTGTCCTGAAGCTCGTCGTTTGAATCGGACCCTGTGGTGGAGTAAAGGAGGGCGAGCGTTATTTATGGGTCTGTGGAAATTGGAATGGCAATGTATCACATGCATTGGGGTGGTACCTGAGGGTGATTTGGGTCAGGACCTTGGAGGTGGTTTCATTTTTGTGTGGATTGAGGATGCAGTTGTTTTGCAGCCTGCAGTTAGGGTGTGCATGCTGCACGTGTAGAGGGTGTTTTTAGGATTTTTAATTATTTATGTATTTAATGTGACTTTTGAAGTGCGCTATCAGGCCAATGTATGTGGACGTTCTCCTGGACATGTGTTTCTGTTGCACTATGTGGACACATGGTACTTCACATGATTGGACATTGTGGATTTAGCATTGTTTTCTTTGGCCCACCTACCTGATTCTTCGGATGTCTGCACTCCTTTCTCCATCCCTCCGACTCCCTCTATACTCTCCATTCCAATGGTGGAGGCACAGATTTCTTCCCAGGGGGTCAACTTGATGGGTGATTCCGATCCTCCCCCGGTAGCTGTGGCAATGTTACGGTTGGCTGATAGTATGCTCCGTACGCGTATCCGCAAGTCGTCCCATCGCTTTCTGCATTGCTGTGGGGCACGGGGTGCGGTCCCCACCGCACTTGCCTGCTGTGCCACCAGGGCCCATATGGCCTTCTTGTTCGCAAGTGCCGTCCTGGTCATTTGCGTCGAGATGACGACGGCAGCATTCTCCTGGAGGGTCTCTGTGAGCACGGTGAGTTCCTCATGGGAGAAGTGGACCTGCCGCTTGCGGTCGCACGCTTATTTCGCAACTTTTCCCATTCTGATTGTTTTCACTAGGGTGGCTAACGGGTTGGGATGTGTCTCAGGGTAGGATTTTTAATGGTTGTGTTGGGATTCTGATTTTATAGGTGTACGGCGTGCTGTTTCCCGTTCCGGGCCCATGTTTTTACTTCCGTTTCCGTATATTTACGGTCACCGTATTTTGCGATTACCGCTCATTACGGTGACCGCTATGATGGGTGGCGGAATTGCACCTAGGGCGCCGTACGACGGCGGTGAGGGGCGTTTTGGGGACATTTCCGCCGTCGCGGACTTTGCACTTCCGCCATGGCGTAATGCTCGTGCCCGATGGGTCAGAATTGGCCACACTTTACTCCATCGTGCAATGGCGGAAACGCTATTTACGCTATGGCGGTCAGGTCAGTTACTTTCCGCCAGGGTCGTAATGAGGGCCATTGTCTTTATATGTTGTATATACTTGCTGCCGTACTGTTATGGTTATTCTATGTACTATGCCTGTAACCTGTACTAAGCGCCCCTATACTCCCGGGTCCGGAGCGCTATAGAAATAATAAACATAAACATAAACAGGGGAACAGGAGCGATGATGTAGAGGAGGATCAAAAGGAAGACGAAGATGAAGTAGTGGAAGTGCCTACCTCCAGCACCCGGAGTGAGTCCTGGGTGTAGGGTCCTGAAGGTGAAGGCTGCCTGTGTTGAATGCATTGTGGGGTGAAACTTGGTCACGGACAACAGGGGCACTACTCCTTGGGGACCACATCAATGAGCTGCAACGTCTGTTCTAACTACCCGGTTGCTCTGAAAAAAGTATGTTCCTTCCTCAGGGAGGAGCAGGCCATCTTCCTCTGCGCCATCTTCTTCACCCGCTCCTGCCAGCACACAGGGTACTCCTGTGGGGCAGAGGATCCCATCAGCTGCCTCGCAGGCCATACGGGATGCTGTAGATCATTTCCTTTCAAGGGTCACAGTATGCTGCATGTACTGCGACACACCGCTCTGCAGGGGGGAACAGTTTTGCAGTGCTTTTGAGGCAGTTGTCAAAAAGCACGAGAAATAGTGCCCCCTACCTTAAATTTAAGGCACGCTCAACATCTTTCCCTGTCCACCTGCCCCTCCATCTGTGTGGTTGGTGCCCCTTCCCTTCCCCCACCTTAACTACCCCCTCCTGCAAATAAAACTGAAAAAGGCAAAAAGAAATACAAAACCCCAAAAAAACCCAAAAAAGGATTCCTTTTTAGGAGCCACCTTTCACAGTTAAAAAATAGAAGTGCAAAAAAGTCACAGGCCCCTTTATAGCCTGCACAGTCCATGGACAGTGCGGTAGTTCACAGACATCTAAACAAATTCCAGGTGTGGATCAATTAAAATAATTAGAATTGTTTTGCGTTCAAAAAGGGTGCCTCTTAAAAGAACCATTTTTGTGTTTTGGGCTTTTACATATTTTTTTAAATTTTTGGTTTTACAAACTGAACTAAGAAAACATTAACTGAATTTATTTCTTCTCACTTTCACAAAAACTGCTTCAAAGCATTTTGAATGGTTTCCACAAAAATCGGATTACCCACATCAATTAGCTGGACTCCATCACGCCGAAAAATGTTGGCCCTATCAAATTTAATGTTCTCATTATGAAACAATGGCATGCCAACATCTCAAACAAAAGCACACATAGCTTTAATGACGTTGCACCTTGCTTTTTCCATTTGCAGACCAAATGAACTGGAACGCATCCACATCTGTCTCTGCGCAATGCGTGAAAACATTATTTGTGAATTAGAGAAAATTTCCTTCAACTTTCCCAATGTCTCCTTCATTGCAAACTGCAATGAAATTCCAGTCACGTTCCCCAAACTGTTCCCACCATAATGAATGATAATAATGTTTGGATGGTTCAATTGAACCATATTTGCACAGAATGGGAGCAAGTCCACCCACTTCATGCCTCGCAATTCATACCAGAACATTTCCAGTTCAGGGAATCCAAGATTTTTGGCTATTTCACAATGCTCAACATACACCTTCACCCAGTGGACCCCAGAGTCCCCCAAAATCCAAACACTCTGCCTGCTGAAAGACATTGCCATGGCCATTTTCAATCCTCTCAACTCCTACTAACAAGACTCCTGCTACCCTCTCTTGCTGTACACCACACCCATTCAAACTGATTGGCTGATCCCCCAATGTCCGTGGACACCACAAATGTCTGTAGTCTCTGCAGTCCCCTTTCCATGCCAGGCCACCTCAAAAGATCCGGATGTGGCACGTGCTGTCTGTGGACTTACCGCAGTGTCTACACGGTCACTGAACGGAGTGGAGGGTGAATTAAACACAATTTAAGTTATTTATTATTTAGTGGTGGCTCTGAAAGGAACCTTTTTTATTTTTTGGGGTTTGTTAAGGAACACCTTTTTTCTTTTTTTTTTGTTGCTTTTATGTACAGTAGTACTGTACACTCTACATCTTCCTTTACAATTTCCTTACAGGAATGTCTTCAATGCATTCCTAGGATTGTAAAGGAAAATTGCATTTGTGACATCTGTGAAGTGAACTCCATCTTGACAAAAGATATTCACACCATGAGTATTATTTTTCTCAAAAGATGACATTCCTGTAGCATATTAAAAAACGGGTACACCTTTATTGACAATCTGCCTTGATTCTAAAATTTGAGGACTGAAAAAGTTTGTTGGACATCGCCATGTCCGCCTCTGATTCATTTTCGAAAAAATAATCTGAGCAGCAACAAACAGTTGCATTAGGCTTTTAAAGAAATCCTTCACCACAACTTACAAAACACTGGAGTCACAAACCCCAAACTGTCCCCTCCACAATGCACAATTACAATGTCTGGACATTTAAAGAGAGCCATACTCACAGAATGAAATCAAGCTTGCCCAGTTTAAGCCACAAACTGCATGCCAGAAAACTTCCACTTCGTCCAGTCCAATATTTCCAAGGATGCCATGATTATCAGCATGCATCTTCAATGACTGAATTGAAGAGTCCCCCAGAATCCACAGAGTCTGCCTTCTGAAACACATATCCATTGTCACTGCTCTCACAACTCCTGCAAACGAAACTTCCATTGCCCTCTCTTCCTGTACACCAACCCAGCAAACCTGAGTGGCTAATCCCCAAAGTCCCCTTTCCATGCCAGGCATCCTCAAAAGACCTGGATGTGGCACATGCCGTCTGAAATACTGCGGTATCCACGGACCCTGTAACACAGGGGCAGCCCTTCTACCCTCTCCACTTTCATGTTCTCAACACTCCCTCATTGGCTGCTTTCAAAAGTCACACATCCATCCGCCAATCACATCTAAAACCTCGAAACCTAACCCTATCATCTTACTTCTACTCTTCAGATGTACACTTGAACTCTCAGAGTACATAACTCCTGTTAATGAAAGACCCTGTTACTGAAACACATCTGCATTAAAAATGTACTCTACAGCTGTCCAAGATTTCTATTTCCAGAATCATCAAGATCCGCATCTAACAGAATAGTACAGGTATGCTCATGTTTAACATTTTTTTACTTCAACTTTTTCACAAATTTTATATGTGTGTATATATATATATATATATATATATATATATATATTTTACATGGCCACGGTAGTGGCCATGTAGTTATGGTTAAGTTGCTGTTTCCATAGGAAGAGCACTATTTGGGCGGCTTATAACTCCGCTCCCCGTGGACGAATCCTCACCAAACTTTGCACAAAAAGTACATGGCCCACTCTGAATATTTTGGTATAGTTTGGTGAGAAACCGTCCAGGGGGAGGGGAGTTATAAGGGGGTCCCAAAACATCTTTTTTTTCCATAGACTGAATGGGGGAAAAACTTTGCACATGGCTACAGGTGAAACCGCTGGACGGATTTTGACGAAATCTGCGGCAGGTACAGGGACTTGGTCCAGAAAGTGTGCTTTTGTACATTTTGTCACCATACATGCAGTATGTTCATTTATAATTATGAAACAGTAGGTCAGAAATAATTAGTGATATCTATGTTCGCTCCGCGGTCACACTTCCCTGTTCGGTCGACGGACAAGAAACCGATTGGCTAAGGGGCTACCGTCATGACCGTGTACACGCAACGTCTCTATCCATTGGCTGCTGCGAGACGTCTTCTGCGTCAGATGGTTTGAATGCGCCCGACATCTTGGATCCGCAGAAAGCGGAGTAATAAACAGCGTATACATGCTTTTTCCATTACTCTATTTTGCTGTGGCACAGAGCAATGAGAAAGGTTCACACGGTAAGAAATGGGTGATCTATGCATTTGTTCCTCGGCCGTCATGATGTAATTTCTATGGACACCTTGTACGTACAGTAAATGTGGGGGATAATAACGATAGCACTTCAGTCCATATAGTGGGCAGGATATTTGTAACACTTGACTGCATGTAGTGGTTAGGAAATGTGTAACTCTTGAAAGCACACGGGTATAGGTACGCAACATTGAAATTGACAACATAGCGTGTCCGTATTATTTTTCCTAATGTCTATTATTACAATCATTAGTACACCGCCATGGGTGGCACATGCTACGGTGGTAGTGGCCAGGGGCTACAGTCTTCACATATGCGTGATTAATGCACTTGTTCTGGGGTCGGCCGTCATGATCTAAAGTATATGGACATCTTGTACGCACAGTAAACTTACATCTACTTAATGACGTATGTTCTATGGCCTCCTTGTACGCACAGAAAAGGAGGGGTGCAATAAGGGTAGTATTTGAGGCCGTGTATTGCAGCAAGGAGTTGTTACATTTGTACGGACACGTCTGATGGTAGGGAACATTGAAGTTGCCTACATGCTGGGAATACAGTACTGTTTCCAATGCCTTTTATTATATTCATTAGTACGCTGCCATGGTTGGCACATGCTACGATAGTTGTGGCCAGGGCCTAGAGTCTTGGATGCATGGCCGTCGGCCGAAGGCCGAAGGCCTTACTTCCAAGACTCTAGGCCCTGGCCACAACCACCGTGGCATGGGCCAACCATGCATACACCCCTTGTGTTGCATTTTCATTGGTAAGTTGTGGAGAGTGCGTGCAGTGTTGGGTGCATGGCTAAAGGCCATGCACCCAAAAAAAAGAGGTGCGACACAAGTGAGACGGTCAGTTAGAAACTGGCGCAATGTTGGCAATCCTTTCATTTGTACTGCGCATGTGCTCGCATGCTTTGTTCCAGTGTCCTTAGGACAACTCCATTTTGTTTGCTTACAACCTTGCCGCCCACTGTGCCTGTTCTACGGACGGCACCATTTTGACTGCGCCCAATACGAACCGCTATACTGTCCTTCACACACTCCCTTTCTACTCATTTACACCCATTCCGGCGATCTTGTGCGTTCTACAACCATGTATTATCTTGTTCCCAAATGGTATGCCGAGTTAGTATATCGTTTGGACAACCCTTTCTGTTTATGTACGCACTTTGTGAAAAGATGTTGCAGTCACACATCACATCCGTCTTACTTGGCATTAGACAGCACCCACACTCCATTGCTTGTGGTTAGGTCGAACAGACGCGCTGTTCGCGAACATTTTTTAAACACATACTCTATCTCTACAACTACTGTACAAAACCATTTACTATACACACAAACACACATCACTCTAAAGAAACAGCAGGGGAAGCGGACACTGAAACAAATATGGGGGAATTTGGATTTAACACGGGCTGTTCTGAGGGGAAGATTTGTGAGGGGAAGAAGGGATGGATACTTCGAAATGTCTATTTTCCTGTTGCAGGTTTGGGGATGGGTCACTAGGGAATGGAGAAGCAGGGCAGGTGTAGGTGGGGCAATGGAACCGAACTTTCCCTCTCACGATGTCCTCCACAAACTCCCGTAAATTTTGAAAATTGTTGTTCAAAACATCCATTTTTGACTCTATCCTTTTCATTCTGTCTTCTTCCACCTCTTCTCATTGCCCTTTCCTACAATACTGGTCACTATTCTCCATATGCAGACTAATATTGACCATTGTTGTCACTGTCTTCAGACATTTCCCCGTGCGGGAAATACTCCTCCAGCCACTCCAAAGTACTAGCCATTTCTGAGTCAAAACAACAGAAATAAATTATTATTTCTGCACCACATACCAAAAAAAAAGCACACCCACTTTTAAAAAAATGACCTGCACTCACTCTTTTGCTGTAATCTCCCTTTGTCCAAACGCGTCCGTCCACTATCCTTCCAGGCTGCCGAGTTTCTGTGAAGTAATTACAGTGGTGCCATCCTTTCTTTTTTTTTTGGTACCATCCTCTTCATTCTACATGGTTATTAAATGTGTCATTTCCATTTCCCAACTTCAGGTTTCCATATTTACTTATTAGTACTTACAATGGCCCTCATTCCGAGCTAGGAGGTAAGTACCGGTAAATTCCGGCATGGCGGAAAGTACGACACCGCCCTGGCGTCAGACCGCTATTTTCGGCCCATTCCGACCTCGCAGACACGCGCTTTCCGCCATGCCGGTAAAGTACCGAGCGGCATGCCGCTAAACGACCCGCAAAACCCCCTACCGGCATGCCGCGACATGTAAATAACAACAACGCCTTGGAGGCAGCAGTGTCTGTAAATAACGGTGACCGTAATTTACGGATCCCGTAAATTACGGTCACTGGAAAAAAACGGAACTGGAAATTTTGTCATCGCACAGGAACGGGAAGGAGCGCGGCGGCCATCTTTAAAAACACAATCCATTGCAATCCTCATCAGCCAGCACCCTTGGGAGCAAACTGAAGTGGGGAAAAGGATCACACTACAAGGAAGAATGCCAAAAGCCCCAAAGAAGACTGCGGACCGGCTCCGCAAGAAGAAATTCAGCCCTGAAGAACTGCAGGCCATGGTGGACTACCTGGCAGAGCATGCTGACGTTGTGTTCAGCCCTGACATGCGAGAGAATCCATCATCCGGAAAAAAAACATCTGGGCTCAAATCGGCCAGAGGGTGAGCGCTGTAGGCACCACCCCCCGCAACCCCAGGGACTGTCGCAAGCGGTGGGATGAATTGCGGGTGCGGGGCCTCCTCTCCGCAAACCGGACTCAGGCTATGCAGACCGGAGGGGGACCAAGTTCCCCTGTCAGACTTGAGCCCTGGGAGGAGACATGTGCCGCATTGATTGGTACCGAATCAATTGAGGGCGTCGGCGAGATGGAGTGTGGGGCAACGTCGTCTGCCGAAGGAGGTGAGTGTCCAAAGTCTACACTGCCAGTGGCCATTGCATGATTAAAACTCCCCCAAGGGCCATCAAAGGCACCTTCACATGTTGCCTTCCCCCCCATCCAACTCTTCCCCCCCCAATCCAACTAATGCAGAGCCAACTGCCACGCAATCAAGGGCCAAGTGCAAGTACATAACGCACATCAACCATAGTGCATTAACTTGCACATCCCATCATGCACACTGTGCAGCCGGTTTGGCAGTGTGCCAGCCAGACTGCACATTACCAGGCCATTATGAGTCACTCCGAAACCTGCATACATGTCATACTCATGCACATGTACCACTGCTGTTGCTACACCTAAAAGGCCACAAAGCCCAATTGACAGAAATGTGAATGCAGCCATGTATGCAATTAGGACATCATACAATCACTCATGTTGGCCCTCTCTTCTACCCCCACAGGCACTGATCATGACAGCGGTGAGCCACAGTCAAGCCGCCCAACCACCTCCATGGGCAGTGGCAGGGTCCGGCGCATTCCTGCACCGAAGAGAACACCTACCTCGGCTCCGGAAAGGCCAGTGTAGGCCGCACCACCCCAATCCCTCCCAGCATCGCCGCCTGCCACAATGCCCACCCCAACCTCAGCACAGTCCAGCATTTCTGGGGAGGTTGCAGCTACAGGCCCCATGGAGAATGTGGACAGCCCTCCATCCATCTGTGGGGCGTCCGAGGATGAGTACTATCCGACAGTCCACACCCCGGAGCCCTGCAATGTCCCGCTGGCCTCATGCAGTGACTCTGGAGATCCACAAACACCTGCCCGTAGTCCTCCTACTGACACGCAGGGGTACGAAGATCGTGGGCCAAGTCCACCAGTACAGTCCTCGCCAGAGCACGCAGGGCCAAGTCGATTGAGCAGTGGATTCCCATCATTTGGCACACGCCGTGCAAATAATCTTGCTGATCTAATCAATGAGTTCATGGAGGACAACCGCCAGGGTAGAATGGAAAAATTAACTTGGGGACATGCGCCAGACACTCACTGATAGCACCAACAGGCTGTGTGAGACAGTCACTGACAGCACAAATCGTTTGTGTCACGTCCTAGGGCGCATAGCCAATGCCCTTGAGGCTGCCCAACCAAATCCGTAGCATCAGCAGGAGCAAACACCCTCAGCCAGTGGGGCCACACCAGCAAGCCCACCAAGACGCACTCTGCGTTCCATGCGGCGCAGGGACATGCCTCCCCGGGCCCCGGGAGTATGAATTAATGGTCAATGCTGCCACATGTGGCCTGAACGTGCTACATGGGACTAATGTTGTGGAGTTGGGGGGGAGGGGTGGGGGGTGAGGGTATGTTGTGGAGTTGGGGGTGAGGGGGGTGGGGGGAGGGTTTGTTGTGGAGTTGGGGGGAGGGGGGTGGCTGGAGGGAATGTTCACAATCATCCATTTTTTTCAATACACTATTGGTGTTGCAAAGTTTAACCGTTGTGGACATTCATCATTGAGCATGTGTATTATGACATCTGACAGTGCATGGTCTACAAGTATACACACACCCAGTGCCCTGTGTGCCCATGTAATGCCACCATCTGCTGACTTGTGTTCTGGTTATTATGTCCAATCATTGTTTGGCACACGACATGTCCCTCAAGTGCACCGCCTCCATGATGCTTTCTTGCCACTTCCTCCTCCTCCTTCACTCCATCTTCATGTGCTGCTAGCAGTCCCATGTCAGGGGACAGAGACGCAATCCAAGGGATGCACATATTGTTCAGCTTTACACATGACATGGGGATCTTGGACACCACATAGCAGTAGATGGGTCCCCCACCAGTCCAGCTGTGCCAACTCATATGTGCCTTACGCAAGCCAGGTGACTGCTTCATCTCCACGCATGCACGGGTATGGCCAGTGTTTTAGTGCTCCCTGGGCCTGTTCTGTGGGTTACTGACAGGGGTCATGTACCATGGTGTCAAGGGACAGCCACCAACACCTGCATGTCTAGCCAATTAAGGTAAGTGTTTGAACTGTCATGGTAGAGAACTGAACTTGGCTGTCATGGCAGCGTGTAACTGATGGCCATACGCATGTCCATGGTTGCCTTTCGCCCATTCATGGCCACATTATGTGTCCAGTTCAATGGAATGCTGTAGGGGGGTGCGTCTACAAGATGGTCCATGTACAATGGCATGGACATCTCGTGGTACATGCTTCGTTGATGCATGCAGCAGTCCTGATGTTATGTCCATGTAGTGCTGTGTACTGTGTGAATCCGTAGTTGGGTGTGTTGGATGTAGTCAGTGGCTCGTAATCTTCATACTGCTCTGATCCATACTATGGTGAATTCCAACACTCCTATGGGTGTGCCAAAACGGTGACGTGGTGTGGTATCCCTGCTGCCCTCAGTTCAATCCACTCCCATGGATGAGTCTCTGTTGTGGTGCCATGCTGGGGCCAGCCACATTGTGCATATGCAGAGTGTCTTCCTAGATGCCCTTACGGTTGTGGTGGCCACCAATGAGTGGTGCATGTGTTGTGGGATTTGGCCTTGTCGGAAATGTTGTGTTTTGTGTGTGCCTTACTCCATCGATGTGGAAATCTGTACTCATGTGCCGTTGCACTGGTTCTGTGGCAGGGTGGTTGGTGGGGTGCACATCATGCACTGGCTTCATCATTTCGACCCAGTTTGTTCATGCAGGCACCCACCTCATGGCACCAATGCACTGGCATGACACAGTCAGACGACTCACCAGGCAGCCAGGCACGTCATCCTGCATGTCGCCCCATGCAGCACGGTAGCGTGGTGATCCGCTGGCCCATTGAGTCATGAGTTGTTCCTTGATGTCGGGCCCACCCATGTGTGATGTTCTTGGTTGCGTTGCATTCCATCTGCACGTAGGGGGAGTGGTATTGCTTGCAGATGCTATCCGCCACCTGAATGCCATGCTGGTCCACCTAGGACACGTGGGTGCTGTCAGGGGCACCCATGTCATTTGGCATGCCTGCCAATGCATGGGGGCTGACTTTAGTGTTGTATATCTCCTGGGTAGTCCATGTTTGGGATTTGTAGGCCCTTGTGTGCTTGGGGTGGTGAACCAGCACTTGTTCATGTGTCCGTGTAATGGACGGTTGTGACATGCCATGCATGAGCCCCACTGTGTGCTGGTAGGTGCCTGTGGCATGGGTGTGGGGCACAGGCAACACCTTCAGTTGTGCCAGGATAGCAGTGTGTATTTGTATGCTGCTCGCTTATCTTGTTATTTCTCAGGCCAAATATGGTGGTGATGGTGTCACAGTCAAGCTGGTAGGGGGTGTGTATCTGCTCAGGGCTTTCCTTGAGGGACCGGACCTGCTGCGTGGGAATGGGGGCTGGTGGGGTGGTGACGGAGGCTGCACTGGTGCTGCATGCTGGGCCTGTCTCCCCCTCCTTCTCCCCCTGTGTCTCCTCAATGGGGGGGGGCCTGGTGTTGTTGGTGTAGTTATTGTGGTTGTGCCCTTGCTGGCACTATTGGTCTCATCTTGGTGTGGGAGGGGGTGTGGTGTGTGGGTGTGTTCCTTTTCAGCTGTGGCAGACTCCATTGCCTCCACCTGTGCTGATTGTGTGCACCTGTAGCTCTGGGAACCACTGCTCAGGGTTCTTTACTCCTTCTCTGAGATGCCTGTATGTACTCCATGCCGGTAAGGTACTTTACGGGCTTGAGGAGGCCGTAATTTACGTGTGCTCTTACTTGTGATCAGCTCCGGTTTACGCCATGCCGCTAATTTCGGCATGGTGGGGTGCGCGCACGACCCAAGACCGATAATTACGGCATCGTAGTTTACGGTGCCGTAATTAGCGGTCTGAGAGGTCAGAATAGCCTGTAGCGGTAAACGATGCCGGTAAATCATTACCGGCATGGTTTTTACCTTACCTCCAACCTCGGAATGACCCCCAATATCTTTATGCCCTTCTTCACTGTTTCCTACTTTTTGTGTAAGACAATAGTACATTTTCAGATACCCCCCGCCTCTTTGGGTCATGTTGATCCTGTCCGCCCCCGCCCGCAAACAGGCGCTCAGTCCATCCCTTTCTAAAGTCAATAGGGAGGGGATTCTGAATGTTCTATGTTAAATCTATGGCAATTACATGGCTTATACCACATATCTCTCAAAATCACATGATGACTGTGCATATTCTGCTCACCAACTTCATTGCCACAATTTCATGCTTGAGTTCCACCTTCCAAAAACCTAATCAATTCCCTACAAAAAAAACCTTGTTACGGGGACATTACGGTTAAGTTGCCCTCCCAAAAACCAGTGAAATTCACTACAAAAAAAAACTTTGTTGAGGGGACGTTATGGTTAAGTTGCCCTAACAAAAACCTGTACACTTCACTAAAAAAAACTTCCCTCCTCCCCTTTATGCTTCAAATTAAAACCTAAAAACCCCTGAAATTCGCCAGTTATGGTACCCTGAGCCCCCACCCTGCCACCGCCCCTGTGCACTGCTAACACTAACACCCAGACCATGAAAGATGTAATCTCAAATGTCAATGATGACATTAATGATGACATCACTTGTTTAGCCCCTTTCTTTTCCTTCCCTGCCATACATATATATGTACAATCCCTGCCACAAATATATATGTACAATCAGAAAAAACATTTCACTCAAGAAATGTTATACTTCATAGTGCAACCAAACACCACTGCACATTCTCCCATTATAGTAAGCTAAGCAACCATAACTTGCGCCATCTACGTGCATTGCTAAGCCTAACACCCAGGACATCAAAGATGACATCACAAATATGATTGATAGACAGACTACTCTTTTCAAACCAGCATTTCTTTCACTCTAGCCCATTATATTCCACCATACACACTCTTACTATTCCCATCTACACACCACCATTGCAACATCTCAAAACAGCACAATCACCCTACAGATTCCATCACACCACCACTCCCTTACTCAGTAACCCAACACCATCACATCTTTGCAGACTCTTACACTCACAACCTTCACAACCATACCTAATATACTACCTCACAATCATATATCACTATATTCAACCCTACAATCACACCCACACACCCATGCACCACACATGCATATAAATTGCACACCGTTCCAATGCAAACATTCTCCTTTCCAACAGACACAACAAAATGCCTACTAAAAAGCAACTCTGTGGAAAAAAATGAAAAAACAGAGCAGATAAGAATAAAACACAAACAGTGTATAGATTTTTTTTTTAAAAAAGAGCTAGTAACCTCACTCAACAAAACTAAATGAGCCATGACTAAAAAAAGGTAAGCCCCCTTGCAAAAACTAAAAGCAATCAAAAAAATGTATGTTAGTGAAAATGTGTCATGATCTCTGCTTCCAAATGGTCAGGGTTTTCCCAACTCCCTTGGAAGCAGATCCATAACCCAGGTTCCGAGTGCCAACCAGTCCCAATTGGGACCTTTTGGACCCAGTCCTGGCGCCAGTGGCACCAGGCTCATAAATATGTCCAGTCCCAGCGCTGGAAGCGCCGGGCTCATAATGCTTGGGTGGACTTACCTGCAGCAGACCATGCTGCTTACTTGCCTGCCAGTTGAGCCTCTGATCCTCTTCTGTTTGGAACTACTTTTCCTGTTGGGTGGGGCAGGAGCCACTCCCTAGATTCAGAACACTGGAACTCTTCTGGAAAGCAGGAACTCTTTTCTTACCTAGGCATGGCTGTGGAAGGAGACACCTAAGCACTACAGGAGGCTATTTAAACCACACCCGATGGATGAATCTTGCTTTGCGTTATTCTACATCCCCTGCAGCAGAACGCTCATCGTGTCTTCTGCATCTGATCCTGGGCCTAAGGAAAAAGGCTTACCATCCTGAATCCAGTCTTCAGCAACACCTATAAAGACAAGAAAGAACAGGTTAGCATTACGGTCTTCAGTGACAGCTCTTCACTTACCTGGTCCATCGGCTGTCACCAACGCCTCGGGCTGCATTCCGGCATCTGAAAGACAAAGGCTTACATACTCCTCGTGCGCTCCGGAGGTCTTCACACTGCATTCCGGCATCTGAAAGACAAAAGCTTACCAACTCTTCGCACGCTCCGGAGGCCTTCGGCGCTGCATCCCGCATCTGAAAGACAAAACAAGGTGCGTTTAAAGACATTGGGGAACTTTAATACTCACGTGCCATTATTCCTTTCCACATCTAACCCAGTGGGTATTCCAGCACCCTGCAGCCACTCCGAACTTGTAACTGCAAAATAAAAAGGCAGTTAGAGCGCATCGTGAAGCAGGCAACAAGCGCTTACTTACGTGCTTCCAGGCGCTTCTATTCATCACACGGGCTCCATCTTCAACTCACTTCAGCCCGTCATCCGCCATCGCCGGAACCCTGCAAAACAAGAAACATCATTACTAAAGACTTTAAAGACATTAGAATTACTCGAAACTTACCGTTCGTGCAGTAAACGACGGACAGCAGTCCTCTGAAGTCAAGAGGCCTGCTCCCCTTATCCAGTGAAGAAACTGGTTACAGCACCCTGCCCCGAGGCAGATGGAGAGCACGGCGTTCACTTACCTAAGGTGAGAGCGTTAACCTTTGGGGTTCTACAGGAGAAGAGAAAGGGAAGAAGAGAGAGACATTCAATAACCCAGTTCCTTAATCCCATATTTTCTATCTGCAGACATCTTACCCTTCGAGTCAGACATACAGTGCACAGAGGTCCAGCCCAAAGAGCCAGCCGTGTGTTACACATCACCTTTGAAGATACGGTATACGCCCAGTCAAGACCGGCGCCTCTACGGGAATCAGGTGAGCGTTACAGAACGCAAAGCCTACCACAAAACTCCCGTCCAGGCGCTATGGAAACCTCGGATACCGACCAGCTAGCCCAGTTACTTGGGGAAGTAAGGGCAGAAGTGCATGCAGCCCGTCAGGAAACGAACGCTCTAAGAAGGGAACTGATTATTTCCAAGGAGCGAACAGATGATCTCGCTAGACAATTGCTACAGTCACAAGCCGGACAGACCCCGTTACCCGCATCTGGGGGAAATCTTCCTTCTACATCCTCTATGAATCCAGTGCAGATCAACCTACCTGGGAATGTACCTCTGGCTCCGCCCGAACGATTTTCTGGTGACCCAAAGAGGTTTGCAGTATTTATCAATCAGTGCCGGTTGCATTTCTTATGCCGGCCAGCAGCCTTTCCAACTGATCAAGCTAAAGTAGCTTTCGTGCTTTCGTACCTTAGTGGCAATGCGGCAGACTGGTCGATCCCTCTAGTAAATCAAGATGATCCGGTCCTCCATGATTTTCAAGCTTTTCAGCTCAGTATGGAAAAACTGTTCGCAAGACATTCACAGGGGCAGGCCTTGGACAATGAGCTTCTTTCGTTGCGACAAGGTAATCAAGACCTTTTGGCTTATATTGCGTCTTTCAACAGACTGATAGTGGAAACTCAATGGCCTGAGGACAAAAGGATTACGCTGTTTTATAGAGGTCTACGTGGAGAGCTCAAAGATGTGTTAGCCCAAGTAGTGAATCCCCCACAAGATTGTTCGGACTATATAGACTTAGTCGTTCAAATAGATCACAGACTGCAGAACAGGAAGGCCGATCGTTCCAAGTTTGATGCTCGAGTATTTTCCAAACCGCCAACTCCTTCCAAAGGAGTAGACTCCGGGGAACCCATGCAAATAGGGGGTCTGAAAGGTCCTCTAACACAAAAGGAGCGGGAAAGGAGAAAACAGTTGCAATTATGCCTCTATTGCGGAAACTCAGGGCACTTTCTTCGAGACTGTCCGGTGAAACCTGCCAAGAAGGCAGTAGGAGCTGCAGTTACCAAAGTTACAAACTCTGAGCAGGGAAACGACCTCGCCCGACAAGAATAGAGGTCCTCTTGCCGAGCGTGAAAACCAGTTCCGTGACCTCGCATTTCGTGATACCTATGGTCCTCATTAGCCCTGATAATCCGGATCGATTACATGCAATTGACGCTTACGTCGACAGCGGTGCCATCGGCAATTATGTGGATCATGAAATGGTTTTGAGGATGAATCTAACTCTTTGTCCCAAGGCTGTAAAGGACGTCATTACTACGGTGGATGGTACGGAGATAGCCTCCGGGCCAGTAACGCATACCACTCAAGAGGTGACGCTAGTAAGTCAAGATGGACACCATGAGAAGATCGTGTTCGATGTGATCAAGGCCCCTCAGTTTCAGATTATTCTAGGAATACCTTGGTTAGAGAAACACAATCCTCTGATCGATTGGCGAGCAAGAACGGTCCAGTTTCCAGAATGTGTCTCTACTTGTCACCCTCCACCTGGTGTTGCACTGGCAGCAATTTCTTCAGAGACTCCCCAGTTACCTCCCGAATACCTAGAATACCAAGATGTTTTCCGGAAGGATCAGGCTAACTCTCTACCTCCTCATAGGTCTTATGTCTGCCAGATAGACCTGATACCTGGATCTACTCCTCCTTGTAGTAGAATTTATGCCCTCACCGAGCCTGAGAACCTTCACCTTCGACAATACCTGGATCAATACCTGGCAAATGGGTTTATTCGTCCTTCCAAGGCCCCTGCTTCTTCAGCTTTGTTCTTCGTTCCAAAAAAGGAAGGAGACCTTAGAACTTGTATAGATTATCGCTCCCTGAACCAGATCACCGTTAAGAATAGATATCCGTTACCTTTGATCCCTGAACTCCTGGACCAAGTCAGAAAAGCATGCATATATACAAAGCTGGATCTTAGAGGAGCTTACCACTTGGTACGAGTAAAAGAGGGCGATGAATGGAAGACGGCCTTCCGCACCAAGTATGGGCTATTTGAATATCAGGTCATGCCCTTCGGACTTTGCAATGCCCCGGCCGCCTTTCAATATTTTATGAACGATGTCCTCAGAGAGCTCATAGATGTGTGTGTTGTTGTTTACATTGACGACATCCTCGTTTATTCTTCATCGGAATCTGAACATCGGAAACACGTGAAAATGGTCCTCGAAAGATTGCGTCAACACAAACTTTTCGCTAAGTTGGAAAAATGTGTTTTCAACGTGACTGAAGTTGAATTCTTGGGATTCATATTATCACCTGGCGGAGTGCGTATGGATTCAAAGAAGGTCGATGCAGTTCTCAAATGGCCATCACCATCCTCCGTAAAAGGTGTGCAAAGCATGTTAGGCTTCGCTAACTTTTACCGCAGGTTTATCCCCGAATTCTCTCGAATAGTCCAGCCCATCACTGCCTTGTTAAAGAAAAACAAACGTTTTGAATGGTCTACCGAGGCGGAACAAGCTTTCCAGGATTTGAAGACTAAATTTATCTCTGCACCAATCTTAAAACACCCTCGCCCCGAACTCCCCTACATCGTGGAAACTGATGCTTCAAGCCTTGCCATGGGGGCAGTTCTATCACAAAAGGACCCGGTAACCAATCAGTTGCATCCCGTGGCATTTTGGTCCCGCAAATTCTCGCCTCCTGAAATCAATTACACGATTACTGACAAGGAACTTCTGGCTATCAAGTCTGCCTTTAAGGCTTGGCGGCATTATCTGCTGGGGGCCCGACACACCGTTACTGTGATTACGGATCACCGAAACCTGCAATATTTGAAAACCGCAAAAGCCCAATCCTCTAGACAACTCCGTTGGGCATTATTCTTTGCCGAGTTTGACTTCATAATTACCTATCGACCTGGTACAAAGAACGGTAAAGCTGATGCCCTTTCTCGGATGGGAGTGGAAGAACACTTGATCAACCCTAAACCTGTACCAATCATTCCCGAACAAAGAATTCTGGGTGTAATCGCCACAGAATCCATAGAGGAAGTTAAGGATAAAGCCAGGCAACTTGTAACTCCAGCAGACATACAGAATTGGCATCTGCAGGGAAAGGACTTTGCAGTAAAGGACAACTTATTGTATTTCCAAGAACGATTATACCTACCCAGCACAGATTTACAGAAAAAAGTAATCTCTTGTTATCACGATTCTTTAATGGAAGGACATCCCGGTATGGCCAAGACCTCAGAAAAGATCAAGCGCTACTTCTGGTGGCCGTCTTGGAAAAAAGATATCAGAGACTTTATAATGTCCTGTGGAGTATGCGCCCAAAACAAGAGTCAAAAGGAAAGACCAGCAGGCCTCTTACGCCCTATTGACATCCCACCTCGCCCTTGGCATACGCTTTCTATGGACTTCATCACCGATCTACCTCCATGCTCCGGATACAATACGATTCTAGTAATCGTGGACTTATTCTCCAAGATGGCGCATTTCATTCCGCTCAAAGGCTTACCAACAGCAGCAACTCTGGCCCGAGAATTTCTCGAAAACATCGTCCGACTGCACGGTTTTCCTTCGGTTCTAATTTCGGATCGAGGTAGTCAATTTATTTCTCATTTTTGGCGAAGTTGCTGTCGGTCGGCTCAAATTGATGTGAGACTATCGACCAGTCACCACCCTCAGACCGACGGACAAACCGAGAGGACCAATCAAACTCTGGAACAGTATTTACGCTGCATGCTGCAACAAACTGAAAAAACTTGGAAAGACATCCTTTGGATAGCCGAATATGCCTACAATAACTCTGTCCATTCGGGAACTGGGAAAACCCCGTTTTTTCTTTTGTACGGCAGTCACCCTCGAACCTCGGAGTTGGATCCCCTCCAAGATCTTGAAACACCAGCAGTAGACTACCTGCATTCTACAATCACCCAAGCCTTTAAGGAAGCTGTTTCTCACCTTCAAAGGGCTAAAGAACAATACAAGAAAGGAGCAGATCAACATCGGAAGGAAGCCCCTCAATATCAAGTAGGGGATCAAGTCTGGTTATCCACCAAATATCTACCTCTAAAAGGGCCACGCACATTCAACCCAAGATACCTTGGTCCCTATTCCATCACTACCATAGTAAACCCAGTAGCGGTCAAGTTGGACTTGCCCCCGCACATGAAGATACATCCGGTCTTCCACGTCTCTCTATTAAAACCCGTGCAACCTCAAACCTGACTAACTAAATCTCCAAAACCTATCCTAGTTGATGGAGAACTCGAGTTTGAAGTCAAAAGCATTCTGGACTCCAAGATCTCCAAATCTAAACTATTTTACCTAATTGACTGGAAAGGCTACGGCCCCCAAGAGAGATCCTGGGAACCTGCTGAATATGTCCACGCTCCTCGCCTAATCAAAAGATTTCACCGAACATTTCCTGACAAGCCAAAACCCCCGGAGAAGCCCGGTTTGGGAGGGGCCTTGAGGGGGGGTACTGTCATGATCTCTGCTTCCAAAAGGTCAGGGTTTTCCCAACTCCCTTGGAAGCAGATCCATAACCCAGGTTCCGAGTGCCAACCAGTCCCAATTGGGACCTTTTGGACCCAGTCCTGGCGCCAGTGGCACCAGGCTCATAAATATGTCCAGTCCCAGCGCTGGAAGCGCCGGGCTCATAATGCTTGGGTGGACTTACCTGCAGCAGACCATGCTGCTTACTTGCCTGCCAGTTGAGCCTCTGATCCTCTTCTGTTTGGAACTACTTTTCCTGTTGGGTGGGGCAGGAGCCACTCCCTAGATTCAGAACACTGGAACTCTTCTGGAAAGCAGGAACTCTTTTCTTACCTAGGCATGGCTGTGGAAGGAGACACCTAAGCACTACAGGAGGCTATTTAAACCACACCCGATGGATGAATCTTGCTTTGCGTTATTCTGCATCCTCTGCAGCAGAACGCTCATCGTGTCTTCTGCATCTGATCCTGGGCCTAAGGAAAAAGGCTTACCATCCTGAATCCAGTCTTCAGCAACACCTATAAAGACAAGAAAGAACAGGTTAGCATTACGGTCTTCAGTGACAGCTCTTCACTTACCTGGTCCATCGGCTGTCACCAACGCCTCGGGCTGCATTCCGGCATCTGAAAGACAAAGGCTTACATACTCCTCGTGCGCTCCGGAGGTCTTCACACTGCATTCCGGCATCTGAAAGACAAAAGCTTACCAACTCTTCGCACGCTCCAGAGGCCTTCGGCGCTGCATCCCGCATCTGAAAGACAAAACAAGGTGCGTTTAAAGACATTGGGGAACTTTAATACTCACGTGCCATTATTCCTTTCCACATCTAACCCAGTGGGTATTCCGGCACCCTGCAGCCGCTCCGAACTTGTAACTGCAAAATAAAAAGGCAGTTAGAGCGCATCGTGAAGCAGGCAACAAGCGCTTACTTACGTGCTTCCAGGCGCTTCTATTCATCACACGGGCTCCATCTTCAACTCACTTCAGCCCGTCATCCGCCATCGCCGGAACCCTGCAAAACAAGAAACATCATTACTAAAGACTTTAAAGACATTAGAATTACTCGAAACTTACCGTTCGTGCAGTAAACGACGGACAGCAGTCCTCTGAAGTCAAGAGGCCTGCTCCCCTTATCCAGTGAAGAAACTGGTTACAGCACCCTGCCCCGAGGCAGATGGAGAGCACGGCGTTCACTTACCTAAGGTGAGAGCGTTAACCTTTGGGGTTCTACAGGAGAAGAGAAAGGGAAGAAGAGAGAGACATTCAATAACCCAGTTCCTTAATCCCATATTTTCTATCTGCAGACATCTTACCCTTCGAGTCAGACATACAGTGCACAGAGGTCCAGCCCAAAGAGCCAGCCGTGTGTTACACATCACCTTTGAAGATACGGTATACGCCCAGTCAAGACCGGCGCCTCTACGGGAATCAGGTGAGCGTTACAAAATGCTCCACCGTAGAGTTCTAGAGTTCTTCACAATCTTATCAACACAGCTGAAAAGTCATGATCTACCTTTAAAAACTACCGAAGGAGACTAATCATGCAAGCTCTAAATGACAGCGCTTTTCTACTAAAGAGAAAATTGTTTGTATTGATTTTAAACAGAATGAAACCACTACCTAATTAATCAATAAATTACAAAAACTACTAAACATGCACAGTGTCCGTATACAAACCTTTTCAAACTTCTGTAATGGTAAATGGATTCATACAAGCAGCACAGAACCATATTTCAATGAAGAAGCTTATAAACAAGAGCAACAAAAAACAATTGCCTTAGACAATAATGGTCGAGGGTATGAAATGGTGGAACACACCATTATGGCAAAAGAAACCCTTATAGAAAAAAAGTCCCCAACAAACTTTGAACCAAATGCTCCTTTCACCCAAACAAACCATCCAGTGTACAAATGCACATGCAGCTCAATGTGTAATATACGCCAACAATCATTTAAATCTTTACGACAATTCCTCAATCACTATGTGAAACTTAAAGACAAAAGTAAAATGAAAACTTTACAAACCATAGACTCCTGTTCAGTGCACAGCCACACTGGTCTGTGAGGACATTCAGTAGCCTGTATTTTAGGAACTGCTTGCAAAAGCACTTTCCACCACATCAAAATGTTAGCGACACACCATTCTACCATAGGGAATCTTGTGCATCGACTATACTATGCAAAAAGTCCTGCTCTAGAACTGCAATATTTAAATAACATTCTCCTACATGGAACAGCCAAAGAACTGCTTCAAGAAATATAGCACATCCAACGTAAATACTTTGGAACTGAAGTTGACTTTGAAAACTCTGTACCTTCAGAAAACATTACCGAAAACCTCATTAACTCCAACGTCCTAACAACGACATACAAAAAAGAAATAGCTGAGTTTCAAAACACATCTGCTGAAATACCAGACCAAATATGTGTCTGTTGTCGCAGAATTTTTTATAAAAAGAGCACAAAAATAGATCTAGCCTACAAAATAGAAGACAATGAAGAATCCCAATGGTTCCAATTAGCTTTATATTGAATAGCAGAAACTGAATACAAAATACCCAACCCCTCAACAGTTTGCACGTACTGCAACACAAAGCTTGACAATAACCAAATGCCATCACATGCTATCACTAATAACTATTCCCACTTCCGAAAGCTCTCCAACAACTTAACTTGTACAAGAGCATTATAATACAAACATTGCACGCATTTCAAGCTATAATACGCCTTCAACTGAAATCTGCCAAATTACCTCCATCTGAGTTACTCAAGGGCATCTGTGGAAAAGTAGTATATTTACCATTAGATCTAAAAGAAAATGTACAAACTCTAGGACTACATTGACCAATAGATCAATCTTTGATTATACTAGCTAATAGTGTGCCAACAAAAGACACAATATTTTGGCAACAACTAGTCGACTTAAAGTTAGACAAGCCCTACAATATCTAAAAGAAAACAATCAATGCTACAAAGATATAAACATGGAGGAAAACCTAAGAGAAACCACCAACATTATTCAAGGGTCACCAGAAACTGGCCAATTTGAACATGTGATCCTGTTACAGGAGCCAACATTTTAGACCAATATATAATTCACCCACTACACTCCGAAGACACAATTGACGATGCATTGTAAACATATCAAATGCATCAACCCAAGGGATCCCCACTGAACATATGGAAAAAAGTATAGAAGCACTTTCTTTTCCTCTATTCCTTCCTACAGGAAAAGGAGGAAGATATGATGAAAAGTTCATGCAAATTAGTGCATCAGAATATTGCGCTTTACAAATGTATTCTGAAGACCCCAGATTCAGATAGAATGTCTAATACATTTTCCACCTCCTCTTCGAAAGTGAACTAGCAACTCTGTTATGGAGTTGCACACACATTAAAAACAGGCTCTAACTTAAAATATCCGCTACCTAACTGCTTCAAAAAATAAGACAAAGATGAATTTTTGCAGTATAGTATCACAAATCTGTTGGCACACATGGGTGATACAAAAGAATACTGGTTCCGATGTCATGCTGATGTATGTTTTATCCTAAGGAACCTAGGCCCACACACATGGTTTGTTACTTTAGGTTGTACAGAGTACGCATGGGATGACTTGCACGACTTCTTACGCACTGCAAACCAAAACAAAGACTGAATAGACATAAAAAGACCAGGAGAACTCGGTTTTCTTGACCCTGTAAATGTATCAAGGTACTTTCACCATCACTTCATTCCCATACTGCATATTATCTGCAATAAAACTACCCCTCTGCTCGGAGAAGTGCAACACTTCTTTTGGAGAAAAGAATATCAATCTAGAGTAGCATCACACTTCCGCATGCTTTTGTGGATAGAAGATGCTCCAAAATTTGGCCATGATCGTGACGCCACTGTTTTACAGTTTATTGAAAAATACACTACCTGCCACATCCTTTCAGAAACCACAGATAATGACCTAAATATACAAGTGTTATGCTTCCAAAAGCATAAATCTGTCAAATACTGCTGATGTAGGTATACAAAGAAAAGGGAAATACTATACCAAATGTCACTTTGGCTTCCCTAGACCAGTTTGCAAAAAAGGACAAGAAAATAGCTTGATGTCTTCTGTTAGTCACAGTGTGAAAGGCAAATCCCCCAAAAATACATACAACATTAAAAGAGACAAAGCATCCATGTACATCAATGATTACAATTCAATCATTGTCCTATTGTGGAATGCAAACACAGACCTGCAATACATTGAATACAATTCCACTGCAGTTGCAAGATATGTCACAGCCTATCTGTCATGATTCCTGCCCCTCATGTCCCCAGCCCTCCAAGATGTCAGGCTGGAGCCAGGCCATGATCACCTACATGGCCCTCAAGGGCCTCTCCATCCCTCCAAAGACCCACTTGGAGTCAGACTTGGCGCTTGTGGCACCAGACTCACTCACTCCCATAGGATAAGATTGGGGATTGGACTTGTAGTGCATTGATGGGGACAAGATGGATGCCCCCACATATTTCGGTTCCCAGAACTGCATGTGCAGTCTAGTGTTTTGGGTGTGGTTCAGCCCAGAGACACCTGGGATACCCAGAGACTATTTAAGCCACGCCCAGGCTGAGAAACATGCTTTGTGTTTTCTGCAC
This sequence comes from Ambystoma mexicanum, assembly GCF_040938575.1. Classification (NCBI taxonomy): domain Eukaryota; kingdom Metazoa; phylum Chordata; class Amphibia; order Caudata; family Ambystomatidae; genus Ambystoma; species Ambystoma mexicanum. Next base: position 160,531,495 of record NC_090940.1, read on the forward strand.
CTGCAGCGTGACACTCACTGTGTTTGGATCGGTCTCCAGTAGGCCTGCATCTTTCTTCTGCGCTCAGCTCCTGCAAGAACAAGAACACAGTTAGGAACAGCCTTACCTTGCAGCGCTTCTGCCCATCATTCATTGCTCCTTCTGTTCTGTGGGCATCTTCGGCGGTGTCATTCCCATCCCGGCATGCCGCTTCCTAAGGAAAAGGGAAAAGAACAGAAAAAAGGCATTAGTAGGCATTCAGCAATCTTCGCTTATTTTTAAAGACTGTACGAGCTTCAAACGCTTACCTGAATCCCAGCCGCTCTGGGGGAACTCTGTCTCCGGAACTTCTCATCCATCTGCAAGAGGGAAAAGACACTCCAGGTTAGCGTGGAAACATCTAGAGGCGCCGCATACCGTGCTTACTCACCGCATTTCTTCTTCATAACCTGCATCCACGCTGAAAACGTCGCAGCACCTAAAAGACACAGAAAAAGAACTCAGTTCAATACAAATACGAAAGGGTCGCATCTCGCTCTCACTCACCTTCAGCACTACTCATCTCAGCAGCACGTCGCCATCCCCAGACACCGGCCATCATCTAAGGAAGGAAAGGAACGAAGTTAGAGAACTGTTCAAAAGACTCATACTTACCTGTCGGACTCTTGCCAGTGAAGTAACTAAGGCAGCAACGAGCCTGCATCAATCAACGCGCCCCTGCGCTGAAAGCAGGACGGAGAGCACACTTTCCAAGAAAACAAGGTGAGCTGTGGATCAAATGGAAGGGCTGGACCCGGGGAAGAAAGGGTTCGAGCACACGGAGACAATAGAGAGTTAAACTCTACCAATCCTGTGTTTCAGGCCCAGTCTCCAGTCGAGTAGACTCCAGGGAAGGGTTCAAGGTCGTAAGAGGTCAGAACAGGCTGAGTGACATCCCCGTGGATACCAGGTGAGCGTTACACTATCTCACCAAAGCTGAGGAAACAGAGCTAAAGGACCTCTGGGATGGCATATCATCTGACAAAACACTATCACAGAAATTGTATAGCTTCAGTATAAAAATGCTCTCCCACAGAGAATACTAGTGCTGCAGACCGTTTAACAGGCACAGCCTTATATGGCAAATCTGAGCACATTGTCTGGCTGAACCTTGGACCAGCTTCATCCCAAAAAAAGAGTACTAAAATACTACCAAGAGATAGAACACATAACCACAAATGATCCCAACAGTCAGAACCTTTTAAAAAACGATTTAATTGACACATACTACCCAAACAGATGTACTGCTTTGGAAAGCATGTGTCTGTATGACATTGTCCAAAACTACACCTACAAAATAAATGTTATACCAAATGAGACCACTGGCAAATATTCTGTCTCAACTTGTCAAGGAAGGCTAGTGAAACTCACCAAACCCAGCCTAATTAATCATGTAAAGTTATCATTTAAATCTCCACAACATAGAGAACTTTATTACATGGCCCCACTCCAACTTTTTAAACCTTTGAGAAAAGAAAAATAATTATTAGGTGACTTTGGGGCTGATTCATGGAACAAATGTGCGCCGAAAATCGTGGCGCAAGCTGGTGCAAGCGTGAAAAAGCAAGTGCGCGCTTCATGGAAGGGCCTGCGCGTGTTTGCCCCGGGATGTGCGCCAAATCCGTGCGTGGCACACACAGGAGCACACGTCATTGCAACATCCAGAATGTCATGCGCGACGCGCACAAGAAAATCACACAACGTTAGCGCACACACCAAAAAGGGGGCACAACACGGGGCAGAACGCGTGGAATGGGGAACAACACGTGAAAATAAGGGCGGCACTGGGGAAGTACTGCTGGGAAGTACACAGAACGCCCACACGCACGCGAACCACATGTATTCATGGAATCGAATAGGAGAAACCCACGCACGGCCAAAGACACGCACAGGCCTAAACACGTCTGCCACACGAAGGCAGGCAGTAGCGTCCCTGCGCATTACAAAAGTGTGTGCAAACAACAAACACGTATATACAGATATGATTAATGTCCCATTCTGTGGCCCCCTAGGAGAAATGACATGTCACCCAATGCTCAGGCATCCCAAAAAAGCAAGAAAAAGAGATAAGCGACCCCTGTAGCCCACGTGCGTGTAAAAAAACACACGCACCCCAGAATACACGTACCCAGCATGCGCCAGCAAAAACACGTGGAAAAAGTACCCCCTGTGGAGTGGGCTGCCTGCGGTGCATGCCCATGGGTGATGGGCTGCCTGCCGGGCATGGGGAGGGTGAAAGAGCTGCCTGCGTGTATTCCGGGGGTGCGTGTGCAATTCCACATGCGATAGGCCTGGCGCGAGCGGAAACATCAGAAATCGACCAATTTGCCCAATTGTTGGGGGACCTTCGTGCTGAGGTTCATTCAGCCCGACAAGAGACTAATGCATTCTGGAGAGACCTAATAGTGACCAAGGAGCGCACCAACGAAATCAGCAGACAATTCTTGCAATCGCAGGCAGGGCAGACTCCTCTGCCTGGAGGAAATCCACCGATGCAAAATCCTATCTCACCATTCTATACCCCCACACCAGTACAGATCATGCTGCCTGGAACAGTTCCCCTGGCACCACCAGAAAGGTTTTTGGGCGACCCACAGAAGTATGCAGCATTCATAAATCAGTGTCGCCTTAACTTCCTTTGTTGCCCTGGGGCATTTCCAAATGACCAAGCTCGAGTTGCTTTCATCCTATCATACTTGAGTGGAAGTGCAGCGGATTGGTCAGTGCCATTGGTGACCCATAATGATCCGTCGTTACAGGACTATGGGGGGTTCCAGAGAGAAATGGAAAAACTGTTTGCTCGCTATACCCAGGAACAAGCAGTGGATAACGAACTTTTATCCCTCCGGCAGGGGAACCAAGACTTGTTAACATACATTGCGACTTTCAATAGACTGGTTGCTGAAGCCAGGTGGCCAGAAAACAAAAGAACCACGTTATTCCATCGAGGCTTACGAGGCGAATTAAAGGATGTCTTGGCCCAGGTAGTTGATCCCCCCAGAGACTGTACCGAATTCATAAATCTGGTCGTCCAGCTAGACCGTTGGTTGCAGGACCGAAAAGCAGACCGGTCCAAAGCAGACTCTCAAGTAGTTTATGTTCGGCCTAAAGACAATGTGCCACGGTGGCCAGACAACGCCGTAGAACACATGCAGATCGGAGGGATACGACCTCCATTAACAAAACAAGAGCGGGATAAAAGAAGACAACAGCAAATTTGTTTGTATTGTGGAAAACCAGGACATTTTCTGAAAGACTGCCCAACAAAACCCCCAAGGAGGACAGTCTGGGCCACAGAAAAGGATGAAATTACGGAATCGGAAAACTACCAAGCTCAGCAACCATAGAGGTCAGTTTGTCGAGTGATGAGAAAGAGCCACTGACCTCACACTTTGCGATACCCGTGATCTTAATAAAGCACCAACAATCGTCAAAGATGCATGCTGTAGAAGCGTACATTGACAGCGGTGCAGTTGGGAACTATATAGATCATGAGTTGGCAGCAGAGATCGGGCTCCCTTTGTGTTCTAAGTCTACGAGGGACAAGGTGACTACCGTCGATGGGACAGAAATCGCCTCCGGACCAGCAACCCAGTGCACAGCAGTAGTAACCTTGCTGTGCCAGGATGGACATCGGGAGTGTATTTCGTTCGATCTTATAAAGGCACCTCAGTTTCGGTAGATACTAGGGATGCCATGGTTGGTTGCTCACAACCCTTTGATAGACTGGCGGGCACGGACATTAACCTTCTCCAGCAACTGCTCCCTAACTTGCTACTCTCCTGACCCGGAACCCGACTCCTGTGTCTCCAAGACTTCCAATACTAGAGCCTCTACTCTGGGAGTAACTAATACTTTGCCAGATGAGTATCGTGACTTTCAGGACGTATTACAAAAAGACCAGGCTAACACATTGCCGCCACACAGGCCTTATGATTGTCAAATTGACTTTATTCCTGGGGCACAAATCCCTTGCGGCAGGATCTACGCTCTTAACGAACCAGAAAACCTTCACCTGAAATCCTATTTGGACCAGTACCTTGCAAACGGATTTATCCGCCCATCTAAGTCCCCAGCAGCCAGTCCTTTGTTCTTCATACCAAAAAAGGAAGGGGACTTGAGGACTTGTATTGATTACCGTGCAATAAACCAGATAACCGTGAAGAACCGCTACCCTTTGCCTCTTATCCCAGAAATGCTAGACCAAGTCAAAGATGCCCAGATCAATACCAAATTAGACCTTCGGGGAACATTCCACCTGGTCCGGGTCAAAAGCGGAGATGAGTGGAAAACCGCTTTCCGTACCAAATACGGCTTGTTTGAATATCAAGTCATGCCTTTTGGCTTATGTAACGCTCCCGCAGCGTTTCAATATTTCATGAATGATGTCTTGAGAGAACTGATTGACGTTTGCGCCTTAGTGTACATTGATGACATCCTGGTCTACTCAGCCTCAAAACAAGATCATATCAGGCATGTTCGTTCAGTCCTCACTAAGCCCCGCCAACATCGTTTGTATGCAAAGCTGGAGAAATGTTTTTTTCACGTCACCGAAGTAGAATTCCTTGGTTTCATCCTTTCGCCGAAAGGCATCACAATGGGCGTACATAAGGTTGACGCTATTCTAAAATAGCCATCACCAACATCTCTGAAGGGGATACAGAGCATGCTAGGCTTTGCGAACTTTTACCGCCGGTTTATCCCAGACTTCTCTCAGGTTGTGCACCCTATCACAGTACTGCTACGAAAAAGCAATAAAAGGTTTGCTTGGACTGAGGAAGCAGAAAGAGCCTTCCAGGAACTGAAACAAAGGTTCACCTCCGCTCCGATGCTGCGGCACTCGCGTCCAGACCTCCCTTATGTCGTAGAAACTGATGCTTCCAGTATGGCAATGGGAGCAGTCCTTTCACAGAGGGACCCAGAAACTGGCCAGCTGCATCCTGTGGCCTTCTGGTCAAAAAAATGCTCACCCCCGGAAATTAATTACGCTATCATGGACAATGAACTCCTAGCCATCAAGTCCGCTTTCAAGGCGTGGCAAAACTATCTTCTGGGAGCTAGAAACACCATTACAGTGATCACAGACCACCGGAACTTGCAATATCTCAAAACAGCCAAAGCCCAGTCTTCACGCCAGTTACGGTGGGGCCTCTTCTTCGCCGAATATGACTACGTGATCACCTTTTCGACCAGGGGTCAAGAATGGGAAAGCTGACGCCTTATCTCGAATGGGCATCGATGAAACGGTGTATACAACTCCAGACCCGGTACCCATCATACCTGAAGACAAACTCCTGGGTATCACAACAGCGTTATCACAAGCCGAATTACGAAACAGAATTCGACAGTCAATGAATCCGGATGCTTTCCACGCATGGCAAACTCAAGGAGAACAATATTGCATCAAGGATCAGTTACCTTATTTTAGGGACCGGCTATAAGTACCCGAGAAGGAGTTACAACAGCATATCATTTCAGGTTATCATGACTCTCTGATCGAAGGACACCCTGGAATCGCTAAAACTTTAGCCAAGGTAAAAAATAACTTTTGGTGGCCTACCTGGCGTAAGGACATTGTCCAGTATGTTCAGTCCTTCGGCGTCTGTGCACAAAATAAATCACAGAAACAGAAACCATCGGGTCTCCTACAACCAATGGACATCCCTCCCGCTCCATGGCACACTCTTTCCCTCGACTTTATCACTGATCTGCCACCGAGTCAAGGCTTTAGCACCATTCTGGTAATCGTGGATTTGTTCTCAAAGATGGCACATTTTATTCCTCTCAAGGGCATCCCGGACGCATCCACCCTAGCAGAAGTATTTCTGAAAAACATTGTCAAGCTGCATGGCTTTCCATCAGTTCTGGTCTCCGATCGAGGCAGCCAATTTGTATCCAATTTTTGGAGAAAATGTTGCGCAATGGCACAGATTGACGTCCGGCTATCCACCAGTCACCACCCCCAGACAGACGGCCAAACCGAGAGGACCAACTAGACCCTCGAGCAGTATTTACGGTGCATGCTGCACCATGAATTGAGAGATTGGAAGGACTTACTGTGGATAGCCGAGTAAGCATATAACAAGTCTGTACATTCTAGCACGAGCCAAACACCTTTTTACACCTTGTATGGCAGACATCCACGTACATCAGAACTTGACCTTCCTGCCAGCTTGGAAATGCCTGCAGTAAAGACTCTTCATACAGCCATCACTCAGGCGTTCAGAAAGGCGAAGGAACATCTTATTCATGCTAAAGAAAAACAAAAGCACTTTGCCGACCAGCATCGGAAAAAGGCCCCAGACTATCAAGTAGGAGACCAGGTTTGGTTAGCCGCCAAATACGTACCCATCAAAGGGACCTTCCATCCTCGATATTTGGGACCCTATGCCATCAAGGCAATTATCAACCCAGCAGCCGTCAAATTGGACTTACCACCTAATCTACAAATCCATCCGGTATTCCATGTGTCCCTCCTAAAACCAATGCAACCCGGTACACGAATCAAGACACCACCTCAACCTATACTAATAGATGGAGAACCAGAATTTGAAGTCAAGGGCATCCTGTACTCTAAGTACTCTAGAGCCAAGTTCTACTATCTCGTCGACTGGAAGAGGTTTGGGCCTCAAGATAGATCCTGGGAACCCAGTGAGAACATCCATGCACCACATCTGACCAAGACGTTTCATCAGAACTTCCAAACTAAACCTGGACCAGGCAGGAGACACACCTTGGGAGGGGCCTTGGGAGGGGGGGGGTGCTGTCATGATCCTCAGCCCTGATCCCCACTGGCAAGCCCATTGGCCAGGTGGAATCAGGGCTCGGATCACTAATAAGCATCCACTTCTCAGGCCCTCTTGGGGCCAGTCCTGGCACCTTTGGCGCCAGGCTCATCAGTAAAGAAAGACATCTGCTTGAGGAACTACTTTATTTAGGCTTTCAGCCAACATGGAGGCATCCACATAGCTTGATTCCTAGAACCAAGCTATGCGGTCTAGTGTTTTGGGTGTGGTGGCCTAGGGACTACTTTACCTGGACTACTTTACAGTGGCTATTTAAACCACACCCGAACAAGACCACACGCTTCGCGTTACTTTGCTTCTAGCAACGTGACACTCACCGTGTCCAGCTTTCTCACCAGCCTGGTGAATTCCAGACCTGCAGAAAAACCAAGAACATTGTTAGCAGCAGAATCTTTCCTGCATTCATCATCCTTCACTGCTCGCAGCTCCTGGGCAGCTCTGTTGGTGGAGTTCACCGCCTGGATCGAAGGACCTGAGAAAAGGAGAAAGACATCATTAAAGGGGGTAGTGGAGACATTACAACCACAAAGCGCTTAAAGACTTACCTGGTTGGTTGCTTTTCGGCCGGCATAGCTCCGGAACTCCATCTGCGCTGGGAACTCACCACGACCTACGAAAAGAGAAAAGCACAGGTCAGTGAGGACAAGACATTGCTGCGTTACGCAAAGTGCCTCATTACCGCATCATAGCGCTATAGCGCGCCATCATCTCCCGGTGAGGACCAACATATCCAGTTCTCCAAGCGGACACTCCGCACTCCTAGGGAGATAAAAAAAGAGACATTTAGTACAGAGAAAAGGCATGCAAGAATTACGACGCCATCAATCGCAATAAGACCTACCTGAAAGTCACTACAAGGGCAGCAGTCAGTGAAGTAACTGGACCGCCCGCGCCCACAAAAGACCACGCGCCCCTGGCCAGAGAGCAGGACGGAGAGCCCACCGATTCCGACAACCAGGTGAGAAGAGAACCTGGAGGGGCTGGAAACACAAGGGAGGTGGGGAAAAACTTACCTTGGTCGCCCAGTCCTAATATGGTCTTCATTTCCAGGTGGAATTCCATCGACACCGAGACCACACCAGGGAATCATTGGGAAGGGCACCAACGACCAACTGGCTGGGTGGTGTTCCTGTGGATACAAGGTGAGCGTAACAAACTGGTGTGCTTGCTAAAGATGCAAAATCCATTTTAAATAGTTGACTAATCCACGAGCTATATGGACAAAACACATCTGCTTATGATTCATTGAACAATTAACTCAACACAGTCTAAAATGTATGTCCTTAATTCCAACCCTTGCAAGCTGTAGTCAATTCAATGAGACAATGTTGGAAAAAAATGCAACCCATACTGCATATCAGCTCCACAGATAAACTAGAAGTGCACATCATGAAACTTTCTATGTGTCAACAAGCAACAGCACGACTAAATAACTTAGAAAAATGGATCTCCAACAAAGCCGGATTGGAGAAAATATTGACTTTGTGTCTGAACTGCAGAGTAATTCTAAAACGTAACCTTGACGTAGAAGGTTTAGTCAATAGAGCAATTGTTACAGTTGTTGGTTTCCAAGCATATCCACATGACAACAACATTCAGTTTGTCAACATCCACTTTGACATACTTGCAGAGGTTAAAATAATTGGCCGGACAATAGGACATTTCCTTCTTTTCAAAGACATGCAGAGCCGCTGTGCAGGTGAAGTGAGGAGCTGCACAGGAGAGAATAGTTCATGACAGCTCGAAGCCTCGCTGGAACACCGTAAGCACCGACTAGTGAGTCTGCCTGAAGAGGAGGACACTGGGATGACAGGAGAGCATATAGGACTTATAAGAAAGTTATTGAATACTGATTTAAATGAAAGCAAGCACTTTGATGAAAACAGGTATCTTGAATACTGATTTAAATGGAAGCAAGCATTTTGATGAAAACAAGTATATTAAATACTGATTTTCATGAAAGCAAACATGGTTGAATACCGTTATGAATGAAAGTTGTTTTGTGGAATCACACAAGTTAAGGGAACTGTGCAAACATTGGCAGGAGCCAAAAGGATATAATTTGAACTGTCCAGCTTGAGAGAGCAAGCATTGGCAAGAGCCATGAGTGTATGGGAAAGTTCAACCAGCGAATTGTGGCAAACCAGCAAAGGTAAAACATTATAAAGATGTGGAAAGAGTATAAGTCAAAACACCACTGTAGAGATGAGACAGTGGCAACGTGCCTATGAAGTAGAAGCAAATAAGGTGTGTCAGTTGCGTGACCTGTAATGGGGCGGACAGTGTGGTCCAACAAAAGCACCTAGACCAAATACAACCCCTTTATGGAAAAAAACTTAAAGCACCACAAATAAGCTTGTGATTGATTCTAAAAGGAAACCTTGTGCAATTTGAAAGTAAGGAGTTGAACTCTGATATTGTTGAACGATAGTCAAGACAGAAGTGCTGGGAAGGATCCCAAGGAATTGTGCTGTGATGAAATTGCTGAAAGGCTTGGACACTTGGGGAATGGAACCCCTTTTTTAACTGTGCACTATTTGAACATTGGGGAAGGAAAACATTTTTGACCAAGAGCTGGACAAAGCTCAGAACAATTTGAAGCTTGGGGAAAGGAAACCTTTTTACCACAAGCTGGACGAAGCTCAGAACTTTCATCTGAACACTTATAATTTTGAGGCTGACATCCCTACGTGTATACAAAATGATGTAAGGTCAAATATAGGTTTTGGACACAGACAGACATTTGCTTTGGACTTCTTAACACAAACTATCCTTAGTTGTATTTAGGTAGGGAATTCCCACCTTAGGTCAAGGCAAGTTAAGCCTTTTTCCAACCTTCTTTATTTTAACATTTGTAATTGTAAAAATGTTGGATGAATTAGGTTTACTAAACAATAGTGAATATCGTTAAATGAACTGCACTTTGAAGTAGGTCATATTTGAAATATTTTTGTTATAATTTGTAGGAAAATCAATGATGTTTAATTATTTGTTGTTGTTTTTATAATGGTTGTATACAAAATGATGTATTTTATTTTGTGAAAGATCAAATGTTTGATCAAAACACAATTAAAAAAAGCTCCCCTTCCACTCCAACTACTCCGTGGGCCTAATTCACAAAAGCATTTTATAATGGCAAAACCCCATTGGAAAACGCTCTGTGAATTAGGCCCCAAGTCTCAATGATAACAACTCACAACATTCAATCCCCGCCACCCATTCCAAAAGAGAATATACAGAACAAATCAACCATAAAATGAAAATTGAACTTATAAATGTTATGCAGAATTATGAACATCATGAGGAAATACTATCAAGTATATAACACATCTTTCCCCTTTCATGTAAAGCACCATCAACATGAATTAAAGCAAATACACAGGTGGCATAATTTCAAACATATACTAATGATAACAATAGACAAGTATTCAGGCCCTTTTTCCTGCAACCCTTCCATTGTTCCAAACTCTACCATCTTCTAAAACCACAGCATCTCTCAATACATTTCTTGCAATATGCGGCCCAGTAAACTTGCTTTGTCCCTTTGGCACCATCCATGGTCTCCTAATATGTACTTAATCTCCCATGGAGATGTTAGATCTTTGGGCACTGTTCAGTATGTTAAACATTACCTCCATCCTATTAGCCTTCCTTTCTACACCTTTGCTTAGTCTCATTTCATCCCACTCCACAAACCCTGATCTGCCCAATCGCGGGCAACACACTGTGGGCCTCATTACACGGAATGCGGTAAACCATGGTGCTATTAGCACCATGGTTGCCGCCGGTACCATACCGGTACCACCATGGAGAAAAGAGGAATTACCACCCTATTGCAAGGTTGGCGGGGCTGTAATTCCCCCTTTCTCCATGGCCCTTCCCCATTCCCATTTTTACCCCATAGGGCTCAATGGGAATGGGGAAGGGGCTAATTACGGTACCGCAAATTGCGGTACCGTAATTAGCACCAAGGTCCCTTTGCGGGTCCCAACTTTAACGGCTGGTCTACACCAGCTGTTAAGGTCGAGTCCCGCAAAGGGACCTCGTAGTAAGGTGATAAGGGTTTACCGGTACCGGTGCCCTTACCAGTACCGGTAAACCCTTACTGCATTCTGTGTAATGTGGTTTCCTTCTGAACAGTACTTCAAATAGCACCAAGCCCCTGGTGGAGTGCGGTGCTGACCTATATGCACATACCCTCTTTCCTATTGTCTTTTCCCAACACCTCCCTTCATTTATCGACATTCTAATCCCTTGCATCAGGGTGGATTGAAGCGCTCTACAGCACCATTGGTCCCTGGGTGGTAGAGCGCTTTTTCATGGTGGTCTACTCCAATGCTCCCTAAAACCGACTCCATGATATTTGAGGTGAGTTGGACCCCAGTGTCCGATTAAAATGTTTTTTTCAGAAAGCCCTCCATTTGGAAGATTCTATCTAAGAATTCCACAACCGCCTTAGAATTAGCCTCCACGACAGTCCACCTCGACCCATTAGAATAGAGATCCATGAGCACTATGAGATATTTCTTCCTACCCCTCAACCCTGCAATGGGCTTACGATGTCGAGGGCTACAATTTCCCATGCATGGTACGTAATTCTAGAGGTCTGATTGGCTGTACAAAGGGTCTCACGGGTTTATCAGAGTCTCCAGACGTGGCCCATCCTATATCTCTGCACGCAATCCTGGCCAACCATAGTTGGCTCACAACCTACCCTTCGTCTTGGACATCCCAACATGTTCTTAATGGCCCATGTCCACCAAGTTACACCTAATGCCCAACAGGGGTACTAGTCGTCATCCTTAACTCTGTGAAATGCCCCAAAGCTGTCATCCCTATAGTCCACCCCCCCCGCCATTTATTTTATAAACCTTTTGACTCTATGGAGGTCCTAATCCTCTCTATCTGCCTCCTTACACCCTTGCGCGCTCTAAGTGCTGTCAGACACCAGAAAAACATGCTCCTCCTAGTCTTCAAATTCCTCTCCCTCCTCGATTTGGGTCTGTCCTCCCTACCTGGAGAGAAAGTCTGCCACAACATTATCCTTTCCTAGAACATGTTCTACTACAAACTGATGTCCCTGTACCGACGTGACCCACTTCACAATCCTCCTAGATACTCCATCTTGATCCTTACACATAAACACCCACACCAGCGGCTTATGGTCTGTATCTTGAATAGTCTCCCCCGCAGAAATGCTTTAAACTTCTTTACCGTCCAAATCACGCGTACAGCTTCTCTTTCTAACTCTTGGATCTTGGCTTGTTTTTCTTTCTTCTGCCTTGTCCCCGGACTGTGTAGCGCCATGATGCCCTAGTTGGTGTAGGTCCGCTCTATAAATTCTTTTTACATTCCATAACATTTCTATCACTGAGTAGCGTATTTCTGCACCCTTTAAAACCTGTGATGCAAGTGCTTCATGTGTGCCGTTGTTTGCCGGTGGGCAACGCCGACACTCTTTTTTCGGGACCGGGACTCATTTTGCAGTCAGCTGCAGGATCATTTTGGGAGTTGGCAGACTGAGACAACACAGTATATATTTATTTAAAATGCTGCTGCCTGCGTGCGGTAGCGCACAGCCCGGTAATCATGTGCACTGCACCAGTTCTTTCCTTGTGATGCTGGGCTGGGGTGTGTGTCACACTGTCACTGCCTGCCAGCACATGTAAATCTCACTAGGATAAACACTTTTACGGTCCTCTCCTATTATTTTGCTTAATTGGTGAGTAATATCTGCCAGCCAACTCTGAGTGCTGTAAAATGTACTTTTCACGAGTGAACCTTGCCACTGATGACTGACCAGTGACCCCTGATAGAGGGGTGCCGCGGGTCAGAAAGGCATCTATCTATCAGCAGCTGAAAGACACTGGCTCTGGCTCCCATCTGCACGCAATGGCATGAGTACATGAAGCAGACATCAATTAACCTTGGAAAATCGAAACTGTCAGTCAGTGTCCAGCTGCAGCCTGGCAGTAAGCATTGTGCAAAGTGTGCCCTTAGGTGAATAAGGAGCTAAGTGAGAAAAACAGCAATTGGCATCCATACATGTTTGTAATATGTAGTGCTGATAAAAAGTACTTTCAAACTTTGAAAGGTACTCTGAGTGAAGGCGAAAGCAATGAAGCAAGCATGAAGGGAAGGAGGGCTCAGCAACGGCCAGCAAGGTTTGCACGGGGCTCGTCGTGGTGCACATTCCCGACTCAGCAGCACCACCAGTTTGGTCAGGATGTCTCATCAAGATGTGCACTGGTTATGTGCAAGGTCTTGGCAGAGGGGAGGCCCAATACTACTCCCTATAAGTTAACACAGCCATGGGCTGGGAGAACCTGGTGCCCAAGAGCACACAGTGTGCCGAAGTGATGTGGCCGCCTGACCGGGATTCGGATTCAAGCAGTATGGACAAATCACTAGACCGTCGCTCGCATCTGGCACTGTGAGAGCTGAAAAGAAACACTTCCTTTGATTGCTGCATTTCATTTTCAACCCAACTTTGCGAGAAATGTGAAGCAAAAACACCCTTTGTGCTTAGTAAAAAAAAAAATCCCATGAGAAAATGCCAAAGCTGCATAACAACTTCACTAAAATAGCAGAACGCTATGGGGCGGATGGCCAAGGTCATGGATGCTGCGTGACGGGGAGGGAAAGAGGGATGGATGCAAATTCCTCGTGAAATAAGATGTCAGTGCCACCCTGACCCGGGTCAGGTGCCTGGCCTGCAGTGTCGATGCCCGACATGCAGGTCAGGTGACCGTCACCCATTTTTGGAACATGTGTGTGTGCACGTGCGCGACGGAAGCCACGGGGGCACAAACTCTTTGCGTCTTGGGCACATCCTGGCTGGTGCACAAGGGCAGGCAGTGGCGTGGGCGTGTGGCAGGTCTTTTTTTCTGGTCCTTGAAGCAGTGGGGCCCTGACCTCCAGCCCCAGCACACCAGGGCTCTAGTCTCTCTCGGCTCAAGGTGAGTAAATGTGTGAAGTTAATAAGTCCGATCTGATCACAGCTGACAGGCAACTCGATCTCACTGACTGTGCATGTGCGGCCTGACCTGTAAAAATTGCCAGGCCAAGTCAGTCCCCAATTAAGGCATATTACATTATGCGGTATATAGCGCATGGTGTGCATCACGACTTGTTTCATGGCGGCGCTGGCACATTCATGTTGGCAACAAAGAAATTAAGATGGAGTGTCAACTGTTTCTTAGGATAACAACTGCGTTGTTATGAAATGAAACTTGTTGTGCTCCTGCAGCAGTTCTGCTTAGAGGTGCAGTACTTTCAAGATTGCATATTAAACGCGCTCGAAGATGTATCCGACCTATTTGTAAAGCCATAGGATAATGCTAACGCTAGCTTCATGTGCTTCTCCTGTGTCCGAAGTTGAACTGCATCAATTGGGGATGTTCACAATTATACTGGGCAAGTGGGCATGTGTGCCATTTTGGCCCACTAGAGCACTCTCCACACCCCTTTGAGCCACAGTCATTTATTTGATATTTAACAGAGACACAATGGACAGAGATAGTGCCACCCACACACCTGCTCACAGGTTTCAGCCACTTTTGAGATTGACTGGGAGAGGAAAAGTGAGCATCTATTTGGGACTGACCTTGTGCTGGTCTAAGAAGATTTAATCATTACACCTTAGGTGAAAAGAGCTCGGTGCTAGGTTGCAAAAGGGTATCTTGATTATTAGTTACAATCTGGCTGTGGTTGAGAAATACATCAATCTCCCCATCATCCTCACAGCTCACTCTCTCATCCCCAGCTGACACGACTGGGTGGGATAAACCTTCTGGAGACAGATATACCACAGTATGCCTAGCAGGGCTGGAGACCCAATCTACACCTCACTAATGAAACCCAATGTGGCTGAAACATATCTGGGGTTGCTTGTGGTCTCCTGCAGAAGGGCTGGTGCACCCTTTTTGCCTTTGAATCAAGCCCAATTTGCATAGGCCTGTCTCCTTTCTGGTCATGCTAAATAATGATGGTCTGAATGGTTGTCCAGTGCTATGCCAGAGGTTCAAATTGATTCTAAACCATCCAACCATCAACTCTGTTGTTTTGCATTAGTCACCGTGAGTGGGGCAGGTATGCCCAGATGTTGCTCCCAGGACTGCTGGGCCAACACCCAAGCTACTGCAGCTCACAAATGATGCTCAATAAGGCCGAAACATGTCTGCGGTTGTTTATGATCTCGTGCAGAAAGACTGTGACCAAGCAATTCGATCTGGATTGTCCCTTTTGAGGTGTGAGCAAGCCTGATTCACTTATAGTGTTTCCCCTTTCTGTAATGGCTTGGCAGGTTGAAGAGCAGTGGTCTGGAGGATTGCCCAGAGCAATGCCAGAGAGATTAACCCAAACCTTCCAGCCATCACCTCTTTTGTTTGGCAGGGTAGGGGAGACACAGGAAGAACACAAATGGTGCAAGTGGTTTACAGGGCAGAGGATCACTCAACAATGCTCACTCAGATCCATGATACCACGCACACACCAAAGGACAACAAAGCATTATACTTCCTCAACCCATGTGTGCTCCTTCCCCATCCATCCCATTACTAGCCCGTGCCAGCAGTTGCTGCAGCACCAAACATGTGATGGGCTGGTGGTGGGCCGATCGAGAACTGGGCCGGGCTGGCATTAGCGAGCCAAGATTTTTTGGGCCCTGGCACTTATATTTTTACAAATTAAGCACTGGTCACGACACTCAGGGAGAGGAGAAGAAAAGATGTTACTCATCTTGGCTTGTAATATGAGCACGATATTTAAACAATAGCCCCTTCTCATATGACAACTCCTAGAGACTAAGGTTTCCCCAATAGAAGTAAATGCATGAAGAAAATACGTTTTTAATGAAAAGGTTTTCCGATATAAATTGAGATTGATAGATGAGTGGCCCACACTGAATTTCTACCTATTTTCCCTTTTAGGCAGTTCTTACATTAACTGTTTGATAACGGTCCCATGAGGCATCACTTTTGCTTTGAGAGGATTGTGAACAGAACCTATGGGATGGTGGGAATTGTAATTGTGGGTCATTTTCGACTGAGAGTTCAGAAGGTGACAATCAGAGGGATGGGATTGGTAGGGTTTGCAGGATAAACGGGAATAGCTAGGATCGTGAAATAAAGAAGGGGGATTGTGGGAACTGGATTATTTTTCCTGGGCAGGTTGGGAGTGCAGAAAATAATAATCAGAGGGACGGGAAGAAGAATGATTGGGAGTATTCGGATAGGGAACAGGAAAGCAAGGATTCAGAGAGAGGCGGTTTTTAATCGTGATGGGGTTTGTGCTCCTAGGGGATGTATTGAATGTGAATGGGTTGTTGGTTTTACCTTTGGTAAGGGAGATCCAATGGGTGGAAGAGATGATGAGTGGGAATATCTTATAAAAGTCTCAGGGACTGCCTTCCCCTCACCATCCTCCCCATGATGGTACAGCGTCTCACCTGGGGTATTCCCTCAAGCATAACCCCAGGTTCCCCTGCCCCGGTGATCCTGCCCCACTGGTCCACCCCCAGGGACTGGATCCAACAGCGATGGCTGTGTCCTGGCCACCTGAATAAGGGATACTCTCAGGTGTCTCACACTATCCACTTCAAAACTCTGGTGGACAGCCCTGGTTCACTACCCTGCCAGGGACTGTCTATCTGCTTCATGGTACACTTTTCTGGTGTGTGTCCCAGACCCTTATTTCTTTTCTTCTTTGGCTTGTAGTATTTGGGATCCTTCTCTCCCAAGTACTGCCACGAGGAAGAAGGTTTAGGAGGCTACTCGTTATGTGCTGTGGGTCCCAGACCCTTATTTCTTTAGACGGCTGTCGTTTGGGATCCCACCAACCATTCCCAGCCACCCAGAGCTCAACAGGGTGCTTACCAGCATTCTCCGGTTGTTTGTGGGTCTCTCTGATCTTCTGCTCTTAGGTTCTCCGGAGGCAGCAGCTCCTCTTCCGTGTTCCCCCATTCTCAGGCTGCATGTCTCCTGCTGACCGCGTGTACCAGCATCCTCAATTGGCTGGTTGCCCGTGGCCTCGTTTTATCTGCTGGTCCGTCCATGGCAGACGTTTCCAGGATGTCTCTGCCTGCAGTAAAACATCTCAGTTCATGCTCTATTTGGCTTCTCTCCGCCTCTTGCCATCGAACCTCCTGGTTCCTCCAGAGCGGGCTTCTCTCTGTGGCTTGTCCGTCACTTCTTTTTAAGTTGTGACTTTCACAGGCTTTTCCTGAGCAATTAGATCGCGCGCCATAGTTGTTAATAATAGTGACCTTCATGGTTCTGCGTTTCTCCCTCGTCTCATTAAGAGTTTCGACATGGGCTTCACAGATGAAGTGTGAGGTATTGATGGAGTTTGTGTATGACACGAGGTAGAGGGAGGGGTTGACAGAGTGTGGGACCACTGTGTTCAACCTGGATAGTCGCTGTTGGTCCCATAGGGGGACTCCCTATGCAACGGGAGAATAGCTCAGGGGCAACACGCTTGCCTGCGATGTGGAGTAACACAGGTTCGATTCCCGGGTCCGATGTTAAAGGATAGTTCCGGGACTTTTTTTTTATTGTTCCTATGGTTCGGCCATGTGTTTTTAAGCATAAATCGGTAGATCGTAGAAAACTTTCCTATGGACCTTACCCGACTTTTCGTCCATTAACGCACTCGAAATCAGCCGCCATTTTCTGATAATCCTATCATTTCCCCCCATCGCCCTGGCTCACCTGCTTTTGCGGCACTAAATCAAATCCCCCGCCCCTGAGCCTGACATCAGCAGACGCGTACCGCCCATTTCCCAACGCCAAAGCACGTTTCGTGTCAACAATCGCTGCGCCTCAGCTAATGAAGTGTCGCCATGGAAATGGCAGGACGCCTCTTTCCTGAATAAGTATAAACACACCGTTTCAAAACACACAGCAGCAGATTTTCGATTCCATTCCTCTCTCTGTGTTACTTTGAGTATTCTGTGACTCGTTTCTGTGCTCTGGTCAGCTACCTTCGCCGCTTCTAGGCCTTGTGAACACCTGTACCATCTCTGTAAATTATTTTACTTTCTTTACCACACAATGGCTACAATAATGCCGTATATGTACGAGCCCGAGTACACCGAGGAGGAACTACTGGAAAGGCAAGCACGCGGAAACGATGGGGATTCGGACGGCAGTTGGGAGGACCAGTCAACGGATGAAGAGCCTGGACCATGTCGCATGGACGGCGTCTCCACCTGGTGCACGTGCAATCGGTGCGAGCTAATGCCAACTGAGGAGGAGAACTGCTGCTGCCGTGAAAATTCCGGGTACTTGGCCTACATTTCGGAAGGCGAGCCAAGTCCGCAATGCATCACCGAGCTGCCAGAGTTCAGGGAAGCATGCCTCTCATGGACCGTGTTGAGGATGATGATGGTGCTTATGCACGAACTTCGCGGCACTGTTCGTCCGCGTAATCCGAGTAACGAGTAAGTATACTCTGGTTGTGATGTCAGTGATGCCACTACTATGTCACGGTCGTCTCCCACATATAAAATTACATCTACATATCATTCGAATGCATGTAAATTGGTTCCATATTGTGCATTTTCTAGATAGAATTTTTTTCAAAGCAGAATGACATTTTTTACCTGAATCGACAGTGATAAGAAAGTTTTGTCATTTTAATACAGTTTGCATCTTTCATTTTCACAGGTGGTACAGGCTGGTGGCCTATCGTTGCTTCACTTGGTGGCTTCACGGGAGGCTCGGACACCGCGTTCGGAGAGTAATACCTGCCTGTGCGGTACTTGCCATTAGACAACATTTCCCCAGCGACAGTGGACAATACCGCGGATTTTCCCTGGATGTGCTGCAACCGGAACTTTACAATGTGTAATGTTTATTATTTATGTTCAATTGAAATTAAGATCTAAAATAAAACCCAACATATATTTTAACAATGGTTGTTTTGATTTTTTAAATGAATCTAGTGTTCTCCATTGAATAGTCTTCCTGTGCCTTGTCTTGTCACACCACATGTCTCCGGCCAGCATCCTCCCTCACGCTGGCCGCCCACCTTCAATCCACATAACCGTTGAACCCATATGCAGCAGACATACATATGTTATTTTGCGGGTTGGCATCAAGCCTCCCGGCCTTGCCTCCTCCCCCAAAAATACTTACCACACCACTTTGTTCAAGCGTTGGCAATAAAAGGAAGGCCGTTGGATTTTATTGATACAAAACATGGTTATAGGTAAATAATCAATATGGTTGATCATAATAAATCATCCTTTTGGGCACCGGGTAAAGAGATGACCCCCTCTGGCCCGTGCCGCCTTTCCACCACAGGCCAGCCTGCTGCTGACTAACTGCCTAGGCATCCAGGGTCTCCAGGGTGAACTGCACCCATATATTCTCCGGGGAGGCTGAGGTATTTATAAACTCACCCCCCTGCCTTCCATGTACTAGATCCTTCAGCCTGCCTCTTACATGCAGTTAGATGGCCTCTCCTTGGTGAGGCCCTGCGGCAAACGAGTCTTGTCTGCACGACCAGCGCCCTAATCCACCCCCCGCCCTATCAAAGGCAGTTCGCCAGTTCGCACCGGGGTACTTGTGCTGCCAAGTGGAGCTGTCAGGGAGCAATAAAGGCCAAGAGGTGCCAAAGACCATGTACACTTCAAAGTGGTCTATAGAGCATGGTTTGTTCCCATGTCTACCTCCAGACCCCGTGTCTCCTGCCAAGCATCCCCCCTCACGCTGGACGGCCCCCTGCAATCCACATAAGTGTGTCTCCATTCATGAGTCTTCCTGTGTCTTGTCTGCACGACCACCGCCCCAATCTACCCCCCGCCCTATCAAAGGCAGTTCGCCAGTTCGCACCGGGGTACTTGTGCTGCCAAGTGGAGCTGTCAGGGAGCGATAAAGGCCAAGAGGTGCCAAAGACCATGTACACTTCAAAGTGGTCTATAGAGCATGGTTTGTTGTTCCCATGTCTACCTCCAGACCCCGTGTCTCCTGCCAAGCATCCCCCCTCACGCTGGACGGCCCCCTGCAATCCACATAAGTGTGTCTCCATTCACGAGTCTTCCTGTGTCTTGTCTGCACGACCACCGCCCCAATCCACCCCCCACCCTATCAAAGGCAGTTCGCCAGTTCGCACCGGGGTACTTGTGCTGCCAAGTGGAGCTGTCAGGGAGCGATAAAGGCCAAGAGGTGCCAAAGACCATGTACACTTCAAAGTGGCCTATAGAGCATGGTTTGTTGTTCCCATGTCTACCTCCAGACCCCGTGTCTCCTGCCAAGCATCCCCCCTCACACTGGGCGGCCCCCTGCAAACCGCATAATGCCACGACATATACACGTCATTCATTCACAAACACACCCCTGTTTCGAATTCTTTATAACCCACTTCATATTTCTAATGAGCACTTCTTTGCGCTTTGCTAGTCAACCCGTGAAGGTGCTGGTTATCTGCTCTTCGTCTCTGTGAACTTCCGTGAACACTTCGAGGAAACTCCTCAGTTTGCAACCTGTGAACTGCTCCCTGTTCTACGACAAGAAACTACTCTGATCCCTGCATCTAACTGTTTGTTCGTCAAGGTAAGGCCATGTACCATAATCATTTTGCGTCCAATTTCTTTTCGTTCAAGACAGTACATGCAAGGAACTAGTCACATGTTCTGAGTTTACATTGGTATTCATAGAGAATTGTTGATCTTTACTTTTCAGAACTTTCCACAATGCCTGCCTGTTCCATTGGCGGTTGCCCTTCGAAGACCCATAATAAATCTGAAGGTACTATAACGCATGTTTTCCCTAAGACAATAGATCAGATAAGAGAATGGGTCCGATATTGCGGATATCCACCGTCTGAGCTTGAAAGTAGAGTCCTAGAAGTCTTTGCGGACAAGAGGGGTGATCGATACCGCATCTGCAGCAGGCACTTTAGCTCAGACATGTACTCCACATCATTGCTAATAAAGAAGAACACACCGCGAGCGAGGCGAAAATTGCTCTCAACCGCTATTCCCACTCTATTCGTCCACATCCCTCCACTGGTGAGTCAAGTTTACGTATTTATCTCTCGGCCTTGCGGTAGTGTGTAGCATTAGCTAACAATAATTTCCCCATTTATGTATCCACTCAATATGAAGGCGGAAGATTCTCCATCCGTGTCGTTATTGCAGTCATCGGCCACTTCGAGCGCCTATCGGGTAATCTTACTTGGCTATTCTGCCACTGACTTGTTTTAGGCATGTAAATCAATAGTTTTAATTTATCGTGTAATTATTTTACCTAATGGTACACCCTTGTACTCATCCTCTAGTCTTTGTTTTCAGTTATAATTATTGTTATCCAAAATAATGCAAGTACTGTCTTTCAGGGAGATGCTGAGGAGTCCAACGTATTGACGACTACCTTGATGTCACTCAGATGCTCGAGGTACGTTTCCGGACAGTTCCATCGATGGAGATCATCAGATCTTGCATTCTTGTAGCGTGATTGTTACACACAATGTTTCTTTCGTTTTTAGCCATTGATATGTCATTCTGTCGTCGCCCGCCTATGTGTCTTCTTTTTTCAATATTGTGTTCATTAATAATGAAAGTCCTATGTTTCAGGGAGTCGATGGAGCATTAGTCCAAGAAGAAGGGGGAGCATGCAGTTACGGGTCGGCGCAACAGCTTGCAGAAGTGTGCACCGCAGTTACATCGTCCCTTGATGTTCTTATGCATTTCGAGGTATGGATACTGACAGTTCGATCAAGCGAAATTATATGACGTGATTACATCCGCTATACTTCCTTCTTTATTAACGCAAGTACTATGTTTCAGGGAGATGACGGACCTTCTTCTACAAGAACATCACCCCTAGTAGTTGAAGCAGATCTCTGGGTGGTGACACTTCCAACGATCGAGCAAATCGAATCATATTTACATATCCATTATTTATTTTAGACAACTGATCATTTGTGCAGGTCTATTTAGATGAGCCGTTGACGCCTGCACAAAGTTTCTGTTCTTTTTATCAAAATAGAAAACAATACTAATGCAATTACTGTGTTTCAGGGAGTCACTGAAGCATCATCTTCAATAATATCATCAATGGAAGTCTATGAGGAGCCCGAGGTATGTATTTTGACAGTTCCATCCAACTAGATCAACTATGCGTGAATAATTGTCGTTTGAATGTTCTACACAAAGCGTTCATTTGTGTTTTGCTATTGAGATGTACGTGGGTATTGGTCCCCAAGTACATTTTGTGTTTTCGATATTATTATACATACTAATGAAAGTTCTATGTTTCAGGGAGTCGATGGAGCGTCAGTGCGTGATGGATGTGCTTATCATGAAAATATAGTCGTTGCAGCGCAAGAGGAAGTGGAGACATGCACACACGAGTCGGAGCAACAGCGTCCTGATGTTGAAGTTCGAGGCAAGAAAGTTTCAAAGAAAAGAAAGCAAAAGAAGGTTAGTGTCCTGGTCACTATATTATGTTGTTTTTCACTGTTAATAGTTCAATACTGTAAGATGTGTTTAAACTGAACATCCCTTTTCCAATCTGTCCTCTAGTTGCGAGTGGGTGTACGAACTAGATCTACACAGACAGTGAAGCGAACGAGAGATGTTGCTTGTCAAACCTTTTGGCAGGGACTTGAGACTGGAGATGCATCGTGCCAATGGGAAGAATATGAAGTGATTGACAACGGAGCTATACCACCACCAGCCATTGATAGTGAATGTCCTCCTGGTAGTTCGGATGCAGTCGGAGATCAATTCACAGAATCCACACCCGCAAAAACTAAGACCGCGAGAAAGTTAAAGAAATTGTCTTATTCACCCATCGCCGGAGAAGGAACAGATGTTGCAATGGAAGAGAATGAAGTCGACTACAATGAAACACCATCAATATCACTGAACATAGCGGAAGACGATATCAGAGATTCTACCTTTCATGTGAGTGTCATGTCCTCAACGTTACAGGCCGAACCAGCTGGGATGCAGAGTGACAGTATAAGGAAAGAGGCCAAATTCATTGTATTCGATAGTTGTTTGATTGATATTATTATTCGGTTGAAATGTGGGCATTCGGTAGGTGGGGAAGTATGTGGGGAGCCATTGATTAATGTGACTCGTGCAATTCGAGGCACTAACCTTAAAATACATGCCACATGTACAAAATATCATCCTTTCTCATGGTCTGCACAACCCATGCTGGGACAACTGCCAGCAGGCAATCTACTTTGTGCAGCGGCTGCACTTTTTAGTGGTTCAAGTTTTAAAAAATTAGAGTCTTTCTTTCAGTTTGTGGGAATCCATTTCATTGCGAAAACTCAGTTCTACAAATACCAAACCGATTATCTATTTCCAGCTATTAGCGAAGCTTGGAGAATGGAAAAAATGTCTATTGATAGTACATTCGCAGGCAAACGGTTCAGGCTAGCCGGTGATGGACAGTGCGACAGCCCAGGATTTTCAGCCAAGTACTGCACCTACCACTTTCAGGACATGGAAAGTAAGAAAATTGTGAGTTCGGTGGTCGTGCAGGTGTCACAAAGTACATCCTCAGTGGCCATGGAGAAAGTTGGCTTTGTAGCATCATTGCAAGAACTACAATCGCGGGGAATGGTGATCGACCTGATAGCCACGGACAGACACATTTCAATTGCCAAGACAATGAGAGAAGAGTACAAAAATATAAATCACCAATTTGACGTTTGGCATCTTGCAAAAACAATCAATAAAAAAATGTCTGCTGCAGGTAAAAAAAAAGAAATGCAAGGTATTTCACAGTGGTCCAAGTCAATCAGCAACCATCTTTGGTGGAGCTCAAAAACATGTGGAGGGTCGTTGGAAATTCTACTGGAAAAATGGCGGTCAGTAATGTTACACTGTACCAACGTTCACCGTTGGAACACAAACCAACATTTCCACAATTGTGAACATGGCCATTTGTCCACAGAGGAGGCACGGAAGAAGAAGTGGTTGATTCCTTCATCACCCACTCACAAAGCCATTGAAAAGATTGTATTTGATAAAACTATAACAAGAGATTTGAGGGGACTCACGGAATTCTGCCACACAGGAGATTTGGAGGTGTTCCACAATATGTGCCTAAAGTACAGGCCAAAACGATTGCATTTTGGCATGGAGGGCATGATAAATCGGACTCTTCTAGCGGTCTTGGCACATAACCATAATGTTGGCCGTCAACAAAGTAGGACGACCGGAACTTTAGGGACGCTTCGCTACAATAAGGCCTTCACTAAAAGAAGTAAACAATGGGTGATCAAACCAGTGTTTGAGGATATGCAATATGAGTTTATTGAGAGACTTATTGTTGACGTCCTAGATAGGCACATAAATGGAGTTGTGAACGAACCTGTGCAGGGGACAACTGCATTGCCACCCAACATTGCCTCTGTTCCATGTCCACCTAAAGAAGAGCTCATTGAGAAATACACATCACGGTTTAAATGATTGTAATTTGATTGTCTGTTCTCTCGAGTCTCCTCATGTCGCAGGCCCATTGAATATGTGTATCTATGTAATGTGTAAATAAAAGTGATTGCTCAGTGTACATGCAATGTGTCTATCCAACCAAACAGTAATATAAATCATTTTTCAAAAAATATAGAATGTCCCCGTATTTATGGTTCTCTGGGGCTGCAAAGCACGCAGACAAAATGCAAAGATGGAGTGTAAATTTCAAGTCCTGTGCGATGGCCTTACACTGAATGTAGCTAACTAGGAATGTGTGCTCGTTCAAAGTGAAGGTCAGCTGCTTTGATTTTTTGCTCGGGTGCCGGAATGGCCCACAACTCAGTATAAGGTTCTATTGTTATTTGACCTTGACAGGCCGGGACCATCCCGAAAGACTTCTTTTTGGGGGTGTGGGGCAATAACGTAAGAAACGATAATGAATATAATTTCAGAAACGAAAGCCATTTCATGTTCATTCATTAGAAGAAATAACGTCGGCATAGAAGGAGTGGTATTTCGGGGCTGCCCTACGCACAGACACAATGGAAAATGCAAATATAATGTAAGTAACTCTTTAGATGAGTTTATACCGCAATTTAATTACTATACAGTAGCTTTAAAGACGGGTTAAGTTGTACTTGTTCGTTCTATGTGGCATATTGTTTTGTACCGCGCACTATCTTGAGGAGAACCATCTCCTTTCACGGAAGCACCTCAAAACCTTCCTCTTTGCTTCTGCTTTCTCTCTCCCCTGCTACAACTGGTCCACTGTCTGCGACCTCGGTCCTGGGCCCTTCCACTCTCCACCTGCACTGCCTCCCTGTCAACCCCTGCACTGGGGGACTGTCTCAGTATCCTACAGCCCCCCCTTGACGTATAATACCCAGTTGCACTGTCCTAGCTATGAAATAATTTCCCGACCTAATATATAAAATGAATAATTTTAATAAAGATCTGATGGTGAGACTAATTTCATTTTTTATGTTTGTCAAACAGGTACATCATCCATTATTGTCTGTGTCACGAGTACCAGACACCGGCGGATGGGTTTTTCAACCGCCAGTTGCTTCTCCGCGTGAACAACGTTACCACCCTGACTATTTTATGGGACGATCGCCAAGTACAAGTATGCCCTTACGCGGTACTAACGGCTAGATGCAACATACAGACCGTTGTGGTGCCCTAGTGCCTCGTTGTTGGAACAGCCATGCGATTATCAGTGCGACCGAAGAGCTTATTTTATCGTAAACCAACACCCTGTGTACTGCACACGAACATCGCTTGCCTCAAGACGAACTATTTTGGATCGAGAGCAAAGAAAAATGCAAATCGCTGAATATTCTCAAAACATTTGATGTCAAATAAATGTACTTTACCAAATTTACAATCTTGCGGTTTGATTTAAAAGTACAGTTTCATATTCCGAATTGTGGCGCGCTGTGTTGTGAGCTGATCTGTGTTTGTTTCCGGGTTCTGTGTGGAGTCGCGTAGAAGACGCCTGGGCGTGTTTGCCTACGCAGCACAGTCACGTCACGGATAGAGGCGGGGAATATGAATGTTTTGATAAAGTCTGTTTCAGGGGCGGGGGATTTGATTTAGTGCCGCAAAAGCAGGTGAGCCAGGGCGATGGGGGGAAATGATAGGATTATCAGAAAATGGCGGCTGATTTCGAGTGCGTTAATGGACGAAAAGTCGGGTAAGGTCCATAGGAAAGTTTTCTACGATCTACCGATTTATGCTTAAAAACACATGGCCGAACCATAGGAACAATAAAAAAAAAGTCCCGGAACTATCCTTTAAAAACCTCTGGGTATTAAGCGCATTATAAATGGCCAATTATAATTATAAAAATTATCATTTCCTCCCAATGTGACCCTTCCGCTGAGTACCACCCCCAGGGGGACTACCAGGTAGCAGCCTCACCTCCTTGGCCTCATGGAAAGGGGCTCCCCCAGGGAAGCAGGGATGATATCCTGGGATCTATCAAATATCCTTCCCCTTATCTCGCTGGTTTCCCCCTCTAAGGAAGATGACAGGGTCTCTTGTGCCCTTCAAGAGGAGGACTTGGTCGGGGTTGTAACCTGACTCATGGATGTTTTCATTTTCACTCCTATTTGGGCAACGCGGGAGACCCATTGCTCGATCTGGGACATGTCACGTCCTGGGACTAACTGAGCTGGTAAATTGAGGAGTAGGCCGCAGTGAGCTATACTTTCTTTCCCAGAATGGTCAAGGGTATCCCGGTCCAAGGGTAAGTCTCGGTATGGCTGTGTACGCATTGCACTTCCTTCTGGAAAACTCTTTTCCAGCTTTTGGGCAGAAAAACAGGATGGATGGAACAACCCTTGCTTCCGCTAGCTAGGTCAGGCCAGATATTTTCCCCTACAATAATGGTGGGTACCCTATAGATGTTTGGTCCACTCGTAAAGACATAGTTTTTCTTGCACTTTTTGGGGGATTTCTTTCCTTTCCGAAAAGTACAGTTTAGGACCTTAGATCTTTCTTTTCTGTACCCGGGTTTAAGATGGATGCCTCTGCACAAGGAATGGTGGAGAAAGATAGGGTAGAAATTTCTCCTTGTGTTTCCCTGATTTCTTTTGGACCTGATATGTTGTGGGGTGACCTTACAGGCACAGTCTTGTTGGATGACCAATTTTGCCACATGAATTGCATTTTTGGTCTTGGGTAGGAGATGGGATTATGGAGAATGGCATGTCTCCATCTTCACCTCCTACTGCTATAGCGTCCGTATATGGTTGCTATGCATGGGTCTTTCTGGTGTCTCCAATTACTGTGAAGTATAGAGGTGTGTTGCGAGGGTATTTGTTTCTCCCTCCTTCTACTGTTCTTCCTGAAAGTTATCTCGGCATACGGCCTCTGAAGGAGGGACCTCGAGGATCTCTTGTCTAACAGGGTAAACTGAAGACTCTGACATGTTAGCCTTCTCAAGGCCAGAATTACTATCTTTCTCTTTTTCGGATGCTATGAGATTATGGTCCTGGAGGGGAAACAGGGAGCCTGTATTCCCTAGAGTTTTACAGCTCTTTAGTCTCAGGCGAAAGGACTTTACCCAAGATGTTGGGGAACCAGAAAGGTCGTTATTTTCCGTGGAGTTTTTACCATCGGTTTTCTCATGATCTGAGTCAATGTTTCTCTTTGCCTCCCTTTTTGCAAAACGATTTTCTTGGGCCCCATTCCCATGAGGTGGGCTCTCCCTTATGGTAATCAATGATTTCTGGGCAGCTTTATCTGGGTCCTCCAGAGCCTTATAAACACTGTGATTAAGTGGAGAAATGGGAGGAAAGTTTAAGGTCAGGGAACTGTTCTCATCAGGCTGATCACATTTCCCTTTTTTAACATGTAATACTTCTGGGTCAGTGATGGCATTCTACCGTGTCTTTGGATATTCCCTGGAATTCTCATAATTCAAATATCCAACTAAGCCTCCCCATGGAATCTTAATAGGGTTGTTGGAAAAATTCAAAATGACGACTTTTAGGTCTTTGTCATAGGACAAGAGGGGCAGCAGGGGTGTTGCTAGGTCTGGAAAAGACCCGGGGCTACGCTGATGTCGGAACTGTCGGGACTGGGGGCTAGCTAGCCTTTTGGCTGTAGCTCCTGAGATTCTATCCGGGGCTACAACCAAAAGACCAGGGGCTATAGCCCCCGTAGCCCCCCCTAGCAACGCCTCTGAGGGGTAGTATTCTAAGCCCATTCTACTGCCCAGAGTCTAAATAGGTGACTACACCGGGAGGGATATTTACCTGAAGGTGCAAGGAGAGTATTATATTCTCTCTCTTGGTGGGATTCGGCATTCATAGGTACTTGGAAGTTTGTAACAATTTCCCTCAACACGTTTCCTAACTGAAAACATTGACTGGGAGGTTAGGGAGGTGAAGGTGAGTCCCAATCTATTTCTGCTTCTGTAGGGACAGTCATCGGTTTCAAACCCATGATGTTTGGGGTCTTTGCTAGTGGGGCCAAAGGTCTTACTGTTCTACTTAGTAATGTTGTGGATTCCCCAATTTGTTCCAACTAGATCAGTGTGTCTTAATTGTTGTTCCCTAGACTCCACCGTTATGTCATGGGTGCTGGAACGATCGTATCCTCTTGGATTTTCAGTGGCAATGGGCGGCTTGGAGGCTCTGTCGATCAACCTAGGGAATTTTAGGGTCCCCCAGTTTGTATCAAATAGGTCAGATCCCACTGATGACATCATATTTAAGGGTGCAGAAGTACAATGGTAGCATGTTGGTTGGCAAAGACTTTTATTTAAGTGCAAAATCTTATGCTATTTCCAAGCAGGATTTCCCTGCCTTACCTAAAAGTACTACGAAGTCTGTCAAGGTGCCCAAAATAGGCCTCACCTCCCTGGCCCCATGGGAAAGGGATCCTCCCAGGGAAGCAGGGACGATATCCTGGGATTCGTCACAGTACTTAAAACAGTCCTCGAAAGTCTCAGTTTGAAAAGTAGAACATAAAATCCAAAGGTAGCCTTAATTTCTCAAAGGCAAATATTTAATCCTTATGTACAAATGAAATAATGACAACACGTGTTTGACGCTTTGTGGTTCTTCAGGGTAAACCTTAAATAAGCTTATGAGCTAGTTTAGGGGCAAAAACTGGACTGCAGATCGTGCACCAGCTTTGCGTGCTGCACCTGATGCGGGACAACATTGGGCCTCATTACGACCCTGGCGCTAAGGGATTACCGGTACCGGTAAGGGTACCCGTACCGGTAATCCCTTAGCGCCTGATTACGAGGTCCCTTTGCGGGTTGGAGACTTTAACGCCTGCTTTTTGCAGGCGTTAAAAACCAACCTGCAAAGGGACCCTGGTGCTAAGTACGGTGCCGCAATTTGCGGCATCGTACTTAGCGCCTTCCCCATTCCCATTGAGCCCTCTGGGGCAAAAATGGGAATGGGGAAGGGCCATGGCAGCATGGGGAATTACCGCCCCGCCAACCTCGGAATGGGGCGGTAATTCCCCATTCCGCCATGGCGGAGTCGGTAAGTTACCGGCATGGACCATGGTGCTATTAGCACCATGGTCCAACGCCAGGGTCGTAATGAGGGCCATTAACATTACCCTTGGATTTTGTGGTTCACTTTGCAAACAGACATTTGTGGAACATTTTATATACGCACACATTACATCCTGTTTTTACATTATATTTAGTCCTTGTGGACCGCACCTCCCCTTCTGTCCACAACAGAAAACTGCAATGATTGTCAAACCACGTATACACTGTGATTCTGCAAACTTGAAAAGTACTGATACTGCAAGACTAGGACTATACGGCAAAGCGTAAACAGGGAATATTCTGGTGGTGCCTTAGTCTCGGACTGTACAACCTGGAATCGTCAACATCAGTATACTTTGCAATTATCAAACCGGAAGTATGATAAAATGGACAGATTGGGAATATATTTAGCCTGTGCAATCTAGGAACACACTGGGGTTATGAATCTTGATGTTAGCTATTATTGTCAAAGTTTGAGTTTCAAGAGTTTGTAAACTGATTTTGACAAAATGGAAATATTTTTGGGTGGGGGACATGCTGTGAATATACTGAGATGGTCATAGTGTAAATATACTCATATTCTGCAAACTAGGAATGTGAAATTGTAGGTTTACTGGGATTGTCAAACTAGGAATGTAATAGACATTGGGCCTCATTATAAGTGAGGTAGTAAGGGGTTAACGGCGCCGGTAAAGGTGCCGGCGCCGTTAACCCCGTACCGCCTCATTACGTGGTCCCCTCGCGGGACCCGCTCTGCACGTCTGGTAAAGGGGGTCCCGCGAGGGGAGGATGGAGCAAACAACGTGCCGCTCGTAATCGGCCCGTTGTTTGCTCCCTCCCCCATTCCCATTCAGCCCTATGGGGGCTGAAATGGGAATGGGGAATGTCCGGGCCCGGGTTCCTGGAGGGAGGAATTACCGGGCCCTCTGAACTCGGAATGGCCCGGTAATTCCCCATTCTGGGAACCCGGACCCGATTTTGGCGGCAGCCATGCCGCGGCATGGCTACCGCCAAAATCGTAATGAGGCCCATTGCACCAATGTTCCTCTTTCTAGTACTTGCTTATGAGGAGGAACCAACCTCCATGTTAGGAACCTGTTTTTTTATACTCCATTTACGGAAGGTACAATGCGCCCAATATCCCAGTATGTCATAGTGAAACATGGGACCTGCACTCAGGTTGGTAGCTGTGCTAAACACTGCAATAAGACCTCTCAGTGCTGGGCTTTGAAAGGAAGCAGAATCGTACCTCCCTTAATGGAAACCCCTTTGCTGGGCACATAGGCGACACCTTAAGGGGAGACAGCCCAGGGACCCCTCGCAGGATGAGGGATCCAGGTCGAGGGCAATTTGAGCGACCATCAGTTTTGTATGCCGGCGCAGGTGGAATCATCAAGAGCATAGCTCTGAGGGGCTCCATGAGTCTGTGCCATAGAGGAGCCATCAGCAATGAGCCAAGGGAAAAAGTCTGACACGAAGCAAGCATATGCGTATTACAAATATGTAAAATATGCCTGCAATGCTATTAAAGTGTTGCACTCATGGCTGAGTGTCAATACAGACAAGAAACAGAGGATAACGAGTGGAGAAAAGGAGACATTTAGAGTCAGAATTTGACTCCACAAGCCCTTCCTATTTAGAAGCAAAGATGAGCGAGGTGCCTAATTAGAACAAAGACTCTGCTGACATGTGAGAAAAAGATAGGTACAGATATTTTAAAAATGCCTTTAAAGAGCAGGGGGCACCGCCCTCAAGAAGTGACTCTGACGCTTCTAAGGAGGGCAATCAAATGGACAACATCTGGATAAAGAGACAGTGGCCAGGGTGTTAGTGCACAATTCAGAATGCATGGGATTCCAGGATCAAGAGGCAGCTCCAACGGGGCATAAGAGTGCTGGACCGCCTCACGTGCAAATGTAACATATATTAAAAGCAGAAACGGCACCATTGCAAGAAGTGAAGGAGACATTTGCTAAAGAAAGGGAGGTATCCAGAAATGGTAAACATGCTCAGACTCAAGCTTATGAAAGGCTTTATTTTGGCCGAGCTGTATCTTCCGTGAAAGATCAATGGGAGGATATTCGGGTCTTTAAGAAACCTTGGGGCCTGGACTTGGACGATGAATAAATCTCCAGCAAATGATTGAGCAGTTTTACTTTATCAAGACGAGGGAAAGTCTCAGTGATATTATCATGTGGCCTTCCTTTGCCTCTGAAAACTCTACTGGCAGCTGCATTTCAACCAAGAGTATGTTGACATCAAGTTCCTCATGATGAAATTAATCTTTTTAGTGCAAACACTTTGGGAACTGGGAGCACCGGTGTGCAAAGCTCACTATTTGAGAGTGCAATATGGTGTTTTATTTCGCAGGTGTTATGCTGGATTTTTGCCCATGGCTTTGTCCAAGTCCCATCTGCCCAAATGAATAGGTTCTATTGCCCCTCTTTTTAAAAAAAAACCCCGCCTCTACAGAAGAGGTGTAATGAAACAAGTTTGGTGTCAAAAGAACCGATTTGGTTTGAACGGAGAAGCAGGGATCGAAATTAGGATATGTTGACCAGTAGCAAAAAGCAGCTCCTGGGTAACTGGCATCACCCGTTAGGGAGAAGCCATCTCTGGGGAACCAGGAGCCAGTCCACAGCGTGCAGCAAATCTAACATGTAACAAAATGCAAAATCTAATGTTTTGTCTATTACATAGACAATACGCTTTAAATGTCCTTTACTCTCCTTTACACACATTCCCAAATCTACAGTTAATATCACAATCACATAGATATGTTTGTATGATATCACTTGCCTGTTGGTCTCAAGCTAATAGGGCTCTTCCTGGCTATAACCAGGCACTAAATAGCCACCAGCTCCTGGTAATTTCGAACACTTAGACAAGGTAAATCAATACGGGGAATGTCATTGTCACTGGCAAAAGCACAGTGTGTGTCTATTCAGGATATATGTAGGGCAGCCACATGGTCAGACACTAATCCACTCACCAGACATTATATATCACTTACATTTGCACAGCCAGGGGTCTTCTATATGTGTGCTGAGGGGTGTATCTGGTGAAGAGGGAAGGTCGAAGTCTACCCCTACTCCCCCTCCCACAAGACACACAAACCGGAAGAACAAGCGACGACACCATGAGCGTCCGTACAAGTCCCAAACGATTCATACTGCTCCCATGATAGACAGGTACACTGAAAGGTACCCCCTCTGTCAACCCTATAACCCAGGGGCAGTGAACATGTTGCCCAAAGTGGATGAGGAGCCATGAGATGCGACCAAAGACACCTCTATTGACAGTCTCGACTAAAGCACCAAGAAGCCATGCATAACGTTGTTAGAGACATCAAGACATAGCAGCATTAGACACGAAGCACAAGTGCCATCGGCACATCGGGACACAATCACGCACTGAATACATGAAGAGCAAATGCGTACAATTCTATAAGTTAGAGGACAGAGACATAT
This sequence comes from Ambystoma mexicanum, assembly GCF_040938575.1. Lineage (NCBI taxonomy): Eukaryota > Metazoa > Chordata > Amphibia > Caudata > Ambystomatidae > Ambystoma > Ambystoma mexicanum. The sequence goes on from NC_090940.1 coordinate 160,564,252, forward strand.
ATATATACTATCTCCACGTTTATTTTTTTGTCATTAGCTTGACCGCAGCAATGCAGAAACCGCAAGAAGCAAGAGATCCTGAACAAGCTTGCAGATGCTTATATGCAACTTAACCCTATGGAACTGAAGGAGCACCCAAGGGACCTGATAGTGCCATGAATAACTAACCTATGGATACTATAGACTAGCATGAACAGGTAGAAGCCGTGCCATGGCTTAGGAAAATGACAGTAGGCCATAACCGTCTCAGCAAAGGCTGAGCTGAGCTGAATTCAGCACGAACAAGAGAGCCACCGTGTGTGACAGGGCCCGCTGCCAAGGCCACTAAGATACGAGTGACATTCCATTCCCTGAACTGCAGTAACACCAGCACAGTAAATGCAAATAATTCCTCATGAATCAGAATAATTCAGAGCTCCAGGAGCCCTAAACATGGTCTCTGAACACGTGATCCGGCCGAGCCGATGATGAACCAAAACTAGCAGCTGGGAAAGAGACTCAGTCTCACGCATCCAGACAGAGGCTTGCAACAAAGTCATTACAAGAGAAGCCAAGAGTTGCATGATATGAGCGGGCATTCGCATAGACTTCAGTGGTGAACACACGATACAATGCAGACACATAGTTATACTTGTTACCTTTGAAAGGTACACTCCGAGATGAGAACCGATTCGGGTCCCAGGCCTGGGGGCGACAGCTCTAGCCAATCACAGTTCTGGACCCTAGAGGTGGGTAGCAACAGGCAAGAACCAATGGTAAGACCCTCACTCTGCAACGTTGTAGAAGTAGCATTTTTTTTAGGATGGCCTAGGCCTGACATCTGACATGGGAGAGCCAGTTAACTAACACATATAGGGATTGCTATAAGGGAACTACCACTCAACGCCCAATCCACTTGCTTGATAGGTTTTCTGGAGAAGGGCCCAGATTGGGATGTTATGCTGATGCCATAGCGCTACAATACTGACCTGCGAGCCAGAGATCTCTGAGACGTTCCAGGAGCTTGTTCCTTGTACTGATCCCTGTTAGTTTTGGCTGTAATAAACCACAGTTTGAACTTGCTGTCGGTCTGGGCCTGCATTCCTTTTGGGAAGGGAAGGAGTTGAGCCTTCCATGAGTTCTGGGTTTGCGAACTCCTAGTAGCCCCGAACCTACCTGGGAGTTTCATCTCAACAAGTTGGTAGCAGACGGATGGTTGCCTGCGCCAGCCCGGCACCAAGCCAACCCCTTCGCCACCGAACATGAGAAGCTGTGGGACCCTTGCGCGTATTTCGAGAAAGAACGGGAAATGCGTACCCATTGAAAAGGCCGTCGAGAGCCGTTTGAAAATCATCCTGCCCGGAATCGGCACGTTGTCCAGGCAGACCAGGATGGGGACCCGGCAGCCGGACAGCGCAGCACGGAACTTAAGTATTGGTCCAGACTAACAGCAATTGTGGGGGTAAGGGAGGGTACGGAGTATTGTGGGGTAACAGTGGGGCAGTGTTAAGTGTTAGTGAAGCATTGTCTAGCAGTGTGTTATAGTATTGCCTAGTGCCGTTGTTGTGAGTAGTGACTGGAGCGGAGGTAGAAGTACCCTTTTCTATGCATAGGTCACATTCAGTCTTAGAAGGCTTGGATGACAAGAGTTTATGAATAAAGGTATTCCTGTTGGGTGGACATTTTAGCTCAAGCCATAGATGATGGTATTCCTGTGAGGGTTAGCTGGAGCTATCCTAGATTGCGGAAGGTGAATTGGCTGATTACGTCCCTTGGAGAGAGGCGTTTCACACGTTAGGCGACACAACGGGTGCAGTTTGATTATAAGAAAACAGGTATACTCTGCCCTGGAGAGGCAGGAAGACAGCTCTGGGGTTGTGTGGGGTTGAAGTAAAGGGTCATTGTTGTGGGTGTACAATCGTCTATCTATTTGTATTTTGATTTTAGCTTGGTGACGTCACCCTTAGATCATACATAGGACAGAGAAATTGTGGACGGTGAGGAGCTAGTTTTGTGAACTTGGGATTGGCAGATGAGGTGAACCAGTGGCGGTGCGCGGAGCACGCCTGGTAAGGTGGAGAGCAAAAGAGGCTTTTAGAACTTGAAACGTATTGATTCCTGTATATGTCCTATGTCCATTTAACTGCACGGACCCATCTGTAACCAGGGTCCTCTCTGTATTTTTCTTGTAACTATTCTTGTACACTATTGTATATTGCAAATGTGATCTGCCTTACCTTGTATGTAACCCCAAGTATTTCAAGCGCCCAGCTACCTCAGGGTTCGGTGCGCGATACAAATAATAAACAAATACAAAAATACAAAATTGCATAATAACCCTTTCTTCCAGAACAGTGGATTATCGAAAGCCTCGATTTGAGGTCAGGTAAAACCAGGGTTTACAAAATGTATCAGGGAACTAGTGGGGGAGTAACTCCCATTCAGCATTTGTGTAAAACATTGCCACCTTCCAATGCAAAAATCATTAAATAGAGTATAGAGTGGTCCAAAAACATGGAAGGCAAACTAACCAAACCAGGGCCACCCTACGGCAGTTTCCAGGGACGTGCAGCAATCGCTACTGACACACATACAGGGTAATTACAAGGGGAAGAAATTGACCAAACGCATGAGCATATTCCAGTTACGGCATATGTTCCAGGAGGGAGAGGGGGACGCAGCGAGGCGTATGTGGATGCTAAACCAGCAGGAGGTGAAGGAAGAGGGGTCTCACCCTTCCACACCTCCATATGCCCCTCCCAGTGTAGTATCCGATGACACAGATGATGAAAAGGGGATATATCCAGTAAGGGAACTACGGGCAGCAGAGGGGTACTCAAATCCGATATATAAGCCACCACCATATACTAAAGAAGACAAACTGAAAGGTGCAGGACAACCAGCTAGTGTCACGGATGCAGCACGCAAAGTCAGAGTTCGAGGGCATAGGTACGGACCAATGGATAGCAGCACAGATACTCTTGAAACTTAGTGAGAAGACAACAGGGCAGGCAGAAGGAGTGACTAGGGCAATAGAGAGCTTGGAGGGGGCATGGCCGACATGCAAGCTCGGTGAACGTGAGTCTCAGGAGCTCCTCCGGCCGCAGACATTATCCTGTATAAAATATCCTTTTCAGCGGTGCAGATTCGCCTACAACCACTGCACCAGATGGAAGAACGTATGCAGCCTCTCCGCAGAAACTTTCTGCCCTAAACTCGATCTTTTGTGGGAGATAGACGAAGAAACCCTCTGCGTGCGTATGGCACGAAAAACGACACTGCAAGATGGCCGCGACATCAGGACGGAGCGCTGGGTGAGGACTGCTTGGTGCACGAGGTGTACGGTGGCGCCTATACCACTGAAGAACTGATATCTCTGTGCCATCACCACAAACCCGACATGTTAGCGGGTAAATAGCAGTGGAGAAGAACACTGATCGATAACGCGGGCTGGTGGATGCCCGACTGCAGAGGGGAAGAACCAGCTCCCCGCTACACCCTCTGAGCCATCCGAGGCTCGTGACCGCGGGAACTGGAGGTCTGCCTGCCGGCCCTGCGATCACTGCTGCCTGTGCCGATGCGTGGGACAGGTGCGCGGCCTCCTGCGTTCCCTCCGGCTGGACCGACAAGGACTACAACACACTGCAGCAGTGAGTGACGTGCACACAGACCAGCGGCCATCCAAGACCCTGGGTGGAGGGGTTTGTTGCTGAGGCCCCGCAGAGGGGGTGTCGGGCCACGCAGCCCCACTCCGAGGTGCGCAGGTGATGAAGCTAAATTCCCCCTCCTCGTCCCCGCCGCATGACTATTAGAGCTGTGCCGTGTCGGCTCTGAACCCTAACACCAGCGCAGTCCATAGTTTAATTGGAGCAACTAACCGGCCGATCAGGAAAGGAGCATGCGCCCTCTTGTTAAGCCCCGTGATCTGCCAAGCCCCAAAACAAGATTTTGAACTGTGACGGGCTTTGGGAGACAGCGGTCCTGCCCAGGGGTGCTGCCCGTAGCTGACACAAGGCACCCTGACATTTGGGACAACCGGGGCGTCAGAAGCGAATATCCTGAGTGCACTACCCAACGCTAGCTGGTCGACGAAGTGTAGGTTCAGGCGCCGGGAGGCGGGCGGGCACAATCGTCACAGTGCCAATTAGTTCGGACTGGCTCCCCTCTTGGGATTACTGAATGAGGGCTGGGTCAGGTGCCAAGGTCCGTGAGATGGTTCAGCCTCTAAGCTTGTGGGAGGGTGCTTGCTCTTTTCTGAGTGTTCTCTAGGCTCCCCCACCAGCGGTCCACCAGCTAGCATTGGGTAGTGCACTCAGGATATTTGCTTCTGACGCCCCGGGTGTCCCAAATGTCCTCTGGACCCCGGAACCCCCTCACCCCAGCACAACCGCCTCCTCCCCTGCGGGGCCCTGTAGAAGCAGCGGACATCTTGGAACTCTGGTGCACTTGAAGTGTTGGTGTTGGTTCCAAAGGGGAGACCCGGGATCAGATAGAGTCCTTCCCTCTCACGTAAAACACCCTGGTTACTGGCACATGATAATTAACGCCACCAGTGGCCGTTCTTCTTGCCCCTGAAGGGACAGAGCTCAGAACACAGGTGCTTATCGGAATCCCACCAGGCGAATGAAGCTGCTGGACTGAACTGACTGCTACAAGGTTCACACACTCCTCCAGGAACGGGCCCTACTAACGGCCCAGCCAGGAGAACACTGCACATAATACACTCCTCACCCACACCCTGCGCAGGTAGGACCGAAGACATGGGGAAAGACAAAGGCAAAAAAACCTCCACACAATGCACCATGGACCAATTTGCTACGTCCACGGTTGCCACGACGCCTGTGGAGGATCTAAAACCCGCCTCCACCTCCCCACTAGACCCCATAACATTAAAGGACGTCATGGCTGCTATAGCCGAATCCTGCTCCTCAGTGGAGAAAAAGATGGACGGCATCTCCGCTGAGGTATCTTTCCTCCATCATAAACTCCAGAAACTAAACTCTCGGACTGGCGAAGTGGAACACTGAGTATCTGGTGTGGAGGATGACCTTGGTGGAGTATGCCAGCAACTCTCGCAGGCTCTGACCCGTCAGAAATCATTGGAGGCACGGGTGGACGAAGGAGAGGGCAGGTCACGACAGAACAACATCCAAATCCTGGGCCTTCTGGAGAAAGAAGAGGGGCCCAGTATGGAACTCTTTCTGGAGCAGTGGTTGGCGGATCTCTTCGCTCCCAAGTCCTTATCCAAATTCTTCATGATAGAGAGAGCACACCAAGTTCCAGCGAATAGATCGATCCCTGGAGCGCCCCCAAGGACGATTGTTGCTAAACTCTTGAACTATCGAGACTGGGACGCCATACTGCAAATGGCCCAGACCAAGGGCTCCATCACATACAACGGTGCAAGGATCGCCTTCTTTCTGGACTACACTCATGAGGTCCAGAGAGCCAGACCATCATTCAAGCACCTAAAGAGAAAACTCCATTCCATGAACGTGAAATAGGGCCTCCTATTTCTGGCCCAGTTAAAGATACAGCATGGGGCACTACGGTACATTTTACCAATCCACAAGAGGCCTGTAGGTGGGCAGAGAACCACATTGAAGGCGATTGGGCAACACATGACCCGGGCCCCGAAGACAGGCCTTACAACAGACGGAAACGCGACCGACCCCCACGTGACCCGATACCACATCAGCAACCTGAGCAAGCAGAAGGAGAGGCTGAACCACAAGATGATAGACATGCGTGATGAAATGCACTAATGTAAGGGGTACGACCTTGACAATCAAAGTAACCCCATGCCGATGCGCATGAGAACCAGGTCCAAAAACATTGTCTTGGACCCTCTCCATCCAGGGTCCTCACTTCGTCGGCTCAACCGAATCTAGACCCAATCAAGTCTATGAACCTGGGTTGCCACTGCTCTGCAGGCGCTGAGCCCTCCTGGCGACCACCGTATCGGAAAGGACATCACACCCATCTGGGGAAAGTGGCATCATCTCTGCGCTCGCCTTCCTGCCATATCACATACTGCAATGTCAGCGGCCGACGAAGCCACCACCTAGGACCCTACACTCCCGATTGGTTTTGTGAGTTGTTTCCTTCCAGAGAGAGAATAGTTCCTTGTTGTGGAGTTAAGCTGATGCCCTAGTTCCTGAGGGTCAGCAATGTTTGGGCTACAGGTGCTTCGTGTTGGGGTGGAGTATAGGGAGGGGGCGTGGGGGGAGTTTGCATTGTTTTCAATCGTTAATAGGTAACCACATGCTTACAAGGCGAAGCAATCACACCACTCAGTATGCGCTATCTCACGTCACCTCTCATAGTTATGTTATGTTATGTTACTTTGCATTTATATAGCGCCTTATGTACCATTGGTATGGTCTGAAGGCGCTGGTAGGTTGAACGCCCTTGGGAACCGGAGTTCAAGTCAGTAGAGAGAGTAGAGAGAGTCAAAGGTGCGTGTGAGCACCGGATATGTGTGCAGCTGGTGTGGCATTCGTGTAATAGCTGCTTCTTAGCGGTAGGTGTGGTGGTTGAGAGATCAGGTGTATGTGTTGGTTCTTGCAGGATTTATCCAGACCGAATGTGGCTGTGTTAGGCCTGAGGAGAACGCCTGGCTGGGGGGTGTGTAACCAGCAGTGTTTACATAGAGTGGTGGGGAGTATGCGGCAGATGTTGGTATGAGAACAGTTATACCGAATGGTGTCATAGTATCTCTGTGTTCTAGTTGAATGGTGGTGTAAAGAAGAGAGTAAGCGTGGTGAAGTTATATGGTGGGTTACATGCTCTTTCAAACGTTCCATGCACTCCAAACCATTCCATGTATGTCACGCAATTCTATGCGCTCCAATCCGTTCCATGCACTCCAGTCCGCTGTATACACTCCAGTCCGCCCCACGCACTCCGGTCCGTTTCATGCATTCGAATCTGTTCTATTTACTCCAATCCGTTAAGTGTATTCTAAGTTGTTTTATGCACTTCATCCACATATTTCACCCGTACCACCTACGTACTTCGTCCGTTCCATCCACATATTTCACAAGTTCCATTCACATACGTCGCCTGTTCCATCCACATACATCGCCCGTTCCAGCCACATACGTCGCCCGTTCCATTCTCTACTCCTAGCTGCATCGGATCATAAAACGCACACATTTGTCAAAAAGGAAAGCAGTAGAAGAAAGCAAATTATAGGTGTAAGGCAGTCACTGCACTAACTGATATTAGGGGTGCTTGCCACCACTTTAAAGTCAGATTGGTCTGTAAAAAGACACCAAAGAGATTGCCGATCTTCCGTCCTTTCAACTTCATTCCGACCACTCTCTAAATCAAGTTTGATTTCATCACACTCAACTCCATTGTTGTCCACAACAAAACTAATCGATGCGTGCAATTTTCTAATTAGAAAAACTAAGAGGCACACCAAACACATACAAAGGAGGTACAGAAAACTGCAATAGATGGCTCACATTTTGCAAAAAGGAAAGCAGCACGGAAACAAAATGTTGGTATTTTATGGAAAGTGACTTCTTCAGAAACACACAAGATTTGACAAGACTGTGAGAACGACCAACAAGTTGCACCCCTACGTCTCCCCCAACTCAAACGCTTTCCCAAATAATTGACAACCAAACAAAACAGAAATCATATTGTTTTTTGTACTAACCACGCAGTGTCGCTTCCCATTTGTGGCAATATTTTAGGCCAAGACCCTATAACCCTTGGTCCGGGTGTAGGACAAGTGGTCTCAAACATGGAGATCATATTGCAGTATTGCTGTAATTCTTACTATTAGCAAACAAAACTTCAGCGTAGCATTTTTAGACCCATCGCACGGACAAGACTCTCACAAGGCTGTGAACACAAAGACCAGCAAGTTGTGCCCTGACCACCCCAACTCAAAATACTATCCCCAAGCAATCAATCGACAATCAAAGAATGCCGGCATTTTTTTTGTTTACATAAAGAGAGAAGTGGTTCGGTGTTTGCACTTTTCCAATCCAAACAAGAAGCATCGCCATCCCTCCCCAGAAATATTTCAGGCCAAGAGCATGCAACCCAGGGGTCCAGGTGCACGAGAAGTATTTCAAGCAAAGATGATCATATTGCAGCAGTGATGCAATTCTTAATATTGCCGAACATAAATTCAGGAATCCGTCTGCAGGCCCATCCCAGGTACCAGATACTCACAAGGCTGCAAACAAAAAGACCAACAAGCTGTGCCCCCAATTGCCCCCCAACTCAAGTACTCTCACAAGGAATCAACAACCAAAGAACTGTCCTTCACTTTTTTATATAACATTAAGAATTGCATTTTTTGTAAACTAGGATAACCAGCCAGCTAGTACTTATCTGACGACATAGCATTGCATCTTCCCTTTCCCTTTGCAGACATTTACAAACCCTTTGGTACATCCATTCGGCAAGTTATGCAAACAAAAATGTGGGTCTCAAACAAGGAGAGTAACGCAACATGGGTGCAAGTCTTACTGTTGAGCAAAGCAATTTTCAGTATCTAGTTATAACTCCCATAGCTGACACATGAACATGTATTCTTTTAAAGGCTCCTCCTTTTAGTAGATCTAGAAAGCATGCACAGTTCCACAAAAACAAAGTAAAAAGTGAGACATGTCACCAATTCATTTATGATTAGTAGCTCTCCAATAAGGCACTTTAAGACAATTTGGAAAAATGTTCACGACAAACACTAGAAAACAAGCATTCCAACGCAGCCAGTCAAAAGAGAACATTGCATCTTTTCAAAAGACTATTACATTTGTATATGGCCAGAGCATTTTCTTCAAGTGCATGCAAAGATTTAAACAAAATAATAAACGCTCATTTGATTATTGACTTATATAGTTCAGAAAAACAAACAGGCTCATTACATGCAAAGACATCCCAATATTGTACAACAGTGTGACAATTTCTTGCATTTTCAATAGGGACAACTAGCTTACATTACCTGTATTAGGACTTCTGGCCTCACATTCAAGAGTTATGACGATGCCTTGTGGACAGAAACTAGGTCCATCTGACACAAAGAGCACTACAAGCACCTCTTTTGTGATCTATTCACAGTGTTCGCTCCCATCCATAGGCACCACATTCCCGCAGTACTCACTGGCAGGACACTGTCCCTTCTCCATGACCACAAAATCCTGCAGATCCTCTACCACATGCTCTAAATGGTGCCAGCAAGATCCTAATTACCATTTGCGGATAATACTAGATCTCTTAAATTGCTCACATGGAATGTGAACGGAATGGGCCCCGGGATCAAAAGATGCCTTGTAACGCAACCTTTGAATAGACACTCCCCCGACGTAGCCCTGATAACTGAAACACCTCTGGCAGGGCTAAACTGCACTTTCTTCCAGAGAACCAACTACCGCTCTGCACTACACACGGAGTACACGATGGGATCCAGGGGCACTTTGATCCTGATACATAACTGCCTTCCGTTTGTCCCACAGGTTGTGGAGCATGACCTCAGGGGTCGCTATGTGCTAGTCCTGGGTACGCTCTGGGGAGAGACGTTGGCCATTGTCTCGGTGTACTCCCCACCAGGACTAGGGGAAGAATTATTAGCTGAACTGACCACGCTTATGGCAAAACACCAACCCGATGTGTGGATTCTGGGGGGCGACTTTAACCATGTCATGTGTAACACCACAGATCGCACCCACATTAGGCATCGCAACCCAGACACCTCCACGAAACTAGCCAAATGATATCTTCCCTTGGCCTCCGTGATGTATGGCGGGAACTCCATCCTGAATTCAAAGGCTCCCTGTCCAGGCTGGATTACCTCTTCTTCTCGAACACAGAATTACACAGGGCAATGTCTGCAGAACTGCTTCCCCGGGGTATCTCAGATCACTCACCATTGCTGGTCGAATTGCGCATGCATGGTATAACCCCCCGCCAAATCATGGAGACTGAATAACTACCCCCTTGGGTTCCCTGACTTTGTTGATTGCCTTAGGGAAGTAACAAACAAATACTTTGGGATCAATTAAGCCGCAGTGGACAGCCCTGTGACGATATGGGAGGCCTATAAAACAGTGCTGAGAGGAGAGATAGTCTCCTGGACGGCGAACAAAAGAAAAGAACGAATTTGAAAAATATCAGAGGCTGAAAGCGAGACGGGCGATTGGGAAACCAAATATATTCTCGACCCGACCCCTGAGATGCATGGATCCCCTATGCGCGCCAGAGAGTGCCTTCGAAACATGATGGTAGACAACGCTAGATGGGCCCATTGGGACTCCAGGGCGAGGGTATACGAATATGGGGACAACGCGGGTAAAATGTTGGCCTGGCTTGAAAAAAGAGATGAGAATCAACGCCATGTTAGGGAGATTATAACCCCACAAAATGGAAAATGCCAGTTGATTCCGCAATAGCGGAAGCAATTGTTGAATTTTACGCCGATTTATATCGTGCCCCAACATACCCACTGGACCCTTCCCTCTTAGATGAAATTATGATGCCATGCCTGTCAGAACAACAGAGGATGCAATTGGATTCCGATCTTTCTTAAACAGAGATAGCTGAAGACATAGCACAATTGCAATCTGGGAAAACGCGGGGTCCCAATGGATTCCCGGTTGAAACCTGGAAAAAATTGGGTGGGGAAAAAATAGCATCCCCCCTTCACACAATGTTTCTCTGTGTCCGGAAACAAGGCACCCTCCCTCCAGACCTATGCAAGGCCACAATCGTAGTTATTCCCAAATCAGGCAAACCCCCTGAAAAATGCGCTTCTTATAGGCCTATATCGTTACTTAATAGTGAAAGCAAAGTCCTTGCCAAACTCCTGGCTAACCGACTACAATCGGTCATCTCCACCCTGATCCACCAGGACCAATGTGGATTCATGCCACATAATTCAACACGAATGAACCTGCGACGCCTCCATCTCTTACTAGAACGGGCTCGCATCATAGATACGCCGCTCACCTTATTGGCAATTGACTTCGAAAAGGCGTTTGATTCGGTCCGCTGGGACAGTCTTTGGGAGACCATGCGACGCATGGGGTTTGGCGACACTCTTCTGGGCTCGGTACAAATACTATATACTAACTCCCAGGCAGAAATCAAGGTGAATGTGTGGCGCTCTCAACCTTTCCCTCTTGGTAGAGGTACATGACAGGGATGACCCCTTTCCCCCTTCCTCTTTGCTCTGGCGATTGAACCACTCACTTTGTGGCTTCGCCATAGCAGAGCTTCGACAGGATTCAGATGGCCGGAAGGGTACCAGGACAGGACATCCCTATATGCTGACGATCTTCTGATATATTTGGGAGATCCAGTCCGGACACGCACCATAGTGACACAGATGCTCCTTCGCTTTGGTCAGTTCAGCGGACTTAGAATCAACTGGGGGAAATCCGTCCTTTTCCCGGTAAATGGTGGAGTGCAGGCTACCCCCAAAACTGCCCATACAAGCTTGAACAACGTGGCTTTCGATATTTGGGGATTTGGATATCTGGTGACCTGACTAGTTATGCAACACACAATCTTCAGCCAATTATTGACCGGTTCATCAGTGATGTTAGCCACTGGAAACTTCTTCCCTTAACACTCATGGGCAGAGCTACACTCTTCAAAATGATGACCCTCCCAAGATTCCTATATGTTTTGCAGACTTCGAATTCGACCGGGTCGAGGCCCTTCTTAGGGAACTCATATGGGGTGGGGGACAGCCCTGTATCGCGTTAACCACGCTTCAGAGGTCGATTTGAGAAGATAGTATAGGAGTGCCCCGCCTCCAAACCTACTATTGGGTGTCACAATTGGCAGTGGTCAACGATCTGCTTCACGGTGAACAGGAACTACCCCACATAAGGGCTGAAATGGCTGCTATTCATGACACAGCAGACACGCTACATTTGCTATATCGACCTCTTCCAAGACCCCTACTTCAGACAACTACAACACATATTACTACAATCTGGAGCCAGGCACATGCTTTTGTAAAATGGAAAAACAAAATAACTGCTGCACAACCCCTCTGGCATGACAGTAACCTGACTGAGACAGGAAAACTCGAACCATGGCCTAGGTGGGTACGGGCCGGGATTACGAAAATAGGGGATATCCTTGTAGATGGAAAAATAGCCTCGTTTGTTGCCCTACAACTACAATTTCAAATCCTGAGTACCGAACAATACCACTATATCCAACTGACTCATGCCCTGAGAACGCACATACCAGTTGGCACTACGGTCCCTGAATGCACACCAATAGAACGCAACATGCTTCCAACATACACCCCATCAGATGCACCTCCATTCTGTACAATGCTATGTCCTCCTTCGCCACGCCTGAGTTGACAAACCTCAAAGCCAAATGAGAAACAGATGTGGGAAGGATAAGCCCAGAGGACTGGATTCAGGTGCTAATGCATCCTCGGGAGATTGCTATCTCTTCTAGGCTCCGCCTGGTACAAATGAAAATCCTCAGGGCAAAAATGCTCAGAGAATCTCTCACTGGGCTTTTTGGAGACGCCTTATGTGTAGTAAATACTACTTCGTGAAACTTCAACCACTTGTTTCTTTTGTTCATTTTTAATTCAACCTGTGAGGTTGTGTCCAAATAATACTCTTCAACTATTCATATATCTATTTTGGTTGATTATTTTATTTTGAAAATGTTCTCATTATAGCAGAGACCCCAGCCAATGCATTTCGGACAAACTGTCCATCCTCAGGGTGGGTTCTAAAATGCATAAACAGACAGTTGGTTATGTTAACCCTTAATGCAAATTCAGTAAATATTACACTGTGCCACAGCTATTACAAACCCATACCTGTGTTAACACTTTGCTTTGTCTCAAAACACATACTCCTTTTTTATTTCCAATAGGTGCGTGCGTGGTCAACTCACTGAAACTGCACTATAATTCACACTGCCATTTTCACAAATTACGTGTTCCTTGTATCATGGCAAAAGTAGCTGTAACAATAAAAAAATAGCTTCTTGTACATTTTGTCTATCACAAACTGCAACATCTCTCATATTGTACATTTTCATCATAAGCTGTAGTTGCGGTTCCCATGTAACATGCTAATACGTTTAGAGTCCTACCTTGCTCCCAACTGAGAGACACACGTCTTTGTTCTCTGCAGCACTGTGAGCGCACTGTAAATTGCTGGCGTGTTCTAAAACAGCATAGATTGTGTAGTTCCTGCATGTCTGGCCTCAGACCTATAAGTTAAGATACTTGTGATGAACATGCTAGTCTTTAAACAGCACGTTGTGCGTTACTCGCCTAAACGTATTGTGAATCCTGGATGTACCTGCATTGTTGCTTTCATGTCGTATTCGTCAGCTTCAGTACTACCTGCGGCGTCCATGTTGTCAATGGTTACACGGCACCGCAAGTCAACTTACTTACTTATAAATGCTACGTCAGCACGTACAGCATGATGACATATGCGGATATGTTCCTTTGTAGTTTATTGCGACCATGCGCCGCAATTATGATGTGGTTACCGTGTTCCCTAGGTTACGCAACGCTGCAACGTTTCATTATGCTGCTCTCATGATTGAGCACAATTAAACAATGCAGATACCTCGCTATCGTCCTTGTCCATAGATGTAACAATTTAACCAACAAATAGCACACATTGTCATGCAAATTATACCGAACCATAACATAATTTTGAAGCATCAATATCAAGGTACAAATGTCAAGATATAAATATCTGCTTTTACGTTGTGTGTCCCAAAATAGAAAGGATTGTTTGCTTTTCATAAACAAAAAAAATTACTGTACAAAATGTTCATCCTGTGCAGATAATATGATCACACTTCCATTGAATATCACTGCTCCTTATTGTTTGTTTTCTTGATAAATCCTATGAACCAACACCCTATCTCTAAAGGTCCACCCAACGTGTCATCTGAAGAGAACTTCTCTTGGACGTTACAAAAAAAAATGTGCACATGTCAAAGAGCACAATGATCTTGATATTTGTTATAGTTTCAAACATTCCATGCTCAATCTGGCTCCATATGTAAGATTTGTATTGCATGTATCGTGATGAAATGAGTCTCTCAGCTTTCTTCATCATAAGATATTAGTTCAATGTGTTGTTCTTCCTTGTAACTATAGAAAGCAATGTAAACTTAACTCTTCATTAAGCCCGGCAGGAGCCACCGAGTCTAGTCTATGGATCCAATAAGCTTCTTTTTTTTAAAAAAAATTTTTTTATTCGGTTTACAAAAGAAAAACAAGAAAAAAGAATTATTAAACCATCGCAGTTACATTGTTCCATACGAACCCACACCACTTATCGTTAGTGTTCAACTCAACAGTTCCTTACTGGTGTGGGATTTGGTTCAGCCAAGTTCAGTTTTAGGTCTTTCAAAAACAGAACTAGACCAAACAAGATTTTGCGATCGGAACCGTCAAACATAGCTTTCCACCAATCATTGGCTGAATAAGTTCGACGGGCCTCAAAGAGAGGTCCGAACAATTTGGTTCGTAGTGAGCGGAACTTTGGGCAAAACAAGATCAAGTGTTTTAAATTCTCTATAGAATGTTCACAGAAACGACAAATAAGATCAGAGGTTTCTTTGGATGCCCAAGTGCTTGTTCGATCTTTAGTCAAAAAGAGGTTTAAACGAAAATGCAAATATAAAAGTCTCGAAATCTGGTTTGGAGATTGTGTCAAATATGGTTGTAATTTGTCCAGCTCTCTTGCTTCGGGTGGTGCATCTTTTATAAGTCGAGAACATGTTCTGTCGACGCAGGTTTGATGCCAGTCCGAGCTCCATAATTTTGATTTTGCCTTATCGGGATTTTCAAGTAAAGTTGCAATCTTTATGTTGTTTGCCTTAAGGATTTCTGTACATGTTTGATCCCATTTCGAGAGAACTGTGTATTCCGGGTCGTTGTCCAGCTTGTGTAAGATTTTGAATTGGGGGACGGGTTTAAGATCTGGGTCTTTCTAGCAATAGCGCATTCCAGCACACCCTCGCTTGGAAGCCCAGTTCGAATCTTATATTACATGTAGAACAACCTTTAGGAAGATGTAATGCCCTGGTCCAAAACATGTTTTCGAGTGTACTCCACAACTCGGATGGACAGCCAAACATGTTTTCTGCACCATAGATGAGGGCTGGTATAGCATTTTGTCTGTAGAAGTCAATCATGGGTTTTATGGAAAATTTTCCAAATCTTTTGTTTAGAATAGCTGCTTGCAAGCTAGTTGCAGACACTTTCTCTTGGTTGCCTTGAGCCAGGGATTGTCGTTTATGTTGGCACTTTTCAAGGATCCCATGTACTTTATCTGGGGGGAGATGCGGAGAGGTGTTTTTTCCAAGTGCCAGACAAATTGGGAAGGTTCTCTTTTACGAGATGCCAGGTTGCGTAGTATCAAGATTTCGCATTTTGTCTTATTGACACGAAGCTCATTTTTATTTACGTATCTTTCCAAGGCATCAAGTGTTACTTGTACATCCAAGAAATGTAGACCTGGGTTACCAATTTCAAAAGTGAACTGAATTCTTGAGTCAATGCAGTTGAGATATGCCAAAAAGAAGGTCAAATTCTCTCGTGTCCCACTCCAGATCATAAAAATATCATTGATGTACCTGCCCCAATTCTTAATGTATCTGTGCCATACCGGGTGTTTACAAATGTGGTCTTCTTCAAATCTGAGCATGAAGACGTTGGCGTATGCTGGCGCCATGGTCGCCCGCCCCCATGGCAGTTCCACTTATCTGAGAGTAGAATGTCTTCCCATGTTTAAAGTAAGAGTTTTCTGCAATCATTTGCAATGACATTACTACAAATTCAGCTGATGCTACAATGTTCTCTTCCCTTAACAGTATCCATTCCACTGCTTGGCGTCCCAGATCATGTGGTATAGACGTGTATAAGCTACACACGTCGATGGTAACTAAGATATATTGTGGTTCAATCGTAATTTGATGTATTCTGCTCAGAAAATCGGTAGTATCCTTGATGTATGTAGGACATTTTTGTATGATTGGCTGTAAAATTTTTATTAATGTAAGTTCCCAGTGGTTGTAATAATCCATTTGTTGCTGCCACTATGGGTCTGCCAGGAGGGTTATGTAATGTTTTATGGATCTTAAGAAGTAGATAGAAATGAGGAACCTTTGGGTATTGTACTGTAAGAAAAGTCTTAGTTTTGTCAGATATCCATTAGTCCTCTTCAGCTTCCATCAAGAAGGCATCAATCCTTTTTTTAATGGCTTGTGTGGGATCACTCAGCAATTTGTGATATGTTGCTGTGTCATTGAGTTGGCGTAGACATTCCATTTCGTAATCTGATGTATTCATTATTACAAGAGCACCTCCCTTGTCTGCAGAGCGTATCGTATTTCATTGAGCCTCACTACGAGTTGGGCGCAAAGGGATACCGGGCACCGGTAAGGACACCGGTGCCGGTAATCCCTTTGCGCCCTATTCCGAGTTCCCTTAGCGGGTCCCTTCCTTAACGCCTGGTTTTACCAGGCATTAAGGACGGGACCCGTTAAGGGACTTTAGAGCTAATAATGGTACCGCAATTTGCGGTACCGTTATTAGCGCCTTCCCATTGAGCCCTATGGGGGCTCAAATGGGAATGGGAAATGGCTTTTGCAATGGGAACTTACCGGTCCCGCAAAGGTCGCAATAGACCGGTAAGTCCCCATTGAACGATGGCGGACTCGGTACCGGTATTGGAAGTAGTCATGGCGCTAATAGTGCCATGATTACCTACATACTCGGAATGAGGCCCATTGTCTTCATACAGATTTCATATTAATGCCAGTTCTTTCCTACTGAAATTGCTGTATTTGGTTGTTGAAATGGAACTTTCTTTATATCATTAAGAATCGCTTCATGGAAGACGTCAATTGTCCCCTGGGGTGTTGGAGGTATGTAGGTGCTTTTAGGGCGTAGTTCCAAATAATTGGAGGCTGCCTGCTCTTGTTCCATGCCAATTCCTGCAAAATGTGCTTTCAATTTCAGTTTGCGTATAAACCTGAACAACTTGATTTTGGTATCAAATAGAGATGAAGAATGAGTAGAAACAAAATGTAAGCCTTTCTGCAATGTCAGACTCTCAGAAGCGTTTAGCGTGCATTGGAATAAGTTAATCACTAAGTTCTGCGGCTCGGGTATCTGCTCTGTGGGCCGGCTGCTTCCGCTCTTTCGTTTCCCCCTCCTGGTTTTTTTCTTCTTTCTATGGCTTTTTCTAAAAAAGGAAGGCGTCCTCTAACTGGAGGTGACATCTGCGTGGGCGGTTGTCTTGCCGAGGTCTTTGGTTGTTGTTCAGGTCTGTCTTCTGCGGGCTGCCTTGCTTGGGTATCTGAATCAGAACTTTTACGGTCAGTTGAACTGTGTCTTTGTGGTCGATTTGGGTTGTTGTACTTAAGCATCCAGGTACACACCTCATCATTATGATAATCATATGTATCACGCTTAAATGTCCTTATTTTCTTGGTTTCTAATTCAGTTTTGTAGGTTTCCAATTTTGAATTGTCTTCCAAAGTTTTTGCGATTTCCTCCTTACTGAAAGTATCCACAAGTGCCACCTGGATCTCTTCTATCTCGGTGTTGATCACAATCAATTCCTTCAATAATTCCTGTATATTTAATAGGATGAGGTCTAAAGAACATTTGTTCAGTATGCTCTCCCACTTCTTTATGAAATCTTTGTTGTCCTTACAAAGCGTTGGTCGTAACGGCATGCGTAAGCCCCTCGGTATGCATTGTGCCGTATGGTATTTAGTCAGTGTCTAAGCATGTAATTTCCTATTAAGTTGCTTCCGAATCAAATACTCCAGCTTTTAAATTTTTTTAGATGGATCAGAGGGTTGTAGTATGAGTCCAGAGTCTGCAATAAGGTTTAGAATGGCCTCTGCTTCTTCAGATGTGAAGCCCATTGTTTCTGCATGTTTAGTCGTGATGTTAGAAATATCCTCAAACAACATCTTTTTTGCGTGCCACCACCCTAGTTGTGTAACAAATGGGTGAGCAAAAATGAAATTTTTGAAGGGCGGGAATAGCTTATTTTTCAATTGAAAATCCTGCATGGAATTTATTATCCTAGAACGACCTTACATGGCTGGAAACAGGCCTCAAACCTGAACTGTCTCCGATGTGGGGGGGAGGAGGGGACCTTCATACATGCCCTCTAGGGATGCCCCCGGATCCAAAATGTATGGAATGCATGTTGCAATGAACTATCCAGGGTCTTGGCCCGCACCATACCGCTAGACCTGAGAGTGTTGCTACTGGGCATACCCGATGAAAGTGATGCTACTAAATGGCAAAAATTGTTTCTATCCACGGCAATGGGGCTGATAAAATGTAAAATCGCTCAAAAATGGGGAGCCCCAGACTCCCCAACACTGGACCAATGGGTGACGGATATGGACACATGTGCCATGGTGGAGCACAGGATTTACAATGCAAGGGGATGCCCTGTCAAGGGTTCTAAACTATGGGGAAAGTGGGAAGAGAGAGACATAGTAATTTCTGGTACGCGCCGGGAGAATTTGAGCAATATATGGAGATGACTACAGGTGTGACTACTTGTGATTGACGCCAAACATTATGGGCCTCATTACACGGTAGGCGGTAACCATGGCGCTATTAGCGCCATGGTTGCCGCCGGTATTTTGCCGTGTCCGCCTTGGTGGATGGCGGAATTACCGCCCTACTCCAAGGTGAGCTGGGGCGGTAATTCCCCATTCACCAAGGCCCTTCCCCATTCCCATTTTTGCCCCCATAGGGCATAATGGTAATGGGGAAGGCGCTAATTACGGTACCGCAAATTTCGGTACCGTAATTAGCACCAAGGTCCCTTTGCGGCACCCTACTTTAACGGCTGGTAAAACCAGCCGTTAAAGTCGAGTCCCGCAAAGGGAACTTGTAGTAAAGCGGTAAGGGTTAACGGTCACCAGTAGCATTACCAGTGACCGTTAACCCTTACCGCCTTCCGTGTAATGAGGCCCTATGTCTTTTGTTTACTAACGGAAATGCATGTTCTCTGTTTTGTCTTTGTTTTCATGATTGCTGTATAAAATAATAAAAATGTTTTATTAAAAAGAAAAATAAAGAAAAAATAGAGAGCTTTGAAAAGGATTGCGAAAGACTTGATCGGGCAGAACCAATTGAGGAGGAGAGCGAAGGGAAAAGGACATGGAAACAAGGTTGGAACGAGAAGACAGGAAACGAGAAGGGAGGAGGAGAAGGAACTCATGGAAAAGGAGTGAGAAGAAAGAATAGAACAGGATTTAAAAGAGAGAAAGAGGGCAGAGAGAGAGATGCAGGAGAAAAGGGAGAGGAAAATAGAGAAGGCAGAAAGGGCGAGAGGAATAGCAGAGCAAGAAGAACACAATTTAGCAGAGAGGGAACAGAGGAAGTTGCAGTTGGACAGACTGGCGAGGGAACGAGCATGAAAGGAGGAGGATGAGTGGGCAATAAAGGCGGTTATTGCGCAAGTTGCCCTGGAATGGGAGAGAAATAGATGGGAGGAGGGGAGACAAGTAGAACCAGACAGCACAAATAAACAAGGAAGGAGCGCGTTAGGAAGCAGCGTTGCACGCCTAGGGGCATGGGCAGGAGGCAGCAAATTTTAAAACCTGACGCCGACTTTACATCAAGGAAGTTGAATTTCTCAGATTACTTCTGCAGCAACATGGATATAGCGTCTGACAATGACGACAGACACAGTGGTGATGAGAGGGGGGAGCAGAGCAGGCCTTAATCCAAAGGGACACGGGCGAGAGCATCATCATGGCAGTGTAGATCCCACAGACAGATAGAAGGAGGGACGATCTAGAAGAAAAAGCACAGCAAGCAACCGACAGTTGCACTACGCATAACACATATGTCAATAGACTCAGGGTTCTCCCAGGGCGCAGGAGAGAGGAGACAGCACTGGCACATTCCAGAGGACGATTGTCTAGAGCTCATGACGAAAACAAGCGAGTACCCACACTAGAGCCAGTAGACATATGCACAGACATTGAGGACGAGAGAGGGCCAATACAACTTACCGGAAGACACCAAAAGAGAGTGCAGCATATTCACTGATGCCACTACTAGACTAGAAAGAGGAGGGACGAGGCCTCAGTATGTACCCTGGAAACACACAGACAAGGAGAATGTCAAGTGCAGATTGCCATCCTTAAGTGCAGGAGTTGACAAATGGATTTATGAGATGGGGAAATTGACGGCGGGTCACAGATTGGCAGTGGGTGACATAAAGGGATTATTGGTTTCGATACTGGGTGACGTAGCTGATGACATATGGAAGAAGGCGGGTTCCCATGGGTGACGATACAAAAAAAGCGCATGATGGATCACCATTTGCAAACTGCAGAGCTGCAGTTTGGCAAGCGCTACAAACCCAATACACAGACACGTCAGACATCGGGCGATTACGTCACACAAAATGCGTGAAGATGAGGACCTAGTTCAATACATTCAGGAGATTCAAGAGCTTTGGTGCCTTGAAACTCGAGAGCCGTGGGACAACACAATAACTATTATTTATCACATCTTGGTGCAGGGGCTACCTGAGCTAGTGCAAAAGAGTTTGAAGAAATTAGTGGGGATGGAAGCGAAGGGATGGCCAGAAATACAGCTCACAATAGTACACCATTGCAGACTATGGCAGGAGAACTGAAACAAAAGGCAGAAGAGAGAAAGGCAGATGAAGCTTAGCTAGTGCAAAAGAAGCTATCAAATTATGCGATGGAAGGGGCTGTAATAACCAGCCCCACCCCGCAAGCGCCAGCGCCACAGCAGCAGTGTCAGTAACCACAACAATACGCACAGCCCATGGGAGGAAGGTACATGGGGCGGGGTGGGTTCCAGCCCGGGTTCCGAGGAAGGGGAGGATTCCAAAGGGGACGTGGCTTTGGACCACAAACACACCACAACCAAGGAGGGTTTCGGGGTATGGACAACAAACGCAGCATGGACCAGGAGATTTCCAGGGGGGTTTCCCAGGGAAAGGGAGGGAACCACCTCAGTGTTGGACCTACGGTCAGCTAGGACACATTTCACGGGCGTGCCAATTTAGAGGGGCATAGCAAGATTGGGGAGACCAGGGCCAGCAGAACTATCACGGGGGACAAGAGGATTATTATGTTCAGGGTCAACAGCAACAGGGACAGATACAGGCACCTACCAACAATTGCCACAGGCACAGACGCAAGAACCAGCACCAACACAGGCACAGACACAAGCACCGCAAATGGCAGCACCACTACCATTATATTTGCAAGCACCATAGAGCAGGGGGAACACACAACAGCTAGCACAACTACAGGACAGCAAAACAGCAGACACCATGGACACAATGGTGACAGTACCAGTTAGGAAACTGGGAAGGGTTACCATGGTAGGGAACAACCCCTTCACAGGGAACGGATTGTCATTGTACCCTCAATAGGACAGCCCACAGACAAACTTGATGTGTCCCATCCTGTCAGTCACACCTAATCCTGCGGAGGAACCTCTCACAGGGGTGATGATAGGTGACAAAACATTTTCCTTTCTTTATTGACACTGGGACGACTAGGTTATGCATCCGGTAAGGAACATTTGCATTGTCAGGCGATGCCATGAACACTCAAGGATTCTCTGGGGCTCGGGAAGTGGTTCCTTTTACTGATAACATATCCATATCCATAGGAGATCACAACTTATAACTACCTTTAATTTACTCTCGAGACAGACACCTGTAAATGTAATGGGATGTGACATTGTGAGCAGGCTAAACATGACCATTTCATTCAGACAAGGGCATACTGTGCTCAACACCAGGCATACATATGCTGAACGTAAGACAGATTGTTCAGGCATATTGTGGGCACACAGAGCAGAGGGAGGTGCCAGTGGACCCCAAAATTTTCCAATACGGTACAGACATCGTCATTGGATGGATGCCAGGCATCGCAGGAAGGGTATTGCGAGTACCTGTTCAGAACAGAGACACCATTGGATGAGCCAGAGGGAACAATAGTGTCCATAGAAATCGAGGCAGCATTGATAAGAGAGGATGACACAGGGAGGGCATTGAAAGCAATCATTGCAGTCTCACAAGGATGTAGGCTAACAACAGTGACAGATAAGGAGCTCTTTAAGGAAGAAAGACTGGAAGTGGAATTGGTGTTTGAAATGAGTGCAACCTTCTGGTTACAGATTCATTACAGAGAGGTACCGCAGAGAATGTCGATGGTGCTAGAGCCGCCACCCTTATTCTGGGAGGAGAACATGGCAAAGGTACCAGACGGTTTATGGACCACAAGTCCTTATAATGTGGGGTGCATGAAGAGCATAGGGGGAGTGAAGAGCAAACTGAAACCAGGAGCAATCTTGCTAAGGGTGAAACAGTATCCCTTAACCAAAGAAGCAGATGAGGGCATTTATGAAACAATCAACGCCCTTATTGAGAGAGGAATCTTGGTACCATCAGAGTCTCCATGTAGCATGGCAGTGTATCCCATGCGCAAGGCCAACGGGGGGTCGTGGCATTTCATTCAGGACCTAAGACCCCTTAACCATATTGTAGAAGCAGAGTATCCAGTAGCAGCAAATCCAGCAACAATTTTGTGTGGCATTCCGGCGGCAGCCACCTGCTTTACAGTCATTGATCTAAAGAGCACATTCTTTTCAGTACCATTGTACCCAGACTCACAAGATCTCACCAATTTTATGTACCACAACCAGAAGTGGAAACATACTTGTTTGCCACAAGGTTACTAAGAGTCACCATCCATCTTCAACAGGATGATCCCGATGGATCTAAGCAACATAGAGACAGAGAGCACAGTCATACAGTATGTTGACGACATTTTAATCGGTGAAAGTAATGTAGAAGTCCACTCTGCTATAAACAAAGTTCCAAATTATTTTTAATTATTCGAACATTGTGTGTATCATATATGATATCACTTCAAAACATGGTTTGAGCCATCGTGGATTCTGAAAGCAACCAAAGTGATCATATAATGTAAAAGCAAATTCTTGGATTTATTTAAGTTCACAAAGAAAATGGAAAAGAGCAAAGAAATCTCATTGATTAAAGTACATGTGTTGAAAAAAACACAAAGAAACACATGTTGTGACAAACTTAAACACACACAGTGAAAATGAAACAAAAATCGTAATCATTATAGCGCCTATTGAAGTAAATAGATGTAAGAAAGTGTGCTGATGAATCGTCATGCGCTCCCTAGAGCAGATCTTACCTAAACAGAAGAAATCTGTGGAGTGTTTTGCATGGCGTAACAGACTCAGCGCTGGTTGCCACGGAGATGGCTACAGACGCTTGGGGTTGGACGCGCGCTTTCTCTGTGCATAGACTAAGTTCCTTAGCAGTGATTGTAAGTGAGAAAGAACTACAATTAAAACATGAATACCTGGCATGCATTTTGTAGTGGCACTCATATCGTGAATATGAAATATGTACTGTGGCAATTCTAACAATCATAATCAAAAGGTCAACATATAGGATAGAAGACTAGCATTGTAATCTGCATATTTAGAACAGATATGCAAATAGATGGGGGACCACCAGTGCATTCCAAGTGACGTGAATCCACATCCCCGATGTCATTTCTTCCTGTAAATGACTAGTAAGCATAAATGGCACGAACATTGTATGTAGTCCACTGAGGGACATATAAAACTGATACATTGCCTTACATTTTGTCAACCTAACTGTTGTGATCTGTGCCCTACAGGACACGGTCTCCGTTCATTATTTTATTAACACCAAGCGTCTGTAGCCATCTCTGTAGCAACCAGCGCTGAGTCCGGTACGCGTGCAAAACACTCCACAGATTTCTTCTGTTTAGGTAAGATCTGCTCTAGGGAGTGCATGACGATTCTTCAGCACACTTTCTTACATTTATTTACTTCAATAGGTGCTGTCTTATTTCATTCATTGCAGCGTCATCATGCGCTTTTCCACGCAGTCTTGACTTGTCGTAATTTCCGCACACTTCCCTACTTTCCGAACATCGGGGCAATCCCGGACATGACCGAGGGATCGGATGTGGATAAGCCTTTATCACAAGGTGAGAGAGTGGATATCCACCTTTAGGGTATTTAATTGCTGCACTACCTTGTAGTATAGATTTCTTACAAGACACGGTTGCCTTTCAGGTTAACTGAGTCTTTGCTCACCTGAAGACGTATGGACGTCTACACGTAGTCACAACATTGCTGTTGGAGTATTGCTTGGACAGTTTCCGCTACAAGACATCCTCTATAGCTTGAACACTGTGAAGGCGGTGAGTACCGTTCTGGTGTATCTGGCTTTAGAGCTTTGGACACATATGATTACTCTGTGGCACATGAGTAGCTCTATTCACATGGTTTTCTTTAACTATTTGTATAGGAAATCAGCCGGTGAATATTTTCCACTTTGTGGAACTTCGAGATTTTTAGATTACTCAAGAAGAATAAGGAGTATCTCTCTCGAAGGAAATGTAAAAGGTACATTCATTCCTATATAGGTATCCTGTGAATTGATGTGGTTCACCATAAACATGGGTCTAACACAGAATCAATCTCTTTACTATAAATCACGCTGCAATTGGCATCTAATATACTGGGTCTTTAAAGGTGTGGTTACACTCTCCTCTCCATGTAGAAACTTTAAAATGATGGTCGCGCACATGCTTTGTGGGGGGGTGAATCCATATCCCTTTTTATATTGCTGATATAATGAATAATTGTATTAGTGGAGTGTTCTGCTTGTAAGAACTTACACTCAATGACTAAATGTACTCGATAGATTGTTCTCTTTGTTTCATGATTCATATTAAGGTAATCAAGTAGTCTGACAGTATTACTTCTATATTGTTTGTTCGCCGTCCAATTAGGCTCAAGAAGAAGAGGGAAAGTCTCGAAACGCGTCAGCTGTAGATGTTGGACACTTTTGATTGAAAATAACTGTGTTTCCTTTAAACATTTCTCCTTTTTATGAAAGTTGACTTCAAGATTTTTTGTACATGAATTGTCTTAATATCCATGTCTTCAAACTTTGAAATGCTTCTCTAACCACCTTTTGACAGTAGTTTACATTGTGCAGGGGATGGGAGGGTTCCAATCTAGGACCTTCTTTCTCGTTATTGTTTTCTATATTTGCGGTTCTGTGCCAGGACCATTATACCTCCCCGGCACCTTAAGAAAATAACAAATTAAGAGTATCTTTTTCTAAAGACAGAATTCTATGTTAGGAGTGCACCTGAAATTCTTTTTTCTCATTTAAGACAGTAAACCCAGCCACATTTTTGGCAGGCGCCCTTCAGCCAGGGGACTGAGCTCATGATTGTACGAAGAACATAGAGCAATTCAGTGAGACAAGCAAGGTGGAGGAAGATGCACTTGAGGGGGGAGATGTATTGTATATTGACGGCTCATCGACTATTGATCAAACTGATGGGATCAGAAGGACTGGAATTGCTGTAGTGAGACTGAAGGAGGACTGGACAAGTGAGGTGATTGTGAGTGCACAGTTACCATCTCATTACTCAGCACAAGTAGCAGAGCTAGTGTCTCTCAGATTGGCGTTAGAGCACAGCATAGGCAAAATTGTGACAATCTGCTCTGACAGTGCTTACCTCACATCAACATTACATTCAGGATTGGTGCGATGGCTAAGGACAGGGTTCGGGAGGGCAAATGGGACCCCAGTAAAACATGCGCTTTTGCCAGGAAAACTGATTGATGTGATTGCATATCTAAGGGAGCTAACACTGGTGAAGTGCTAGGCACACACAAAAGGGGAAGATGCAATTTCCAGGGGAAATGAGGAAGAGGACTATGAGGCAAAATGTGCAGCATACTTTGGGGAACTGTGGGAACTGAAAGAGAGACAATGCGGGGCGTGGCTTAGTAGCTATGAGTGCTAGGACGTCTTTCATGTTTGCTCTCGCGGATCCAACCATGATCCTGGCATCTACGGATGGCTAAACTGTAGCATCTGTCATCTGAAAGGCATCAAGTCTGTGGGAAACTATGCGGCGCAACTTGGAAGCACTCCAGTGAAGATCAAGAAAAGATTAGAGGAGCTGTCGCAGTATTCACAACGTTGTATCCCTGCTGAGTTACTGAGAAGAAAATGGCAGCCGTCCCTGGAGTCGGGACAAAGGGACGCGCGTCTCAGTAACAAAGTGAAACCGCAGAGTGTAAGAAGAAAGGAGCCTGCGTCCACTCATAAGCGGGCCATGCACTGGAATACAACACGTATACCCGTCATCATTGGGCAGGAATAGAACATTGGCAAAGGCCCCCGGGGATCCCTTGTGGTGGCGGTGGCTCGAAGGAGGAGTACTGAGCCCTGCGGTATATAGCTCAGAGCGAGCGGAGTGCAGCACGATTCACTGCAACCTTCAACATGACGGTGAGCCCCAGGAGGGGCAACTGATGGTGACCGCCACCAACGCAGTAATCGGGACCCCCACAGTGCACAGGACGTGCCGAGGCAGGGGGTCCCGCCGTGTATGACAGGGCACTTATTGTTCTCGGGCAGCATAGAAACTATTACGAAAGCACCCGAGGATCCTGCGTGTCGGCAGGGGCTCGAGGGGAAGACTGAGCCCCGCTGTACAGCTCTGTGCAAGCAGGAGGCACCTAAACATACTGCAGGCTCCGGAAGCCTCCGGATTACATTGTATCCAGCGGGCTGGCACACGGCCAAGGATTGCACATCCGACATCCGACTCCAATGTTACACCCTGGAAATAAATATACCATTGTCATAATGGGGTGCCTGCCAAGTGCGCAAGCAGAATACAATACCCAACATGACTGCTGGTGCCCTCCTATACCTGACATGGCATGTCATACTGGCCTGGTCATGGATGAATGAAAGAGAGCTGTGGCACACCACTTCTAAGTGACACACGCTGGACTAGGAAAATAGGCGCCCCATCTCCAGTCATATAGGATCGCAGAACAGAGGAGGCTGCATCCAACTATAGTGTGACCCTGCAGATCACAATACAGGCTCAATAGGAGAGACACATGAGGAGGGGAGAACCCCTGAAGGGTACAATAAGGAATAAATAAGCTTAAGGATGAGTGTTGAGGTGGAGTAGTGCATTAACATATGACAGCTGAGAGAGCGCCTGGCGCTGACAAAAGGTGATTGGAGCCTGTGCATCCCAGAAGCTCAGAAAAACTGGATGTAGCACTGCGCTACTCTGGATATCGCAATCCATTGCTGGAAGGTGCCAAGAAGCAGTGGGCCCCCATAGTAGACGGAGCCGTAGGCAAGGTAAGGAAGCCCCGCGGAAGGGCCGCATGCGATAGCCTAAGGATGACATGACGTTGGAATACGTTCGCCATGTGTTACTACATGCGTGGCACCGTCGGCCCCTGTCGAGGAGCGGCTGTGAAGGCTGGTACATACATGGTCACTGCCTGGCCCCGGAGGCGACACAAAGAGTAGTCTAAACTGGAGCAAAGGTGAGTAAGGCCTCAACCGTATCAGGGCAAGGGACATGGCGTCCAAAACAAGCAAGCTGAAAGGGAAACAGCCATTGATGGACATATTTACCAAATCTCCCCAGGTCGGAGATGGTTTGAAACCCCCTGAGAGCAATAAACAGGGAGTGACTGCCTCACCGAGAGACGATCGCCAAATCCTAGACGCCATCGCAGACCTGAAAGTAAATTTCGAATCCAAGCTTGGGTCCGCCATTGCAGAATTGAAAACATTTCTGGAAGCCAAAATAGATGCAGTCAGCATGGACGTCAACCTTTTGAGGCAGGATGTGAGAGGCCTAGCGGAACGTACAGGCACACTGGAGAAGGAAGTGGTGACGAACACTAGTAGCTGTACTACCAATGCCACTGAGATCTCAGTGCTTCAACAGCCGGCACGCAAACCTGGAGAACCGGACGGAGGAAGCCAAAGGGAGGGAATGAAGGAATAACATCCGTATCGTCGGGCTGCCTGAGGGGATAGAGAATCCTGACCCGATCAACTATGTCAAAAACCTGCTACTGCAAGAAATCAGAGCCAGCCTACTAACGCAAGGGTTCACAGTAGAGAGAGCACACAGGACCTTGACGAAGAGACCACCACCAGGGGCTCCTCCCAGGCCGGTCATCGTAAAATTCTGAACTATAAAGAAAGGGAGAAGATCCGAGAATATTTCCGCAAGGGAGGCACCATTAACAGGGTGTCGACCTCTATAACGACATACCCAGACTACACCTTCCAGGTGCAGCGGCAGAGGTTGAGCTACGTATCGATCAAAAGACGACTACGGGAATCTGGCTTTAAATCTATGTTGCTCCACCCGGCGAGACTGAAGGTGCTGCATAAAGACAAGGTGATCTTCTTCGAGTCTCCGGTGGAGGCGACGAGATGCATGGACATGCAGAACTGCCCGGCGAGTGCGGACGACCAGACAGGAGGCTGTGGAGATAAGTGAACCAATGGGCCTCATTACAGGTCGGGCGGTCCGGAATTAACAGTGGCGGTAAACCTTCCGCCACTGTTAATTCCGGACCGCCCGATCCCGAGTCCTGCAGGCGGGAGGGGATCTTCCCGCCAGGTCTGACCTGGCGGGTTGAACACCTCCCGCCTGCAGGCGGACGTGGAAACACCAGCACCAGCAGCATCACGAGATGTTGGACTCAATGGGAATGGGGATTGTAATGCCCTGGTAATTCCGGGAGTCACGGAGGCGGAATGGTAATACAAGTCCGGCGGTAACCAGGTGGTTTTACCGCTGCGGTTACCGCTGGACTCGTAATGAGGCCCAATATCTACTCTGATGTGGATGTGCCGTGTAGGAGGTGGGATACGTGCGGATAGTCTAAGGGGCGCTGGTTGGATAAATGACTGAGCAATTTAATACAGACTTGCACTAAGCGAGAGTGGAACTTTCCACATACTTTTGACATAGACCTTTGGACTGGAATATAGAATACAATAATATGGCAAATGCATAGACAGACTGGTGGCATCATTAAATGCAGTAAACTGGGGCATTAGGATGAGAGACGGACAGGAGAGGTGCTCTCACCCCCGTAGTTAATTTAGGAATGATACTAATAGACTACTATCCCCCTGCTGAGCACGGAGTAGTGACAGAGGTCACAAAAAGGGCTAGATGTGGGGTGGCCTGAGATCCAGGGATGGAGCTGGGCTACAGTTGGGGTGGGGAGGGGAGGGAGGAAAGAGGGGAATCAGGGTGTGTGTGAGGGGGGACGGAGAGGGAGTTGGGGGTTATGGGTGGGATGGGGGTGGGGAGGTAGTTGGGGAGTTTGAAGGGGTGTTAAAGGGTGAAGGGCGAGCTTACACCGGTACATCATTGCGGAGGGCGAAGGGGGTGAAGGGCGGAACATGATATGGATAAGATGGGGATCTCAAGATAGTGACATGGAATGT
This sequence comes from Ambystoma mexicanum, assembly GCF_040938575.1. Taxonomy (NCBI): domain Eukaryota; kingdom Metazoa; phylum Chordata; class Amphibia; order Caudata; family Ambystomatidae; genus Ambystoma; species Ambystoma mexicanum. The sequence continues at coordinate 160,593,639 of NC_090940.1, forward strand.
AAGGGGGCTCAATAGTTATTTAAGAAGGAATGAGGTCATGATGTACTTGAAGAGACAGAGAAATGACATTGCCTTATTGCTGGAGACTCACTTAACTAAAGAGAAACAGGAGTTGGTGGGGAGGAAATGGAAGGGGACCACAATAGGATCAGCATATTCAGCGTACGCTAGAAGGGTTATTACATGGATTGCACCGCATGTCCCCTTCAAACTGTTACAGTCCACCATAGAGCCAGATGGGAGGATGGTACTAATAAGGGGATTAGTGGAAAATAGGGATCTGAGCATTGTCAACACCTATACCCCGAATCAAGATGCTACGGGCTACTTCAGAACCTTATACAACAAAATCAGTCCATACTTGGGGGGGCAGTTATATTGGGACAAGACTTTAATTATACACTGAAACACTTGTGTATAGGCGTGTTATAAATGCCATATCATAGCATACCACTGCACACCAAGGTAGATAGATCAGATATGAAGATAGACAAACCTACCCCGGCAGCCAAAGCCTTGATGAACCTATTGAGAGATTTCAATCTGGTGGATGTGTGGAGGATGCCCCACCCGCAAGACTGGCATTATTCCGCCCCACATAACCTATACACGAGACTAGACTACATATTAGCTGCAGCAGAGTTGACGGGGGAGCTGGTAAGGTCAGAATACAAAGCAAGAATCCTCTCTGACCACTCGCCTCTAATTATGACGTGGCAATACATGCCACCTAGGGCACGGATCCCCACATGGAAACTTAGGGCCGAAACTTTGAAAGATGCCATATTTAGGGAGGATATGCAAAAGGAAATAGTGGAATATTTTGAACATAACACGGGAAGTGTAGACTCGGCTGGCACAGTGTGAGAGCCCTTTAAGGTGGTGATGAGGGGTGCAGCAATATCCAAATCCAAAGGTCTACAGGGAGGAATAGTACGAGAGCTGAAAGAAGCGGAGAAGAAAATAGAGGCAATTATGCAAAAGGGCGAGCACTCCCCTGAGGAGGCTGGAACGATAAGAGAGTTGCAACAGGAGTGTGGGGAGCATTGGGTGAGATTATGTAACTTGAGCTATGAAAAATATGTGGAAAGACAACACGCAGGGGGAGACAAGCCAAGCAGGCTACTAGCCTGGCTCTATAAGAGTAAGACACCCAGGCAAACAATTAGGGCAGTACAGGGAATGGATGGATAAATGCTAGATACCCAAGAAGAGGTCAACAGAGGCTTTCTAGAATTTTACCAGCAATTGTATGGGGATGTTGAGGAGGGTGAAGGAGAGGAGGTGACTGAAACGTTGGTGGATATTGGCCTTCCCAAGTTGGGGAGTGCGGAGTGGGAGGCCTTGGAGGTTCCAATTACAGGGGAGGAACTAGAGGCAGTGATTAAGTTGTTGCCTACGAGTAAGGCTCCAGGGGCAGATGGACTCCCTAGCGAGTTCTACAAAACGTACAGGGCAGAAGTAAGGTCCCCCCACTGTTGGCAATGCTAAAGGAAGCTCTGGATAGAGGAATACTGCCCGAGTCTCTGAGGGAAGCAATCATTATCCCACTTCTTAAGCCCAACAAACCTTGCACGGACTGCGGGTCATACCGACCGCTATTCATGCTTAATCAGGATAGCAAGATACTCACGGCAGTGTTGGCGAATAGACTGAGAGCAGTTATTAACAAACTCATACATCCTGACCAGACTGGGTATGTACCACGCAGGAGTATATCGGATAATCTTAGAAGGCTACATCACGTTATAGAACAAATGGAAGAGGACCCACATGAGGTTGCAATAATCTCATTGGATGCGGTGAAGGTCTTCGACTCGGTCAAGTGGCCCTGGCTGATGGTGACTTTGAAGGAGTATGGGGTTCGGCCCACGTACTTGAGATGGGCACAGCTGCTTTACAGTATGCCCCTAGCCCACGTTAAGACAGAATCGGCGGTCTCAGATCGATGGCAGCTTAGTAGGGGTACTAAACAGGGATGCCAATGGTCCCCGATACTGTTTATTTTAGCATTGGAGCATCTGGCGATATACCTGAGGCAGCAATATGGAGAGGTGGGGATCAGCACAAAGGGGGGGCAACATTTGATATCAATGTATGCTGATGATATGCTGCAGTATCTACAATACCATGAAGAGAACCTACAGTATATTCTGGAAGTGATGGGGATATACGCGGCGCTGTCAGGCATAACGGTAAATCCCAAGAAGTCATGTATATTTCCCCTAGGCAGATATAAAGGGATACCTCGGGAGGAACTGCTGGTACTACCGATACAGTGGGAGACCAGAACCTTCAGGTACCTGGGGATCGAAGTATACCATACGGTCGAGTCTGAATATAAGCATAACACAGAGAAAGCAGTGGCTAACATTGAAAGCAGTATTAGGTTCTGGGCCAAGCTCCCCTTGACCATGATGGGGAGAGCGGCATTAGTGAAGATGGTAGTGCTGCCTAGGTTGCTGCATTTCTTTGGGAACATACCATACATGATACCAAAACGATTCTTTGTTAAGCTTGAAAGCATATGTAGAGGGTTTGTATGGCACAATGCTAGAAGCAGGATACCTTTGTGGAAGCTGCAGAACACATATGACCAAGAGGGCATCAAATTGCGCTATTTCGAGATTTACTATCTGGCCAGTCAGTTACAATATGTGGTTAGATGGTCATCGGAAGACTCAACATCAGAGTCCAGACTGTTGAGGGTAGCCCGTTTTAAAAAAAAGAATGGATATGGGTGCCGAAGCAGCAGCAAGACAGGGAGGTAAGGATGTTAGAACTGGGATGGAAGATTTGGCGGAGAGCATGTCAGATCATGGGGAACCCAACCCCATGTTCCCCACAAATGCCACTAGTGGCATTGAAAGGAGTTGGCAAACAATTGAGGATGATAGTTCGCAAGCAGTGGGAACCAATCGGAACAGCTACGTTAGGGGGTGTTTGGCAAGAGGGGAAGGCAGTGGGGCTTCGACACACTGATGGCAGATACCGGTCTACATAGAGAACAATTATTACCTATCCTAAGCTGGTGCGAAAGATAAAAGATACATGGTCAGAAATAGTGCTGGAGGATCCGCCCGATATGGCCATAGAAACATTCTATGATATGTCAGACGGTGGTCATGAAGTGTCCGGAATCTATTAACTATTGATGTGAAGGGTGGGGAAGGAGGTGCTCCAGTTGAGACACGACTGAGAAGATTAAGATGGGGAAACTATGAATGACGGGTTGTGGAGGAGGGTACAGAGATACCATAAGAAAGTATCCAGGAATGCACGGTTGCAGCAAATCCAGTTATATATCACTCATAGGGGGTACTTGACCCCCCAGAGGATTGCAAGATTCAAGAATGCTGGGGTACAAACATGCCCCAAATGCGGGAAGGCGGATGTGGGAATGATACATATGTTCTGGGCGTGCCCTGAAATAAGGAAATTCTGGGGGGAGGTGGCCCACCTCTTGTCTGAGAAAGGGATTAAACTGGAGGTAGAATCTCTGTGGGCATGCATGGTGGAGGGATTTCTTAGACTGCGTAAACTAGCATATGTCAGCAAACAAAAGGACTTGGCCTATATATTAGCTTAGCGTAGAACTGCCATGGGTTGGAAAGCAAATAATAGACAAAGAGTGGATATGTGGTGGCACGACCTTCTGAAATGGGTAGACGTGAAAACAGTGGTGTGGCGTGTCACGACCCCAGTACTTTAAGTGGGCCGGGACCTGCCGGGGCTTGGCCCTGGCAGTCTCCAAAAGGTGAGACTGAGCCGGGGCCCTGCCGGGGCCCCCCGATCCCACCAAGCCACAGCAGGTGCATCTCCCGCCACAGTCGCGACGGGAGATGAGCCCGCCGGCCGCCCATGAAGAGGTCAGGCACGCCAGAGTCAGGCAAGCCCCTGACTGACAGACTTGCCAGCCAGTCACAGCTTGAGCGACGCTGTGACTAGCTGACACTTCTGCCAGTCACAGCTGCCTGCTGCAGTGCTGTCGGAAGACCACCTTGGAAACTAACTTCCTCTGGCAACCCCTCGCAAGGGTTACCAGAGGAAGTTAGAGAGTCCCAGCCTGGGAGGGTTTCACATATCTTACCTGCTTTGTCACTGGATTCTGCGACGACCACCATCCGACGAGAAGGAGAAGCAGAAGCTACAAAATCACGGTAAGTGACTGCTGCCACGCACGCATTTTCTTTCATTTATTTTCCTTGTTCCAAACTTTCTGCTGTTTGTTCCCTCGCATTGAGCAATGCGAGGGAACAAACAGAAGAAAGTTTGGAACAGAGAAAATAAATTAAAGAAAATGCATGCGAGGAGGATCGTATGCATTTTCTTCAATTCTTTTTCACGTTGCACCATTTGTTGCACCGAGGTTAGCAGTATCCTCATGGTGGCTCTGTGAACCAGCCTGGTGCGCCCTGATATTCAGTTGTCTCTGGTCCTCTGGACCATCTTGGTTGTGTGAAGAAACATGGGCATTTTGTTGGGCAGTTTTCCTTTGCCTAGCACAAATATGAAGCATTCTCCTGACCCTTGATGATCATTTTCTTTCATTTATGTTCCCCTGATTTTTATTCCTGGTGCCAATTACTGCATTTGGCATGCCATACCGGATTTGATACCGGATTTGTTTCACACAATGCTGGCCCTTAACACCCTGATCTTTATTCCTGGTGCTAATTACTGTATGTCCATGAGCCGACATTCCACTTTCACAATATCCATTCCAATGTACAATCAATTCCAATGTACAAAGCACCTTTCGTTTTTGACTCATGGTTGGGACTTTGCTGTATTCTAATTTCATAATAAAATGGGAGAGGGGCTTCAATCAGGTGTTGACAAATCCTACCCTTGTTACTTGAGTGTGGGCCAATACACCAGATAAGGCCTTGGCCCTGGGCTATAACATCCCACTATGGCATTAGAATACTGCCTTTGTCACTGCCTAACTTTTCAATATTCCTGAAAATTCTAATCGTCACAAGTGGTTTGCGGTGTATTTAACTGTTGCAAATGAGCATTTTAAAATGCCACCTGGCAAATACACTTTGTTTTTCTTTTTCTTTTGCAATGTTTTCTTTTGCAACGTGACTCACTAGCAATGTGCCCTTATTGCCAATTTTTGTTCTATAAAAAATGTATGGGCACAACATAAGGGGCAGGCATGGGTAGCATAAAATCTGGTTCACAAATAAGATAAGCTATGTTCAGTGCAGTAAACCACATTTTCATTTTTTACAGATAGGAAGCTGAGAATTTCGAGCGTGCGTTAGAAACAGATCTGCTAGTGATATATCCAAGATTTTCTGCAGCCATTAACGATGTCGGCAAAGTCTGCTGTACTTCCCAAGGGTAAGTTTATGCAGACTTTGCTATTTGACTACTTGCCATCAGCGAAAAGATTTAAGGTGGCGGAGGCTGCCAACATTCTGAGTGGGGATGAGGAAGCTAGCCCAGTCAATTCGAGAAGTGAGGCAGCAGAAATATGCCAGGATTTTTCTGCTAAGGAGGCCAGTAGCTCCAGTGCATCTCCCGCTACACTTCAGCCTGTGCCAGAAGAGACTCTTCTAACCCCTGATTGCTGGAGCGAGCAGCAATGGTGCTATTTTAAGTGGGAATATGAATGGATTTTTCTGGCTTCAGGTCGCATTGGATGCTCTGTTTGTAGGGACGTGAAAGCAACATGTGGCTTATCCGTGCACTCCTGTGGGCAAGGTTTGCACATAAGCATGGAATGGGCCGATGGAAAGGTGGGTCCTTCAGGTTCTGGCAAACATGCTAGGCAGAAGCAGCTCCAAAAGAAGATTATGGAGCACAAGTAAAGTGGTGCTCATAAGGCATCACAAGACATTCTAACAGCACGAAAAAAGAACCACTTGACAGAAGTCATGCAGCAAAGCAGTGGCAAACATTTGGAAAGCACATGCAGAGTGTTTCACACTGTTTTCTACCTGACCAAAAAGAATCGGCCATTCACAGATCACCCTGATTTGGTGGACCTCCAGGAGGTGAATGGTGTTGAAATGGGTTGTGTGTTGCGCAGTAATGTTACTGCAACAGAGATAGTGAGACATATTGCATCAGATATGCAAAAGAAGTTAGTGTGTTATATCAGAGAACACAAGCCAAAGATGTCTGTGTTTGTGGACGAGAGCACCACTGTCAGCAACAAATCAACTTTGATTATTTATCTGCGGGGTCTTTTTGGGGCTCATGGTAAACCAGTCACCATTTTCTTTGGTCTAGTGGAGCTCCAAGAGACAAATGCCTTGGTCATAAAGGAAGCTCTGCTGGGGTATTCTGAGAATGTTGGCATCACAAACACCCTGTTGCATGAGATCTGGATTGCTATTTGTTCAGATGGTGCAGCTGTAATGTTTGGTAGCAAAGGGGGGGTGATAACATTATTGCGAGCGGAATTCCCAAATCATGTGTTATCGTGGCATTGTCTAGCTCACCGCCTTGAACTGGCCGTTGGAGACACTATTGATGAGGTTGGTGGGGCCAATCATTTTAAAATGTTCATGGACTCTTTATATGCCACATACAGCATGTCACCAAAAAACACAAGACAGCTACAAATGGCTGCCAGTGATCTGGGTTTGCAGCTGCAGAAGATAGGGAAGATGCTGGACACACGATGGGTTGCATCAAGTTATAGGATGGTTCAAGCTGTTTGGAACTGCTTCCCTGCTTTGTGTAAGCATTTCGGATAAACTGCTAAGGATCTCTCAAGACCCATAAGGGACCGAAGCAAATATGAGGGTCTGCTTAAGAAGCTTACCTCCTGCTCTTTTGTGAAAGAATTTGAGCTTATGTGCGATGCCCTTCAAGAACTGAAAGACTTGTTTCTGGCTCTTCAGAGTCGGGATATCACAATTGTGGATGCACACAGACTCTTGGTGGGGCAACTCCGGAGATTCTTTGCAATGAAAGAATCTCCGGGAGAGTTTGCTTCTACTGCTCAGAGTGCAGTTGATTGTGGACACTTCAAGGGCGTTCATATTTCCCAGGGAAGGGCAAACTCTGTGTCTCTGAATGAAAGGCAATTTTATCAAAGCCTTTCAGTTAACCTTGCCAAAAGGTGTGCTCCAGACTTGGATAAAGAACTTGTAGCTAGTTTCAGTGTCTTGGATGCAAAGAATTTACCGAATGATGAAGACATTGTACTTTATGGTGAAAATGAGATTCAGAGACTGTGTACGAATTTCAGCTCCCAATCAGAGGCACCATCCATGCCTTTGGGGATTTTAAGGACTTTGGTGGCAAAAGGTGCCCTGAAGCATTTAGGGCTTTGGTTGCTTGCATGGAAATGTTGCCCGCAAGTAATGCAGATTGCGAAAGGGGCTTCAGCACCATGAATTTAATTGCTTCACCAAGCCGAGCATCCCTCCATGTGGCCACTATTTCCTCATGTTTATGGCTGAAACTTAATGGCCCTCCAGTAAAAGCATTTAAGCCATTGTCCTTTGTGAAAAGCTGGCTGGCAAAAGGGAGACGAATAGCTGAGGAAACGCACTGCGAGCAAGCTCATGCAAAGAAGGACTCCCTTGAAGATTATTATGTTGGGTTCTGGGAAATTGTCAATTAATTGTTTACACATTTGAATGCACCTGTTTATGTACCTCAACACCTATCCTTTTGGCAATGGCCCAGTTAAGGGTCCAATAAATAATCACCTTGAGCTTTGATTTGTTATACTTTAAGCCATGTAGCAAGCAGTCTGCTACACAATATGTACTTAGTAATGTAGGCCTGACCAGTTTTACCATGTCGCATTTAGGCCCCGCCCACCAATTAGGCCACGACCCTTACCCCAGACCCCCACTGGCAAGCCCACTTGCCATGTAAGGTCAGGGTTCGGGGCTCCATTAAGGCCTTGGAGGCCTTGCATCCACTCCCAAGACTCTCTTGGAGTCAGCCCTGGAGCCTCTGGCGCCCCGCTCATATTCATTGTGGAGAACATGTTTGAAGGGGGACTACTTTTCATTGGGCCTGCAGTTAACATGGAGGCATTCGCATAGCTTGGTTCCTAAGAACTAAGCTATGTGGTATAGTGTTTTGGGTGTGGTGGCCTGGGACTACTTTACCTGGTCTACTTTGTTGGGAGGATATTTAAGCCACACCCAAGCAACAGAGCACACTTCGCGTTACTTTGCAGACTGCAACGTAACGCTCACCGTGTCCTGTGATACCCACGAGCCTCAGAGCAACGAGCCTGCAGAGGAGACAAAAGGAACATCATTAATAGAATCTAACCTGCAATCTCCATCCTGTCATCCGCTCTCCAGTGAACAGCTTCTTCTGGGCACCGCATACCTACCGGAACGAAGCAACCTGAAAAGGAAAAGGAGAAAGACAACATTAGAAAAGGCATACTCCGACATTGCTTAAGCCACGGACATCACAAGAAGCTTACCTGGCTTGTCACCTCACGGCTGGCATCGCTCCGGAGTTCCACACCCGCTGGAGAAGGAACACGACCTGTAAGGAAGAGAGGAGACACAGGTTAGCAAAGGCAAGACAAAGCAGCGCAGCGCATAGTGCATTACTTACCGCATTACAGCGCACATCTCGCGCCATCATTTGCCGGCGGTGCGCAAACCAACCAGTACGCCACGCCGAATCTCCCGCACGCCTACGGAGAAAGAAAGGACATTATTAATCACAAAAGAAAGGCAGACAAGAACAAACAGCGCTATACAAAAACTGCTGCAATAAGACCTACCTTAAAGACACTTGAACGGGCACCTGCCAGTGAAGTAACTCGGTCACCCATGCCCACTGAAGACTACGCACCCATGCTAAGAAGGCAGGACAGAGAGCACACCTAATACCACAACAAGGTGAGGAGAGGGCCTAAGGGCTGAAGCCAAAGGGGTGGTGGGAGGATACTTACCTTAGTCGGCCAGTCTTGAACCCAGCCCTTCTGTGTTTTCAGGCTAGACTTCCTCCGAAGACACCATCCGGAAATCGGGGAGAAGGTTCCGGCAACCAACCAGCGCTGAGTGAGTGGCGTCCCCGTGGTAAGCGTAACAGAATGCGAAGACTACAATAACTAATCCACCTGGGTGCCATGGAGACATCAGAAATCGACCAATTGGCTCAATTATTAGGACAATTACGTGCTGAAGTTCATTCTGCCAGGCAAGAGACCCATGCTCTCCGGAGGGACCTAGCAGTAACCAAGGATTGCACTGAAGAGATCGGTAGGCAGTTCCTACAATCACAGGCAGGACACACTCCTTTGCCCGGAAACAACCCATTGGCACAAGCACCCACCTTATCATCCGCCCAGTACAAATTACGCTACCCGGAGCAGTTCCCCTAGCATCACCGGAACGGTTCTCAGGCGACCCAAGGAAGTATGCTGCATTCATGAATCAGTGTCGTCTTCACTTTCTTTGTAGGCCTGGTGCATTCCCCAATGACCAAGCACAGGTAGCTTTTGTTTTGTCATACCTGAGCGGTAGCGCAGCGGACTGGTCGTGCCACTGGTAAGCCATGATGATCCATAGTTACATGACTTTGGGGGGGTTCCAGAGGGAAATGGAGAAGCTTTCTGCTCGTCATACCCAAGAACAAGGAGTAGACAACAAACTCTTGTCACTCAACAGGGGAATCAAGACTTATTAACGTACATTGCCACCTTCAATAGATTGGTTGCTGAAACTAGGTGGCCTGAAAACAAAAGAACCACGTTATTCCACCAAGGCCTACGAGGCGAATTGAAGGACGTTCTCAACCAGGTGGTTGACCCACCCAGAGACAGTACCAAATTGTTAGGGAGAATTCCCTTCAAAGGCTAATTTCCCTTACCTATAGAGTCCCCCAGCAGCTTTTCTGGATTTGAAGGGTTTATTTGTTTCTCCTGCTAAGAGTGAGACCCTTTTTCCCCACTCTTAGACAGATTGCTAGTGTGTGTTTTAGGCTATCTTGTGTGCTTATGGTCTATGGGGTTTTCTCACCCTCATAGGAATCACCTTTTTAACATGTGTGGTACACAGCACCCTTCGTGCAGTACCACAGGGGTGTCGTAGCGACCCCCAAACATAGACTCCATACCCTGTGACTGACTACTCTCTCCCAGGGCATGTAAAGTCCACATTGACTTTACTAGTCAAATTTTATTAACAAAACCAGTACAAACCATCTTACTATGGAAGTACTGAAAAGGGTTAATAGCTTTTCCCTAGTGTTAATTTTCGAGAGGGTATCGTCCAGTCCCTCTCTCTGGTGGCACTGGTTACTACCGTAAATATTCGACCACAAATATTTCCCTATGGGATTTTCCCATTGTTCGAGGCTACCACTTTTACTGACAGCCTCTAACATACCGCTGGGTTATTTTAATATTAACTTGAATCCGTTTTTTTTTTTTTGACAGAACTTTAATAATATTTCTTTCTCGTGTCTTTCTCTGAAATTCTAACCCGGGTCGGGGATCCTTTGTTCGTCACTGCACAGAAGCCTTCCTCTTGGCGCCACTGAGTCTGGTGTAGACAGGATGTGTGGGAGAGGGAATAGGCACCCTGGACAGGGTTGCCTACGCAACCCAAGTCGCACACTGCCCTGATAGGCTGGGGGGTTCTCGCGCCAGGAGAGCCACCCCACTATGTGAAAGGTCTTCCTGTCAAAGGCAAGAAATTAGAAATGATTGAACGATTGTTAGAAAAACAAAGTCTGGAGAATGGGGCTGTAGTGCCTACTCCTCCAGCAACTGTAGCAAATATTGAGGATGATAATATTGAAGATGTTATTGTTGAAGCAGATGAGGAAGAGGAGGCTGACAATGTAACCCCCTCTGGTCCTCTGCCTGCTTAAAGGCCTCAAGCCTTGTCAACTGGACCTATGTCAGGTCCCACATTAAGTCCTGAATTTATCTCACTAGATAAAATGAGGCTTGAACTTGAATTCAGAAGAATGAGTGCCAAATCCGAACAGAAACACCAGGAACGAAGGCTCAGAGAAATGGAGCACAATCATGAGCTAGAGATGAAGAAATTGTCTTTGGAAAATGCTTCTCTCCCCGGATCCTCTAGATCTTCCAGTCCAAAGAGACCCCGGATGCCTAAAGAGATTGTGGGTATGTATGAAACTAAGTTGGATGTGTTAGATTGGTTAGCTATGTTTGAATACAATCATGGGCTCCAGGAAATCACAGGGAATCAGTTGATTCCGTAGTTATTCTCTAGGCTCTCCCCTGTTGCATCTGATGTGGTAATGGAGTTGGGGGAGGTGGATAGGATGGATTATGAATGTGTGAAGCTAGCCTTAATTGCTAGATTTGGGAAGACCCCTTTCCAGTACCTTAAGAGGTTTAGGACCCTCAAAAAGCATGATGGTACCCCTTGGGCTACCTGGGTGAGTGAGAGTTTGAAAAACTTAGAGGGATGGATTAAGGGTTACAGAGTGAACACTTATGAAGGAATGAAAAATCTTGTCATGTTGGAGTCTATCTATGATGCCTGCTCTCCTGAGCTCAGACAGCACTTGGCTGATTCTAAGGAAATAGATTCCAAGAAATCAGCTAAGGCTGCTGACTTTTGGGTGTCCAACAGGGCTACTCACAAGGATTCTGGGGTCACTCAGAAGTAGGATGAGGGAAAGTAGCCTAAGAAAGACAACAAAGAGAATTCAAATAATTCCAATTCCAAAGAGGGCCACAAACGAAACTCTAAGGGTAAGCCACAAGGGAAACCGAATCAGGCTAGTGTACCTGCTGGTCCCAGACCAGAAGGAGGTCAGAACAAGCCACCATTCATAAAGACATTTGGGAAATGTTATGTGTGTGGTTCAACTGATCATGTGAAAGGGGATCCCAGATGTAAGGATAAACCTTCAGGGATCCATACGGTCTCCTTAGCCTTCACTCCAGATGAGGAAGTACCAATGACCAGTGGAAACTTTCAACTACTAGCTGAAGACCCCATCCGAGTCTCAGCTAGTGTATCTTTAGTATCCTTGGGGTTGTGGGTACAACAGCATTTAGATGTGTATAATTATATCCCAAATAATACTAAAGAGTATTATAAAGACAGTGGCCCTCATTACGACCCTGGCGGAAATCGAAAAGCGATGGCGGAAATGCAATACCGCCATCGAATACCGCTCGGTGCGATTATGACCCGTCACCGTAAAGTACGATGCCATCAGCGACACCGTAGTGAACGCCAACGCAAACTGCACCAAGTACGCGCACGCGCGCCATGCAAAACCGTAATTACCACCATGGCGCAAAGGTACGCGAATGCTGACCCTAGCGGACATTCACTTAACGCCATCAAGCATGGCGGAAAGTACCATTCCGCCATGGTGAGAATTACGTCATCGTGAACCAACCGTAAATGGCCCTACTGAGTGCCTGTACACCACTCCCTGCCCACATTGCACAACACCTCGTAGGTGCAATGAAGTTACACAATGCAACCAGTGAAATGTACAAGTCACCCATGCATGCCAACAAACAAATGAATGTAGGGGCTCCAAGTGCCTTGTGAGTGGCCATCCATATTTGGCATGGCACCATTGCCGTACTGATGCAGCACAGGCACGTGAAGGTTCAAGTACAGCAATATGAACTGAAACATGAGACAAAACAACAACAGGCCCCCATCGCTTGACACCAGTGTAAGGCAACATTCAAAGCAGTATCCTGAGGGAGACTGCACCAGCCCTGTACCCTTGCCAGTAAACAAACCAACCATCAGCATAAGCATGTACCACACAAGTTGGCAGAGTGACTGAGCAGCCAGGCTCATCTCAAGAGGGGCCAATGGGAGCTGCAGGGCACAGATGGCACGAATACAGAAGCTATTCCAATGGACATGACCTCAGTCTCCCTCCAAGAAACGCACGCAAACACAGGCACCTGTGACCAGCCATTTACTGATAATCACATCATTCCACCAATCCACCTGGCTGACCGGCATCTGTTACACAAAAGCTAATCCCCCGCCCCTGAGCATGACATCATTAAAACAGTCATAATGGCAGGCCCCATCCCTGACCTTACTGGGCTTCGTAGGCAAACGCGGCCAGTACAGTACCACGCAACTATACTCAGAAGCCGGAACCCAATGCAGATCTCCTCACAATACACCGCTCCACAAATAGGAATATGCAACATTACTTGCAAAGAATAACGCTACACGGTTGAAATCAGAATCAAATTTTAATGCACATCAAAATCACCAAGCCCATACAGCTATTAGGTCATAAACTCCAAAATATTTTTCATTACTGTGGGCTGCATCCGCAATAAATGACCAGCTTCTTCTTGTGTGACGCCCTGTTCCTTCATGGTACACAGGGGCTACATTCACGTTCAAAAAGGCAACATGGAATCGCCGAGAACCGCAGGTCCGTCCCATTAGGTAGGCACTAGTCCAGCTGAAAGGCTGATATGTAGCTCCTAGCCACTAGTACTGCGTAAGGGCATGTGGCCCATTGGCGATCGTCCCATAAGATTGTAATGGTGCTCCACTGATTAACTCGAAGCAGCAGGTGTCGGGAGTAAAAGCCATCTGCAGGAGTGGCATACAGATGGCAGCGGCAAAAGGGGAGGAGATACCTGTCACCCAAATGAAATGAAAAAGAATAGCATGGGCATCAGAACTTCATTTGTATTACTCACTTCAATGATCACACTAAATCCACAGCCATATGCATGCTAGCCCACTCAAAAGGATTATTTCCACCCAAAAATCACTTGCGAATCATAACTATATAAATCGAGGTGAAAACACTATTACAAACGAGTGTTTGTGTGCATGCGTCTGTTAAGACAGAATCCATTAGATGGGATTCGTAACGTGCATAGACACAAGTGTTTGAAGGCGCGTCGAGACAGGGAGGGTTCAACAAGGGCAGATAGACGATGGTCCCACTATGGCAGCTCTGCATCACATAGCGCAGGGGAAGGGGATAGATCCCGAAAAGCCATGTACATGGCAAACTCTCAATTAAATCATCTGTCCATGCATCCATACATCATTCCCTCATCCCGGTATGAAAACGCCTGATTATTTACTCACATCACATTTGAAACTTCCATTGAGTCTGTGCGTAATGCAGTCTGCAAAATCCACTGTGCTCCAGCCCGGAATTCTAGTGTTGTGAAGTAACATGTATTTGGGAACGTCCTGCCTTATCGTACACTACGCTATTGCGCATCCCATACTATTCATATCAATCATTGCATTCTCGCCATGGCCCCTGTCCCAAGGACATTAAACAATAGAACGTTATATTTGCAGTCAGACCTGTGGGCGTCTCCTCGCCGCTAGCTGAAAACCGAAAGCACTGTCCTTCGAATTCCTCATTTGCAACATCACGTCGATAAGGCATCTGTGACCGCTTGAAATCACAAATTCATCCATGTAGTGCGGCAGTGTGTGAAAATGGCAACTGGCTTCACTCACAAATGGGACGCCCCGCCCGTCGGTGAACCTCGGTACAGTGCTGCATGAGGGTCCACCGTTAATCGAGTACTACATTCCACTGACCCTTCACAAATTTGTTCGCGACTGCAAAGATAGTATGTGAAACAATGGGACCATAGCAGAATGAACATATAAACCAATATTTCACTGCCATCGGGATTAAATACATGATTGTAATAGCAAGATGCCATGCGTCACATTGCAGCGTTGTGTGCGGGACGTGCTCGCCCAAAGGGGATTGCAGCTGGCACAGGTGGAATGAATCACCACAGGTGGAGGCTATACAGCCTGAAAACACATAAATTGCACACCCAACCCCCTCCCACAACCACACCCACTCCAAAATGCTACCGGCAGGACTAGCGATGTTGGCCCTGGGGGACCTGATAGCACTGCAAGTACTACAACTTCAAGAAGAAGACGAACACCAACTACTACAACAACCGGCCGCACAGAGGAGACGCAGGAGGAGGAGGAGGGCAAGGCAGGGCCAGCAAGGCCCACCAGCACAGCCACTACCACCACGCAGGCAGCCCGCAATCCCACGCCTCCGAGCTCATCCGTTCAACCTCACTGCTGAGCAGATCCACACCCTCTACCGTTTGGACGGGGACACCATAACCGCCATTGTGAACATGACACACGCTGACCTTGTCAGCATGATAGATAGCCCAACCGCCATCCCATCCCTACTGAAGGTGGTGTCTGTACTCCACTTCCTGGCCACAGGCACCTACCAGCACACAGTCGGACAGTTGCATGGCATTTCACAGCCACTGTTGTCACGGACAGTATCGCAAGTGCTCGATGCCCTCCTGAAGCACGCAGACGACTACATCTCTTTACCACGCTCGGAGCAGGAGATTACAAACACAAAAGTGGGATTCCATGCACTGGCCGGCATACCGGGTTGCATTGGTGCCATCGACTGCACCCATGTGGAATTGGTTGTCCCACATGCCATGGAGGCCCAGTACCGCAACCGGAAACAATATCATTCTCTTAATGTACAGATGGTGTGTGACTCCAACAGGATCTTTACACATTGTTGTGCCCGATTTCCTGGATCAACCCATGATTCTATGGTCTTGAGGAACTCTACAATACCACGCTACATGGAGCGACACGCAGGGAACAGATCCTGGCTACTCGGTGAGTCTCATTTCATGCATGATAATGTGGGGTATGTGATGCGGCAATGACCTGGCAGGAAGGGGGGGGGGATGCGTACGTAGCAATGTCATTCCACAAACATCCTTTATTGTCCACATACAGGTGATGCCGGGTATCCACTGAAGAGATGGCTCCTTACACCACTCCGGAACCCACAGAACCAGCATGAGGAGGACTACAACCATGCCCACTCACGTACCCGTGTAGTCATTGAACAGGCATTCGGCCTACTGAAGGCTCGTTTCCTCTGCCTCAGCAGGTCTGGCGGGGCACTCCTGTACCGCCATGAGAAGGTTGCAAAGATGGTCATGGCATGTGTCATGCTACACAACATGTGCGTACGTAGAAATGTGCCCATGCCCCCTGACGCAGAACTGCAAGCACCTGAAGATGGTCATGATGAGGGTGGGGATGTGGCAGCACCTCAAGGAGTCCGCGAGGCACAGGAGGCCCGTGAAATTCGTCAGAATATCATAGATTCATGCTTTTAGCACTCACGCCTGGTGGCTGATACATGGACACGGGACTTGTGGCACTGTGTGTGTCTGGAACATGCACAATGTGGACTGTACGCCAATAAAGGCCTCGTACACAAAGATCAATGTCCACACATCTCATTGGGTGATTATGTAATGTTTATAGCATATGTGAAATTATATTACACACCCCATCGACCCGCCACCCAAGAAAGCCCAACACCCCCCCTCCACCCTCCTACCTCCCCCCCGAACACCAGTGTCCAAAGATGCTCATTGTCAGTGGGCAGACGCTATTGCAAGCCCCCTCTCGGGTATCAGGGGCACCCCTGCCTGTGGAGCGCAGGTTCCTCCCAGATCTACGTTGGGGGCTGCCCTGGACGGAACTTGCAACGGATGATGTCTCTGCCTGCTCACGTCCATGCATGTCCCTAAGGGTTTGTGAGAGCTCAGTGAGCACACGGCGCACAGCGGCGAGTTCACCACATACGTCTTTGGACGTCGCATGCAGTTCCCCCCTCAGGCTCTCGGTGCTTCTCTCCATTTGTACCCTTAGTGTCTCGGTGCTTCTCTCCATTTGTACCCTTAGTGTCTCTGTACTTCTCTCCATTTGTGCCCTAAGTGTCTCAGTAGATGTTTCTATGACTGCCTTAGAACCCCCACATTCATCAGCATGCTCCTTGAGGAGCGTGGCCAGTTGCTGCTGTTGCACGATCACCTGCTCGAGGGACTGTTGCCTCTGCTGGGCCATGGCCATTTGCGGTGGTGTCACAGAGGGGCTGATCACCTCATGTTGCCTTGCCACAGGGCTTGTGGGGGATGGCCAGTCGTCGTCTTGTGGGTGCCCCTGCGTGGTATCCTCATGGTGTACGGGATGAAACAAACAGGGGGATTGAGACAGGTCATGGATGGGTCCTACATCGACAGCACCGTTTTCTGTGTCGGAGCATGCTGCCATTAATGCAGTGTCACCTATGGTGCTGCTGCCACCAGAAGCAGTGCCTTCTGTGGCATCCATTGGGGGGACCTGTGGTGCTGCTGTTGTGGGCATGCTGGGGTGCCTGTTGAAGTCCCCTCCTGTGTGCTGCCACTTGATTTGTGCTGCTGCCGTGTCTTGATCCATGCAGCTGAGGTGGAGGGTCTTTGGCCGTTGGTCTTGGCCCTCTTTGCAAGTGTGCTGGTAGGGGTGTCCTGGAGCTCGTCGTTTGAATCGGACCCTGTGGTGGAGTAAAGGAGGGCGAGCGTTATTTATGGGTCTGTGGAAATTGGAATGGCAATGTATCACATGCATTGGGGTGGTACCTGAGGGTGATTTGGGTCAGGGCCTTGGAGGTGGTTTCATTTTTGTGTGGATTGAGGATGCAGTTGTTTTGCAGCCTGCAGTTAGGGTGTGCATGCTGCACGTGTAGAGGGTGTTTTTAGGGTTTTTAATTATTTATGTATTTAATGTGACTTTTAAAGTGCGCTATCAGGCCAATGTATGTGGACGTTCTCCTGGACATGTGTTTCTGTTGCACTATGTGGACACATGGTACTTCACATGATTGGACATTGTGGATTTAGCATTGTTTTATTTGGCCCACCTACCTGATTCTTCGGATGTCTGCACTCCTTTCTCCATCCCTCCGACTCCCTCTATACTCTCCATTCCAATGGTGGAGGCACAGATTTCTTCCCAGGGGGTCAACTTGATGGGTGATTCCGATCCTCCCCCGGTAGCTGTGGCAATGTTACGGTTGGCTGATAGTATGCTCCGTACGCGTATCCGCAAGTCGTCCCATCGCTTTCTGCATTGCTGTGGGTTGCGGGGTGCGGTCCCCACCGCACTTACCCGCTGTGCCACCAGGGCCCATATGGCCTTCTTGTTCGCAAGTGCCGTCCTAGTCATTTGCGTCGAGAAGACGACGGCAGCATTCTCCTGGAGGGTCTCTGTGAGCACGGTGAGTTCCTCATGGGAGAAGTGGACCTGCCGCTTGCGGTCGCACGCTTTTTTAGCAACTTTTCCCATTTTGATTGTTTTAACTAGGGTGGCTAACGGGTTGGGATGTGTCTCAGGGTCGGATTTTTAATGGTTGTGTTGGGATTCTGATTTTATAGGTGTACGGCGTGCTGTTTCCCGTTCCGGCCCCATGTTTTTACTTACGTTTCCGTATATTTACGGTCACCGTATTTTGCGATTACCACTCATTACGGTGACCGCTATGATGGGTGGCGGAATTGCACCTAGGGCGCCGTACGACGGCGGTGAGGGGCGTTTTGGGGACATTTCCGCCATAGCGGACTTTGCACTTCCGCCATGGCGTAATGCTCGTGCCCGATGGGTCGGAATTAGCCGCACTTTACTCCATCGTGCAATGGCGGAAACGCTATTTACGCTATGGCGGTCAGGTCAGTTACTTTCCGCCAGGGTCGTAATGAGGGCCAGTGTCCTAGTGAATGGTCAGGAAACCCCTGCCATTAAAAACATTGTGTCCAGCATAACTGTGGTGGATGAATCTTTTTTCAAGGTAGAGGATGTTGCTAAGGCACCCAAACGCCTCCCCAAATTAGCTGGAGGGCCTGTGCAGATGCTTCACTAGTTACCAGCTCTCATCCAGTGCAATGACATGACTGTCAGAATACCTGTTAGTATCCAATCTGAAGTACCTGGAAGAGTGTTGTTGGGCAATGATCTTAAACATCTTGGAGTAGTGTCAAGTACTCCTAGACCTCCTAGTAAAAGATTACAGGAGCTCACCAGACCTGCCAGGGAGAGGACCTTGAGAGGCTCTCCTGAGGATATGATAGACAAAGAAATCACTCCTACTCCACTGGAGTTACTGTCTGCAATTTCTAAGCAACCAGAAGCAAAGGGGAAACCCAAAGACTTCCAAAAAGAAACCAGCAGAAAGCACTGTAATGCTTCCAACCAGGAGATCTCATAGGTTGTCCAAAATCACACCTGTGATTCCTCCTCCAGCTGAGGCTGAGAGTGGGGTGCAACCCTGTGTGGTTGAACTAGAACCTGAGGATTCAGATCTAGTAGAAGGCCAGGATCTTATTGGAGTTCTGGACCCTTTGGACCAACCTGAGCTGCAGTCTTTACTGGCAGAACGTGGCCCCAGCAGGGCAGACTTCAGTAGGGGACAAAGAGACTGTCCAACTCTGGAAGGTCTTCGCCACCAGGCAGCTTCTCAGCTTCAAGTGCAAGAGCCTGGGAAGTATTGGTTACACTGGGAAGATGGCCTCTTCTATAGTGAACCGACTGAGTCAACCCCTGGAGACTACAAAAGACTTGTAGTGCCCCAAGAGAACCGACTCCAATTCTTGCAACTAGCCCATGAGATACCTTTGGCTGGTCACTTGAATTTCAAGAAGGCCAAGGAAAGGCTCTCTCTCTACTTTTATTGGCCTAAAATGGGGCCTGATGTAGATAAGTATTGCAAGAGTTGCCACACCTGCCAAACTTCTGGTAAGAGTGGCTCCAAGAACGTGGCGCCTTTAGTGCCTCTCCCTGTGGTGGGAGTACCATTTGAGAGGGTTGGAATCAACATCGTTGGTCCTCTTGACCCTCCAACCTCTTCAGGCAACAGGTTTATTCTTGTTGTAGTAGACCATGCTACTAGGTACCCTGAAGCAGTTCCAATGAGAACTGTTACAGCTCAGGCTGTGGCTAAGGCTCTCCTTGGTATTTTTACCACGGTTGGGTTTCTTAAGGAGGTAATATCCGACAGGGGGTCAAATTTTATGTCCCACTACATGAAAGCCATGTGGAAAAACTGTGGAGTTACCTACAAGTTCTCTACCGCATATCACCCTCAAACAAATGGGTTGGTAGAAAGGTTTAACCATGAAGAGCATGATAGGAGCTTTAGAAGACCCCCTTAAACGAAAGTGGGATATGCTACTGCCATGCTTTCTCTTTGCTTATAGAGAAGTCCCTCAGGAGGGAGTAGGTTACAGTCCCTTCAAACTTCTCTATGGCCATCCAGTCAGAGGTCCATTGGCCCTGATTAAGGAGGGGTTGGAGAGTGCTCCTTCCCCCAAGCCAGTCGGAGTGACTGACTATGTGATTGGACTCCAGAGGAGAATGTCACACATGATGGCAGAGGCAAGTGATAACCTGAAAGCAGGTCAGGCTCTGGTTAAGCATTGGCATGACCAGAAGGCCAACATGGTTGAGTTAACTCAAGACCAGCTAGTTCGTGTTATGGTGCCAACAAGGCAGAGGGCCTTGCAGGACAAATGGATAGGACCCTTCAAGATTGTGGCAAAACTTGGAGAGGTGAACTATCTGGTGGACTTAGGCAATCCCAAGGAGGCTCCCAGAGTCTTTCACACCAACCGTCTAAAAGCTTAAGTCTCGAGACCAGAACTGGGAGCTTTGCTTCTAGCTTCAGCTCAAGAGGAGGAGGAGAGTGAACCTCTGCCTGACCTTCTCAGAGGCAAACCTTTAGATGAGCAAGTAGAAGGAGTCAATCTCTCTTCTAACCTGACTTCTGAACAACAGGAGGAGTGCAACGTTTTGTTGAATCAATTTGCCCCCTTGTTTCACTTTCACCAGGCTTGACTCCTTGGGGTCAGCATGACATAAACACTGGTGACTGTTTACCTATCAAAACCAGGGGTTACAGAATGTCAGAGAATGTAAGAACCCACATCAAAGGAGAGGTCAACAAGATGCTTGATCTCGGGGTAATAGAACCCTCTACTAGCCCAGTTGTGTTAGTACCAAAGGCAGGATCCAAGGAGTTGAGATTCTGCGTGGACTATAGAGCTCTAAATGCAGTCACTAAGACTGATGCCCATCCTTGGCCAAGGACAGATGAGCTGGTGGATAGACTTGGTTCAGCCAAGTTCCTCAGCACATTTGATCTCACATCAGGCTATTGGCAAATAGCCCTGACAGACCATGCCAAGGAGAAAACTGCATTCCCCACCCCAGTTGGCTTATACCAATTTAAGGTTATGCCTTTTGGCTAAAGGAATGCACCTGCTACATTCCAAAGGATGGTTAACCAGGTTTTGAATGGGATGGAGGACTTCTGCATGGCATACTTGGATGACATTGCAGTGTTCAGCCCTACTTGGAAAGAACATGTTGACCACCTAGGATATGTTTTGCAGGCTCTTGAGGAGCAGGCCCAACTGACCATAAAGGCAAGTAAGTGTCCAATTGGTCAGTGTAAAGTGGTCTACCTTGGGCATCAGGTAGGAGGTGGTGAAATAAGGCAGTTGATCAGCAAAATAGAAGCTGTGCACAATTGGACAACACCTACTACTTAAACCCTGGTGAGAGCCTTCTTAGGTCTCACTGGGTATTACAGGAATTTCATTGAGAACTATGGGTCCATAGCTTCTCCACTGAATGTAATCTCCTCTCCAGAATTCCCCAAAAAGGTCAAACGGAATGAGGAGTGCAATCAGGCCTTTGAAAGCCTAAAAAGAGCCCTTTGTCAAGCTCCAGTTCTAAGAGCTCCTGACTACCACCAACCCTTCATTGTGCAAACAGATGCTTCCAATACAGGTATGGGTGCAGTCCTTAATCAACTGGATGAGAAAGGTAGGGAACACCCCATTTGCTTCATCGGTAGGAAACTGAAGGAACCTGAGACAAGGTGGGCAACTATTGAGAGAGAATGTTTTGCCATTGTGTGGTCTCTGAAGAAGTTTAGGCCACACTTGTATGGTTCTACTTTCACCATACAGACTGACCACCAACTCTTGAGATGGTTGATGCAACTGAAGGGGAAACCCCAAAACTGTTAAGATGGTCAATCCGCCTCGAAGGGTTTGATTTTACCATTGAGCACAGGTGAGGATGTCACCACCAAAATGCTGATGGTCTTTATAGGATGTTTTTAACCGACTAGAGGTAAGAGACTCATCCAGGAGTGGATTAGATCCTCCTGTCCCTTAGTCTGGGGGGGGGGGGGGCGAGTGTTAGGGAGAATTCTCTTCAATGGCTAATTTCCCTTACCTATAGAGTCCCCCAGCAGCTTTGCTGGATTTGAAGGGTTTATTTTTTTCTCCTGCTAAGAGTGAGACCCTTTTTTCGCACTCTTAGACAGATTGCTAGTGTGTGTTTTAGGGTATCTTGTGTGCTTATGGTCTATGGGGTTTTCTCACCCTCATAGGAATCACCTTTTTAACATGTGTGGTACACAGCACCCTCCGTGCCGTACCACAGGGGTGTTGTAGCGACCCCCAAACATAGACTCCATACCCTGGGACTGACTACTGTCTCACAGAGCATGTAAAGTCCCCATTGACTTTACTAGTCAAATCCTATGAACAAAACCAGTACAAACCATCTCACTATGGAAGTACTGAAAAGGGTTAATAGTTTTTCCCTAGTGTTCATTTTTGAGAGGGTGCCGTCCAGTCCCTCTCTCCAAAGTTTCTGGCTGGTGGCAGTGGTTACTACTGTAAATATTCGACCGCAAATATTTCCCTATGGGATTTTCCCATTGTTCGAGGCTACCACTTTTACTGACAGCCTCTAACATACCACCGGGTTATTTTAATATTAACTTTAATCCGGTGTTTTTTTTTTGCCAGAACTTTAATAATATTTCTTTCTCATGTCTTTCTTTGAAATCCTAACCCGGGTCGGGGATCCTTTGTCCTTTTGGTGGGCTTCTGCACAGAAGCCCTCCTCTCGGCGCCACTGAGTCTGGGGTAGACAGGATGTGTGGGAGGAGGAATAGGCACCCTGGACAGGGTTGCCTACGCAAACCAAGTCGCACTCTGCCCTGATAGGCTGGGGGGTTCTCCCGCCAGGAGAGCCACCCACTGTGTGAGTGACAGCTAGGCTGTATGAATGGGGGTCTTGCTGCATAAAAGCAGGGTCCTGAGGACTGGAGGACAAGACGTTGCCACTGGAACTAGAAACCCGAAGAGGAGAGAAGCTGAAGACATCTGCATCGACTGAACCACCGGTGAAGCCCTGCTGCAGATTCTCACCACTTTTCTCCAACGACTCGAGAAGATCTTGGCCTGCAAGAGTCTTCTTCCCTTGAGCTGGTGGGGCCAACCAGTTCACCAATCGCCTTCCAGGACCTGCCTTGGTCGAATCGCCAGTGCCCTGCACTCGGAGTCTGGATAGCCAGGCACCCGTCCACCACGACCGCGATTTAAAGGAGCGTACCTTTTATTCATTTTGGCAGCACCGCGGCTGGCTTCATCACTGGGCGTTGCAGTAACTCGAACCTTCCTCCACAACGAGAGCCTCTCTTCCTCTGCTGGATCTCCCGAACTGCAGGAACTGCCAGGAACTACCGCAGGAGCCTATTCCACTTTAAAGGTACATTGTTCCGCCAGGCCTCCCGTTTCGTGAGGTATCGCTAAAGGTGTTTTAAATCCTTTACTTACCTACTGGGTTGGCCACCCCGATCGTCTAACATTGTCTTTTAGCTTCTGCAACCGCCTTTTCCAATTGTTAAACAAAGACTTGACTGCAGCTACTAGAACAGTTTGATCCTGGGCACATTGCCTTGTACCATTGACTCTGGCACAGGCCTATTGACTCTGGCTAATTCTGTTACAACTGCCTTCTCTAGATTGCTTCTCACCTAGAAATGTGTTGCTGCACCTAACTCTTATAACCACCTTTTTCTTCCCCTTCTTTTAATATTGTGAAGTGCGATTTTGCTCGGTTTTCACTTAAGAATTGCTTATGCTAAGCCTTGCCTAACTTGTTCACAATCTGCTTGAGAAGTGGTGCTGGGTTGTTACATAGTCTAAACCTAAATAACTTGTCCTTTCCCTCCCTTTTGAGAAATTGTTAGAGTGCCATTTCTGCTTGGTTTACACTGTGCCGTTTTGCTCAGTTTTCACTCTTGCTCAAACTTGTCTACAATTTAAATAGGGAGTTGTGTTTACTTTTCTTGACTGTTTTAACCTGCTTTGATAATAGTGATTTGTGTGTTGAACTGAAGAGTGTGTAAAATAAATATATAGGGCCTCATTACACGGAAGGCGGTGATCCAGGGTGCTATTAGCACCCTGGACCATGCCGGTAAATTACCGGCACCGCCTTGGCGGTAAGGGGATTTACCGCCCCATTCCAAGGTCGGTGGGGCGGTAAATCCCCCTTCCGCCATTGCCCTTCCCCATTCCCATTTCTGCCCCATAGGGCTCTATGGGAATGGGGAAGGCGCTAATTACGGCACCGCAATTTTGCGGTGCCGTAATTAGCTCCGAGGTCCCTTAGCGGGTTGTTTTTTAACGCCTGCAAAAAGCAGGCGATAAAGCACCAACCCGCTAAGGGACCTCGTAGTACGGCGGTAAGGGTTAACGGTCACCGTTGCCATTAACGGTGACCGTTAACCCTTACCGCCATCCGTGTAATGAGGCCCATAGTCTTTTAATACAAAGCTTTGGTCAGTGTTTCCTTGTCCCATAGTACTGAGGCCCTATTGCATAAACCCTGAATACTGCTCATCTCCCTCTTGAGATACGTCTGACTGCTCAGCCACAGCTACCAACTAAATCTGTGTGGTACAGACTGATACCAAAGGGGATTTATTACATATACCTGTAGTCCTAATCTTCTGTAGTGCTCCCCAAGGGAACTGCATAGGATTCTGCCTAACACGTATTCATTAACTTGGTTGTGCAACTAGACCACTGATTGCAGGATCGAAAGGCAGATCGGTCTAGGTTAGACACTCGGGCCGTGTATGTTCAACCAAGGGACAATGCATCACGTGTGCCAGAAAACACCGTAGAACCCATGCAAATCGGAGGAAAACGACCCCCGTTAACAAAAACAGAACGAGACAAAAGAAAGCAACAGTAACTATGTTTGTACTGTGGAAAACCAGGACACTTCCTTAAGGCTTGCCCAGTGAAACCTCCAAGGAGAACAGTCTGACCACAGAGGATGAGATTAAGGAGTCTGAAAAATACCCAGCTCGGCAAACGTCAGTCAGTTTGTCGAGTGAGAAGAAAGAGCCACTAACCTGACACTTTGCAATACCAGTGATCTTAATTAACCACCAATGACTGTCTTGGATGCATGCCATTGAGGCATACATAGACAGTGGAGCAGTTGGGAATTATATCGATCAAGAACTGGCAGCAGAGATGGGGCTTCCCTTATGTTCAAAGCCGACCACGGACAAGATAACCACCGTGGATGGGACAGAAATCGCTTCCGGACCAGTAACCCAATGTACAGCTGGGGTAACCTTGCTGTGCCAGGATGGACACTGGGAATCCATTTCTTTTTATCTGATCAAGGCACCTCAGTTCCGGCTAATATTAGGGATGCCATGGTTAGTTGCTCACAATCCCCTGTTAGACTGGCGTGCATGGAAACTGACCTTCCCCGATGATTTCGCTCCTGCCTGCTACTACCAAGAGCAGAAACCAGACTTCTGTACCCCTGCGATTCCCAGAACGGCAGCATCAACACTTGGACTAACTAACACCCTACCAAGTGAATACCAAGACTTTCAGGATGTGTTCCAAAAAGAACAAGCTAACACACTACCATCGCACAGGCCCTATGACTGCCAGATTGACCTCATTCCAGGTCACAAATTCCTTCGGGCAGAATCTATGCACTCACAGAACCAGAAAACCTCCATTTGAAATCCTATCTAGACCAGTACCTGGCAAACGGATTTATCTGCCTGTCTAAGTCCCCAGCAGCCAGTCCTTTGTTCTTCGTACCAAAGAAAGAAGGGGACTTGAGGACCTGCATCGGCTACCGTGCATTAAACCAGATAACAGTGAAGAATCGCTACCCCTTGCCACTTATTCCTGAAATGTTAGACAAAGTCAAAGATGCCCAGATTTATACCAAATTGGACCTTCGAGGAGGGTACCACCTGGTCCGAGTTAAAAAAGGAGATGAATGGAAAACAGCCTTCGGTACCAAATAGGGCTTGTATGAATACCAAGTAATAGCAAAACAAAAGAGTTGATGGCTGGAAGGTTTAGAATAAATCTTGACCTCTGGCATTGCTCTGGGCAACCCTCCAGACCATCGTTCTTCGCCTGCCAAGCCATTACAAAAAGGGAAAAACCATATGCAAATCAGGCTTGGTCCCACCCCCAAAGGGGTAGTCCAGCCCGAACTGCTAGGTCACATCCCTTTTGCACGAGACCACAAGCATCCCCAGACATGTTTCAGCCTTGTTGGGCGTCATCAGTGAGGAGTAGCTTGGGTCTCTAGGCCCAGCAGGCAAGGGACCTACGTCTGGGCATACCCTTCCCACTCGGGGTGACAATAGCAAAACAAAAGAGTTGATGGCTGGAAGGTTTAGAATAAATCTTGACCTCTGGCATTGCTCTGGGCAACCCTCCAGACCATCGTTCTTCGCCTGCCAAGCCATTACAAAAGGGGAAAAACCATATGCAAATCAGGCTTGGTCCCACCCCCAAAGGGGTAGTCCAGCCCGAACTGCTAGGTCACATCCCTTTTTGCACGAGACCACAAGCATCCCCAGACATGTTTCAGCCTTGTTGGGCGTCATCAGTGAGGAGTAGCTTGGGTCTCTAGGCCTAGCAGGCAAGGGACCCACGTCTGGGCATACCCTTCCCACTCGGGGTGACAATAGCAAAACAAAAGAGTTGATGGCTGGAAGTCCCTTGCGTGGGCCCAGACGTGGGTCCCTTGCCTGCTGGGCCTAGAGACCCAAGCTACTCCTCACTGATGACGCCCAACAAGGCTGAAACATGTCTGGGGATGCTTGTGGTCTCGTGCAAAAGGGATGTGACCTAGCAGTTCGGGCTGGACTACCCCTTTGGGGGTGGGACCAAGCCTGATTTGCATATGGTTTTTCCCCATTTGTAATGGCTTGGCAGGCGAAGAACGATGGTCTGGAGGGTTGCCCAGAGCAATGCCAGAGGTCAAGATTTATTCTAAACCTTCCAGCCATCAACTCTTTTGTTTTGCTATTGAATACCAAGTAATGCCATTTGGGCTATGCAATGCTCCCGCGGCATTCCAATACTTCATGAACAATGTCCTGAGGGAATTAATCGATGTTTGCTCCTTGCTTTACACAGGTGACATCTTAGTGTACTCGGCCTCGAAGCAAGACCATGTTAAGCACGTTTGCTCTGTTCTCACCAAGCTCCGCCAACATCGATTATATGCAAAACTCGAAAAATGCTTTTTTCACATCACCGAAGTAGAATTGCTTGGTTTCATCCTCACTACGAAAGGCATCAGAATGAACGTACACAAAGTAGACGCCATTCTGAAGTGGCCATCACCAACTTCACTGAAAGGGATTCAAAGCATGCTGGGCTTTGCGAATTTCTACCGCCGATTCATCCCAGACTTCTCTCAGATTTACACCCGATCACAGTACTATTACGAAAAAACAATAAGAAGTTCATTTGGACCGAAGAAGCAGAAAGAGCCTTTCAAGAACTCAAACAAAGATTCACTTCGGCTCCAATCCTGCGACACCCTCATCCAGACCTCCCTTACATCGTGGAAACTGATGCTTCCAGCATGGCTATGGGGACTGTCCTCTCACAGAGGGACCCTGAAACGGGCCAGTTACACCCCGTGGCCTTCTGGTCGCGAAAGTTTTCACCTCCGGAAATCAATTATGCTATCACCGACAAGGAACTCTTGGCCATTAAATCCGCTTTTAAGGCATGGCGACACCATCTCTTAGGAGCCAGGCACACCATGGCCCTCATTACAAGTCAGGCGTTAACCCTTAACGTCGGCGCCGTTAACCCTTAACGCCTGATTCACACTTTAACGCCTGCTTTTTGCACTCACCTTGGAATGGGGCGGTAATTCCGCCATCCACCATGCCGGACTCCGGCATGGACCATGGTGCTAGTAGCACCATGGTCCAGCGCCGGACTTGTAATGAGGGCCCATTACGGTAATCACGGATCATCGAAACCTGCAATATCTGAAAACATCAAAGGCCCACTCCTCGCATTAACTGCGGTGGCCCTTTTCTTTGCCGAGTACGATTATGTAATCATATTTTGACCAGGAGTCCGGAATGGGAAGGCTGACACCTTGTCCCGCATGGGCATTGACAAAAAGGTGTATACAACTCCAGATCCAGTACACATCATTCCTGAGGACAAAGTCTTAGGTCTCACGACAGCTTTGACACAAACCAAACTCCGAAACTAAATCCAACGGGTAATGAATTCCAACACCTTGCTTGCATGGCATACTCGGGGAGAACAATATACCATCAGGGACCAATTGCCCTATTTTAGGGACCGTCTATATGTGCCCAAAGGGGAACTACAACAACAAATCATTTCAGATTACCACGATTCACTGATGGAAGGTCACCCTGGAATCACCAAAACCCTAGCCATGGTGAAACAGAACTATTGGTGGCCTAATTGGTGTAAAGACATCATCCAGTATGTTCAGTCCTGCTGTGTATGTGTGCACAACAAATCACAAAAGCAGAAACCAGCTGGTCTCCTTCAACCATTGGACATTCCTCCTGCCCCATGGCATACCCTTTCCCTTGACTTCATTACAGACCTGCCTCCCAGTCAAGGGTTCAACACCATTCTGGTAGTTGTTGACTTATTCTCAAAAATGGCACACTTTATTCCTCTCAAAGGTCTCCCAGATGCATCCAGTTTAGCAAAAGTGTTCCTGGAAAGTAGTGTTAAACTACATGGCTTCCCATCAGTTCTGGTCTCTGATTGAGGCAGCCAGTTCGTGTCCAACTTCTGGAAAAAATGTTGTACTATGGCACAAATCGACATCCGATTATCCACCAGTCACCACCCCCAAACGGATGGCCATACAGAAAGAACCAATCAAACCCTTGAGCAATACCTACAGTGCATGCTGCATCAAGTGGAAAGAAATTGGAGGGACTTACTATGGATAGCAGAGGTGTCTGGTCAAAGTTTCGACTCAAAAGAGTCGAATAAAAGGATCACATTTTTTTTTAAATGTACATTTTTTTTTGTTGCTTTAGTATATGTAAAAAAAAGGTGTTTGTACACCAAAAACGGGGGTTTGGTGGCCCCCCCCCACCAAAATAAATAAATAAATAAAAATTCGACCCTTTTTTTCGGTCGAATTGACTCAACCCTTTTGTCATTCGACCCTTTTGAGTCGAAACTTTGACCTAGAACCGATAGCAGAATATGCTTACAAAAATTCATTGCATTCTAGCATGGGACAAACGCCTTTTTACATCCTTTACGGCAGACACCCACGTACTTCTGAACTAGACCTTCCAGCCAGCTTGGAAATGCCAGCAGTGAGGACTCTTCATGCAACCATCTCTCAGGCCTTTAAAAAGGCGACAGAACATCTAACTCTAAGCCAAGGAAAGACAAAAGAAATTCGCCGACCAACACCGAAGGAGGGCCCCTGACTATCAAGTAGGGGGCAAGGTTTGGTTAGCAGCAAGGTACGTACCCATTAAGGGAACCCGAACCTTTCATCCTCGATATTTCGGACCCTATTCCATCAAAGCAATCATCAGCCCATTAGCCATCAAACTAGCATTACCACCCAATATGCAAATCCACCCGGTGTTCCACGTATCACTCTTGGTTACGGGTTACGACACCACCAAGACCCATAATTGTTGATGGAGAACCAGAATTCGAAGTCAAGGAAATCCTGGACTCTAAATACACTAGGTCCAAATTATACTATCTAGTCAATTGGAAAGGGTATGGACCACAAGATAGATCGTGGCAACCCAGCGGGAATATCCATGCACCACGTCTGATCAAGGAATTTCATCAGAACTTTCGAACCAAGCCTGGACCGAACAGAAGAACCACTGTGAGAGGGGCCTGGGGGGGAGTGCTGTCACGACCCTTAGCCCAGACCCCCACTGGCAAGCCCACTTGCCAGGTAAGGTCAGGGTTCGGGGCTCCATTAAGGCCTTGGAGGCCATGCATCCACTCCCAAGCCTCTGGCACCAGGCTCATATTAATTGTGGGCCTGCAGTTAACATTGAGGCATTCACATAGCTTGGTTCCTAAGAATTAAGCTATGCGGTATAGTGTTTTGGGTGTGGTGGCCTGGGACTACTTTACCTGGACTACTTTGTTGGGAGGCTATTTAAACCACAACCAAGCAACAGAGCACCCTTCACATTACTTTGCAGACTGCAACGTAACGCTCACTGTTTCCTGTGATACCCGCGAGCCTCAGAGCAACGAGCCTGCAGAGGAGACAAAAGGAACATCATTAATAGAATCTTACCTGCAATCTGCATCCTGTCATCCGCTCTCCAGTGAACAGCTTCTTCCAGAACGAAGCAGCCTGAAAAGGAAAAGGAGAAAGACAACATTAGAAAAGGCATACTCCGGCATTGCTTAAGCCACAAACATCACAAGAAGCTTACCTGGCTTGTCACCTCCCGGCCGGCATCGCTCTGGAGTTCCACACCTGCTGGAGAAGGACCGCGACCTGTAAGGAAGAGAGGAGACACAGGTTAGCAAAGGCAAGACAAAGCAGCGCAGCTTATAGCACATTACTTACCGCATTACAGCGCACATCTCCCGCCATCATTTGCTGGCGGTGCTCAAACCAACCAGTACGCCACGCCGAATCTCCCGCACGCCTACGGAGAAAGAAAGGTCATTATTCATCACAAAAGAAAGGCAGGCAAGAACAAACAGCGCTATACAAAAACCGCTGCAATAAGACCTACCTTAAAGACACTTGAACGGGCACGCGCCAGTGAAGTAACTCGGTCGCCTACGCCCACTGAAGACTACGCACCCCTGCTAAGAAGGCAGGACGGAGAGCACGCCTAATACTACAACAAGGTGAGGAGAGGGCCTAAGGGCTGAAGCCAAAGGGGTGGTGGGAGGATACTTACCTGAGTCGACCAGTCTTGAACCCAGCCCTCCTGTGGTTTCAGGCTAGACTTCCTCCGAAGACACCATCTGGAAATCGGGGAGAAGGTTCCGGCAACCAACCAGGGCTGAGTGGTGTCCCCGTGGAGACCAGGTGAGCGTAACATGGAGTGAGGCAGCCAACAGAGTGGGGGAAGAAGAAGCAGAGGAGTTGAGAGCCTGGAGGCATTTGGTAGCTACTTTGTCACAGTCGACCCTGACCGACCTTGATGATGAGGATTCTTTGGAGGGTGAGGGGAGGATGACACCCCAAGAAAAGACGACCGCAGGTGGTGATGGAGAGTAAGCTCGGGGTGGGGGTAGAGGGACTACAGTGGATGGAACATGATACGGTATACGTTAAGACTGGAATTCACTGATAGTTCTGTTTTGGTTGTTGTGTTTGTTTGTTAAAATTAATAAAAATTATTTTCAAAACAAAAGAGAGACCCAATGCCTGAGGAGGAGTAAGGAACATGGTGATGAGGGAGGGCTACAACAACATACCAGAGATGCAATTGCTGGGAGCAGCACCACAGGAGGAGAGAGAACTATGGGTAAAAAGAGGATGTTCCATGTCCCCAACAGACGCCCCATGGAGACAGAACAACACAGGAAAGGTGGTCATGCCACTTGCACTATTGAAAACAGCACGGGCCCAGTTGCACTAGCCAACACACACAGGGAAAGAGGTCATTGCTACACAAATTGGAGAAACATGGTTTTGCAGGAACAAATAAGCTTAAAGATGAGTGTTGAGGTGGAGTAGTGCATTAACATATGACAGCTGAGAGAGCGCCTGGCGCTGACAAAACATGATTGGAGCCTGTGCAACCCAGAAGCTCAGAAAAACTGGATGTAGCACTGCGCTACTCTGGATATCGCAATCCATTGCTGGAAGGTGCCAAGAAGCAGTGGGCCCCCATAGCAGACGGAGCCGTAGGCAAGGTAAGGAAGCCCCGCGGAAGGGCCGGATGCGATAGCCTAACGATGACATGACGTTGGAATATGTTCGCCATGTGTTACTACATGCGTGGCACCGTCGGCCCCTGTCGAGGAGCGGCTGTGAAGGCTGGTACATACATGGTCACTGCCTGGCCCGGAGGCGACACAAAGAGTAGTCTAAACTGGAGCAAAGGTGAGTAAGGCCTCAACCGTATCAGGGCAAGGGACATGGCGTCCAAAACAAGCAAGCTGAAAGGGAAACAGCCATTGATGGACATATTTACCAAATCTCCCCAGGTCAGAGATGGTTTGAAACCCCCTGAGAGCAATAAACAGGGAGTGACTGCCTCACCGAGAGACAATTGCCAAATCCTAGACGCCATCGCAGACCTGAAAGTAGAATGAGAATCCAAGCTCGGGTCCGCCATTGCAGAATTGAAAACATCTCTGGAAGCCAAAATAGACGCAGTCAGCATGGACGTCAACCTTTTGAGGCAGGATGTGAGAGGCCTAGCGGAACGTACAGGCACACTGGAGAAGGAAGTGGTGACGAACACTAGTAGCTGTACTACCAACGCCACTGAGATCTCAGTGCTTCAACAGCCAGCACGCAACCTGGAGAACCGGACGGAGGAAGCCAAATGGAGGGAATGAAGGAATAACATCTGTATCGTCGGGCTGCCTGAGGGGATAGAGAATCCTGACCCGATCAACTATGTCAAAAACCTGCTACTGCAAAAAATCAGAGCCAGCCTACTAACGCAAGGGTTCACAGTAGAGAGAGCACACAGGACCTTGACGAAGAGACCACCACCAGGGGCTCCTCCCAGGCCGGTCATCGTAAAATTCTGAACTATAAAGAAAGGGAGAAGATCCGAGAATATTTCCGCAAGGGAGGCACCATTAACAGGGTGTCGACCTCTATAACGACATACCCAGACTACACCTTCCAGGTGCAGCGGCAGAGGTTGAGCTACGTATCGATCAAAAGACGACTACGGGAATCTGGCTTTAAATCTATGTTGCTCCACCCGGCGAGACTGAATTTGCTGCATAAAGACAAGGTGATCTTCTTCGAGTCTCCGGTGGAGGCGACGAGATGCATGGACATGCAGAACTGCCCGGTGAGTGCGGACGACCAGACAGGAGGCGGTGGAGATAAGTGAACCAATGGGCCTCATTACAGGTTGGGCGGTCCGGAATTAACAGTGGCGGTAAACCCGCCGCCACTGTTATTTCCGGACCACCCGATCCCGAGTCCTGCAGGCGGGAGGTGATCTTCCCGCCAGGTCTGACCTGGCGGGTTGAACACCTCCCGCCTGCAGGCGGACGTGGAAACACCAGCACCAGCAGCATCACGAGATGTTGGACTCAATGGGAATGGGGATTGTAATGCCCTGGTAATTCCGGGAGTCACGGAGGCGGAATGGTAATACAAGTCCGGCGGTAACCAGGTGGATTTACCGCTGCGGTTACCGCCGGACTCGTAATGAGGCCCAATATCTACTCTGTTGTGGATGTGCCGTGTAGGAGGTGGGATACGTGCAGATAGTCTAAGGGGTGCTGGTTGGATAAATGACTGAGCAATTTAATACAGACTTGCACTAAGCGAGAGTGGAACTTTCCACATACTTTTGACATAGACTTTTGGACTGGAATATAGAATACAATAATATGGCAAATGCATAGACAGACTGGTGGCATCATTGAATGCAGTAAACTGGGGCATTAGGATGAGAGACGGACAGGAGAGGTGCTCTCACCCCCGTAGTTAATTTAGGAATTATACTAATAGACTAGTATCCCCCTGCTGAGCACGGAGTAGTGACAGAGGTCACAAAAAGGGCTAGATGTGGGGTGGCCTGAGATCCAGGGATGGAGCTGGGCTACAGTTGGGGTGGGGAGGGGAGGGAGGAAAGAGGGGAGTCAGGGTGTGTGTGAGGGGGGACGGAGATGGAGTTGGGGGGTTATGGGTGGGATGGGGTGGGGAGGTAGTTGGGGAGTTTGAAGGGATGTTAAAGGGTGGAGGGCGAGCTTACACCGGTACATCATTGCGGAGGGCGAAGGGGGTGAAGGGCGGAACATGATGTGGATAAGATGGGGATCTCAAGATAGTGACATGGAATGTAAGGAGGCTCAATAGTTATTTAAAAAGGAATGAGGTCATGATGTACTTGAAGAGACAGCGAAATGACATTGCCTTATTGCTGGAGACTCACTTAACTAAAGAGAAACAGGAGTTGGTGGGGAGGAAATGGAAGGGGACCACCATAGGATCAGCATATTCAGCGTACGCTAGAAGGGTTATTACATGGATTGCACCGCATGTCCCCTTCAAACTGTTACAGTCCACCATAGAGCCAGATGGGAGGATGGTACTAATAAGGGGATTAGTGGAAAATAGGGATCTGAGCATTGTCAACACCTATACCCCGAATCAAGATGCTACGGGCTACTTCAGAACCTTATACAACAAAATCAGTCCATACTTCGGGGGGGGGGCAGTTATATCGGGACAAGACTTTAATTATACACTGAAACACCTGTGTATAGGCGTGTTATAAATGCCATATCGTATCATATCATATCACTGCACACCAAGGTAGATAGATCAGATATGAAGATAGACAAACCTAACCCGGCAGCCAAAGCCTTGATGAACCTATTGAGAGATTTCAATCTGGTGGATGTGTGGAGGATGCCCCACCCGCAAGACTGGCATTATTCCGCCCCACATAACCTATACACGAGACTAGACTACATATTTGCTGCAGCAGAGTTGACGGGGGAGCTGGTAAGGTCAGAATACAAAGCAAGAATCCTCTCTGACCACTCGCCTCTAATTATGACGTGGCAATACATGCCACCTAGGGCACGGATCCCCACATGGAAACTTAGGGCCGAAACTTTGAAAGATGCCATATTTAGGGAGGATATGCAAAAGGAAATAGTGGAATATTTTGAACATAACACGGGAAGTGTAGACTCGGCTGGCACAGTGTGAGAGCCCTTTAAGGTGGTGATGAGGGTGCAGCAATATCCAAATCCAAAGTTCTACAGGGAGGAATAGTACGAGAGCTGAAAGAAGCGGAGAATAAAATAGAGGCAATTATGCGAAAGGGCGAGCACTCCCCTGAGGAGGCTGGAACGATAAGAGAGTTGCAACAGGAGTGTGGGGAGCATTGGGTGAGATTATGTAACTTGAGCTATAAAAAATATGTGGAAAAACAACACGCGGGGGGAGACAAGCCATGCAGGCTACTAGCCTGGCTCTATAAGAGTGAGACACCCAGGCAAACAATTAGGGCAGTACGGGGAATGGATGGATAAATGCTAGATACCCAAGAAGAGGACAACAGAGGCTTTCTAGAGTTTTACCAGCAATTGTATGGGGATGTTGAGGAGGGTGAAGGAGAGGAGGTGACTGAAACGTTGGTGGATATTGGCCTTCCCAAGTTGGGGACTGCGGAGCGGGAGGCCTTGGAGGTTCCAATTACAGGGGAGGAACTAGAGGCAGTGATTAAGTTGTTGCCTACTAGTAAGGCTCCAGGGGCAGATGGACTCCCTAGCGAGTTCTACAAAACGTACAGGGCAGAAGTGGTCCCCCCCACTGTTGGCAATGCTAAAGTAAGCTCTGGATAGAGGAATACTGCCCGAGTCTCTGAGGGAAGCAATCATTATCCCACTTCTTAAGCCCAACAAACCTTGCACGGACTGCGGGTCATACCGACCGCTATTCATGCTTAATCAGGATAGCAAGATACTCACGGCAGTGTTGGCGAATAGACTGAGAGCAGTTATTAACAAACTCATACATCCTGACCAGACTGGGTATGTACCACGCAGGAGTATATTGGATAATCTTAGAAGGCTACATCACGTTATAGAACAAATGGAAGAGGACCCACATGAGGTTGCAATAATCTCATTGGATGCGGTGAAGGTCTTCGACTCGGTCAAGTGGCCCTGGCTGATGGTGACCTTGAAGGAGTATGGGGTTGGGCCCACGTTTTTGAGATGGGCACAGCTGCTTTACAGTATGCCCCTAGCCCACGTTAAGACAGAATCGGCGGTCTCAGATCGATGGCAGCTTAGTAGGGTACTAGACAGGGATGCAAATGGTCCCCGATACTGTTTATTTTAGCATTGGAGCATCTGGCAATATACCTGAGGCAGCAATATGGAGAGGTGGGGATCAGCACAAAGGGGGGGCAACATTTGATATCAATGTATGCTGATGATATGCTGCAGTATCTACAATACCCTGAAGAGAACCTACAGTATATTTTGGAAGTGATGGGGAGCTACGCGGCGCTGTCAGGCATAACGGTAAATCCCAAGAAGTCATGTATATTTCCCCTAGGCAGATATAAAGGAATACCTCGGGAGGAACTGCTGGTACTACCGATACAGTGGGAGACCAGAACCTTCAGGTACCTGAGGATCGAAGTATACCATACGGTCGAGTCTGAATATAAGCATAACACTGAGAAAGCAGTGGCTAACATTGAAAGCAGTATTAGGTTCTGAGCCAAGCTCCCCTTGACCATGATGGGGAGAGCGGCATTAGTGAAGATGGTAGTGCTGCCTAGGTTGCTGCATTTCTTTGGGAACATACCATACATGATACCAAAACGATTCTTTGTTAAGCTTGAAAGCATATGTAGAGGGTTTGTATGGCACAATGCTAGAAGTAGGATACCTTTGTGGAAGCTGCAGAACACATATGACCAAGAGGGCATCAAATTGCGCTATTTCGAGATTTACTATCTGGCCAGTCAGTTACAATATGTGGTTAGATGGTCATCGGAAGACTCAACATCAGAGTCCAGACTGTTGAGGGTAGCCCGTTTTAAAAAAAAGAATGGATATGGGTGCCGAAGCAGCAGCAAGACAGGGAGGTAAGGATGTTAGAACTGGGATGGAAGATTTGGCGGAGAGCATGTCGGATCATGGGGAACCCAACCCCATGTTCCCCACAAATGCCACTAGTGGCATTGAAAGGAGTTGGCGAACAATTGAGGATGATAGTTTGCAAGCAGTGGGAACCAATCGGAACAGCTACGTTAGGGGATGTTTGGCAAGAGGGGAAGGCAGTGGGGCTTCGACACACTGATGGCAGATACCGGTCTACATAGAGGACAATTATTACCTATCCTAAGCTGGTGCGAAAGATAAAAGATACATGGTCAGAAATAGTGCTGGAGGATCCGGCCGATATGGCAATAGAAACATTCTATGATATGTCAGACGGTGGTCATGAAGTGTCCGGAATCTATTAACTATTGATGTGAAGGGTGGGGAAGGAGGTGCTCCAGTTGAGACACGACTGGGAAGAGGAAGATGGGGAAACTATGAATGACGGGTTGTGGAGGAGGGTACAGAGATACCATAAGAAAGTATCCAGGAATGCTCGGTTGCAGCAAATCCAGATGTATATCACTCATAGGGCGTACTTGACCCCCCAGAGGATTGCAAGGTTCAAGAATGCTGGGGTACAAACATGCCCCAAATGCGGGGAGGCGGATATGGGAATGATACATATGTTCTGGGCGTGCCCTGAAATAAGGAAATTCTGGGGGGAGGTGGCCCACCTCTTGTCCGAGAAAGGGATTAAACTGGAGGTAGAATCTCTGTGGGCATGCATGGTGGAGGGATTTCTTAGACTGCGTAAACTAGCATATGTCAGCAAACTCAAGGACTTGGCCTATATATTAGCTAAGCGTAGAACTGCCATGGGTTGGAAAGCAAACAATAGACCAAGAGTGGATATGTGGTGGCACGACCTTCTGAAATGGGTAGACGTGAAAACAGTGGTGTGGCGTGTCACGACCCCAGTGCTTTAAGTGGGCCGGGACCTGCCGGGGCTTGGCCCTGGCAGTCTCCAAAAAGTGAGACTGAGCCGGGGTCCTGCCGGGGCCCCCCGATCCCACCAAGCCACAGCGGGTGCATCTCCCGCCACAGTCGCGACGGGAGATGAGCCCGCCGGCCGCCCATGAAGAGGTCAGGCACGCCAGAGTCAGGCAAGCCTCTGACTGACAGACTTGCCAGCCAGTCACAGCTTGAGCGACGCTGTGACTGGCTGACACTTCTGCCAGTCACAGCTGCCTGCTGCAGTGCTGTCGGAAGACCACCTTGGAAACTAACTTCCTCTGGCAACCCCTCGCAAGGGTTACCAGAGGAAGTTAGAGAGTCCCAGCCTGGGAGGGTTCGACATATCTTACCTGCTTTGCCACTGGATTCTGCAACGACCACCATCCGACGAGAAGGAGAAGCAGAAGCTACAAAATCACGGTAAGTGACTGCTGCCACGCACGCATTTTCTTTCATTTATTTTTCTTGTTCCAAACTTTCTGCTTTTTGTTCCCTTGCATTGAGCAATGCAAGGGAACCAACAGCAGAAAGTTTGGAACGGAGAAAATAAATGAAAGAAAAAGCATGCGAACAAACCGCAGAACGTTTAGAACTGGGAAAATAAATGAAAGAAAATGCATGCAAGCCTTGGACGCATTTTCTTTCATTTATTTTCCTTGTTCCAAACTTTCTGCTGTTTGTTCCCTCGCATTTACGAGGGAACAAACAGCAGAAAGTTTGGAACAGAGAAAATAAATGAAAGAAAATGCATGCGAGGAGGATCGCATGCATTTTCTTCAATTTTTTTTCCCGTTGCACCATTTGTTGCACCGAAGTTAGCAGTATCCTCATGGTGGCTCTGTGAACCAGCCTGGTGCGCCCTGATATTCAGTTGTCTTTGGTCCTCTGGACCATCTTGGTTGTGTGAAGCAACATGGGCATTATGTTGTGCAGTTTTCCTTTGCCTAGCACAAATATGAAGCATTCTCCTGACCCTTGATGATCATTTTCTTTCATTTATGTTCCCCTGATTTTTATTCCTGGTGCCAATTACTGCATTTGGCATGCCATACCGGATTTGATACCGGATTTGTTTCACACAATGCTGGCCCTTAACACCCTGATCTTTATTCCTGGTGCTAATTACTGTATGTCCATGAGCCGACCAGGGGTGGACTGGCCCATAGGGAACTCTGGAGATTTCCCGGTGGGCCTCTGCACCCTGGGCCTCTTTTCTGGGGTATTTCCAAATTTACTCATAGGAAAATCATTGGGCTTGCTGAAAAGGTGTCATACAGGGTCACTTTGAACTTTATTTCCAGGGCCTCTTTTGGTCCCCAGTAATTATTTCCAGGGCCTCTTTTAGTTCCCAGTCCAGCCCTGGAGCCGACATTCCACTTTCACAATATCCATTCCAATGTACAATCCATTCCAATGTACAAAGCACCTTTCGTTTTTGACTCATGGTTGGGACTTTGCTGTATTCTAATTTCATAACAAAATGGGAGAGGGGCTTCAATCAGGTGTTGACAAATCCTACCCTTGTTACTTGAGTGTGGGCCAATACACCAGATAAGGCCTTGGCCCTGGGCTATAACATCCCACTATGGCATTAGAATACTGCCTTTGTCACTGCCTAACTTTTCAATATTCCTGAAAATTCTAATCGTCACAAGTGGTTTGCGGTGTATTGAACTGTTGCAAATTAGCATTTTAAAATGCCACCTGGCAAATACACTTTGTTTTTCTTTTTCTTTTGCAATGTTTTCTTTTGCAATGTGACTCACTAGCAATGTGCCCTTATTGCCAATTTTTGTTCTATAAAAAATGTATGGGCACAAGATAAGGGGCAGGCATGGGTAGCATAAAATCTGGTTCACAAATAAGATAAGCTATGTTCAGTGCAGTAAACCACATTTTCATTTTTTACAGATAGGAAGCTGAGAATTTCGAGCGTGTGTTAGAAACAGATCTGCTAGTGATATATCCAAGATTTTCTGCAGCCATTAACGATGTCGGCAAAGTCTGCTGTACTTCCCAACGGTACGTTTATGCAGACTTTGCTATTTGACTACTTGCCATCAGCGAAAAGATGTAAGGTGGCGGAGGCTGCCAACATTCTGAGTGGGGATGAGGAAGCTAGACCAGTCAATTCGAGAAGTGAGGCAGCAGAAATATGCCAGGATTTTTCCGCTAAGGAGGCCAGTAGCTCCAGTGCATCTCCCGCTACACTTCAGCCTGTACCAGAAGAGCCTCTTTTAACCCCTGATTGCTGGAGCGAGCAGCAATGGTGCTATTTTAAGGGGGAATATGAATGGATTTTTCTGGCTTCAAGTCGCATTGGATGCTCTGTTTGTAGGGACGTGAAAGCAACATGTGGCTTATCCGTGCACTCCTGTGGGCAAGGTTTGCACATAAGCATGGAATGGGCCGATGGAAAGGTGGGTCCTTCAGGTTCTGACAAACATGCTAGGCGGAAGCAGCTCCAAAAGAAGATTATGGAGCACAAGTAAAGTGGTGCTCATAAGGCATCACAAGACATTCTAACAGCACGAAAAAAGAACCACTTGACAGAAGCCATGCAGCAAAGCAGTGGCAAACATTTGGAAAGCACATGCATAGTGTTTCACACTGTTTTCTACCTGACCAAAAAAAATCGGCCATTCACAGATCACCCTGATTTGGTGGACCTCCAGGAGGTGAATGGTGTTGAAATGGGTTGTGTGTTGCGCAGTAATGTTACTGCAACAGAGATAGTGAGACATATTGCATCAGATATGCAAAAGAAGTTAGTGTGTTATATCAGAGAACACAAGCCAAAGATGTCTGTGTTTGTGGACGAGAGCACCACTGTCAGCAACAAATCAACTTTGATTATTTATCTGCGGGGTCTTTTTGGGGCTCATGGTAAACCAGTCACCATTTTCTTTGGTCTAGTGGAGCTCCAAGAGACAAATGCCTTGGTCATAAAGGAAGCTCTGCTGGGGTATTCTGAGAATGTTGGCATCACAAACACCCTGTTGCATGAGATCTGGATTGCTATTTGTTCAGATGGTGCAGCTGTAATGTTTGGTAGCAAAGGGGGGGTGATAACATTATTGCGAGCGGAATTCCCAAATCATGTGTTATCGTGGCATTGTCTAGCTCACCGCCTTGAACTGGTCGTTGGAGACACTATTGATGAGGTTGGTGGGGCCAATCAGTTTAAAATGTTCATGGACTCTTTATATGCCACATACAGCATGTCACCAAAAAACACAAGACAGCTACAAATGGCTGCCAGTGATCTGGGTTTGCAGCTGCAGAAGATAGGGAAGATGCTGGACACACGATGGGTTGCATCAAGTTATAGGATGGTTCAAGCTGTTTGGAACTGCTTCCCTGCTTTGTGTAAGCATTTCGGATAAGCTGCTAAGGATCTCTCAAGACCCATAAGGGACCGAAGCAAATATGAGGGTCTGCTTAAGAAGCTTACCTCATGCTCTTTTGTGAAAGATTTTGAGCTTATGTGCGATGCCCTTCAAGAACTGAAAGACTTGTTTCTGGCTCTTCAGAGCCGGGATATCACAATTGTGGATGCACACAGACTCTTGGTGGGGCAAGTCCGGAGATTCTTTGCAATGAAAGAATCTCCGGGGGAGTTTGCTTCTACTGCTCAGAGTGCAGTTGATTGTGGACACTTCAAGGACGTTCATATTTCCCAGGGAAGGGCAAATTCTGTGTCTCTGAATGAAAGGCAATTTTATCAAAGCCTTTCAGTTAACCTTGCCAAAAGGTGTGCTCCAGACTTGGATAAAGAACTTGTAGCTAGTTTCAGTGTCTTGGATGCAAAGAATTTACCGAATGATGAAGACATTGTACTTTATGGTAAAAATGAGATTCAGAGACTGTGTACGAATTTCATCTCCCAATCAGAGACACCATCCATGCCTTCGGGGATTTTAAGGACTTTGGTGGCAAAAGGTGCCCTGAAGCATTTAGGGCTTTGGTTGCTTGCATGGAAACGTTGCCCGCAAGTAATGCAGATTGCGAAAGGGGCTTCAGCACCATGAATTGAATTGCTTCGCCAAGCCGAGCATCCCTCCATGTGGCCACTATTTCCTCATGTTTATGGCTGAAACTTAATGGCCCTCCAGTAAAAGCATTTAAGCCATTGTCCTTTGTGAAAAGCTGGCTGGCAAAAGGGAGACGAATAGCTGAGGAAACGCACTGCGAGCAAGCTCATGCAAAGAAGGACTCCCTTGAAGATTATTATGTGGGGTTCTGGGAAATTGTCAATTAATTGTTTACACATTTGAATGCACCTGTTAATGTACCTCAACACCTATCCTTTTGTCAATGGCCCAGTTAAGGGTCCAATAAATAATCACCTTGAGCTTTGATTTGTTATACTTTAAGCCATGTAGCAAGCAGTCTGCTACACAATATGTACTTAGTAATGTAGGCCTGACCAGTTTTACCATGTCGCATTTAGGCCCCGCCCACCAATTAGGCCACGACCCCCCCACTGGCAAGCCCACTTGCCATGTAAGGTCAGGGTTCGGGGCTCCATTAAGGCCTTGGAGGCCTTGCATCCACTCCCAAGACTCTCTTGGAGTCAGCCCTGGAGCCTCTGGCGCCAGGCTCATATTCATTGTGGAGAACATGTTTGAAGGGGAACTACTTTTTATTGGGCCTGCAGTTAGCATGGAGGCATTTGCATAGCTTGGTTCCTAAGAACTAAGCTATGTGGTATAGTGTTTTGGGTGTGGTGGCCTGGGACTACTTTACCTGGTCTACTTTGTTGGGAGGATATTTAAGCCACACCCAAGCAACAGAGCACGCTTCGCGTTACTTTGCAGACTGCAACGTAACGCTCACGGTGTCCTGTGATACCGGCGAGCCTCAGAGCAACGAGCCTGCAAAGGAGACAAAAGGAATATCTTTAATAGAATCTTACCTGCAATCTCCATCCTGTCATCCGCTCTCCAGTGAACAGCTTCTTCTGGGCACCGCATACCTACCGGAACGAAGCGACCTGAAAAGGAAAAGGAGAAAGACAACATTAGAAAAGGCATACTCCGGCATTGCTTAAGCCACGGACATCACAAGAAGCTTACCTGGCTTGTAACCTCCCGGCCGGCATCGCTCCGGAGTTCCACACCCGCTGGAGAAGGAACACAACCTGTAAGGAAGAGAGGAGACACAGGTTAGCAAAGGCAAGACAAAGCAGCGCAGCGCATAGCGCATTACTTACCGCATTACTGCGCACATCTCGCGCCATCATTTGCCGGCGGTGCTCAAACCAACCAGTACGCCACGCGGAATCTCCCGCACGCCTACGGAGAAAGAAAGGACATTATTAATCACAAAAGAAAGGCAGACAAGAACAAACAGCGCTATACAAAAACTGCTGCAATAAGACCTACCTTAAAGACACTTGAACGGGCACCTGCCAGTGAAGTAACTCGGTCACCCATGCCCACTGAAGACTACGCACCCCTGCTAAGAAGGCAGGACGGAGAGCACACCTAATACCACAACAAGGTGAGGAGAGGGCCTAAGGGCTGAAGCCAAAGGGGTGGTGGGAGGATACTTACCTGAGTCGGCCAGTCTTGAACCCAGCCCTCCTGTGTTTTCAGGCTAGACTTCCTCCGAAGACACCATCCGGAAATCGGGGAGAAGGTTCCGGCAACCAACCAGCGCTGAGTGGCGTCCCTGTGGATACCAGGTAAGCGTAACAGAATGCGAAGACTACAATAACTAATCCACCTGGGTGCCATGGAGACATCAGAAATCGACCAATTGGCTCAATTATTAGGACAATTACGTGCTGAAGTTCATTCTGCCAGGCAAGAGACCAATGCTCTCCGGAGGGACCTAGCAGTAACCAAGGATCACACTGAAGAGATAGGTGGGCAGTTCC
The DNA here is from genome assembly GCF_040938575.1 of Ambystoma mexicanum. Lineage (NCBI taxonomy): Eukaryota > Metazoa > Chordata > Amphibia > Caudata > Ambystomatidae > Ambystoma > Ambystoma mexicanum. Next base: position 160,637,246 of record NC_090940.1, read on the forward strand.
TACAATCACAGTCAGGACACACCCCTTTGCCCGGAAACAACCCATTGGCACAAGCACCCACCTTATCATCCGCCCAGTACAAATTACGCTACCCGGAGCAGTTCCCCTAGCATCACCGGAACGGTTCTCAGGCGACCCAAGAAAGTATGCTGCATTCATGAATCAGTGTCGTCTTCACTTTCTTTGTAGGCCTGGTGCATTCCCCAATGACCAAGCACAGGTAGCTTTTGTTTTGTCATACCTGAGTGGTAGCGCAGCGGACTGGTCGGTGCCACTGGTAAGCCATGATGATCCATAGTTACATGACTTTGGGGGGTTCCAGAGGGAAATGGAGAAGCTTTTTGCTCGTCATACCCAAGAACAAGGAGTAGACAACAAACTCTTGTCACTCAACAGGGGAATCAAGACTTATTAACGTACATTGCCACCTTCAATAGATTGGTTGCTGAAGCTAGGTGGCCTGAAAACAAAAGAACCACGTTATTCCACCAAGGCCTGCGAGGCGAATTGAAGGACGTTCTCAACCAGGTGGTTGACCCACCCATAGACAGTACCAAATTGTTAGGGAGAATTCCCTTCAAAGGCTAATTTCCCTTACCTATAGAGTCCCCCAGCAGCTTTTCTGGATTTGAAGGGTTTATTTGTTTCTCCTGCTAAGAGTGAGACCCTTTTTTCCCACTCTTAGACAGATTGCTCGTGTGTGTTTTAGGCTATCTTGTGTGCTTATGGTCTATGGGGTTTTCTTACCTCATAGGAATCACCTTTTTAACATGTGTGGTACACAGCACCCTTCGTGCAGTACCACAGGGGTGTCGTAGCGACCCCCAAACATAGACTCCATACCCTGTGACTGACTACTGTCTCCCAGGGCATGTAAAGTCCACATTGACTTTACTAGTCAAATCTTATGAACAAAACCAGTACAAACCATCTTACTATGGAAGTACTGAAAAGGGTTAATAGTTTTTCCCTAGTGTTAATTTTCGAGAGGGTACCGTCCAGTCCCTCTCTCTGGTGACACTGGTTACTACCGTAAATATTCGACCGCAAATATTTCCCTATGGGATTTTCCCATTGTTCGAGGCTACCACTTTTACTGACAGCCTCTAACATGCCGCCGGGTTATTTTAATATTAACTTTAATCGTTTTTTTTTTTTTTGACAGAACTTTAATAATATTTCTTTCTCGTGTCTTTCTCTGAAATTCTAACCCGGGTCGGGGATCCTTTGTACGTCACTGCACAGAAGCCCTCCTCTTGGCGCCACTGAGTCTGGTGTAGACAGGATGTGTGGGAGAGGGAATAGGCACCCTGGACAGGGTTGCCTACGCAACCCAAGTCGCACACTGCCCTGATAGGCTCAGGGGTTCTCACGCCAGGAGAGCCACCCCACTATGTGAAAGGTCTTCCTGTCAAAGGCAAGAAATTAGAAATTATTGAAAGATTGTTAGAAAAACAAAGTCTGGAGAATGGGGCTGTAGTGCCTACTCCTCCAGCAACTGTAGCAAATATTGAGGATGATAATATTGAAGATGTTATTGTTGAAGCAGATGAGGAAGAGGAGGCTGACAATGTAACCCCCTCTGGTCCTCTGCCTGCTTAAAGGCCTCAAGCCTTGTCATCTGGACCTAAGTCAGGTCCCACATTAAGTCCTGAATTTATCTCACTAGATAAAATTAGGCTTGAACTTGAATTCAAAAGAATGAGTGCCAAATCTGAACAGAAACACCAGGAACTAAGGCTCAGAGAAATGGAGCACAATCATGAGCTAGAGATGAAGAAATTGTCTTTGGAAAATGCTTCTCTCCCCGGATCCTCTAGATCTTCCAGTCCAAAGAGACCCCGGATGCCTAAAGAGATTGTGGGTATGTATGAAACTAAGTTGGATGTGTTAGATTGGTTAGCTATGTTTGAATACAATCATGGGCTCCAGGAAATCACAGGGAATCAGTTGATTCCCTAGTTATTCTCTAGGCTCCCCCCTGTTGCATCTGATGTGGTAATGGAGTTGGGGGAGGTGGATAGGGTGGATTATGAATGTGTGAAGCTAGCCTTGATTGCTAGATTTGGGAAGACCCCTTCCCAGTACCTTAAGAGGTTTAGGGCCCTCAAAAAGCATGATGGTACCCCTTGGGCTACCTGGGTGAGTGAGAGTTTGAAAAACTTAGAGGGATGGATTAAGGGTTACAGAGTGAACACTTATGAAGGAATGAAAAATCCTGTCATGTTGGAGTCTATCTATGATGCCTGCTCTCCTGAGCTCAGACAGCACTTAGCTGATTCTAAGGAAATAGATTGCAAGAGATTAGCTAAGGCTGCTGACGTTTGGGTGTCCAACAGGGCTACTCACAAGGATTCTGGGGTCACTCAGAAATAGGATGAGGGAAAGCAGCCTAAGAAAGACAACAAAGAGAATTCAAATATTTCAAATTCCAAAGAGGGCCACAAACAAAACTCTAAGGGTAAGCCACAAGGGAAACCGAATCAGGCTAGTGTACCTGCTGGTCGCAGACCAGAAGGAGGTCAGAACAAGCCACCATTCATAAAGACATTTGGGAAATGTTATGTTTGTGGTTCACCTGATCATGTGAAAGGGGATCCCAGGTGTAATGGTAAACCCTCAGGGATCCATACGGTCTCCTTAGCCTTCACTCCAAATGAGGAAGTACCAATGACCAGTGGAAACTTTCAACTACTAGCTGAAGACCCCATCCGAGTCTCAGCTAGTGTATCTTTAGTATCCTTGGGGTTGTGGGAACAACAGCATTTAGATGTGTATAATTCTATCCCAAATAATACTAAAGAGTATTATAAAGACAGTGTCCTAGTGAATGGTCAGTAAACCCTTGCCATTAAAAACATTGGGTCCAGCATAACTGTGGTGGATGAATCTTTTTTCAAGGTAGAGGATGTTGCTAAGGCACCCAAACGCCTCACCATATTAGCTGGAGGGCCTGTGCAGATGCTTCACCAGTTACCAGCTCTCATCCAGTGCAATGACATGATTGTCAGAATACCTGTTAGTATCCAATCTGAAGTACCTGGAAGAGTGTTGTTGGGCAATGATCTTAAACATCTTGGAGTAGTGTCAAGTACTCCTAGACCTCCTAGTAAAAGATTACAGGAGCTCACCAGACCTGCCAGGGAGAGGACCTTGAGAGGCTCTCCTGAGGATATGATAGAAAAAGAAATCACTCCTACTCCACTGGAGTTACTGACTGCAGTTTCTAAGCAACCAGAAGCAAAGGGGAAACCCAAAGACTTCCAAAAAGAAACCAGCAGAAAGCACTCCAGTGCTTCCAACCAGGAGATGTCATAGGTTGTCCAAAATCACACCTGTGATTCCTCCTCCAGCTGAGGCTGAGAGTGGGGTGCAACCCTGTGTGGTTGAACTAGAACCTGAGGATTCAGATCTAGTAGAAGGCCAGGGTCTTATTGGAGTTCTGGACCCTTTGGACCAACCTGAGCTGCAGTCTTTACTGGCAGAACGTGGCCCCAACAGGGCAGACTTCAGTAGGGGACAAAGAGACTGTCCAACTCTGGAAGGTCTTCGCCACCAGGCAGCTTCTCAGCTTCAAGTGCAAGAGCCTGGGAAGTATAGGTTACACTGGGAAGATGGCCTCTTCTATAGTGAACCGACTGAGTCAACCCCTGGAGACTACAAAAGACTTGTAGTGCCCCAAGAGAACCGACTCCAATTCTTGCAACTAGCCCATGAGATACCTTTGGCTGGTCACTTGAATTTCAAGAAGACCAAGGAAAGGCTCTCTCTCTACTTTTATTGGCCTAAAATGGGGGCTGATGTAGATAAGTATTGCAAGAGTTACCACACCTGCCAAACTTCTGGTAAGAGTGGCTCCAAGAACTTGGCACCTTTAGTGCCTCTCCCTGTGGTGGGAGTACCATTTGAGAGGGTTGGAATCGACATCGTTGGTCCTCTTGACCCTCCAACCTCTTCAGGCAACAGGTTTATTCTTGTTGTAGTAGACCATGCTACTAGGTACCCTGAAGCAATTCCTATGAGAACTGTTACAGCTCAGGCTGTGGCTAAGGCTCTCCTGGGTATTTTTACCACGGTTGGGTTTCTTAAGGAGGTAATATCCGACAGGGGGTCAAATTTTATGTCCCACTACATGAAGGCCATGTGGAAAAACTGTGGAGTTACCTACAAGTTCTCTACCGCATATCACCCTCAAACAAATGGATTGGTAGAAAGGTTTAACCATGAAGAGCATGATAGGAGCTTTAGAAGACCCCCTTAAAAGAAAGTGGGATCTTCTACTGCCATGCCTTCTCTTTGCTTATAGTAGGTTACAGTCCCTTCAAACTTCTCTATGGCCATCCAGTCAGAGGTCCATTGGCCCTGATTAAGGAGGGGTTGGAGAGTGCTCCTTCCCCCAAACCAGTCAGAGTGACTGACTATGTGATTGGACTCCAGAGGAGAATGTCACACATGATGGCAGAGGCCAGTGATAACCTGAAAGCAGGTCAGGCTCTGGTTAAGCATTGGCATGACCAGAAGGCCAACATGGTTGAGTTCACTCAAGACCAGCTAGTTTGTGTTATGGTGCCAACAAGGCAGAGGGCCTTGCAGGACAAATGGATAGGACCCTTCAAGATTGTGGGAAAACTTGGAGAGGTGAACTATCTGGTGGACTTAGGCAATCCCAAGGAGGCTCCCAGAGTCTTTTCACACCAACCGTCTAAAAGCTTAAGTCTTCTCAGAGGCAAACGTTTAGATGAGCAAGTAGAAGGAGTCTATCTCTCTTCTAACCTGACTTCTGAACAACAGGAGGAGTGCAACGTTTTGTTGAATCAATTTCCCCCCTTGTTTTCACTTTCACCAGGCTTGACTCCTTGGGGTCAGCATGACATAAACACTGGTGAATGTTTACCTATCAAAACCAGGGGTTACAGAATGTCAGAGAATGTAAGAACCCACATCAAAGGAGAGGTCAACAAGATGCTTGATCTCGGGGTAATAGAACCCTCTACTAGTCCATGGTCTAGCCCAGTTGTGTTAGTACCAAAGGCAGGATCCAAGGAGTTGAGATTCTGCGTGGACTATAGAGCTCTAAATGCAGTCACTAAGACTGATGCCCATCCGTGGCCAAGGACAGATGAGCTGGTGGATAGACTTGGCTCAGCCAAGTTCCTCAGCACATTTGATCTCACATCAGGCTATTGGCAAATAGCCCTGACAGACCATGCCAAGGAGAAAACTGCATTCCCCACCCTAGTTGGCTTATACCAATTTAAGGTTATGCCTTTTGGCTAAAGGAATGCACCTGCTACATTCCAAAGGATGGTTAACCAGGTTCTGAATGGGATGGAGGACTTCTGCATGGCATACTTGGATGACATTGCAGTGTTCAGCCCTACTTGGAAAGAACATGTTGACCACCTAGGATATGTTTTGCAGGCTCTTGAGGAGCAGGCCCAACTGACCATAAAGGCAAGTAAGTGTCCAATTGGTCAGAGTAAAGTGGTCTACCTTGGGCATCAGGTAGGAGGTGGTGAAATAAGGCAGTTGATAAGCAAAATAGAAGCTGTGCACAATTGGACAACACCTACTACTTAAACCCTGGTGAGAGCCTTCTTAGGTCTCACTGGGTATTACAGGAATTTCATTGAGAACTATGGGACCATAGCTCCTCCACTGAATGTAATCTCCTCTCCAGAATTCCCCAGAAAGGTCAAATGGAATGAGGAGTGCAATCAGGCCTTTGAAAGCCTAAAAAGAGCCCTTTGTCAAGCTCCAATTCGAAGAGCTCCTGACTACCACCAACCCTTCATTGTGCAAACAGATGCTTCCAATACAGGTATAGGTGCAGTCCTTAATCAACTGGATGAGAAAGGTAGGGAACACCCCATTTGCTTCATCAGTAGGAAACTGAAGGAACCTGAGACAAGGTGGGCAACTATTGAGAGAGAATGTTTTGCCACTGTGTGGTCTCTGAAGAAGTTTAGGCCATACTTGTATGGTTCTACTTTCACCATACAGACTGACCACCAACCCTTGAGATGGTTGATGCAAATGAAGGGGAAACCCCAAAACTGTTAAGATGGTCAATCCGCCTCGAAGGGTTTGATTTTACCATTGAGCACAGGTGAGGATGTCACCACCAAAATGCTGATGGTCTTTATAGGATGTTTTTAACCGACTAGAGGTAAGAGACTCATCCAGGAGTGGATTAGATCCTCCTGTCCCTTAGTCTGGAGGGGTGGGGGGGAGACGAGTGTTAGGGAGAATTCTCTTCAATGGCTAATTTCCCTTACCTATAGAGTCCCCCAGCAGCTTTGCTGGATTTGAAGGGTTTATTTTTTTCTCCTGCTAAGAGTGAGACCCTTTTTTCGCACTCTTAGACAGATTGCTAGTGTGTGTTTTAGGGTATCTTGTGTGCTTATGGTCTATGGGGTTTTTTCACCCTCATAGGAATCACCTTTTCAACATCTGTGGTACACAGCACCCTCCGTGCAGTACCACAGGGGTGTCGTAGCGACCCCCAAACATAGACTCCATACCCTGGGACTGACTACTGTCTCACAGAGCATGTAAAGTCCCCATTGACTTTAATAGTCAGATCTTATGAACAAAACCAGTACAAACCATCTTACTATGGAAGTACTGAAAAGGGTTAATAGTTTTTCCCTAGTGTTCATTTTCGAGAGGGTACCGTCCAGTCCCTCTCTCCAAAGTTTCTGGCTGGTGGCAGTGGTTACTACTGTAAATATTCGACCGCAAATATTTCCCTATGGGATTTTCCCATTGTTCGAGGCTACCACTTTTACTGACAGCCTCTAACATACCGCCGGGTTATTTTAATATTAACTTTAATCCAGTGTTTTTTTTTTTGCCAGAACTTTAATAATATTTCTTTCTCATGTCTTTCTTTGAAATCCTAACCCGGGTCGGGGATCCTTTGTTTGTCCTTTTGGCGGGCTTCTGCACAGAAGCCCTCTTCTCGGCGCCACTGAGTCTGGGGTAGACAGGATGTGTGGGAGGAGGAATAGGCACCCTGGACAGGGTTGCCTACGCAACCCAAGTCGCACTCGGCCCTGATAGGCTGGGGTTTCTCCCGCCAAGAGAGCCACCCACTGTGTGACTGACAGCTAGGCTGTATGAATGGGGGTCTTGCTGCATAAAAGCAGGGTCCTGAGGACTGGAGGACAAGACGTTGCCACTGGAACTAGAAACCCGAAGAGGAGAGAAGCTGAAGACATCTGCATCGACTGAACCACCGGTGAAGCCCTGCTGCAGATTCTCACCACTTTCCTCCAACGACTCGAGAAGATCTTCGCCTGCAAGAGTCTTCTTCCCTTGAGCTGGTGGGGCCAACCAGTTCACCAATCGCCTTCCAGGACCTGCCTTGGTCGAATCGCCAGTGCCCTGCACTCGGAGTCCGGATAGCCAGGCACCCGTCCACCACGACCGCGATTTAAAGGAGCGTACCTTTTATTCATTTTGGCAGCACCGTGGCTGGCTTCATCCCTGGGCAGTGCAGTAACTCGAACCTTCCTCCACAACGAGAGCCTCTCTTCCTCTGCTGGATCTCCCGAACTGCAGGAACTGCCAGGAACTACCGCAGGAGCCTCTTCCACTTTAAAGGTACATTGTTCTGCCAGGCCTCCCATTTCGTGAGGTATCGCTAAAGGTGTTTTAAATCCTTTACTTACCTACTGGGTTGGCCGCCCCGATCGTCTAACATTGTCTTTCCTTCTGCAACCGCCTTTTCCAATTGTTAAACAAAGACTTGACTGCAGCTACTAGAACAGTTTGATCCTGGGCACATTGCCTTGTACCATTGACTCTGGCACAGGCCGATTGACTCTGGCTAATTCTGTTACAACTGCCTTCTCTAGATTGCTTCTCACCTAGAAATGTGTTGCTGCACCTAACTCTTATAACCACCTTTTTCTTCCCCTTCTTTTAATATTGTGAAGTGCGATTTTGCTCGGTTTTCACTTAAGAATTGCTTATGCTAAGCCTTGCCTAACCTGTTCACAATCTGCTTGAGAAGTGGTGCTGGGTTGTTACATAGTCTAAACCTAAATAACTTGTCCTTTCCCACCCTTTTGAGAAATTGTTAGAGTGCCATTTCTGCTTGGTTTACACTGTGCCGTTTTGCTCAGTTTTCACTGTTGTTCAAACTTGTCTACAATTTAAATAGGGAGTTGTGTTTACTTTTCTTGACTGTTTTAACCTGCTTTGATAATAGTGATTTGTGTGTTGAACTGAAGAGTGTGTAAAATAAATATATAGGGCCTCATTACAACCCAGGCGTTAAGGGTTTAACAGCGCCGTCGGCGCCGTTAACCCTTAACGCCTGATTACCATTTTAACGCCTGCGGGCGGAGAGGGAGCTTAATCCTGGAAGCCAATTCACGGTCTATGTAATTTCCAATAGCTCCACTGTCGATGTATGCTTTTATAGCATGCAACTGCTGAGGCTGTTTTGGGTCCACAAGCACCATTGGCATGACAAAATGCGAGGTCAAAGAGTTTGTTTTCAAGCTCGGCAAGCGGACCCCTACGCTTGTCGGGCTAGGTCGTTTCCCGAATCAGGTGTCAATAAATCGTTATCAGTGGCTCCAACCACCTTCTTAGGTGGTTTAACCGGACAATTTCGAAGAAAGTGACCGGAAGTCCCGCAATACAGACAAAGTTGCATTTGCCGCCTTCTCTCTCGTTCCTTATGCGTTAATGGTCCTTTAACACCGCCGATTTGCATAGGTTCGGATACGTCGGTACTCTTGGAGTTAGCGTGGGTTTTGATCGGTACTCGGGTTTCGTACTTGAACCGATCTGCTTTTCTATTTTGAAGTCTGTGATCAAGTTGAACCACCAAGTATGTAGTCTGGGCAGACCTGGGGTGGATCTACTATCTGAGCTAGAACATCCTTAAGCTCTCCGCGCAGGTCTCGATGAAACAATGTGATCCTTTTGTTTTCTGGCCATCCAGTTTCCACAACCAGTCTATTAAAGGTGGCAACGTAGGACAGGAGATCCTGATTACCTTGTCGTAAGGATATCAGTTCGTTATCAAGGGCCTGTCCTTGAGAGTGTCGAGCAAACAATCTTTCCATGCTGGCCTGGAAACCCTGAAAATTATGGAGAATGGGATCATCCTGATTTACCAATGGAATAGACCAATCGGCAGCACTGCCACTGAGGTGAGATAGTATAAAGGCTACCTTGGTCTGGTCGTTAGGGAAGGCCCCGGGTCTGCATAGAAAGTGTAAACGACATTGGTTCATAAAGAATGCATATTTCTTGGGATCCCCCGCAAAACGTTCAGGCGGGGCCAAAGGCATGTGTCCAGGTAGATTGATTTGTACCGGGTTATTCAAACCCATTGATGTGGAAGTACCTCCGGAATTAGATAAAGGAGTGTGCCCTGCCTGGGCCTGCAATAACCTTTTGGCCAGGTCATCTGTTCTTTCCTAGGATAGGATCAGTTCTCTTTTGAGAGCGTTAGTCTCCTGGCGGGCTGAGTGCACATCTGCCCATAATTCCCCCAAAAGCTGGGCCAGCTGATCTGTCTCGGAAGTCTCCATAGCGCCCAGGTGGGAAATTGTGGGTAGGCTTCGCGTTCTGTCACGCTCACCTGATTCCCACAGAGGCGCAGGTCTGGCTTCGAATGCTGATGCTTCTTCAATGGTGAAGCGCAGGACTCTGAGGATGGACAGGTAGGGCCCCTCTACTCTGGCTTCTCTGGCTCGCAGGAATATTCCCCTGTGCGTGAAAAGGGAGTATTACCTACTGACGGAATAATGCTCAAGCCTCCCACTCCCTTCCAACCGTCCACGATACCCTTCCACGAGTCCCCGTGAAGTCTCACCTTAGGGTCTGGAAGGATGAGTTCTCCATCCTGCTTCTGATGCAGGGGCGCGTTGAAACCCAGTTACTTCACTGGATTGAGGTTTGATAGGAATTCAAATAAGCTTGACTATTCAGGTAAGGCGCTGTAAGAGTTCTGTAGCAAGTTCAAAAGTTCAAGCTTAATAATATTGTTCATTGTCTTATTGCAGCAAGCGCTAACGCTTATGTCTTTTTCCCCTTAGGGGCTGGGGTTCGGAATGCTGGAGATATGGCGCCGACCCGAAGTGAAACGTGCAGTTCCAGTAAATGACAGGTAAGTTCTGGATGAGCGTTCGGGTAATGTCTTTGCATTCGCTCATTCAATGTCTTTGTTTTTTTTCCCCATAGGGGCCGGGGTCCGGAATGCCAGGAAGCGGCAGGACCCAAAATGAAATGGGAATGACCCAACAGGCAAGTCTTAGAAGGAAACTGAGCTTTTCCTATTCCCTTCCTTCTCTCACCTTGTGTTCTTGTCTTTTTCTCTCTAGGCTCTGGGAAGTGGCTGCGGATCCGGATGATCGCTGCTGAAGATGGAGGTGCCCAGGAAAGGTGAGTGAAATGCAGCGCTGCAGCGATCAAAGCGAAATGCTTTTAAAAATGATGTCTTCCCTTTCAGGATCGTCGGTGTGATGTCTCCGTGATGCAGCTTTAGCAGGTAAGGTCTTCTTTCTCTCCAATTCTCTCTTATCTCCCCTTGCAGGTGACCCAGGATGCTGACAGGCGTGGCTGAAGTCCAGATGCATGAGCTGACACGGTGAGCGTCCAGCTGCGAGAAGCAGAACAACGCGAAGCGTGAGTTGCTGATCGGGCGTGGTTTAAATAGCTTTGGAAGAAGTTCCAGGTATGTATCCTTCCACCGATCAGGTATGTATTCTTCCCCGACCACACCCAGGTGGAAAGTAGTCCCACAGGTAAAGTAGTTCCATTCAGGCCTCAAGAGGGCCTGGATGTAGCAGCATGGTCTGCATCAGGTAAGTGCACATTAAAACACTTTAACACATGTCTAGCTTTATGAGCCGAGCGCCTAAGGCGCCAGGACAGGGGTCCAACATGAGCCTGGCGCCTAAGGCGCCAGGACTGTATCCAAAGGGCCCCAGCTTGGGCCCGCTGGCACTTCCCTGGGGGGAATAATGCCTGCCTCTGGGGTTGCTGGGTCGGACCTGGCTCCTTGGAGGTAGGCATCATGACAGTACCTCCCCTCAAGGCCCCTCCCAAAGTTGTTCCCTCCGGAGGTTTTGGCTTGTTCGGAAATCTCTGGTGGAACCTTTGTATTAATCGAGGTGCGTGAACATGGTTACTAGGCTCCCACGATCTCTCCTGAGGTCCATATCCCTTCCAGTCAACAAGATAGAAGAGTTTTGACTTTAACACCTTGGAATCTAAAATGTCTTTAACTTCGAATTCTAATTCCCCTTCAATTTGAACTGGGTCTGGAGGCTTGGACAGTCGGGTCCCTGGTTGTACTGGCTTCAAAAGTGATGCATGAAAAACTGGATGAATACGCATGTTAGACGGTAAATCCAGTTTAAAGGTCACGGGATTGATTATAGCCTTGATGGGATAAGGTCCTATGAATCTGGGATTGAAGGTTCGCGGGCCCTTGAGGGGTAAATGTTTCGTTGCTAGCCATACCTGGTCTCCTACTTGGTAAGGAGGAGTTTTACTTCGGTGCAAATCAGCGTTTTCTTTATACTTTTTCTTGGCTTGCTGTAAATGAGTTGCAGCTTCTTTGAAGGCTCGGGTTATTGTGGAATGCAGATGATTTACTGCGGGCATTTCCAGGGTCAGAGGTGGATCTAGGTCAGAGGTCCGAGGATGGTGACCATACAAAGTATAAAAAGGAGTTTGTCCGGGTCCAGAATGCACTGAATTGTTGTATGCATATTCTGCGATCCAAAGGATGTCTTTCCAATTTAACTCGGATTGGTGTAACATGCACCGAAGATATTGCTCGAGAGTCTGATTGGTTCTCTCGGTTTGTCCGTCGGTCTGGGGGTGGTGGCTGGTGGATAACCGCACATCTATTTGTGCTAGTTGGCAACACTTCTTCCAAAAATGGGAGATAAATTCACTTCCACGATCCGAGACTAATATGGAAGGGAAACCATGTATGCAAACTATATTCTCCAGAAATTCCTTGGCCAAGGTGGAAGCTGAAGGCAAACCTTTTAAAGGGATAAAGTGGGCCATTTTGGAAAATAGATCCACAATTACAAGGATAGTGTTGTAACCAGCACAAGGAGGCAGGTCAGTTATAAAGTCCATTGACAAGGTGTGCCATGGTGCCGGTGGAATATCCAAGGGTTGAAGTAGGCCGGCTGGCCTTTTCTTTTGACCCTTGTTTTGGGCGCAAATTCCGCAAGACAATACAAAAGACTTTATGTCTTTTCTCCAAGAAGGCCACCAGAAGTGGCGTTTGATTTTTTCCTCCGTTTTAGCGATACCAGGGTGTCCTTCCATTAATGATTCATGATGATGGGCAATAACAAGTTCTTGCAATTCTTTACTTGGCAGAAACAACCGCTCCTGGAAGTAGGGTAAATCATCCTTAACGGTGTAATGAGGACCCTTTTGACTCCATTCCAGTAAGGCTGAAGAGTCTAGAAGTTGTTTTACTTGCGTTTGGATGTCCTCAATAGTTTGCAATGAAGTTAGGCCTAAGATTCTTTGTTCAGGTATGATTGGCACAGGTTCTAAACTCGAATTGGGTTCTTCCATGCCAATCCGGGATAAGGCGTCCGCTTTACCATTCTTGCAACCAGGGCGATAGGTAATTACAAAATCAAATTCCGCAAAGAATAGAGCCCATCAGATTTGTGGTGAAGATTGAGCTTTGGCCGTCTTTAAATACTGTAAATTTCTGTGGTCCGTAATTACGGGGATGGTGTGTCTTGCCCCGAGAAGGTAGTGACGCCAAGCCTTGAAAGTAGATTTAATAGCCAGTAACTCTTTGTCGGTAATTGCGTAGTTGATTTCAGGAGGAGAACATTTCCTGGACCAAAAGGCCACAGGGTGTAGTTGGTTAGTTTCTGGGTCTCTTTGCGACAGGACAGCTCCCATGGCCGAACTGGATGCGTCGGTTTCCACAATGTAAGGGAGATCTGGGTGCGGGTGCTTCAATACAGGTGCAGAGGTGAATTTGGTTTTCAGGTCCTGATTAGGAGAGCTGTGATGGGTTGGACTGTTCGGGAAAATTCCGGGATGAATCTTCGATAGAAATTGGCGAAGCCGAGCATGCTCTGAACTCCCTTCACCGAGCTAGGAGATGGCCATTTGAGGATGGCGTCCACCTTTCGCGAGTCCATTCGGACTCCTTGAGGTGTCAGGATGAATCCGAGAAACTCAACTTCTGTGGTATGAAAAACGCATTTTTCGAGCTTTGCAAATAGTCTGTGCTGGCGCAATTTCTCAAGAACTGCCCTAACATGTTTTCTGTGATCGGATTCTAAAGAAGAGTACACCAGGATGTCGTCAATATAAACAATGACACAGACATCGATAAGTTCCCGAAGAACATCATTCATAAAGTACTGAAAGGCGGCAAGTGCATTGCACAGACCGAAGGGCATCACCTGATATTCGAAGAGCCCAAATTTGGTGCGGAATGCAGTCTTCCATTCGTCGCCTTCTTTTATACGCACCAGGTGATAAGCTCCTCGGAGATCTAACTTGGTGTACACACAAGCGTCTTTCACCTGGTCGATAAGCTCAGGGATCAGGGGCAGAGGATAACGATTCTTAATCGTTATTTGATTTAGGGCACGATAGTCTATACATGTTCTAAGGTCGCCCTCTTTTTTCGGCACGAAGAACAGAGCTGAGGAGACAGGAGACTTGGACGGGCGAATAAAACCATTGGCTAGGTACTGATCTAAATACTGACGCAAATGCAGGTTCTCAGGTTCCGTAAGAGCATAAATCCTACTACAAGGTAGTTGAGCATTGGGTACCAGATCGATTTGGCAATCATAAGACCGATGGGGAGGTAACGTGTTAGCCTGTTCCTTCTGAAAAACGCCTTGGAATTCTTGATATTCCGACGGTAGCTTTACAGGGGTGGAAGTTGCTGAGGCTAGACCCATAACTGGATTTCTTGGATAACAAGTTGGTTCACAATCAGGAAAACTTATCTTCTTTGCTCGCCAGTCAATTCTGGGATTATGTGTTTCTAACCAAGGAATTCCAAGAATTACTTGAAATTGTGGGGCCTTGATCACATCAAACACGATTGCTTCCCGATGTCCATCCTGACCCACCAGTGTCATTTCAACAGTGGAATGCGTTACAGGCCCTGAGGCTATTTCGGATCCATCTACTGTAGTAATGACATCTTGGGTTACTTTCGGGCGGAGAGGGAGCTTAATCCTGGAAGCCAATTCACGGTCTATGTAATTTCCAATAGCTCCACTGTCGATGTATGCTTTTATAGCATGCAACTGCTGAGGCTGTTTTGGGTCCACAAGCACCATTGGCATGACAAAATGCGAGGTCAAAGAGTTTGTTTTCAAGCTCGGCAAGCGGACCCCTACGCTTGTCGGGCTAGGTCGTTTCCCGAATCAGGTGTCAATAAATCGTTATCAGTGGCTCCAACCACCTTCTTAGGTGGTTTAACCGGACAATTTCGAAGAAAGTGACCGGAAGTCCCGCAATACAGACAAAGTTGCATTTGCCGCCTTCTCTCTCGTTCCTTCTGCGTTAATGGTCCTTTAACACCGCCGATTTGCATAGGTTCGGATACGTCGGTACTCTTGGAGTTAGCGTGGGTTTTGATCGGTACTCGGGTTTCGTACTTGAACCGATCTGCTTTTCTATTTTGAAGTCTGTGATCAAGTTGAACCACCAAGTATGTAGTCTGCGCAGACCTGGGGTGGATCTACTATCTGAGCTAGAACATCCTTAAGCTCTCTGCGCAGGTCTCGATGAAACAATGTGATCCTTTTGTTTTCTGGCCATCCAGTTTCCACAACCAGTCTATTAAAGGTGGCAACGTAGGACAGGAGATCCTGATTACCTTGTCGTAAGGATAGCAGTTCGTTATCAAGGGCCTGTCCTTGAGAGTGTCAAGCAAACAATCTTTCCATGCTGGCCTGGAAACCCAGAAAATTCTGGAGAATGGGATCATCCTGATTTACCAATGGAATAGACCAATCGGCAGCACTGCCACTGAGGTAAGATAGTATAAAGGCTACCTTGGTCTGGTCGTTAGGGAAGGCCCCGGGTCTGCATAGAAAGTGTAAACGACATTGGTTCATAAAGACGGCATATTTCTTGGGATCCCCCGCAAAACGTTCAGGCGGGGCCAAAGGCATGTGTCCAGGTAGATTGATTTGTACCGGGTTATTCAAACCCATTGATGTGGAAGTACCTCCGGAATTAGATAAAGGAGTGTGCCCTGCCTGGGCCTGCAATAACCTTTTGGCCAGGTCATCTGTTCTTTCCTTGGATAGGATCAGTTCTCTTTTGAGAGCGTTAGTCTCCTGGCGGGCTGAGTGCACATATGCCCATAATTCCCCCAAAAGCTGGGCCAGCTGATCTGTCTCGGAAGTCTCCATAGCGCCCAGGTGGGAAATTGTGGGTAGGCTTCGCGTTCTGTCACGCTCACCTGATTCCCACGGAGGCGCAGGTCTGGCTTCGAATGCTGATGCTTCTTCAATGGTGAAGCGCAGGACTCTGAGGATGGACAGGTAGGGCCCCTCTACTCTGGCTTCTCTGGCTCGCAGGAATATTCCCCTGTGCGTGAAAAGGGAGTATTACCTACTGACGGAATAATGCTCAAGCCTCCCACTCCCTTCCAACCTTCCACGATACCCTTCCACGAGTCCCCGTGAAGTCTCACCTTAGGGTCTGGAAGGATGAGTTCTCCATCCTGCTTCTGATGCAGGGGCGCGTTGAAACCCAGTTACTTCACTGGATTGAGGTTTGATAGGAATTCAAATAAGCTTGACTATTCAGGTAAGGCGCTGTAAGAGTTCTGTAGCAAGTTCAAAAGTTCAAGCTTAATAATAATGTTCATTGTCTTATTGCAGCAAGCGCTAACGCTTATGTCTTTTTCCCCTTAGGGGCTGGGGTTCGGAATGCTGGAGATATGGCGCCGACCCGAAGTGAAACGTGCAGTTCCAGTAAATGACAGGTAAGTTCTGGATGAGCGTTCGGGTAATGTCTTTGCATTCGCTCATTCAATGTCTTTGTTTTTTTTCCCCATAGGGGCCGGGGTCCGGAATGCCAGGAAGCGGCAGGACCCGAAATGAAATGGGAATGACCCAACAGGCAAGTCTTAGAAGGAAACTGAGCTTTTCCTATTCCCTTCCTTCTCTCACCTTGTGTTCTTGTCTTTTTCTCTCTAGGCTCTGGGAAGTGGCTGCGGATCCGGATGATCGCTGCTGAAGATGGAGGTGCCCAGGAAAGGTGAGTGAAATGCAGCGCTGCAGCGATCAAAGCGAAATGCTTTTAAAAATGATGTCTTCCCTTTCAGGATCGTCGGTGTGATGTCTCCGTGATGCAGCTTTAGCAGGTAAGGTCTTCTTTCTCTCCAATTCTCTCTTATCTCCCCTTGCAGGTGACCCAGGATGCTGACAGGCGTGGCTGAAGTCCAGATGCAGGAGCTGACACGGTGAGCGTCCAGCTGCGAGAAGCAGAACAACGCGAAGCGTGAGTTGCTGATCGGGCGTGGTTTAAATAGCTTTGGAAGAAGTTCCAGGTATGTATCCTTCCACCGATCAGGTATGTATTCTTCCCCGACCACACCCAGGTGGAAAGTAGTCCCACAGGTAAAGTAGTTCCATTCAGGCCTCAAGAGGGCCTGGATGTAGCAGCATGGTCTGCATCAGGTAAGTGCACATTAAAACACTTTAACACATGTCTAGCTTTATGAGCCGAGCGCCTAAGGCGCCAGGACAGGGGTCCAACATGAGCCTGGCGCCTAAGGCGCCAGGACTGTGTCCAAAGGGCCCTAGCTTGGGCCCGCTGGCACTTCCCTGGGGGGAATGATGCCTGCCTCTGGGGTTGCTGGGTCGGACCTGGCTCCTTGGAGGTAGGCATCATGACAGTACCACCCGCAAGCAAGTGGGGTGTGTGAATGCCTCAATGGCCTCCTGAAGGAGAGCATTGCCAAAACTCAGCAGAGCACCAAGAAAAACTGGCTTCACTGTTTTCCCCTGACCCAAGCAGAAGGAGCTACCATGTCAGTTGGACGAGAATACACTGCTGACAAGGTAAGGAGAGGTAAGCACAGTGTTGATACAGACATGAAGGGAGTTGATACATATCTCACAGACACAACACGGGTCAAAAACAACATGTGATACAAACACATGTCCAAAGTAGGTAGAGACAAAATCGGGGAGAGCTGTTACGTCTGCTCCTTAATCCCCTACACCATGAGTGTTTCTAGAAAATTCATTGCAACTGAAATACCCGCAGCAAAAGCACAATGCTCGATGTACCTCGGGATGGTCCAAATGCGAGGCCGATTCCAAGGGAAGACAGCAACATCAAGATGGATGTCCCAGGGAACATTCCCATATGACGATAGTTATATCAAGACACTAGACATGATGAATAACTACTGGCAGCTCGATGAAGGGTTGCAGTACATAACTGATGGGCCAGAGAAAGGAGAAGCAAAGACTATCACATTGAAGGAATTGCCACGTCCATGGTCGAGAGTAAAGGAAACAGGAGAAGTACCTGGCTGCTGGCAGAGACCACAGATAGTGATCTATGGGCGTGTATATACTAACAATGGCTGGGAAGATGGAGTGGTGGGAAGCAAGGCATTGACCTTATCCATTTCACCAGTGAGCAAGTTACAAGAAGAGAATGACAAGTGCCTGAAGGAATGGGACAGGAGTGCAAAGTTGGTAACATGGGTAGAGAATGAAGCTGGACCAATGGCAATAGTTCCCCTGAAGACACCAGCTCTGTGTTACCAGCACAATGACGATGTAGAGGTTGGTGAGAATGTGGGATGCCAGACTATTGAGACTATCCCAGCAATGGGAGCAGGAACGGCAGTGCTGATGGATCACTATTGGGCATGTGGATCTAAAGCATACGAGAAGCTGCCACCTGATTGGGGAGGAATATGCTCCCTAGTACTCATCAACATGCCCTCATTAGTGGTACCCAAGAAAGATGTGAAGCTTGATGACTTTCCGAAGATGGAAAACAATAAGCGAAATAAGAGGTCACTAGAGGTAGCACCACCTGCCCAGATAGAGAATGTTGACAAGCAAAGAGGACTGAGCAGAATGAAAAGGGGGGGAATTACTTATCAAGCAAATCAGAAGCAGCACTGGACGAGGTACCAGCAGCGCACAGACTATTCAGCAGAACACAAATGTTCTTCGCATCACTGATACCAGGACTACAGACATACCCAAATGCCAAGTGGTTACAGATCACTCGTTGGGAGTTGATGTTAACAATAAATTGGACAGTGAATAGGTTCAGCGCCATAGAGGAAGAGCTCAGGGCAATAAGATTGGTGGCGCTCCAGAACAGACACGTTCGGGATCTCCTCATGGCAATGGAAGGAGGAGTTTGCACAAAAATTGGGAGTTCATGTTGCACATTCAAACCTGCCAACGACGAAGATAACAGAACTCTCTCAGATGCAGTTGCACAACTGGCACAAATGCATGCCAAGATGGAGTGCGAAGCACGTGGAACGGAGAAGGACAAGAGCGGGCTAGCATATCTGTGGTCATGGATGCCATCATGGCTGTCAGATGGACTGAAGATGATAGTTGGAGCACTGGCACAAGGGGCAGCATCCCTGTGTGGGATCAAGATCTGCATTGGAAGGTACAAGAAAACATCAGAAGAAGCAATAGGAATGCAAATCCTGATGGATGTGAACATAGGAGGAGCGATGGATGACATTGTGATAGAAAGGAATAGACTGGGAAGAGAATAACGATGTGTGACCGATTTCCGGCACGGACAATGATGGTTTGGTGCAACCCCGAAGGAGTGTGCTGTTACATGTACTGGTTCTTTGATGATCATACAAACTATTATGGACACCTCGGAGGAGTGACAAAGATATGGCGACTCAAAAAAGACAAGTGGTTCTTTCGTGATGTTGTCGACAAGTCATCCAGAGGGGGGAATGAAGAGGGAAGGTCGAAGTCTACCCCTACTCCTCCTCCCATGAAACACATGAATCGGAACAAGAACCGAAGGCACCATGAGCATCCGTACGAGTCCAGACCAATTCCCACTGCTCCCATGATAGACAGGTACGCTGAAAGGTACCCCCTCCATCAACCCGATAGCCCAGGAGCAGTGAACACATTGCCCAAAGTGGATGAGGAGGCACGAGACGTGACCAAAGACACCTCCATTGACAGTCTTGACTAAAGCGCCAAGAAGCCATGCATAACATTGTTAGAGACATCACACGACATAGCAGCGTTAGACACGAAGCACACGTGCCATCCACACATTGGGACACAATCACGCACTTGAATAAATGAAGAACACATGCATACAGTTCTATAAGTTAGAGGACAGAGACATATACATACTAGGCTTCATTACAAGCATACCGGTCCGGAAATAGTGGTGCCGGTAGCACCGTACTGGCACCGCTTACCAGACCGGCACATTCAGAGTGACAAGTGCAGAAACACTGTCACTGCAAATTGACATCCACGGTGCGACAGCACCCGATAGCACTGTGACCACAAATAGCGGCAAGAGTCACTGTATGACCCTGAATTACAGACATGGCAGTAGTACAGGCACATTCAGAGTTCTGCCTACACAGAAACACCTCCATAAAAAATGGCGGTGGCACCGTGACCACCGCATCTGTAATTCCGGCACCGTGGACCAGGTATTAAACAGTCGCAGGTGAGCAGCAACAGGCCTGAGGTGTACAAAACCAGCAGGACCACACCCACACCCAACCCACCTCCCAACACAACCATGCTGGCAGTCGCTGTAGCAGCAATTGGCCTGAGAACCTGCAAGGAGCTATTGAGGATGAAGCAGCTGAGAGGCAGAGGCTGTGGTGTAGGTGCAGGAGGCGAATGAGGAACCAGTTGGCCATGCCTAACCTCAGTGTCCTGCAGGTTGCACCCCACAGGCAGCCAGCAATACGCTGCATCAGGGCCTCGCCCTGGAACCTAACCCCAAGTAAAATACACACCTTGTACCAGCTTGACAGGGAGACCATAATATCAATAGTCACCCTCATTAATGATGACATCAGCAGCATGGTAATCATACGGACTGCAATCCCCCCCTTGCTGAAGGTAGTGTCGGTAATGCACTTCCTTGCAACTGGCACATACCAGCACACCGTGGGTGAGCTGCACGGGCTGTCACAACCCTGTTTTTCTAGGGTCTTGTTCCAGGTACCAGATGCACTGCTGCGCCATGTGTCAGACCACATTACCCTATCCAGAACCCCTGCCCAGGTCAATGCCACCAAAGTGACCTTCCATGCCCTTGCAGGCATGCCCAATTGCATAGGTGCGTGAGATTGCACCCATGTGGAGTTGGTGGCCAGACATGCCATTAAGGCAGTGTATAGAAATCGCAAACAATTCCACTCCCTCAACTTGCAAAAGGTATGTGATGCTGAACACCTCATCACCCATTGCTGTACACGTTTTCCGGGATCCACATATAACTCTATGGTCTTACGGAACTCCACGTTGCCAGGGTACATGGCACGTCACATCAGAGAGTGCACCTGGCTGTTGGGTGAGTAGACCGACCAATGCATGACCCCTGTGTACTTGGGGCGTGGGGGGTAAATAGGCACTCACCATAGTGCGCCTGGCTGTTGGAGGAGTAGACTGACTAATGCATGACTTTGCATATTGGGGCGTGGGGGGAGTAAATAGGCACTCACCAGAGTGCACTTGGCTTACCAATGCATGCGGTCCATGACAGGTTCCTATGTCACAGGAATCCATGTACCGGCTAATAGAAAGTCCCCCTAACCATGGAGTGCCACACTACGCAATGGTGACAAATACATGGGAGTATTTTCACCAGTGAAAAAGTAGCAGGTGCTCCCATGTGCGCACTGCCTACTGCGCCCGCTGCGCACAGCAGTGTCTGGCCTCTTGCATGCTGCGGGTGCGGAATGCAGATTGTTAGCACCATACAAGGCATGAGGCTCCCAGCAGACAGACAAACACACTTGCTTACATTGAAAGGAATAAGACATGTAGTCGCATCGAAGGCAATATCATGACTGCAGACATTGAGCCGGCCAAACAGTCTTAGATGGAATGAGTGACCAAACATTAGAATATTGAAACGTAGTCACATGCAACATTGTAAAAATCCATTGAGTCATCTGTGGCATGTACTATGGTGTGTGCTAATTACATCCTGGAAATGTGTACATGCTCTCATCGCTGACATGAAATTTACACCACAAACATTCAATCACCATTCTGTCACTCCCATGTAGGTGATGCCGGAAACCCCCTCACGCTATGGCTGATGACACCCATTAGACACCCACAGAACAGGCATGAGGAGGCCTACAACCGGGCACACATCTGTACACGGGGCATCATAGAACAGACTTTTGGACTGCTCAAGGCCAGGTTCTGCTGCCTCAGCAGATCCGGCAGGGCACTAAATTATAGCCCCATGAAGGTTTTCAAAATTGTCCTGGCATGTGCCATGCTGCACAATATGTGTATTCGACGGAACACTGCACTGCCCCCGGACATGGACCCTGAAGATGAGGAGGATGGGGATGACGACGATGATGGGATGGCAGTGCGACCCCGGCAGGATACCATGGATGGTCAACATGCACGGGATGCACTCATTCACATTTTTTTTGTAACAGTCCTCACAAGCACATGGTGCACACTTTCTGACACGTAATTTCTAACACTTCGATTAAATAATTAATACTCATGCAGAAAAAGAATGTCCAGTCGTGATTGATATGCACAACCCACTGTATTATAATGAAGACAATTGAAAACAGGTGCAACAATACCCTCCCAAACGTACCTTCCCATCTCCCAGGCCGAACAATCTATCCCAACTATGGTCCTCCCTCCCACTCCCAAACGTACTCTCCCACCTCCCAGGCCCCAACTATCTATCCCAACTATGGACTCCCTCACACTCCCAAACCTACCCTCCCACCTCCCACTCCCCAACTATTCACATGTGGAGCAAGTGTACATGTTTCGGCACTTCTTTCTGCCACGCTTGGCAGCATGTTTGTCTTTCTGAGAGAAGCCAGACAGGCGCATATATCTCCTCCTGGCGCTGCCTTCCTGGAAGCTTGTAGGCGTGGTGCTGGTGGAGGGCACAGGCGTGTTTTCAGGCGATAGTCGGGACATGATAGCCTGTAGACCCCGTGCCTTTGTCTCTGCAATGTTAGACTGCACACTATTGCCCTCATGGACCCTGCAAGTCATGTGGACAGTGGCACAGTTAGAACACCCAATGGCACGGGCAACCCGCTGTCCAATCATGGGCGTAGGACATGGACAAATCCCCCCCACAATTTTAAGTGGGGGGGGGCGATATAATGCCTTTTATCCCCCCAGAATATGTAACTATTGTCGTGCACAGTGAAGTGCACTGTGTCTCTGCACTGTCTGCAGTTGCATCATGCAGCGTGTAAAAATACGTCTGCAGGCTGCAGCCATCATCGTGCAAAAGTACAAGTTCTGCAGACTGTCTGCAGGCTAAAAGTATTTCTGCTCACACAACACTGGAAATCGTGTCCATGGCTGGAAACAAATGTCTTCACCCACCCCTCTCCCTTCCCCTGCTGCCCCCCCACCCCCAGTCTGATTCACAGTAATATGATGGAGGACTGAAGGGAGGCACCTTACCCCTCATCTGTGTGTACAGTGCATGCATACTCGAAGCCCTTTCATGAAGCAATTGCTAGTGCGGCCTGAAGGTAAGTACAAAGGCAAATGTGTGTGTGCCTGTCTCTGTGAGAGAGAAAGTGATACTGTTCATGTGCAAGTGCTATAATGGTGTATGAATGTGCGATGTGAGCAGGGTCGAACTGGGCCATAAAATTGTCCTAGGCACCAATGAAAAAGTAGGCCACCGTTGCAAATTGCTATTCATTCCTTTTGTGACACGGTTTGAATATTAACCAAGGAGGAGTTTTTTGATAACGTGTGATGCAAATTGTGCATTTTAAAGAATATTTATTCAGCAACACTGGTTAAAACTACTAGCTGCAGCGTGAATAAACTCATATACTGGCCCAAATTGGCCACAAAAGTGGCCCATTTTGACCAACAACTGGCTCACACCAGCATTTTGTATTTTTGGTTCGGTCATGGGCCTATTGCCCTATAGGTCACTCCTGGCCTGGATGGGAGCATATGTGTGTGTTCAAGTGTGAGTTTGTGTTAGAGTATTTGTGTGGGAGCCTGTGTGATTATGAATTCTCAAGTGAGATTTAGGGGGTCATTCCGAGTATGGCAGTAGGGGGTTAATGGCACCGGTAAGGATGCCAGTGCCGTTAACCCCCTAACACCGCATTCCGAGGTCCTTTAGCGGGTCCCACTAGGGCCGGCTGGTTTTACCAGCTGCACTTAGCGGGACCCGTTAAGGGACCATGGAGCTAATAACATGCACGCAATTTGCGGGCCCGTTTTTAGCTCCTTCCTCATTCCCATTGAGCCCTATGGGGGCTCAAATGGGAAAGGGGAATGGTTTTCGAAATGGGGGCTTACCAGGTCTGCATAGGTCGGAATGTCCCGGTAAGTCCCCATTCCGACTACCCGGACCCGATTTTGGAGGCAGCCATGGTGCTAATAGCACCATGGCTGCCTCCAAACTCGGAATGACCCCCCTATTCTGCGTGGGGATGTTGTGTTTGTGATGTGATGAAAAGAAATAGGGTATTGCGGGCTGTGATGGAAGGAGCTGGTGCATGGCCATTTTGCGAGAGGATGGTGATTGATAAATATGGACAAGCATTGATCTTTTTTTTAATGTGACATGGCAATATTATTGCCATTATGGGAAATGGCAGCATGACTGTTCTTAAGGGTTTTATCGCCTATGTTGGCATAGCTTGCATGAACATATTTTTATACAATAGCCTGGCAATGTGGCTGCCATTATGGGCCAAGCCAACATATGTTTGCTTACATGTAGGTACTTATCTGTGTTGGCACAGCCTGCATGGGCCTGTCTTGATGCTGTGTCATTGCAATATTACTGTTAATCTCACCTGATCTCCGCGGGGCGTTGGGGTACGGTTGGGGCCCTCCCTGGAGTTGGCTCCCATGGATCCGGTTCTACCCTCAGCTGCTGTAGGGTGGACTGCTCTGGTCGCTGGCAAAGCCCATTGGAGAAGGTGAGAGGCAGTGAAAATGCGGCGGTTGGATTGCGATCCCCCTCGAACTCCTCTTGCCAAAATGAGAGAAGCATGCGTTTCCCCATAAACTCTCACCTGTTGTTTAGTAAAGATGAGCTCTCCGTCCTGCTTCTCTTCAGCAGGGTTGCTGTAGATAGACCTAGTTGCTTCACTGGTCCGTATACGTGATGGCCCTGACCGCCTGCAACCAATCTCCTTTCTGAGGTAAATGTTCGTAATAATGATTATTGTTCGTATGTGTTTGCAATGTCTTTTCCAACGGTTCTGGCTTGTAATTCTAATAATGTCTTTCCTTTTCCCAACAGATGTGAAGATGGCCCCGCAGAGTCGCAGTGTTGGGAACAAGCCTGCACGGTGCCAGAAGGGTGAAGGAGCGGCCCCACTGGCGGGTAAGTTGGGTTTTTAGGTAAAACGCAAGGCTTAGGTATTGCACGGCTAAGCGTTAAGTGTTTATGCAGTTTCTAACCTTGTGCGTTCCTTTTCTCTTGCAGGGGTAATCTGGCGTCGACTGGTGGAGAGCGGCGGTCCGAAAACCTGACAGCGGCTGGTAGATGGAAGATCCCTGAAGATCTTGGATGAGAAGAAGACTCCCGCGTAGGTGCGCGGACAGGTGAGGACGTGACGAGCTGCAGGCGGTGGATTTGCAGGAACAGGTAAGGTGCGCACTGCGTTGAGAGCAATGGTATGGCTGGATTCAGATGATATGCGCGCGGTACTGTGAGTGATGGTAGGGCTGGATTCAGGTAAGGTGCGCGTAGAGTTGGGAGCGATGGTATGGCTGGATTCAGATGAGATGCGCGCTGTGCTGTGAGCGATGGTATGGCTGGATTCAGCCAAGGTGCGCGCGGCGCTGTGAGCAATGATATGGCTGGATTCAGGTAAAATGCGTGCGTTACAGATGATGTCCAGGTCCAGCGTGCAGAGCTGGATGCAGGTAAGAGCTGCAGACGGCGGTGAGCGTTACGCTTCCCAGAGCAGATTAACGCGAAGCCTGGCTCCAGCCACTCCCCTTTAGCCCCGCCTTGTGGCCCCACCTCTCCACTTTAAAGGATGAAAGTGTTGGCCCTGGGTTGGTGGCCATGACAGTTACTGGCATTATGGGCAAAGCCAAAATGAGTGTTCCTACATGGGTAAATGTTACACAACCTGCATGCACATGTTTACAGTGGCAGCATGGGCATACTTTCTTCATGTGTCATGACAATAATACTGGCATGTTTGGCAAAGACAAAGTGGGTGTTCTTAAGAGGGACAATGGCCTATAATCTGCATGGACATGTTTATAATGGCATGATAATATTACTGGCATTATTGGCAAAGGCATCATGAGGGTTCTTCCATGGAGATACTGGCCACTAGTGCCACAGTCAACATTGAGGGCCTCATTACAAGAAGGGCGTAATGGGTTTAACAGCGCCGGTAATGGTGCCGGCGCCGTTAAACCCATTCCGCCCTATTACGAGGTTCCGTCGGGGGACCCGCTCTGGATGTCTGGTGTTACCAGATGTCCATAGCGGGTCCCGCAAGGGGACCAGGGAGCTAACAACGGGCCCGTTATTAACGGGCCCGCTGTTAGCTCCCTGCCCATTCCCATTGAGCCCTATGGGGGCTCGAATGGGAATGGGGAAGGACCGGGTCCGGGTTCCCTGAAGGAGGAAATACCGGGCCCTCCAAAGTCAGAATGGCCCGGTATTTCCCCATTCAGGGAACCCCGACACGATTTTGGAGGCAGCCATGCCCTTATTAAGGGCATGGCTACCTCCAAAGTCGTAATGACACCCTGACACTTTTTTATCCAGTAACATAGCAGTATTGAGGTATTATGTGAAAAGGCAATTTGAGTTTTATTAGATAAGGATATTGATTAGCACAACTAAAATGTGGCAACAACATTATGGACCAATCCATCATAAGTATTCTTACATGGGAGTACTAACATATGTGGGAATACTGCCATATATGAGTCCGGCCATTGTGAACTTTTCTTCTTACAGGGGCATTACTGGCATTATGGGCAATACCGACATGAGTGTGTACTTATTTTTGGAATACTGGCGTATATTGAAACATAGAGATTGAAAATGTCTTTTGACACTAGCAGAATACTGGATATAATGTGTGCAGAAGGATCCGGAAATGCAGTGAACAAAACTCTTGTGTACTGTTGGTAACCTAGCATCCAATGTTTGTATTGTATTCATGTGATACCCCACACAACCAATTGTATGTTTTATAGGTATTTACCCATTATTTCAAAAAAGCTCTGCCATAAAATGAACAATTGTAATCTTTTATTTAAAAGAATAAAATCTATTTATCCCTCCAATCTCCCATTGCTTGGTTTTGAAAGCCCTCACAATGGTTGGTTGCTCACACACTTCCATGCGAAATATGTATTCCCGTCAAAATGAATACATTCATTCACCTGCAGACTCTTGTGTTATCATTCATTAGCACTATCAATGGACGCGACAGCCAAAGAGTGTGCTTGGACATGGGCTTTATCCATTTTAGCCAGCCCACTTTCTTAGTTGGCCAACAGCATATGCTCACTATCCATCTCCCCTGCTTTCCCCTGTTTTTCCTACCCTTCTAGATCTGGAATTAATGGAACTAAATGAATCAAAATGCATATGTCTGCTTGCTTACTCCACCCTTGCTCCCGACCCACATTAACTCAAGCACTGTGACTGCCATTGTAACAGAAGAACAAGTTACTTCTTACCTGGTAATGTTCTTTCGACGGGATGTTCCTTCCGACGTATTCCTTATCTTTGATAATACGTTTCCAGCTTGCTGGCCTCGGAATTTTTTTCTGTAGAGGGCGCTGAGCGTCGACGTCCGCCGAGTCGATGTCCCTCGACGGCCACCGTATCGGCGCCGACGTCATCATGCCCATAAATAGCCACGCGCTGCGTCCGTTGCTCAGTTCTGTTTTGTAGCATAAGAAAAGTCATGCCTGAATTGGTTATTGATCTTGAAGGAGCGTAAGCTGCAACCACAAGGGAAGTATCACTGCGGGGATGGTTGGGAGGGGCGATAAGGAATACGTCAGAGGAACATCCCGTCGAAAGAACGTTACCAGGTAAGAAGTAACTTGTTCTTCGAAGGGATTTTGTCCTCCGACGTATTCCTTATCTTTGATAGACTCCCATAGCAGTGGCATGTAATTGGAGGTGGGAGTGAGAATGTTATGCATCCCTTTAGGGATGGACCGAATGTAATACGGCCTTGCCAAATCTGGTCTGTTGAGCAGTGGAGGAATCCAGATTGTAACATTTTGTGAATGTATGTGCGGACGACCATGTGGCAGCCGCACATATGTCTCGGACCGGTACCCCTCTTTGGAGAGCCGAAGAGGCTGCGATACCCCTGGTTGAATGAGCCCTGAGATTTTGGGGTGGCTCTTTCCCTGCCAGTTTGTAACATTCCAGGATGGCCAAAATAATCCACCTGGAGATGGTTTGTTTTGTTATGGGTAGTCCCAACTTGTGACCTGAGTATCCTACAAACAGTTGGTCTGCTTGCCTGATCCTAGCCATTCTGCTGATGTAAAAGCTGAGAGCTCGCCTTGGGTCCAGCCTATGTAGCCTTTCCTCCTCTTTCCCCGGATGGGGAGGAGGGTAGAACGAAGGTAAGGTAATTTTCTGAGTAATATGAAATTCAGAAACCACCTTTGGGAGGAAATTAGGCTTCACATGTAGGACAACTTTGTCCTTGTGGAAGATTGTATGTGGGGGTTTACAGGAGAGAGCTTGTAGCTCGCTCACCCTCCTAGCAGATGTTAGTGCTACCAATAGGACAGTTTTAAGCGTGAGAAATCTCAGCGCGCAAGAGTGAAGTGGTTCAAATGGAGTGCCCATTAGGAAGTTTAAGACTAAATTTAAGTCCCATAAGGGAACCTGGAATGGTTTCGGAGGGTAAACATTAGTTAATCCCTTGAGAAATTGTACCACTAGAGGAAGTTTGAAATACAATGGTTCCTCTGCAGTGCGCTTGACGATAGAAAGCGCTGCGAGATAGCCTTTTACAGTGCTGTCACGTCCCCGGTCCTGCCCTCCTCCCGTCACTCACCAGGCACCATTCGTTCCCATACCCACCACCCACACCAACGGGGAAGACACGGCAGGCGGGATGTCCGAGGGGGCAGATCCTCCTCTTTCCGCCCATTTCCGTGCTGGCGCTTGCCATGGCGTCTCGTACATGCCCGACGGCTCCGGCGTCCGCGGCTCCAGTTTCCACGCACGGGGGAACCTGATCGCGTCTCGCTCAGACGATCACGTGACTGGTCACGGGATCGCCTGTAGCCGACGCTGGCGTCCACATCGGACGAACACCAATCACTGATGGCGTCCGTCCATCACGTGACGCCTCTGTGCGGTCACGTGCCCTGTCACGTGATCTACCTTACATTCAAATAGAGCTGAGAGGAAACACTCAGTGCTTCACAGCTGTTTCCACCAGAGACCTGTTCGGCATTACCCTCGTTCTTCTTGTAACTCTTTGGAACCCGACCACGGACCGCTACTTGGACTTGTCTTGGATTGCCCTTCTTGTTTCGACGCATCTTCTGGACCCTTGGAACTCTTGACCACCCTTTTTCTGGACCTGGAATTGCTCTGGATTACCCTTCTGTTTTGGCGAACTTCTACCCACGCTCCTGGCGATCACGTTTTGTCTCCTGAGTCATTTGGGGTTCACCACCTGGACCTTGGATGGACTTGCTATCTGGTCACGCTCTGGCTATCGGTGTGAGTTGGAGGAAGTACTGTACATCCCAGCCTGCTGTCGGTCTTCCCTCGTTGTCTGTTCAGGCTTACTACCTGTCCTATCATCCCCAGGGTAAGCTGTGCCATTTTTTGTTCCTTGTTTGCTTGCACTGCCATTATTGTTCATAGTATACCTGAACCTAACCTTTGCCTTACAGCACTCAGGGGTCCTTCCGGTGTTCCGGGTATCCGATTGACGACGCCACTCATCACCTGGGGCCTCAAAGATTGCTAGGGCAGTATTCTTTACCTGCTCGAGCGGTACTTGGGGACGGAGGTAGTTTATAGCTGCACGACCATCAAGGCGGATCACCAGGATCAGAACAGACTGTGAAGCCGATTGGTCGTCCAGCTATGGACACCTCAGCCGGGGACCCCGTGACGGCTCTAATGCAGGCAGTGACAGCACTCAGGGTAGACATGGCTACCGCTACTGCAACCCTACACGCTGATATGACCGCTGATATGACCGCTGCCACCACCGCATTACACCACCGCCTCGACACGGTACTAAGTACACGCCATCCCTTACCTGCAGAAGCCGAATTCGACGAACCTATTCCTCCCCAAAACCCTCCTCCTATCATACCCCCTTCCTTCCCGGCCGCTCCTGTGGTGATCCAAAACCCTTTCCCCTTGGCTACTCCCGAGCGATACCAGGGCGACCCAAAGAAATACCGTACTTTCGTCAATCACTGTAAGCTCCATTTCATGTGTCGCCCTCAGGCTTTCCCCGATTCCGTATCAAAAGCAGCCTTTCTTCTCTCCCATCTATCAGGGGTAGCCGCCACATGGGCCAATCCATTGCTGGAAAACAACCACCCTGCGTTGTACGATTTTGAATTGCTGACCCAAGAGATGGCAAAAGTATTTGACACCAGGCACAAAGCGCAGTCTAGGGACATGGAATTCCTAGATCTCACACAGGGTCGCTCAACCCTCATAGAGTACATCACCCGGTTCAATCAGCTGTCTGCGGAGACCTCCTGGCCAGAAAATAAAAAGGCTGTGGTATATTACCGGGGTTTATCTGGGGCCATGAAAGACGCCTTGTCCGTGGTGCCTACGCTTCCCATAGCATATGCTGATTTGGTGGACTTAACATTGCAAGTCGATGCCAGACGATCGGAGCGACGCGGAGAAGGTTCATCCTCGTTTCCACTCCCATCCACGGCCGTTGCCACCCCCGAACCCATGCAGATAGGCGGGATCCGCAGCCCTATCTCTCACGTTGAACGAGAGCGCAGGAGAACGGACAATGCCTGTTTTTACTGCGGTCTTAACGGCCATTTCATAAAAGAGTGTCCTCGCCGTCCAAAAAACAGAAACCCGGGTTTTCAGAAGGCTCGCCCCTAAGATCAGAGGTGGGTGCGAGTACTATCCGGAATACCTCTGAACCTACCTTTGGTCCTGTATGACCCATTATAGTACAGGCCTTTCTGAACCATGCTACTGGTTCTCACGCCGTGTCAATAGTGATAGACTCAGGTGCTACAGGCTGCTTCATCGACATAGCCTTGGCCGGTTCATTGAACCTGCCTTTGGTCACGAAAGAGTGTCCCGAACCGGTCCAGGCGGTGGATGGTACGTCTCTTACCTCTGGCCCGATCCGGCAACAGACCGCTCCCTTAGAGCTGGTTGTTCAGGAAAACCACAAAGAGACGATATCATTCGATCTCATCTCTACCCCTCAGTTCGGAGTAATATTAGGCATTCCTTGGCTAAGACTGCACAATCCCCTCATCAACTGGGGGACGGGTCAGGTTTCATTCGAATCCGAAACATGCCAACACTACTGCCTCCTGGCAACACCTCAGTTCTCTAGTCCAGCGGGCATCCTGGGAAGCGTCACGTCCATAGCTATAGGGGACAATACAGACCATCATGATACGCACACAGTAGGGGCTGTCACGGGTGGGATACCTGCTGTTTACCGCGATTTCCAGGCGGTATTCGATAAGGGTTCAGCAGAAGGCCTACCCCCGCATCGACCTTACGACTGTCCTATCGACCTGATACCTGGCGCATCTATCCCGAAGGGTCGTATCTACTCCCTTACTCAGGTGGAAGAGCGGACCTTGCAGGAGTATGTCCAACAGGCTTTACGGCTGGGACATATTCGTCCATCGACTTCTCCGGCTGCAAGCCCTATATTCTTCGTTCCAAAGAAGGAAGGGGACCTCCGTCCCTGTGTCGATTATAGGCGCTTGAACGCCGTCACAGTAAAGAACCGCTACCCCATACCTCTGATCACTCCCTTGCGGGACAAGCTCACCCATGCCACAATATACACCAAACTAGACCTTCGCGGGGTGTACAACCTTATACGCATGCGTGACGGTGATGAATGGAAAACGGCCTTCTGCTCACGACAAGGCCTATTTGAGTATACTGTAATGCCTTTTGGCCTGTGTAACGCCCCGGCTACCTTCCAACACTTTATGGACGATGTTTTTAACGACATCTTGAATACCTATGTGATTGTTTACCTAGATGACATTCTAGTGTTCTCCACTTCCCTTGATGAACACATAAAACATGTCAGAGAAGTACTGTCGCGACTACAAAGCAACGCCCTTTACGCCAAACCCGAGAAATGTACGTTCCATGCATATCAAATCGAATTCCTGGGGTTCCATATCACGCCCAAGGGACTCTCTATGAATCAATCCAAGGTACGGGCGATTGACGAATGGCCCACTCCGACCAATCTCAAGCAGCTGCAGTCGTTCCTAGGATTCGCGAACTTCTACCGGAGATTCATATCAGGGTTTTCTTCGGTTGCGGCTCCACTTACGGCACTCACTAGCCCTTCTGTCCCCTATGTATGGTCCACTACGCAGCAATCTGCTTTTGACGTACTGAAAACCCTGTTCACCTCCGCTCTGGTATTACAACACCCTGATCCCGACCTTCCGTATATTCTGGAAGCAGATGCCTCGTCCTATGCATTAGGTGCGGTGTTATCCCAGACCTGTCCTACCACCAACCGTTTGCATCCGGTAGCATTCCACTCCCGCAAGTTCACGACTACCGAACTACACTACACGGTTACAGAAAAGGAACTACTGGCTATTAAGGATGCACTACAGGTCTGGAGACACCACCTTCTAGGTGCCAAACATCCAACCACAGTGTTCTCCGACCATAAAAATCTCCAGGACCTTGCTTCCTTGAAGTGCACCAACAGTCGCCAGGTTAGGTGGCATCTGTTCTTTGCCGCCTATGATTTTGTGGTCAAACACAGGCCCGGTGTTGGGCACGGTAAAGCCGATGCCCTGTCCCGTTCACCTGGGGGGGAGACCCTTCCCTTTTTCCCGGACACTCTGTTGGGAAAGAATCACGTTATCTGTCTATGCACACCAACACCCTCCTTGTTGTCCACTATCCGCCAATGGGCCTCTCGGTATCCGCAATCATTGGCGGAATGGGACCCAGTCATGCAAGATGGGTTACCTTTCGTTCAGGGGGGTAAACTCCTTCTACCCACAAGTGAAACCCGGAACCAAGCGTTGACCTGGTCCCACGACGCTGCCGTCAACGGTCACCCCGGACAGCTCCGCACCTTGGATCTCCTTAAGCGTTGGTGCTGGTGGCCTACGATGAAGCGTGACGTACGGGACTATGTAAACACCTGTGCGGTGTGTGCCCAGGGCAAATCGCGCAGGGGTCGGCCTTTGGGTCTGCTCCTTCCTCTCCCAATCCCTCCACGACCTTGGCATACGATCTCCATGGATCTGGTCACTGATCTCCCCCGCACTCATGGGTTTGACACTATTTGGGTCATAGTCGACTCGTATACCAAGTTTGCCCGTTTTATACCCTGTAAGGGAATTCCCTCAGCCCCTGTCTTGGCCAAACATTTCTTCAAACATGTATTCTGCCTTTTCGGATTGCCCCAGGTGTTGGTCTCTGACCGTGGTTCCCAGTTCACCTCCCGCTTTTGGCGGGCCCTAACGGCTCTGTTGGGCATAGATGCCCGGTTTTCCTCTTCGTATCACCCGGAGAGTGACGGTCAGACCGAAAGGGTCAACCAAACGATGGAACAGTATCTACGCTGCCTCACACTTCAATACCAGGACACATGGCTCAATCTGCTACAAACTGCGGAGTTTGCCTACAACAATGCTCTGCACTCGGCTACCGGTTACTCACCTTTCTTTTCACTCTACGGTCAGCATCCTCGTGCCCTCCCCATTCCAGACTATTCCTCTTCCGACACCCCGGCCGCATCGGCTTGTGCCCGAGACATTGTATCTGTGCACGCTCAGACCTTGGTCCACTTACGTGAGGCGCAGGCTTCTATGAAGGCGGCTGCTGACAAAAAGAGGGCTGTTCCGCCCGTTTACGGGGTGGGGGATAGGGTTTGGTTGTCCACTCGTCATCTACATATCCCTGGCTGCCGCAAGCTGTTGCCTCGTTTTGTGGGCCCTTATGAAGTAGTCAAGGTTCTGAACCCGGTGGTGTTGCGCCTGGCGGTTCCCCCCGCCTGGCGGATCCACCCGGTATTCCACGTTTCTCTCCTTAAGCCTTGCCCTGGCCCTACCCGCTTGGTTTCTCCTCCTGCTCCCGTCTCTGTCTCTTCTCCCGATGTGTTTGAGGTCCGGGCTATTTTGGGTTCTCGCATTCATCGGGGTGTCCTGCAGTACTTGGTGGACTGGTTGGGTTATGGCCCAGAGGATCGTTCGTGGGTGGCTTCCCGGGATGTTCATGCCCCCCGTTTGTTGGCCCGGTTTCACTGTGATAATCCCGTGAGCCCACGCGGTCGTGGGCCTTTGGGGGGGGCTCTGTCACGTCCCCGGTCCTGCCCTCCTCCCGTCACTCACCAGGCACCATTCGTTCCCATACCCACCACCCACACCAACGGGGAAGACACGGCAGGCGGGATGTCCGAGGGGGCAGATCCTCCTCTTTCCGCCCATTTCCGTGCTGGCGCTTGCCATGGCGTCTCGTACATGCCCGACGGCTCCGGCGTCGGCGGCTCCAGTTTCCACGCACGGGGGAACCTGATCGCGTCTCGCTCAGACGATCACGTGACTGGTCACGGGATCGCCTGTAGCCGACGCTGGCGTCCACATCGGACGAACACCAATCACTGATGGCGTCCGTCCATCACGTGACGCCTCTGTGCAGTCACGTGCCCTGTCACGTGATCTACCTTACATTCAAATAGAGCTGAGAGGAAACACTCAGTGCTTCACAGCTGTTTCCACCAGAGACCTGTTCGGCATTACCCTCGTTCTTCTTGTAACTCTTTGGAACCCGACCACGGACCGCTACTTGGACTTGTCTTGGATTGCCCTTCTTGTTTCGACGCATCTTCTGGACCCTTGGAACTCTTGACCACCCTTTTTCTGGCCCTGGAATTGCTCTGGATTACCCTTCTGTTTTGGCGAACTTCTACCCACGCTCCTGGCGATCACGTTTTGTCTCCTGAGTCATTTGGGGTTCACCACCTGGACCTTGGATGGACTTGCTATCTGGTCACGCTCTGGCTATCGGTGTGAGTTGGAGGAAGTACTGTACATCCCAGCCTGCTGTCGGTCTTCCCTCGCTGTCTGTTCAGGCTTACTACCTGTCCTATCATCCCCAGGGTAAGCTCTGCCATTTTTTGTTCCTTGTTTGCTTGCACTGCCATTATTGTTCATAGTATACCTGAACCTAATCTTTGCCTTACAGCACTCAGGGGTCCTTCCGGTGTTCCGGGTATCCGATTGACGACGCCACTCATCACCTGTGGCCTCAAAGATTGCTAGGGCAGTATTCTTTACCTGCTCGAGCGGTACTTGGGGACGGAGGTAGTTTATAGCTGCACGACCATCAAGGCGGATCACCAGGATCAGAACAAGTGCCAACTTGAAGGCCTGAGTTTGCCGAGTAGAAACGATAACACTGCTGGTGTACCACATGAAAAAGGGTCGATATTCTCTTCCCTACACCAGCTGCAAAAAATTTTCCAACGACAGCGGTATAAAGACTTTGTTGCTGGCCTTCTGGCCGAAAGCAACACCTCCATGACGTCATCAGGGAGATCCCAATCCTTGTACCTCATCTTTTCAGAAGCCAAGCGTGTAGGTTGAGGGTTCTGGTGTCTGGATGGAGAACCTGACCTCCCTTCTGCGAGAGAAGATTCTCTTTGAGTGGAAGACAGATTGGAGGACAGATGGACATATCTAGAAGGTCCGGGTACCACGTTCTCCTGGCCCAATCCGGGGCAATCAGGATCATGGTTTTCCGGAATCTTCTCAACCTCCTGATCATTTGAGGAATAACAGGGACTGGTGGGAATGCGTAAAGGAGTGGAAACTCCCAGTCCACTACGAACGCGTCTCCTAGAGTACCTCTCGGGGGAAATTCCCTTGAACAGAACAGATCGCACTTCCTGTTGGTGCTTGTGGCGAACAGATCCACCTGAGGGGTTCCCCAAAGGGCAAGGATCTCTTCAAGGACTTCCTGAGCTAGCTCCCACTCGTGGGAGACTGTGCTCTGCCTGCTCAGAGCGTCCGTTGTCAAGTTCTTCTCTCTGGCTAGGTGGACTGCCGATAGAGAGATTCCTCTTGGATTGCCCAAAACCAGAGCTGCATCGCCTCTCTGCACAGTGGCAGTGATCCTACGCCTCCTCTTTTGTTGAGGTAGTACATAGCCACCGTGTTGTCTGTCATTATCTGGACATTTCTCCCCTGTACTGATGGCAGGAAAGCTTTCAGTGCTAGTCTGATCGCTCTCAGCTCCAATAGGTTGATGTGTAGTCTGGACTCCGATGGAGACCAACGACCGCTGATGGTCAAGTCGTTGGCATGGGCTCCCCACCCCGTGAGTGAGGCGTCTGTGACTACTGTTATCTCCGGCCATGGTTGCCAAAACAGTTCTCCTTTCAAGATGTTCTCTGGATAGGCCCACCATTGAAGGTCGCGGGGTACCTTGTCCGGAATCCGGAGGAGATCTGTCATTCTCCATGAGAATTGCGACCACTGACTTCTCAGTGCCCACTGAAGAGATCTCATTCCCAGGCGGGCCTCTGGCACAAGGAAGATGCAGGATGCCATGAGGCCTAGCAACCTCAAAAAGTCGAAGGCTGGGAGACGTTGGGCATTTTGAAACTTGGTGACCATCTGTCGAATATCTTGAGCCCTCACCTCTGGTGGCGAGGCTTTTCCCAGGGAAGTGTCCAGGACCGCTCCAATGAACTGGAGTCTCTGTGATGGCATCATCTGTGACTTCTTTAAATTAAGGGAGAAGCCCAGTTTGTGAAGGAAGTGGCAGACATAATCTAGCTGGGCCTGGGCCTGTTCCGAAGATACAGCCCTGATCAGCCAATCGTCCAGGTAGGGGTAGACGTGGATCCCTTCCCTCCTTAGACTCGCCGCCACTACCGCGATCAGCTTGGTGAAGACCCTCGGGGCGGAGGTCAGCCCAAATGGCAGAACTCGTAATTGATAATGAGAGTTGCCAATTGCGAACCTCAGGTATTTCCTGTGTTTGAGATGGATTGGCACATGGAAATAAGCATCCTGAAGGTCCAGAGATACCAGCCAGTCCTGGAGCTGGAAGGCCTGAAGGATCTGAGAGAGAGTTACCATCTTGAACTTGTCCTTCCTGAGGAACTTGTTCAATTCTCTTAAGTCCAGGATGGGTCTCAGTCCTCCGTCCTTCTTTGGTATTAGAAAGTAGGGGGAGTACCAGCCCTTGTTCCTGTCCGCTACAGATACCGGTTCTATGGCACCTTTCTCTAGCAGGTCTATAATTTCCTGCAAGAGGAGCGGATCTGGAACATTTAGAGAGCTGTTCCCCGGTGGATGACTCTGAGGAATGTGTAGAAAGGGTAGGCAGTAACCCTGGGCAACTGTCTCCAATGCCCAAGCATCTGACGTTATAGCCTGCCATTCCGTCAGATGGTGAGTTAACCTGCCCCCTACAGGTGTATTGTGTGGGAAGGCCTCAGAGTGGTTTGGGGGCGGCTGATGCAGATGCCGAGGGTAAAGAGGCACCTGCTGCTGCTGCGGTCTTAGTACTTTTGACCCGTCCACCTCGGGTGGATCTCCTTTGGCCTCTTTGAGCCGGCTGTCCTCTGCCTTTCCCGAATGCGGAATAATAGCGAAAGGACTTTCCTCTCCCAGAGGTTCCTGAGGGGCGAAAAGGAGTTTGGCGGATAGCAGCTCCTAAAGATTTTGCTGCTGCTTTAGAAGTCTGTAACTTTTCCAGACTGTCATAAAACTTTTTCCCGAATAGTGAAGAGCCGTCAAAGGGCATATTCAAAAGTCTGGCCTGTACATCTGGAGCAAAGCCAGACTTTTCGCAACCACGCATGCCTGCGGATTGTTGTACTTGCCGCCATGGCCCTGCTGATACTGTCA
Organism: Ambystoma mexicanum; assembly: GCF_040938575.1. NCBI lineage: Eukaryota > Metazoa > Chordata > Amphibia > Caudata > Ambystomatidae > Ambystoma > Ambystoma mexicanum. Next base: position 160,674,580 of record NC_090940.1, read on the forward strand.
GCGGAATCGATGCCAGTTTGAAGTGATTCGCACATAGCATCTTTGCCATCTTTAATAATGTTAAGGAAGGCTTCCTTTTCCTCTCCTTCGGGTATGCAGTCAGCCGCTGATGAAGCACACTCCCATAGTGTGTGACTGAACCTGGGGAGCGTACAGGTGGCGTTGATGGACTTCAATGCCATACTACAAGCAGAGAAGACTTTCTTCGCCATCGAATCGTACCTCTTGTCATCTCTATCCTGTGGAACAGTAGGGTAAGCGGTCCTACTGCTAGATGAAGTTGCTGCTTGAACCACCAGGCTCTCTGGGGTCGGATGTTTTGATAAGTATTCAGGGTCAGCAGCCGCTACCCTATACTTGGCTGACAATCTGTTATTGACCGCAGGGATAACTTCAGGAGTTTCCCAATTAGAGTAATTTTCCTCTGTAAGGCTGCATGGAAAGGGAACACGGGGTCCTCCTGTGGACCTTTGTCTAATATGTCTGTTAAGTCATCCTATTGAAAAACAGGTGAAGGCGCAGACCAACCCATAAATTCAATAATTTTTGCCATAAGGGTTCTATATGGTGTTTCGGCATGTTCCCCTGGGTCTGGTTTAACAAATTCCACTTCTGGGGAAGTGTCCAGCCCACTTGCCTCATGTAGTGACTCCTGTAGGTCCTTCAGCCTTCTTTCCTCAGAGGTGAAATCCTCTGAAATAGGCAGTGTGGTCCTCTGTAACCCAAATGTTTCCTGGTCAGAATCTTCCCCCTCTTCATAAATTGAAGATAGTCCAGGGTAGTCTGACCTCTGAAATGGTGTAAAACCCATCTCTAAGGCAGAAGGAGCCAAACTTGTCATGATTGGGCGAGAAAACGTCGATGTCATCGATGCCGATGTGACAGGCTTCGAAGGCACCGAGAACGGCGTCGAAAAAACTGGAAGGGGTCTCGAAGAACTCAAGAGGATCGGGATCCTACTCGAGGACATCAACAACGGTCTCGGCGTCGTGCCGGAGGCCCTTGGAATCACCGTAGACTGTGGAGTGGCCTTGGTCTTCTCTTTCATCGGCGTCGATGTCGGTGTCGACGATGGCGTCGAGTCGATCGACCGATGCATCGAGGAACCCTTCGACAACGGCGTCGATGGCGCTGATCCGTGCGACGAGGGAATCTTCGACGACGGCGTCGAAGATGGTGCCTTCTTACCCGATGGCTCGTGGCGCTCTCGGGTGGAAGGTTTCGCCGGGTGCTGCGACCCGCGGCTTTTTGATTTTTTGGTTTTTTCACCCAGGGTATCACCCTCAGCTGTCTTCGAGGGGGTCGAGGCCGCGTTCTCGAAGACACTTAACATTTTCTTTCTGAATTCCTCCCACTCAGCTTGAGAGCTGTGTTTAGTGGGACAGGAGACCCTTTCTGGGGACACTGAAGACGACGAGGAGGGGGATCTTCGACGTCTCTTTTTTGAGTGTCTTGATCTCGACGAATGATGGGAGCTACTTCGAGATCTAGAATGGGAATGTTTTCGACGGCGAGGAGACGAATGCCTCGACTCAGCTGAAGAAACCTTCGAGGAGGTTTTGACTGATTTACCTCTCTCGAGCTTCCGCTTGCGCTCCTTCAAGGCTTTCGCCGTCATGGACATGCAGTCCTCACACTCCGAACAATGCTGCTCAGATCCCAAGCACCACAAGCAGATCCTGTGTGGATTCGTATCGACATTTTTTTACCGCAGTCTCGACATTTCTTGAAGCCAGATCGCCGCATCGTCGGTTCTGATGAAGATGCCATTGAGAACGAGAAGGTATTATACGAGTAGATATATGTAGTTATCCTGACTGAACTGAGCAGCGACGTTCCGAGGCCCCACGAAGCGCGGAAAAACGGAACTGAGCAACGGACGCAGCGCGTGACTATTTATGGGCATGATGACGTCGGCGCCGATACGGTGGCCGTCGAGGGACATCGACTCGGCGGACGTCGACGCGCAGCGCCCTCTACAGAAAAAATTTCCGAGGCCAGCAAGCTGGAAACGTATTATCAAAGATGCAGGATTACGTCGGAGGACACAATCCATTCGAAAGGGGGATATTTATAAAGCTTCCATTGGATTCTCCAAGACAGCCACCTTTTTGTAGTTGTATTTGTTTTTGAAAAACTAGTTTGCACTTCAAACAAATTGGGTGATAGTGGTGATAAAGCATGCTTTGAAAGGCCATACTGGCAATAAAGAGCTCTGTGCTGCACCTGCCAAAAGCCCTCACTGCATTTGCGCCTTCATTCAGGTGGCGGGCCATTACTGGTTGGGACACACTGGGCCTCATTACAAGTATGGCGATAAGGCAACAACAGCACCGGTATCACTACCGGCACCGTTGCTACCATACCGCCATACTAGGAGTTCTGCTTGCGGGTGCCCTTGCAGCCACCAGATCTGACCTGGTGGCCGTACCTGCACTCGCGAGCAGAACAGGATGGTAGCACCGGTACCCTTATTAACGGTACCGGTTCTGCCACCCTCCCCATTCCCATTCAGCCCTATGGGGCCGAATGGGGAGTCCCTTATTACCGGCACCTGCGAATGGGCAATTACCGGGTCTGCCAAACTCAGCATGACCCTGTAATTGCCCATTCATAGGTGCCATAAAAAAAAGGATACCGGCGACAGCTGTGCCTGTACTACAGGCAGGTCTACCGCCAGCCTCGTAATGAGGCCCACTGGCTAGTCATGCTTTATTATGCCACCATTTTCTGCCTCAGTTGAACAATACAAACAGAAATATGAGCTAGAACATAGAATTGGATCAGCATAGGTACAGAAATATTTTAGGACCCTTTCCAAAATGTTTATGGTGGCCCACCCAATCAGAGTTGTGGAATTCTGGGCATTATTAGCTGTTTGTTGCCCATAATTATCCTCTGATGGACGGCTTTCTCCAATGTTAGTTCCATTCCCTCTGTGACTGTTTATTCTGTTTGTCCCCTCCAATTACACAATCCTGGCTCCCAACTCCTCTTCAATCCTTGCTTACAGCTCTCATTTTCTCCCCTTTCCCCTTCCCTCACACTCTGCCCGAACTGTTCTCTTTCCCATCACCAAGATCTTGGGCTAAATGATCTCTGCGCTGTTACTGGCACCATTCCCCCTCAAGCCATTTCACACTGCCTGCGTTTAACCCAAATGACTCTAGTCTTCTTCCTTGACCCACTGCCACTGCCTCTCACTTTACATGCACCATTCAAGAGGGGAGGGCAGCTCAACCTACTCTTTACTGTGCTATGCTCTCTGGTCTAATGCTGCTGGATTGCCCTGGTCATGCTGTAAATACACAGGCTCCTCTTGATGCAGAATACCAGTACTCCCAGTTGCCATGGCAACACTGCGCAGGTGGAACATACGGGCTCATTAAAACCACTTTTGGTTTTTTTTGGGCCAACACAACCACTTGGACAGTACTTTGAGACCCTTGGGAAGAAGCAATGGCAACCATTATGTGGCGTTCGTTCCTGGCCCATTTACACGTATGCAACACACAGGGCCATATTTTACCCGCTCCATATGCCGTCAGGGAGCGGGCACCGGCCCACCAAACCTTTCCCTAGGGAATCACTGCTTCTACAGGTAGAGGGAGACCTGAGTCAAGTTCATGAACCCAGTTGCTATGTAATGGGATGGAGACGCATGTAACAACCTGTATAGCAGTAGGGCAGCACACAGCAAGGCACACAACATGGACTGTTTGGCTGCTGGCCTGACCTGGTGGATTGTGTCATCTTACCATGAAAAGTCCCCAAGCTGTCCCCTGTCCCCCCAGATTGTATGCGTCTCCTATGCCCCAGCATCCAACTGCCTGATTGCTCTCCCTCTGAATGCGTGACTCTTCTAAGTGCTGCTGTACCAGTGCAGTTAGTGTGTCTTGTCACTCCTCCATGCATTGGAGACACGCACTTATCTCCTGTAGTGAGGGGTTGGGCGATCACACAGGATTTCTGGGGTTCATGGGGCTGAATGTGCCCAAAACCTCTGGGTTGTGCTCTGTGTCCTCGCCAGTGTTTAGGCCTGCCTCGACAGCCCCATTGCTATCACTGCTTTCTGCGGCATATGACTCGGCCGGCTGGGGTGGTGGTAGTGCACGTCCCGTTGGATTCCACTTGGGGCTGCCTGTGTGAATGGGGCAGCAGGTGGAGCATGCAGATGGGCTGCATGTGTGACGGGACCAGCAGGCGGAGCATGCAGAGGGGCTGCCTGTGTGACGGGGGCAGCAGGGGTGTCTGCCGGCTCTGAATGGTGTACCGTTGCAGTTGTCACTCCCATGATGGCCGAGGTGCTTGCACCAGAGGTTGAGGGGCGGTGTGCTGTGGCCCTTGCATGCCCACTGTCCCTCGATGTGTGTGCTTGACCGCCGTCCGGGTCAGATGATATTCCTATGGGTGAACGAAAGGCATGATGTTAGGGAACTGACTTGCTGAGTATTGTACAATTACTGCAACATGGTCATTGGGCTATATTACATTGTGGGGGGAGGCACTGTGCAGACGCCACATGTGACACAGCTGTCCTGGGTATGCTGACATGTACACCCATGTTGGGCTGTGGGTAGTGCCATGCTTGTCTGCCCATGTGCAGATATTTGGGATGTGTTGCAGAGGATGTTGTGGGGGGAGGGGGGGTGGGTGTGTGCCTGGAGTCGATGTTTGACCTGGTTGAATGGCCAGGATGTGTGTGGTGTTTTCTTGGTAGGGCTGGCAGGGCCATATGAGGAACATGCACTCCCCAATCAGTGTGTGCCCATGTGTACATGCAGGTGAAAGTGTACCAGTGTTGTGATGTGCTGGCAGTGGCAGCACGGCAGACACACATGCAATACTTGTGACCCAGATGCACAGTGTCGCCTTCGTGGATTATGTTTTCTTCTATTGTCAGTTGAGCCTGGCGAAGAGTTGTTCATCAGTGCTTGCATGTGCAGGCTAGGGGGGGAAGCTGGGTGTGTGCCCTACGCCGTAGCCATGCTGTATATGCAGCTGTGTATGGGTGTCCCTGAATGGTGTGTGTGATGCAGTGTGCAGGTGACACTGTACCTCATTATGGATCCGGTATTACCCATGCCAGTGCTACCGGCAGCTTGCTGCTGGAGCCATTGACAATGTACATATTCTGACTTCACGGTACAACTGAGATAATCAAAGTCCAGGGCCCAGGAAGTCAGGCGGCAGGATGTTCTTGATTCAAATTCACATTGAGTCCCATACGGTCCCATGTGAGTGGGTAGGCAGTGGCAGTGACAATGCTGTTGATGGTGGCAGTGCTTCCATGGCAACTCAGCATGCCAGGACTGCAGCACCCGCCACGGACAGGCCTGTTGGGCGTTGCAGCCCTTGCAGCCACTGTAATGGGGCATCATGTGTTTGCTGGTCCTGTCACATGTATGGCGGTCTACTTATAGGCACCATAATGTTAGTTTACATGCAGTAATGTGTCATGTGGTTGTGTATGGGGCATGCTTGGGGGCAGGGCATGTGGCTTGCTTTACACTAAATTCAGTGAGGGGGGCATGGGAGTGCTGGGTCTGGTCATGGTGATGTGGGCAATGCTATGGGCATGTATGTGCATTGATGGCAGGGGGGCAGAATATGCTTGTGTGAGCTTTAGATTTGTGCGGTGTCTCTACTCACCAGCCTTGACAAGTGTCCCAGCTCCTGCCTGTGCTGTGTCAACTCCCTATATGCCTTTCAGATGCAGCACACTGCTGCACTTATCCTCTCAGGGAAGCAGCTTCAGGGAGTAGGGTGGTCCGCCACCTGTGACTGTGCATTTGCGGCAGTGGGCAGCCAGAAGGTTGCTCCCCCTTAGCCAGAGGTCATCCCACCACTTGTGGCAGACTTTCACACTCCATGGTGTCACCCCCACAGCTGTCACCTTCCGGGCTGCTTCTGGCTAGATTGCTTTGCGTCAGAGCTGTGTGCTGCGGTGCTGGTCTGCGGAGAACAGCTCCTCAGCATTGTCTACTATGTGGTCCACCAGCATGGTGAGTTCTACCTCACTGAAGCGTGGCTTTCACTGGCGGGTTTGGGGAATCCTCGATGATGTGTCCCTGGATGTGTTGCGGCAGTCAGTAAGGCTGGATGGCTTCAGGAACAGGGAGATTGCAGTGGATTGTGATTTTTGGAATGGCTGCTCGGCTCTTTCCGGTTCCGGGGATCACGTTATTTCTATTTCAGGTGTTTCAGGCTCCGTGTATGCAGTGCCGCTTGGTACGGCATGCACGAGGCAGAGGCGGATGCATCACCAACATTTGTGACGGTACATCCGTCTACACCAGTGTTACCGTGATGGCAGTGTCACCGGTTCCGCTGATAAGTGATGCACGCGGCCGGCTAGCCCTAATCCTACCTTGTTTCCGGCACCACGCGGTGGCGGACCTGGTAGGACTGCATCACATTAACACTGGATTTTTACCGTCAGACTGGGAATGAGGGCCACTGTCTGCACGTTTATTATTTTGTCATTAGCTTGACCGCAACAACGCAGAAACCCCAAGAAACAAGAGATCCTGAACAAGTTTGTAGATGCTTATATGCAAAATAACCCTATGGAACTGCAGGAGCGCCCAAGAGACCTGACAGAGCCATCAACAACTAACTTATGGACACTATAGAATAGCATAAACAGGTAGATGCCTTTCCATGGCTTAGGAAAATTACAGTAGGTTTTAACCGCCCTAGTAAAGGCTGAGCTGAGCTGAATTCAGCACGAACAAGAGTGCAACCATGTGGGACAGGGTCCGCTGCCAAGGCCACTAAGATACGAGTGACATTCCATTCCCTGAACTGCATTAACAACAGCACAGTAAATACGAATAATTTATCATAAATCAGAATAATTTAGAGCTCCAGAAGCCCTAAGCAGGTTCTCTGAACACGTGATCTGGCCGAGCCGATGATGAACTGAAACTAGCAGCTGGGAAAGAGGCTCAGTCTCACGCATCCAGACAGAGGCTTGCAACAAAGTCGTTACAAGAGAAGCCAAGAGTTGCATGATCTGAGCGGGCATCCGCATAGAATTCAGTGGTGAACACACGATACAATGCAGACACATAATTATACTTGTTACCTTGGAAAGGTACAGTCCGAGCTGAGAACCAGTTTGGGTCCCAGGCCTGGGGCAACAGCTCTAGCCAATCACAGTTCAGGACCTTAGGGGTGGGTAGCAACGGGCAAGAACCAATGGTAAGACCCTCACACTGCAGCAATGTAGAAGTAGCATTTTATTTGGGATGGTCCAGGCCTGACATCTGGGAGAGCCAGTGAACTAACACATATAGGGATTGCAATAAGGGAACTACCACTCAACGCCAATCCACTTGCTCAATAGGTTTTCTGGAGAAGGGCCCAGATTGTGATGTCATGCTGATACCATAGCGCTACAAAACTGGCCCGCGAGCCAGAGATCTCTGAGACGTTCCAGGAGCTTGTTCCTTGTACTGATTACTGTTGGTTTTGGCTGTAATAAACCACAGTTTGAACTTGCTGTCTGTCTGGACCTGTGTTCCTTTTGGGAAGGGAAGGAGTTGAGCCTTCCATGAGTTCTGGGTTTGCGAACTGCTAGTAGCCCGAACCTACCTGGGAGTTTTATATCAACACTGGCCATAGCAAATATGAATAAATTGGTGATGGGATGTGAAAACAGCATATATCTGTGAGTGTGTTTCCTAGGCCCATTTCGTAACTAGGTTTGGTCTTCCTCATGAATAATTACTGGGATTAGAAAGAGGGATACAGAGGAAATGCTTTCTTGGTAATCTTCATTACTACTAGACCTACTCTTCCTCGTCACAGAATTTCCGAGCTGCCAATCCACAAGAATGAAATGGGCCAAGATGTAATGGTTGAAAATTAACAATGGTATGCTGGCACAATGTGGTGATGTATTGTGGGTGCACCTTGATTAAAGACATATACCAGATGCAACATCCTGAAAGTAATAATGTACAGTAGAAATGCTGCTATATCGGGACTTCAAGATGGCTGCCGACACTAGATGGACGTGTCGACGGCGCTCCTGAGCCCCTCACCCTAGTAACGCGGATGCACTACCCTGCTAAAGCTGATAAGGCTCCAGAAAGCAGGAGAAACGCTTGCAAACACATTGGGTAGAGTGTAAAGCCAGAAGGAGGGAGCGCAGAACACCCTTGGGCAGAGAAGAGGGAAGGAGAGCGGCCAGCCAGACTCTCGGGATGGCAGGGTCTGGGAAGCAGACCGAGGGCCCGGCAAACGAGTGAGGAGGACGGAGGGAGGAAGAAAGCAGGCGGATTGGCAACTAAGGCTGCGGCACCCCAACAGAGCCACAGAACAAGGGTGGCCTCATCCCGAGAAGGGAAGCGGACTACTGGCACCAGGCACGGCGGGAGAGAGGCTCAACAAACAGGACTGTGACCCGGCTAACTGCAGGCCCCTGTACGGGGAGAGAGAGAGGTGCAGGAGAAAGTTAGCACACGGGCCAACAATGAGGAAGCAGAGCCCCAACGCGGACACTGACAAGGAGCGGCCCGGTGGGGGAAGGGAAGCGGACCACAGGTCAACCGACACGACTATAGGAGCAGTCCAGTAAAGGAGACAGGGAACCCAAAGACAAGGCAGCCGGTGGAGAAGCAATGCCTGCGGCGCGGAAATAGTGGTCAACCCAAACTGTGGCGGGAAGCCCAAGAACGGCAGACGGCAAGGACCACACGAGTACGGCAGGCTCGGGAGGACCCCAGAAGCAGAAGTGGGGAAGGAAGTACCCGGAGGGGGACGAAAGACACTGGTGACCGGGAGGAGAACAGAGCACCAGAAGAGGCACCGCGAGTCCCGAGCAGGGGGAGACGGCAGAGGTGGTCAGGCCGAGCCCGGGAGATCGGCAAAGAAGAAAGCAGGTGAGCCTGAAAGGGAGAGCGAATCGAGGCACCAGGTGGAAGCCCCGGGGCTGAGGAAGAGCCAGAGTAGCAACGGACCGGTGGACACCGAGGAGAGCGACTGCACAGGTGGGCCCCCTCAATCCCCCGGATCCCTGAACACTCCCCAGAGCATCGAGGAGGCAAGGCGCCCACTTGCGGGAGTCCAGAGGAACAAGGGGCCTCACTAGACTCATAGGATCTGACACAGAGGCAGCCCACCATCCCGGACCCCCCCTGAGACACAACCCCCAGACCTTCGGGTGAACGGGTTCGAGCCACGAGGTTGAGGGAGGGGAGCTGGGCTATTGCAAAGAAGTATTCCAGAACCAGGACTAAAGACTGCCCACTCCCCCACCCACATCTTATAAACCGGGGGTGAGAGGAGACCAACTGGCCTAACCCAGAACTCCACCTGGTGGGAGTAAGACCCCCCAAAGCCTACAGCAGGGGCGGGAGGGAAGGCATTGGATAGGAGAAAGCAGAACCCCGAACGGGGCCCCAAACACAGCCCAAATAACTCTCCAAGAAGAAAACACCCGTTACACAATGTGCACTTAAGAGGGCACGACAATCCGCAAACAACACTGGCCGCCGGAGACGGGGTCCCCCCAAGTCGAAGTGGACTCACAAAGGAAGGAGGAGAACAATCACTGGGAGAAGCCGGGGAGGGCCTTGCCCACAGCACTTGAAACGATACCCCACCAAGAAGGAGTGAGAGAAGAGATATAAAGGCACACAGCTTGGAGGACCACCGAGAGCACGAGCCCAGGACTCCAAGAACCACATCAATAGAAAAGGCCAAGCTCAGACCGGAAGAGGCAGCCAGTGGCAGGGCCTCGGCCCACAAAAGGAGGACTCACAATAATAAAGGAGACAGGAGCCGGGCATCCAAGCTAGGGTAGAGCACCTACAAGTATCGTACGGCAGCCACCCAGTCATGTCGAACAAAAATAAAGGCAGAACAAACAGAGGAGGACAGCCGCAGGGGGATACCCCTGGAACACTCCCGACACTATGGCCACCCAGAGATACCAATGAAACGCACAAGAATCCCCAAGAAGGGGCAACAGGAAGCAGCACCCCGGAAGATGTGGACCCACCGGCACCAATGACACGCCAAGAGCTACACAGAGAAAAGCTCTCCCTAAAGACCACACTAGCAAGGACTTTCCAGGATCAATTCCAGCTGATGAGATCGGACATTAACCAAACCATGGCATAGATGAAACAGGAGGTAGGCCAGCTAGGAGAAAGGACGGACCTCCTGAAAAAAAGCCTACAGGAGGTTGATAAGGAAATCATGGCAACCAGTGAGGCGATCGAAAGACTGGACATGGCAACGCGAAACCTATAACTTAGGATGGAAGACATGGAAAACAGGTTCAGGAGAATCAACATTAGGCTGAAACTACTGTCAGAAACGGTAAAGGACAAAGAACTGAAAGGAACTATACAGGAGATCTGTGCCGAGCTACTAGGGGAAACGACCCCAGGCATGGTAGAACTGGACAGAGTCCACAGAGTGGGACGGTTCAGCAGATGCTCAAATGCCAGACCGAGGGATGTACTAGCGGCATTCACAAGATATGCACAGAAGGAGGCAGTCCTGAAGGCAGCCAGACAAAGAGAACCAGTACAATACAAGGGACAGAGAATCGAGCTGTACCAAGACATTGCTAATAGCACACTAGTGAAGCGGCTGCAAATTGGCCCAATCCTCACAGTACTCAAGGAAAGAGGGATTAGATACAAACTGACCTTTCCCTTCAGCCTCCTCTTTGAGTGGGCAGGATCGCAGAAACGAATAACTACACTGCAGAGAGGGGCAGACATTCTACACCTGGACCTGGAGCAGGAGCATCAAGCAGACAGACCAGAGAGTTTGCCTGAGGCAGCAAATAGACCGAGACCCAGACCATGGGAATGGACCATGGTGGGAGAAAGACGGAATAAGAGGTCTGCACTATGGGGCCCAGCCTGGAAAGAGAGGGGAGAAGAGGCAAATGCAGAAGAGGGAGAGGAAAACAGCAGAGAGAAACCCTGATTAGGTAAACTGACAAAGGGGTAGTGGACATAAAGGAAATCAAATGGGCGGAAGGGAGGGTGAAGGGGATAAACATCATGAAGTTAGTAAGGGCGGGGCGGCCCGAGGGGAGGGTTCCGAAGAAATGGAGAGAAGGGAATCTCTACAGGGGAGTGGGGGGTGAGGGGGGAGGGGAGGGAGGAGGGGAAAGAGGGGGGCAAATCGAGGAAGAGGAGCAGACAAGACAGGAGAGGATGAGGGGGGTGAGGACAAAGGGGCAAACAGCGAGAGCACCAAGGGGACCCACACAGAAAAGGGAGGAGAGAACAAGGGAGCAGGGGGAAATGAAATGGGGGGAATTCCCAACCCATCGTCAAATGTAGACAGCACGTAAAACAGTTCAATTCAAGTGGGTGACCCACAATGTTAGGGGCCTTAACTCCCCCTGTAGCGGAAAAAGCTAGAGAGGTTCACCAAAAAGGAAGGGCCTGACATCCTACGGCTACAATAAACACATCTCCTATATAAAGATTAAACAAGGCTAAGACTGTGCCGTTTCGACCAAATATTTCAAGCCTCAGGGATGACTAAGACAGGGGGGGGGTAACGCTGGCTATTAAAAACACGGTAGACTTTAGGGCAGCTGAAATCCTGCGAGATAAGGGAGGCAGATACATAATAGTGAACGGAACACACCAGGACTCCACATACACTATCGTGGTTATCTACGCACCTAACTCAGGCCAAGAAGCCTTTCTGAGGCAATTTTTGGGAACACTCGAAGGAAGCGCAAGGGACCAAATCATCCTAATGGGGGACTTTAACATAGCCTGGGATAGGGAATGGGATAGGTCAGGGGTAAAGGTAGGGAACGGAGGGGGTGGCCTCAAGGGATCTGTGGGAGAGGATGGCAAGGCTGGGTCTGAGGGACGTGTGGCGGGAATGAAAGGGGAACGAGGAAGGCTACACTTTCCTATCGACGCTACACGGAACACAGCCTAGAATAGACTATAAATGGGCAACCGCGGAACTGCTGGGAAGAGTCAAGGAAGTAAAAACTGGCCCCATCGGAAAAGCGGATTACAAAATCGTCACAATGCAACTGGAACTGGAGAATAAAAGAAGGGGGGGGGGGGTGGGGATGGAAATACCCAAAGACTCTACTGAGGGACCCAATAATTAGAGGGGAAATGGAGGACAAGATAAGGGAATTCTTTGAGAACAATAAAAGGGGGGATACAAGGGAAGATACCAGATGTGAGGCCTTTAAGGCCACGCTGAGGTGGGAACTAATAGCTGACAAAGCACAGAGAGATAGGCAGATGGGAGCGCTAGAGACACAGCTGAGTTTGTTTGTTTGTTTATTTGATAATGCGCTCCAAGCCCTTGGGCAGCTGGGCGCAACAATACAAGTAGACTCGAAACTTAGTTACAGTGCCTGACACAGGCTATTACAAAACAGAGGTAACTTACAACAAATGATACAAGTGATACAGTACATATAGGATCAAGATGGGTAAGCGTAGAAGAATACCGTCTTAACATATGTATAGCATGATCAGCTAGATAAGGGTGAATATTGTTACATATCATTGTTGTGCAGCCATTTGAGAGCGTTACATCTAAATCTAGTGTAGGGTAATGGGCGTCTGAGGTCAGGTGGGAGTATGTTCCATGATTGTGCAGCTCTAACAGGGAAGCTAGATCCACCCGCTGTGTTAAGTTTGAATCTCGGGACTTCAAGTAAGAAAGTGTTGTCAGATCTCGTCAGTCGGTTTGAGGGTCTCCAGTTGATTCTTTCAGCTAGGTAGAGGGGTCCTTGATTGTTGAGGCATTTGGATGTGAGAGTAATAGTTTTAAGGAGGATTCTGTCCTTTATCTTTAGCCAGTGGGCCTCAGTCCAGTGTTTGGATATATGCTCTCTACGTGGGATATTCAAAGCTGCTCTTAGGGCATTATTTTGTAATCTCTGGAGTTTGTCAATGACCGACTTATTTGCACCTGAGTATAGGGCGTTGCAATAGTCCAGTCTGGACATGACAAGGGCATTGGCCAAGGTGAGGCAGCTGGCACTGGACAGGAATGGTCTGGCAGCACGGATGAGTTTACACGTGTAAGTGTGTAAGTGGTTTTAGAGGCGAGGGAGTTCACTTGCTTTTTAAGTGGTGGTATCATTTTGATAATTTTAGGGCTGAGGAGGTCATGTGTGGCAGTGAAATGTATTAGATAGTGGTCGGTCCATGGTTGAGGGATGATGTCAGTAATGACTATGTTGCAGTTAAGTTCAGATACCCAGTCAAGGGTTCTACCTTTAACATGTGTGGGGGTGAGGACTTTTTGGGTAAGGCCGTGGTCGTTTAGGATAGCTGTTATAGAGAGGGCATTTTTATTATCTGGCTCATTAAAGCCAATGTTAAAGTCGCTCAGCAACAGCGTTTGCTAGTGATTTTGGGTATTGTTAGCTATGAGGGTGGTAAGGTCATCTTCGAAGGTTCCCAAGGGACCTGGGGGCCTATAGATCAAGTGAATAGTTAGCATGCGGTTATTAGAGAGTTGCAGTTTTGCTGAGAGTACTTCGCAAGAAGCACAGGGAGGTGAGGTGGTGAGTCTGATAGGCAAAGTAGTTTTAGCGATGATGGGTAGGCCACCGCCTTTAGCATTGGGTCTATCTACTCTGTGGATCTGGTAATTGTCAGGTACGGCTAGCATCAGGGAGGGTCCTGCTGCCTCGTGGAGCCAAGTTTCTGTTACGGCAAGGAGGTCGATGTTGCTGTTGTTTAGTATGTCAGCAATTTCAGTTGCATGGGCTACCATGGATCTGGCGTTGATAAGGGATCCAGTAAGTGATAAAGTATTCTTAGGAATAGGATAGCTTGCAGATTTATCTGTGTGCTTGTTTCGACTCGGGTGTTTCTTTTTATGAAAGTGAGTGGGATTCGGGGTCAGAGTTGAGAGTTTCGTGGCTTGAATTTGCTTGTCCAAGTGCGTCTGTATAGTTGGGGATCTAACAGTATTGTTTGCGCTATTTCTTTTGGGTTCATAAATGCAAGGTAGTCTTGCCCTAAGTCTCAAGTTTCTGGAGGCAAAAGTGGAAGAAGCGAGGAAGAAGGCGGACAAGACACCAAATAGATCCTCCCTGAGGGAATATAGACGAGCGGTAGGACAGCTGGGGATCCTGCAAACGGAGAGGGCGGAAGGGGCATTACTCTTCGTCCAACAAAAAATCTACGAGAAAGCGAACAAGGAGGACGCCCTCTTGGCACGCATACTGAGGGGAGGGGGGGCTAAAAATGTGATTACGGCACTTAAGACAGAACCCGGGGACCCAGTTATACACACAGAAGAGATCCAAGAGAGTCTAGCAAAATTCTATGAGACACTCTACACATCACAAAATCCCCAGCCCCACATGCAGGGGGAGATTTTGGGTAGGATCAACATGCACAGAAAAAGTAGGGAGGCCCAGCATGCCATACAACAGGAGATTACGGAAGATGAGTTGAGGAGAACCGTAGGGAACCTGCCCACGGGCAAAGCTCTGTGGCCAGAAGACTACACGGCAGCATTTTACAAAACCTTTGCAGCAATCTTAGTACCACAATTAACGTACCTCTACAACACCTTCAGAAATACAGGCTGCATAGCCCCATCCATGGAAGAGGCTAAAATGACCCTAATTCTGAAACCCAATAAGGACCCAAGAGAGCGCACATCCTATAGGCCAATCGCATTAATCAATGTGGACGCCAAAATATATACTAAAATCCTGGCGAACAGATTAAAGGGGCTACTTCCAGAACTGATCCACCAAGACCAGGCAGGTTTCATATGGGGTAGACAAATGGTGGATAACATACGAAGGGTGGCTCACCTGCTAGAAAAAGCACAGAAAACTGACACCCCGCTGTACTCCTATCATTTGACACGGAAAAAGCATTTGACTGGGTGGAGTGGTCATTCTTATTTAGGCTCATGGAGAAGATGGGTCTGGGAGGATTATTTATTTTTTTTAAATGGTGCAGGCCAACTACCAGGGACCTACGACACGGGTGACAGTAAACAGGGCAATGTCACGCCCATTCGGGTTGGCTAGGGGCACTACACAAGGGTGTCCTCTGTCCCGCTACCCTACACAATCTACTTAGAACCCCTCCTGCAAGCAGTACAGGAGGCGGATGACATCCAAGGAATCCCATTCGGAGGCAGACAACATAAGGTAGCAGCATTTGCCGACGACATGCTACTCACCTTGAGCAAACCCCTAGAATCCATCAGGGTGAGCAGGGACCTGCTAGAGGAATTTGTGGAGGTGTCAGGCCTGAAAATTAATCTTAGCAAATCCGAGCTGATGCTGTCACATTGGGGGCAGAAGACCAAAACAGGCTGAAGGCAGCCACGCCATTTGTGTGGAGCCCAGGAGGGTTCAAATATCTGGGCGTGTAGATCACACCGGCACTCACAGGGTGGTATATGGCTAACTACCTTCCTCTAATGAAGGGAATAAGGAAAGACTTCCATAAGTGGCGGAACCTCAGAATCTCATGGTTGGGTAGAATAGCGGCAGTGAAGATGGTCACCCTCCCACGCATGGTGTAACCGTTCCAAGCAATACCCCAGGCAGTCCCGGCAAGCTTCTTCAGGGAGATACGGACTATGACAAACAAATTCATATGGGAAGGAAGGAGGGTAAGGGTCAGTAGGCACTTACTTATGGCACCCAGGAGGGAGGGGGAGCTGGCCCTACCCAACTTCCAACAGTACTACGAGGCTACCCAGCTAAGGGTAATTAGGGAGTGGTTACAGGAGGGAGAGGAGAAACAGTGGGTCAAGATGGGGAGGTACTCTGGCTGCCGAAACAGAATAGACCAAAGGACATGTACTAGAGCTCTATCACTAAATTAGTAGCGGACAACTGGGACAGACTAGTGAAAACACGGGAAATCACAACCTTTCCGTCCCCCTTTACACCTATTTTCAATAATGGAGACTTTACACCCGGGACAGAGAAGGGGGCAATCAGGAACTGGAGGGAAGGAGGATGTAGGATGCTACAGGATATGTTCCGAGGAGAGGAGATTCTGGCCTCCACAGATTGCAAAAGGGAATTTGCAGTGGCGGAGGAGGAGAGGCTTAGATATGTCCAACTGTGTCATTGGTTATTACCCCCAGTAAATAAGGACGCGGCCACCAGGAAGGTGACCCCATTCGAAAAATGTCTACTGATGAATGACGGGGTGAAGGGGTTGATATCCAATCTGTACAAGATACTGGACAACGCTATACCTAGACAGCAATGGCCGTACATGCACAGATGGGAGCAGATACTAGGGAGGCATCTAGAGGAGGAAGAGTGGAGGAATTGTGGGGGAAGGTCCCCAAGTTGGCAAGGGCCACCCAGGTACAAGAGGCCTGGTACAAGATACTCTTTGGGGGGCACTACACACCTGCCCGCCTTCGCAGAATATACCCAACAACATCGGGGGAGTACTGGAGGGGGTGCTGGAACGAGGACACAGCAGAGCATATCTGATGGGGTGCCCAAAAATTGAACCCTTCTGGAAGGAAACACAGCAGGCACAGGAGCAGGCTTACAGGACAGGAGGGAACAGACATCCAGAACAGTTCCTACTGGGCCTTAGGGGAGGGTCTTAGGGGAGGAGAGGCAGCGGGGGAACCCAGAACCCGAGAAAGAGCAAGAATGGTATTAACTCTGGCGGCAATGACTATAATCGTACAAAGATGGAAGAGCCCAAATGTACCCACAATTCAGGCTTGGTTGCGTAAAGTATTGGAAATAATAGCCATGGAATCGGCCACTTATGCCATGAATGACTGGGGGGAGACTCTGGCATTCCTTAAAGATGATTACAGGACCATATGGTGCCCTCAACGCCTCAAACTTCCGGATCTTCTGGATCTACAGTGAACACGATGGAACTGCACAAGGCAATGGAAAATAGAGAAGAACTTGAAATTGCCTCTGAGGGCGAGGTGGGTAATGGGGGAAAATGTGGGGGTTTTCTATACATGTTGTAAACTCAATAAAAAGATGTTTCAAGCATTGTTAATTACACATTATATATTATATCACCATCCACACATATATCTAAATACATATGCATCTCCAAGTAGATTTGACCCTTGAAGGTGTTTGGTCTTGTCCTTATCTTCCTATTCTGTCTCTCTTCCTGTCCATGAATTCCCTTGGTCCTGATACTTCCTTCAGCTAGCTCACCACCTCCAGATTGTCCTCCCTATTACAGGTTAGACCACTAGACACCCACCGACAGTCTATATTGTTGAATGGAGATCAGCGAGACTGTCCTCAGCTGGTGCAAATCATACCTTGCTAATCGCCAACAGTTTGTACAAATGGATTCCTCTAGATCACCAACTCTATCCATCTCCTGTGGAATCCTGCAAGGATCCATCATCTCCTAGTGATCTTCAATCTTTACATAGGCTGGCCTGGAACCCTACTCGCTCCACATAACATCCACATCCACCAATACTCAGATGGCACGCAGCTCTAACTCAAGATACCCTCCATCGAAGACATTCAAAGGCTCAAGTCCTGCCTCTCATTGAGCCAGTCGTCGAAGTCCATTGTTTACCAGAAGCTCAACGGCTCCAAGACTGTATTCCTACTGCTAACAACACCAAACACCCTGACATGGCTCACTGCTATGCATCTCAAAGGTCTTCCCACCTCAGCTAGCCAACATGGCCAATTCTTCCGGGTTCAACAGTGACAGACACCTCTCCTTCAAACAGCACATAGCAAGAAAGACAAAAACGGTGTGGTACCAAATTTCTCTCTTGTGGAAAATCAAGCCCTTCATCCCAGAAAACAAATTCAGGTCTGCTGTCCAAACCATGGCCCTCTCCCACCTAGATGGTGGCAATGCCCTTTTGGAAAGCTTTTCGGCGACTATCCTTGCTCCCCTGAGATGTGTCTTGCATGCTGCAGCACGACTCATCAAAGGAATCGGAAACTCAACCACATCACCAGATCCTCATCGAACTGCACTGGCTACTGGTGCAAGCCTGAATCATCTTCACATCTTGCTGCATCATCTACAAGGCTGTCACTCTGAAGTCCCCAGGCTACCTCTCTGGGGAACTCAGCATCTCTGGAGGCCTGGAGGCCTATGATCCACCAGAAGTAGGGACATCTGCAGACTTGAACTCCAGCGTTTCAGGAAGGAAACCAGAAGACAGGCCTTCTACATCTATGCCCCAAGACTCTGGAACCTCCTTTCCATCAACATCCAACTCGTCCCCTCAGTTCTACAGTTCAGGAAGGAGCTCAAGACCCTCCTCTTCAAGAAATGGCTCCTCCCTAACACCTAGGTCCACACACCCTCCCCTCCCCAACGTTTCTGAGACTGGCTGACATGAACTGATCCCAACTGTTTCTTTCCTTGGTTGGTTGTAGATCCATTACTAGAAAATGAACCTCCCTCCCGTTATTAGATCCCTACTACCTTCTTTATCTGCACATTGAACTTGTTCTTCCCGATATGAATGTAAAGTGCTCTATTGCTTCCCGAAAGCTAGGTCTGTGCTCGATAAATAACCTAATAATAATAATTTATACGCATCATTTGAGTAAGCCTGTCTACTTCAAGGGTCACAGGAGCACATCTTGAGTCCTATTCACATCCATAAACAGACTCAATCTGGTTCCTTTCAGCAATGCGCTGGAACACAATATTCACCAATAGTGCTCAAACCTACATAATAGAGCTTGTCGCTTTTCTTATCATTTCTATGTCTGATCCACCTACATGACTAATCAAAAACTCATAATTTCACATAGTGCCCCTTTTCCCACATTCCTATTGTCTCTTGCCATCTTTCTGTCAGTGTACGTTTTTTCTCTTGCATCTTTTTCATATTCCCCACTACCATCTTCCTCCACAGATCAAGATCTGGTTTACCCCTGTGATCAATCTTGCAGAGTCATCACTAATGCCCAGCCTTAAGTCTCCTCCCATGGGGCCAGGAGACGGCAACCGCTACCTAATCCTGACCCTGGGGGGTGGTATTCTGAGGCCCTCAGAATAGGGTGGATCAAATGGGAGGAGATGGCTGTAAGGGGAGATTGGTGACTCCACAAGGAGAGAAGTGATATACTTCTCTTTATTGTGAACAGGATCCATTAATTCCAGGGTTTCTGATGGCCTGCTGCCATTATTCAAAACCATTGTATTCTAAAACACTGAGCTATACTTTGTTTAAACAAGAACCCATTCAGTTTTCATGCAGATATGGTGAAACTAAAACAAATGAAACATCTGATGTTCATGATAATTGTAATGTTGTTGCAACTGTTAAACCACATAATGTAAAATAGATTGAAACTTCCTTGGACTCAAAGTCCCAGAAAGCCTCAAGTACTGTGACGTGGAAGAGGAGCAAGGAGTTCATGTGGAGGAAATGTGACCTTGAGAAAACTGTGCAGTTGAGTTGTTACAAATCTAAACAGCTAAGAATGACTTTTAAATCCCCAAATCACCTGCAGCTGGAGGAACATGGAAGGAGAGAGAAGGTTGCGCAGTGCGTGGAGCGGGAGGCATGACCAGTGGCAGAGGGAATCCTATGAAGAACTGTAGGAAGAGAAACTCGCCAGAAGTCCGCTGGCGGTGTTTGAGACCGGAGGGGAGAAGCTCTGGGCAAAAGAAAGCAGATGGCGCGCAGCAGAGAGGTGTACAGAGACGCGATCTGGAAAAGCTGCACTGGTCATGGCAGCGGAGGTCTCATGCCTGCCAAGGCACTTCCCCCTGGTCCAGCGGTCAAGTCTGCATTAATAGGACTGCAAGGGAGGCATTATGCATATAGATCGGCAGTCACGCCGTTCTATTCGCATTGGCGGCTGTTTGACTCTCTCCCTGGAAAGCGGCGCTTACAGCGGGGACGCCATTAATCAATCACGTGATTTCCTAGTTCCAGCTTGTCACGTAGTTTTGGAACTAACGTATCTAGAGGCACGCCGGGTGATGCTCGCTGCTTCTGATTATAGTATGCTCCTGGTCAAAGCTGCGGATACTTTGAATCCTTCTTGTTACTTAGTATCCAGTTCTTCTCATAACTGTGTTGGACCCTGCATTTGTGATTAATAGCAGACCCTCACGCAGCTATCCTTTCTGTGGTTTTATTTCCGAG
This sequence comes from Ambystoma mexicanum, assembly GCF_040938575.1. Classification (NCBI taxonomy): domain Eukaryota; kingdom Metazoa; phylum Chordata; class Amphibia; order Caudata; family Ambystomatidae; genus Ambystoma; species Ambystoma mexicanum. The sequence continues at coordinate 160,694,683 of NC_090940.1, forward strand.
CGGACTACAAAGCAACCAGCTGTTGTTCATTTCTTTTCACGTTGTGTTCCCGAGCGGGGATTTCAAAGGCGTCAGTTTTTCCGCTCGCGTATTACTGAGCGGACTGCAAAGCAAGCAGCTATTTCCGCACTATTAATCACCAAGTGGACAGACTGTGCCTTGCCTCCGAGTCTTCCGAATACCTTTTCGTGCAGTTCTGCCAGTCGGACTCAGTTGTTTTCTTTTCTCTCACGACCAGAGTGCAAGCAATAGTGAATAGAACTAATTGCCTATGCGCACTTCCCAAGGGCATTGGAATTATCATCTCCAGTGCAGAATACAGAGTACCGACATCACTACCTTGAACCAAGTGTTACTTCATTCATTTTTTGGCTGTTCTATATGTGCACTGAACTTTGTGGACGCTATCAAGGGGTGCACCAACCCGGTCCTAGTGCGACCCTCGTGCTGTTCAGGAACTAGTTTCCTTACTAACTTCCCTTTTCCTGGTAGTTGTTTCTTTTGGATTTCCTTTTTGCTAATCTACTCTGAATCCTCTTTACTTGACTCAAGAGGCCAACAGGTTAATTGTTCTTCTGGATTATGTGATAGTGTTGTCATCATATTAGGATAGACACTGAATGTTGTTTTTCTTATACAGCTTGGCATATGTCATTGTGTCCGTGCCCTTTCCACAGATTCATTGTTCTGGCTGTAAATACTTATCAACCCGAGGGATTAATCAATTGGAAGGTCTTAATTTAATTCAAGCAAGACCATCTCCATCTGAGTTTGTCATTGTTACAACTGATAGGAAGATATCGAATCTACAGGGTAATTGGCCAAAATCAACCTGTATCCTTTTATGGTCCAGGTGAGTTCTGCCTTAACCATATTCTAGTAACCTATTACCTGACAGAATCAGAAGCCTAAAAGAATGGAGGGTACCGACCCTTTGGCAGTTCTAACGCAGCTAATTGCTGATTTAAGAAATGAGATGGTCTCTGCACAGAATGCTCTACGTCATCGTATGGATGTATTACAAGACTCCATGCGTTCTCCCTCTCAGGGGACTGAAACCCCTGCTGCTACTGCTTCTGGCTCGGGTTTTCCTATGCCCCAACGAGAACCAGTGCACGTGGTATGCCCACACAGTTCCCTCTGGCACAACCAGAGAGGTTCACTGGCGATCCCAAGGCATATCGAATATTTGTCAATCAGTGCCGCCTCCATTTCTTTTGCCACCCAAGTTCTTTCCCTGATCTGACCACAAAAGCCGCTTTTGTGCTTTCGCATTTAGGGGGAACCACAGCGGCATGGGCTAACCCATTACTGGAAACCAACAGTCCTCTGCTCTATGATTGTTATGCCCTCTTGTCGGCCATGAGCAAGGTATTTGACATGTGTTATGCAACACAAACCATGGATCTGGAGCTGCTGAGTTTGCAGCAAGGCAACCAGCCTTTATAGGCTTATTTAGCTAGGTTTAACCAGCTAACAGCCGAAACCAGATGGCTAGAGGATAAGAAAGCAGCTGTTTTTTTACAAAGGATTGTAGGAAGAATTAAAAGACTCCTTGTCTACAGTGCCAGAGGTACCATTGGGTTTCACCGAGCTCTTGGATCTAATTCTTCGTTAGACGACTGTAGATCCGCCAGAAAAGGCGAGAAAAAAACCAACATGCAACCCCTCATGCAGTCGGACACCACTGTGGCTCCGTCCAATGAACCTGAACCGATGCAGATCGGGGCAATCCATGGCCGTCTATCCTCTGGAGAAAGAGAGAATCACCGGAAAAACAATTTATGCATGCATTGTGGTTCTGCTGACCATCTGTTGGTTTCTTGTCCTAAAAAAACAGTCAAGCGTTCAGGAAACGCCAAAGCTCTGCAATAGCAGGGGTCCCTGTGCCGGGTCCATAACCGGACTCGCATTATGAACCCCCTTTGTCACCGGTAGCTGTCTCAGTAGACTTGTGCTTTACCGGATCCTGTGTTCATACCAAGGGAATGGTGGATCCCGGGGCTACTAATAACTACATTGATGTTAGTTTTGCCAAGGCTGCTGCTATACCCACAGTTGCAAAAACAACACCACAAACCGTCAACACTGTTGATGGGTCTGCACTGACTTCAGGTATGGTCACAGAAGATAGCATCCCCGTTCGGATGGTTCTGTCCAATGGACATACGGAGGAGGTGGTCTTTGATGTGATTGCTGCTCCTCAGTACAAGCTGTTACTGAGGTTAGCTTGGCTGGCTTTACACAACCCATCCATAGATTGGGTTACTCGACAAATACAGTATCCTTCAACGTATTGCAATGATCACTGGTTCCAAAACCAAGAAGTGATTAGAGACACTCCGCTGTTAGCCTTTATGGAGGTGGCATCGACCATCGGTGCCATTATGCCTAGTAGTAATCAGGTACCATGTGAGTACATTGAATATTCTGATGTATTTGACAAAGGCATGGCTGAGCAATTACCTCCTCATAGACCATACGATTGCCCTATCGAATTGCTGCCGGTTGCAAGATACCAACAGGTCGGGTATATTCATTGACACGACAGGAAGACAAGGGGCCTCATTACACCGGCTTCTTGCAGGCGTTAAAATCCAACCCGCTAAGGGACCTCGGAGCTAATTACGGCACCGCAAAATTGCGGTGGCGTAATTAGCGCCTTCCCCATTTCCATAGAGCCCTATGGGGCAGAAATGGGAATGGGGAAGGGCAATGGCGGAAAGGGGATTTACCGCCCCTCCAACCTTGGAATGGGGCGGTAAATCCCCTTTCCGCCAAGGCGGTGCCGGTATTTTACCGGCATGAGCCATGGCGCTAATAGCGCCATGGCTCACCGCCTTCCGTGTAATGAGGCCCAAGGTCTTGAAAGACTATATCGACAAGGCGTTGAAGATGGGGGTTTATATGCCCCTCTCAGTCACCTGCTGCATCCCCTTTATTTTTCGTTCCCAAAAAGGAAGGGGATTTGAGGTCTTGGATAGGTTACAGAGCACTTAATGGCATAACCGTAAAAATACAATACCCGTTGCCTTTGATTACGGTTCTTTTGGGTCAACTGGGATCATCTGAGATTTTCACCAAACTAGACCTTCGAGGGGCATACAATCTCGTGCGCATACGGGAAGGTGACGAGTGGAAAACCGTCTTCAAGACGCGGTATCGGGCTTTACGAATACCTTGTGATGCCCATTGGACTTTGTACTGCTAATTTTCAGTTCTTCATGAACAACATATTTAGCGATCTCCTGGATCAGTTTGTTGTCATCTATCTAGATGATATACTCATTTATTCCTCGTCTTATCAAGAACATGTTGTTCATGTGTCCAAAGTGTTACAAAGATTACGAGAAAACCAGTTATTCGTGAAATCTGAAAAATGCATGTTTCATACACAAGAGGTAGAGTACTTGGGATACGACATTACAAGTAATAGAGTGCGGATGAATAGCTCCAAGGTCAAAGCCATACTAGACTGGCCGATTCCTAGCAACACCAAAGCACTACAATCCTTTTTAGGGTTTGCGAATTTCTACCGTCGTTTCATTCAGTCTTTTTCGATGACGGTGGCTCCTCTTACTGCATTGACCAGCTCCAAAGTAGCGTTTTGTTGGAACAACGCCGCACAGATTGCTTTCGACACATTGAAAGAGGCTTTCACCACGGCTCCCGTTTTACAGCACCATGATACTGAACTGCCGTTCATAGTGGAAGCCGATGCGTCCAGTGTTGCGATCGGCACTATCCTCTCCCAGGAATGTGTAGACACCATGGAAGAGCATTCAGTAGCTTTCTTTTCTCGCAAGTTGACTCCATACCAAAGGAACTACACTGTCACTGAAAGGGAACTGCTTGCGGTCAAGGATGCTCTCCTAGAATGGCACCACCATCTTCTGTGGGCAAAACATCCGGTATTGGTGTATTCTGATCCCAGTAATCTTCAGGCATTCAAGACAATAAATTGTCTTACAGCACGTCAAACCTGGTGGCATGCATTCTTTGCACAATTTGATTTCCACATCACCTATCGTCCTTCACGATACATTACCAAAGCCGATGCGTTGTTCTGCATCAACAGCGGTACACTTGAGGTCCGTCCGTCCAGAACGACTTCCTCTTCTAGCCGACCATGTGATATACAGCTGCTCGGCACAGCCTTCACTACAACAAGAAATTCTGGACTGGGTTTCCCGGAATCCATGGGAAATCCAGGATCTTAATCTGGATTTGCATAATGGATTACTGTTCATACAAGGGGTTCTGTATCTACCAACAGAAAGTACACGTAGCAAAGCCCTACGATGGGGACAGGATTCTCTGGTTGCGGCTCATCCGGGTCAGAAGAAAACCCTGGAACTGCTCAGACGATGGTGTTGGTGGTCTTCCATGTCACACGGTGTAACAGATTATGTTACCTCTTGTTCTGTTTGTGCTCAATGTAAGAACAAACCAGAAAGGCCATTGGAGCTGTTGCGTCCTATGCCAGTACCACACAAACCATGGCACATGATATCTATGGATTTTGTTGCGGAACTGCCACCAGTCCAAGGTTTTCGACACCATGTGGGTTGTGGTGGATTACTTTAACAAACTTGCCCTATTTGTTCCCTGTATGGGGTACCCACAGCTCCCGTTCTTGCGGACCTGTTCATGCGGCATGTTTTTTGTTTTTTTGGTTTGTCTTCCATTATCATCACCAACAGGGGTTCCCAGTTTGCCTCACGCTTCTGGAAGGCCTTAAGCGCCGCTTTTCTTATTGATGACAGGATGTCAAGTTCATATCATCCTCAAAAAGACAGGCAAACCGAGAGGACAAACAGTACCATGGAACAATATCTAAGATGTTTATGTTTGCAATTCAAGTCTACATGGTTGTCAGTATTGCCATCTGCCAAGTTCGACTACAACAACTCCCTACATTCTTCCATTTGTAGATCTCTATTTTATGCCTTATATGGTCAGCACCCCAGATGCATTCCGTTGGATCCTGTTCTTTCCCTTGACAATCCAGCAGTAGCGACCAACGTCAGAGACCTCACTGTGTTACACTCCAGAATCAAAAGGCATCTGACAAGAGCTCAGTTGTACGCTGATGCTCATAGGACATCGGCTCCGGCCTATCAGGTCGGAATGAAAAGGGGGCTGCCGGCAAAGAACCTGAGAATACCCGGCAAAAGAAAATTGTTACCTAGGTTTATTGGTCCTTATGAGATAACGGGGATCGTGAATCCAGCCGCTGTCCATTTGGACCTCCCAGTCCGTTGGCGGGTGCATCTGGTTTTTCATGTCTCCCTCATTAAACCATGCTTACCTTCTACACATGTTTTCCTAGCTCCAGCTTGTCACGTGGTTTTGGAACTAACGTCTTCAGAGGCACGCCAGGTGACGTTCGCTGCTTCTGATCATGGTATGTTCCTGGTCGAAGCTGCAGATACTTTGGATCCTTCTTATTACTTAGTATCCAGTTCTTCTCATAGCTGTGTTGGACCCTGCATTTGTGATTAACAGGGGACCCGAACGCAGCTATCCTTTCTGTGGTTGTATTTCCGAGTGGACTACGAAGCAACCAGCTGTTGTTAATTTCTTTTCGCGTTGTGTTCTCGAGCGGGGATTTCAAAGGCGTCAGTTCTTCCGCTTGCGTGTTACCGAGCGGACTGCAAAGCAAGCAGCTATTTCTGCACTATTAATCACCAAGCGGACTGACTGTGCCTTAACTTCAGAGTCTTCCGAATCCATCTTCGTACAGTTCTGGTAGTTTAACTCAGTAGTTTTCTTTCTCTCACGAACAGAGTGCAAGCAATAGTGAATAGAACTAATTGCCTATACGCACTTCCCAAGGGCATTGGAATTATCATCTCCAGTGCAGAATACGGAGTACCGACATCACTACCTTGAACCAAGTGTTACTTCATTCATTTTTTGTTTGTTCTATATGTGCACTGAACTTTGGTCCTAGTACGTCCCTCGTGCCATTCGGGAACTAGTTTTCTTACTAACTTCCCTTTCCCTGGTGGTTGTTGTTTCTTTTTTTTTGCTAATCTACTCTGGATCCTCTTTACTTGACTCAAGATGCCAACAGGTTAGTTGTTCTTCTGGATTATGTGATAGTGTTGTCATCATATTAGGATGAATGTTGTTTTTCTTATACAGCTTGGCGTGTGTCCTTGTGTTCCGTGCCCTTTGCATTGATTCATTGCTCTAGCTGTAAATACTTATCAACCAGAGGTATTCATCAATTGGAAGGTCTTAATTTAATTCAAGCAAGACCATCTCCATCTGAGTCCGTCATTGGTACATCTGATAGAAAGATATCGAATCTACAGGGTAATTGGCCAAAATCAACCTGTATACTTTTATGGTCCAGGTGAGTTCTGCCTTAATCATATTCCAGTAACCCATTACCTGACAGGAGGCTGGAAGAGCCGACGCAGAGACCTAGCGGGACTCTACCAATAAAGGGAAGCCGGCACCTGGCGAGCACTTCTCTAAACGCTGCACGAAGAGCCGGAGAGTCAGCCTTATAGCGAGGGGGCCCCTGGACGTACGGATATGCTGAAAGGCATATTAAAAGTATTTTTGAATACCACCTTAATGGAACTAAATGGAAAAGGCATTTTCCTGACATGAGATATCAGTTAGGGGAAACCTGGGATCAGCTCTGCCTAAGCCAAGAGAGATTGCCAAAAGAATAACCAGGGCAAATAAGGTGCAGTTCTCCTGACTAAAGAGGTCAGTTGAGAGAAACCTGGAACCAACATTGCCAAGAGTCAAAAGAGACTGCAAGAGAGATTTGTACAATTCTCCTGACTTAAAAGGTCAGTTGGGAGAAATCTGGAACACGCTTTGCCAAGAGTTGAGAGAGAATAAAAGAGAGGTTGAAAGACAAAGTTTGAACATGTCAGTGTAGGGGAAATTAGTACAAGTAACAGTTTAAGTCAAAGAAAGTGTACTAGTGAAGAAGCACAGTTGTGTGGTACTTAGGGGAAAGTGGTTGTGAAGAAAAGCCTGATAACAACATCAGTTAGTGAAACCGTTTTGGACAAGGATACCTGGCAGGGCATTACACCAGGGGATCTGAGTGAGCCAAAGGGGAGATATTCCATGCAGGAGAGTAAACCAGGGTATAAAGAGTTTTCAGTTGATGAGTTTCCTGGTAGGAGAGTGTACTGGGAAACTCACTTTGAAATGGTATGTTGAAAAGAGAGTTGGTTACATTAGGTTCTTGTTTTCTTTGAACATTTTGTCAACCAGAAACTTTGAAAAGACTCTCCTTTTGCCACACTTGAATCTCTGTTGTAAAAAAGACATTTGTTTTGCCATCCTGAAAAGTAGTACAGACTTTCCTTTACCTTATTCCAACCAACACTGTTGAAAATATACTGGGCCTCATTACAAGTCCAGCGATGGCAGTGCCGGTAAAACCGGCATGCTGCCATCGGACTTGCAAGATTTTCTGGCGCCTGACTTGCCAGATTTACTGGGGCATGACAGCCCCGGTGGTCTGGAAAGTCAGGTCCCAGAAAAGGCAAATCCCCATTCCCATTTGAGTCCCATAGGACTCAATCGGAATGGGGAGGGCGGAAGCACCGGCACTTTGTGCAACTGTGCTGGTGCTTCCGTCAAAGTCTGCGGGCTGGTGGTGTCCCGCCCGCCAGGTCAGATCTGGTGGTTGGGACTGCACCCACCCCCAGAACTCAAAGTGTACTGGTCTGGTAACAACGGTGCCGGTAGGCTTACCGGCACCATTGTTACCAGACGAGCATGCTCATAATGAGCCCCACTGTGTTTTGCCATTCTGACAGACTAGGAGAGACTTCCTCTTTTCCAGATCATTCTCATGAAAGGAACATTTGTTTTGTCATCATGAGGAGAGTGTTAGGTAAAAGAGATATTTGTAATGCCTTTAAGAGACTAGTTTTGACACAGAACATTGTGAATCATTTGGTTGAAATAATCCAGGGGAAAGTAGCCAAAAATAAGGTTTTTTTTAAAGTTACATGTTTAAGTTATTGGACTTTTCTATTGAGTTGAACTTTGAGCCATTTACCTTGCACATTTAGTTTGAAGACCAGAATGAGTACTGACACAAGGACATCCTGCATTAGTTTTAGTTTTATAGGAAGGGATACTCTTGTTAGGATAGGGAAAGTTAGGCCTTATCCCAACCCTTTTCTGTTAATAAAATGGTTAAAGTTGAGAATGATTCCTCTTTGTGTCCGCCTCTCATTTCTGAGTATCTAGTCATCTGACAGGCCACAGTAAGCCTCTTCTGTGGTGAAGCTTCAGCGCTGTAAAACCTCTCTGGTGGTGACGGGGACAGTACAAATGCCCAGTAACATACCATACTCGGTATATTACCCATTGAGGGTTGTCTCTAGTTTAAATCGTGCTGCGTTTTAAATTTCACCACTGTGCTAAATCTAGTTGCACTTTGAACCTTGCCACTCTTTTAAATGTATTGCACTTAATCGCTTGTTGTGTGTAGCCATTGTTTAGATACCTAACTGCACTTTGAACCTTGCCACTGTTTTAAATCTAGCTGTGTTTTGAATTTAGCCTGTGTTAAACCTAATAACCCATTAAGTGTAATCATTGTTTTTATATCTAGCTCAATTTGAACCTTTCCAGTTTTAACTCTAGCTGCGCTTTGAATTTAGCCACTGTGTTGACCCTAATCACTTATTGAGTGTAGTCATTGTTTTTAGATCTAGCTGCGCTTGAACCCTGACACTGTTTAAAACCTAGCTGCACTTGAACCCTGACTCTGTTTAAACCGGGCAGCGCACTGAACTTCGTCACTGTGTTGAATCTAGTTGCATTTTTGAGTGTGGCCTCTGTTTTAAATCTAGCTGCGCTTGAACCGTGCCATGGTTTTAAACCTAGATGCATTTTGAATTTCGCCTCTGTGTTGTATCTAGTTGCATTTGAGTGTAGCGCCTATTTTAAATCTAGCCAAGCTTAGAACTTTGTCACTATAATTAATTTAGCTGCGCTTTGAATCTTGCCACCATCTTCAATCTAGACACCTTTGAGTGAGCCGATAGTGCTGCTGGCACATAATCCCAATTCTTTTTTTTTTAAACTTTTATTTTTATTCAGCTTGGTAGCACAGATACAGGTGAGCAACAACAGAGCATATAAAATCAAAACAACTTAAAACATCACAGACTTATACAATAAGTCGAGGGACTCGCCTCGCGAACAAGGGAGGGTACATAGCAGGACAGCACGAAACTCGGTGGAGGGCCATACAAGAGACAACTGGGGATTAACGAGAAGAGGTGGCTGGGGATGTAGGACCTGAGTCGGTGTTGGGGGGGGACATAAATGAGCGGAACTTCAACCAGATGTCTCTGGGTCTAGAGCAGGCGGGCTGTTGTACCGCCCATGATTCCTCCGTATCGGAAGCCCAAGTGACTGCTCTGAGCCACTGTGCGTGAGTCGGGGTGGTAGGCCTAAGCCAGCAAAGTAGTATAGTCCGCACAGCCAGAAGCATACAGAGGCCAGCCAGTCTCCTAGAATCTCGGTGGAGCTCAGGAAAGTCGTGGAATAAGCATTTCATTGGGGTTGGGGAAATAGGGTGATCAAGAATAGACGAGATAGTGGAGCAGACTGCGTCCCAGAATTGGGTGAGGCGGGGGCATGACCAGATCATGTGGATATAGTCGGCGTCATCATGGCCACATCTAGGGCATCTAGGGGAGGAACTATTAGAGATACGGTGTAGTCTGGTTGGGGTGTAGTGGTATCTGTGGAGTAGCTTAAATTGAATTAGCTTGAATCGGGAGTTGAAGGAGACCCTCTGGATACGTGAGCACATATGGGACCAACGGTCTTCAGTCATTTCCAATCCGAGATCAGACTCCCAAGCGAGCTTCAATTTGGAGAATGAAGGGGGCGATCTGGATTGTACCAGGGTGTATAGTCTGGAAATTTTCCCCCTCATAGGGAACTGTGAGGACAGTTCAGTGATCGCCAGCTCATCAGGTGGCAACGCTGGGAAGCATGTGTACTTATGTTTGAGGACTCTACGGAGGGATGAATATTGAAGCCACACAGAGGGTCTCTGTCTGAGGGACGGTGGGAGGTCAGGCCATTCTATGAAATTACCACCTTCAAATATGTCTCGGAGCAATTCAAATCCCGCCTCAGCCCATGTGCGAACAACCGATGGGGGGACCTGTGGGATCCCTGGGACAAAGTTCCAGATCGGGAAGTTACCATGGAAGGGATGGGTGCTGCCCAATATTTGCCACGTTTTGGGTAAAGCCAGGGATGTGCACCTCAATGGGTCTAGTGAGCCCGAATCTATTGGCAAGGGTGCGATCACCAGGGATCTGATATCGCGGTCACCAACCGATAACTTTTCTAGTCTGACATGGAGAGGGGGGTCAGATATATTGAACCAATGTGCAGTGTGTTGAAGTTGAGCTGCCAGCCAGTACTTGAGGAAGTCAGGTGCACCAAAGCCACCCACTTCCATCGGGGAAGCAAGGGTCTGGAACTTAAGGCGGACCGCACCAGAGTGCCAGAGGAAAGTATTGAGGGTTCGTATCAGTGTCTGAAAAAACTCGACTCCCGGCCACTGCGGGATATTAGCGAATCTATACAATAGCTGGGGGAGTACCACCATCTTCAGTATTCCCACCCTACCTGCCAGTGAAATCGGAAGTTTGTCCCAACCCTGAATTTTTAGCGTAAGATTTGTGAGGTATACTTGATAATTCTTCTGGAAAACCCGATCAACGTGACGCGACACCACTATACCTAAATAGGTAAACTCAGATTGGGCCCAAGTGAATCCCAGGGTATCGGGAGGGGGGAGTGTGCTGGGGGTGAGCGGGAAAAGGGTTGATTTAGCGCAGTTTACTGTCAGGCCAGAGATGCGACCAAAAAGAGCAACATCCTCCAGTATTGGGGCAAGGTTGATTTCCGGGGAGCGAATGAAGAGTAGAGCATCGTCGGCATATAGGGAGACTATATCAGAGAAACCGGCGGTGCGTAGGCCTCTATGAGAATGAAATTGGCGAAGCATATCCGCGAACGGCTCCATTGCCACAGCAAAGATCAATGGAGAGAAGGGACAACCTTGTCTAGTACCCCTAGCTATTTGGAAGAGAGAGGAGCACCGATCCTCAGTGCGGACTCTGGCAACGGGGTTTGAATATAGCAGCCTGACCCAGGAAAGAAACGTGGGGCCGAATTTGCATTTGTTGAGTACCCGCCAGAGATACCTCCATGAGACGGAATCAAAAGCTTTTTGCATATTGAGCGTGGCGGCTACTGCGTGGACATCCGGGCTCACCCTGCTTATAATATTGAAAAGGCGCCTCAGATTCAGGGAGGTAGAGCGTCCCGGAATAAAGCCCGCCTGGTCCGGATGAATGATATGTGGCATGAAGGGGGCCAGACGTAAGGCAAGTAACTTTGCATAAATCTTGACGTCGCAATTGATTAGCGAGAGTGGGCGGTAAGAGCCGCATTGAGTGGGGGATTTACCAGGTTTTAACAGGACGGTTATGGTGGCTTCGCGGAGCGTGGGAGGGAGCTGACCCACCTCCACCGATTCCTCCCAAAGCGCGACCAGACGAGGGAGTAGAAGAGACTTGAACCGCTTATAGAACTCAACAGGTATACCGTCAGATCCCGGGGATTTGCCTGATGAGAGGGAGTCTATGGCCTCCGAGAGTTCCAGGGGAGTGAATGGGCTCTCAAGGGCTCCGATGGTATCGGAGGAGAGAACCGATAGGGGAAGCTTGTCAAGAAAGATGTCGATTTCTGATATAGTGGCACTGTCCGCGTTAGCATACAGGGATTGATAGAAGGAGAGGAATACGGAATTGATATCACCAGGGGAAGTGGCTAGGGAACCATCAGGTCTCTCGACGCCAGGAATGGGTGGGGCACCAAACTCACGGCGGAGAAGCCTAGCCAGGAGACGGGATGGGCGTTCACCCTCACCGTATTTTCTCTCTAGCCCAGGGTTATCGAGAAATCTCTGCTCACGGTCCGCAAGTGCGCGGAAGGTATCTAGTTCCGTGCCGATCAACGCAAGGGTCTCAGGAGTTTGATTTAATGCATATTGGGCCTCCAACTCGGACAGTGTGGCCTCGCTCTCGGCGATCTCTCTACGGATGGTTCTAAGGATGCCATTTTCCTTAGAGAGAGCGATGCCTCTGATGTAGGCTTTAAAAGATTCCCAGAGGGTGGCTTGTGATGAGACGGAGCCGGTATTGGTTTCAAAGAACTCCTCAATCGCCGACTCCAACTCCGAACTGAAGACCGGGTCGAGGAGGGAAAGTGGTTTCATCCTCCAGTGTCTAGTACGGTCGTGATCCGAGCCCCAGGATAGGGTGATAATCACTGGTGAGTGATCGGAGAGAGTCCTGGGGAGGATCGACAAGCTTGAGACACTCCTTATGAGTATATCAGACACTAGCCATCTATCAATCCGGGAGAAGGAATCATGCACCGAGGAATAAAAGGAGTAGGCGCGGGAGTCGGGGTAAAGGAGCCTCCATGCATCAAACAGGGCCAGGCGAGGAAGTGAAGAGAGTGTAGTATATGCAGCCCTAGTGAGTTGACGGGGACGAGAGCCAGATCTATCGAGATCCACATCAAATATCGTGTTAAAATCGCCTCCCCAGAGAATCGGTACCAACGGGAAGCCATCTAGGAGAGACGTGAGATGTGTAAAAAATTCAGGATCGTCGATGTTGGGACCGTAGATATTTAGTAGGACCACTTCCCTATTCTGTAAAGTGCCATGAAGTAAGACATATCTGCCCAGAGGGTCTATTGTCGTGGCTATGGGGTTGAATCTAATACTCTTGTGAATAAGGGTCATAACCCCCCGGCTCTGTGTAGAATAGGAGGTATAGTATCTCTGTGGTCCCCATGCTTTAGCAAACTTCTCACAATACTCAGTAACCGCATGTGTCTCCTGGAGAAAGAGGATCTTAGTCCCATGCCGTTCAGCCTGAAGCTGTAGTAGTCTCATTTTCTTGTAGTTCCCCAGCCCCCGCAGGTTCCAACTCAGGAATGTCAGGGTTTCCTCACTCGACACTCCCAAAGTAGACATAGAGGAATACAGGTGAATGGAACAGTGCCCCCCATAACCAGTCCCTATTGTAGTCAGATCTGTGATGACATTGAGACCCTGGAGCTCTGAACTCTACCCTTTCTGCAATCACCAAGCCTTTTTTAACGTAAACTCCCCTACCCCCCACCCCCTCCCACATCCCTCCCCCAATCAGAGGGATGAACACCCCATATACAACCAACCAAATCCAAAACAATGGCATCAACGCCTGGGGGCCTGTAAGTCGGCCTGGCGGCGATGCTCCGTACCTTGAGGCAATTTTAGGATAAACTTAATGCCTGGCAATGATAGCAAGTCTCATACAGGGATGGACCCGCGGGGGGAGGGAGGGAAGGCACGGCCATCTATAATGAACCAATGTAACGAGATTATATGGAGTAACCATCCGAACAGCTTGATCGGGATGGTGTATGTGGTCAGTCCCAAAATTAGGAACGAGGGATTACCACAGAGTTCCCGGACAATGAAACGGGCAAAGGATGTATGTGGTGAATAGCTGGGACGCACCGACGGAGAGAAGACAGTGCCGTCGACCGTTCAGCAGCCAGAACCCACTGTATCATAACCCAAAAACCAACAGATGCATCGCATAGAGAGAAAACAAAGATATAAACATTCTCCATCACAATGTCAACAGGACAAGATGGGTGGCATCCCCTCGGCCCAAAAGCCTTTGTAGATGGCGCAACCGGGAGTGACGAAATGCTACAAGTCCAACTAAGTTCTGGGTTAGGGCTCAATGATGTCGCCTCCACAATAAAAGCATGTTATGTTAGGCCCGAGACACAGCGAGTGGTTCAATGTAACAAGACATAAAGCAATGGTAGAGATTGTTGCGAGTACAGTTCAGCCGGGAAAGTGTTCATCTATAAACTTAGAGGCCTCCTCCGGTAGCGTGAACAAGTATACTCGGTTTGCATGTTCGATTCGGAGTTTGGCGGGATATAGCATAGCGTATTTGACCTGGAGCTCGCGCAGTCTTCTCTTCACTGCCAGGAAGTACTTACGCTCACGTTGGACCGCCATCGAGAAGTCCGGGTATAGGTGGATTCTGGCTGCGCCCAATAAAAGGTCTCCCTTGACTCTCGCCGCCCTGAGAAGGGCATCTCGGTCGCGAAAATTTAGGACCCTGGCTATAATCGGGCGAGGAGGAGCGCCAGGCCTGGGCTTTGCTGTAAGTGCACGGTGGGCTCTCTCGATTGCAAATTGTGAGGAGAGTTTTGGGGAATCAAGGAGTCGGAGCAGCAAGCTCTCCACGTAGTCCTCCATGGGTTCGTGTATGCCATCCTCCGGCACCCCGATTATGCGGAGGTTGTTGCGTCTCGAGCGAGACTCAAGATCCTCATTCTTCTTTTCCACCTCTGTCACGCGGGCGGATAGTGTGGAGACCTCCGCCCGAAGGGAGCCCAGACCATCCTCAGCGGTGCTCACCCGTGATTCAATCTCAGTCACACGACCATCAGTCCTCTCCATGTGTGCCTTAATAGAGGATATCGTACCATTCATGTCGTCTAGTTTGCTATGGATTGTGGTGAACCCCTCACGGATGTATTCCATCATTTTCTGAGATTCGGATGGTTCCAGTTCATGTGAAGTGGATGGTTCCTGTGCAGGTGTCTCCGCACCGGATCCCCCCGGAGGCTTCGTAAACATATTGATGGAGGATTGTTTCTTCCCCGTCCGCGTTGACATGATGCCGGCAGAAGGTGAACTCAAAACCGGTGGGCCAGACAGGGGGGGCGAGAGGGACGCCAAGGGAGGGCACCAGGTATGTGTGGGGCCGCAGTCGGCCAGCAACACGAGACGCGGTGTTTCAAATCCAGATGGGGAGGGACCAATCTATGCTGGGCTGCCGGGTCTGGGCCAGGAGGATCGCCCAGGTCGGCTAATATGTGTAGTAGCCAGTGAAGTAGACCTCCGAAAACTTGTAGAGGCCAGGGCCAAGGAGACAGTGTCTAATAAGAGAAACAGGAGAAGCCTCTGGTAGCCATTGCGATGAGGTGGGACCGGGGAACACCACTGTGTGCGGCTGCAAGGCGGTCAGCACTCTGGTATACTAATAAGGCGAGTATGTCCCGGATCAATGGTGCATCCGTATGGGAGATTCGGGGGTCAGAGCGTACCTCGGCACAATAAAATGACCAGCAGTAGGTAAGTAGGGAGGGACAGATGCCTCATGCCGTCCCCCGGCTAGTCCATGAAGCAGGCCGATGGGCCCGGGAAGAGATCCGCCGGGGGGTGGGCTCCGGAGCAGCCGGGCAGCGCCACACAGGGTATCAGGATACCGGAGGAATGTAGTTACTGCCGCTGGACAGGGCCAGGTGTAGCGCCCGAAATCATGAGAGGGAGTCCAGCATAGAGAATGTGATACTGCCGGGCCCAACGCGCTTCAGTGACGACCCCACGCCGTGCAAGGCCGCCCGTCAGCAGGGTGTATGCGGCGGAGACCAGGGGCCCAACTCACCGCCTGGAGCCAGGAATGGAGGCTCGATCCAAGTCGGCACGCCGCCTAGGTCGGGGCAGCGGAGCGAAACGCTCTCGCATCCTGTGAAGGTCCAGAGGACAGGCCGCCGCGCCGGTCAGCCGCTCTCCCGTGAGGCAGTAGAGAGCGGTCGCGCAGGGCGGGAAGGACGCCCCTCCCCCACGGAAGGCCGCAAGCCGCGGGACACGGCCGCGATTCTCCGGAACCCCGAAGGGGGTCGGAGGAAGCACTCGCTCCCGCCTCACCCTCGGAGGCCCGCAGCTCCGCGGGAAAAGAAGTCCGGGAGACGGGACGAGGCCAGCAGAAGCCCAGTCACACCAGCTTTCCCCTCCGTTGGTTGGTTGTTGAACACGCCGAGGCAAACAGGAGGATATTAACACAAGGAACGCCTCGCGGCTTGGAGCTGATCAGAAGGCGGCCATCTTCGCTGAGCGCAACAGCGCCCCCCCCCATAATCCCAATTCTAACCGCCAGAGCAGAGACAATGAACTATCCATCATGCCAAGCAGCTCAAAGGTCAGAGTGGCATTATAGTGTACCAGAAACCTGGCCAACCCCTCCTCCTGCTCATTCCCCCTCCTCCCTCGGCACCCTCCACACGTCCAGCCCTCAGGGGGAACACTCCCCTCCCCACACCCAACACTTTCCTCTGGATCACCACACATACCTCCCCATACCTTCCCAGCCCAACCACAACAACCTTTGCACCCTCTCAAGCCAAACCTTTCACTGTCTTTGCATTCCTAAGCGCTGCTCGGGCTGCTCTCGCTAATACCCTGCTCTCTGCTGTCCCACCGACCCTCAAATACATGCCACGGGCACTCAAGAATCCTTTAAAAAAGAGAATCTGCACAGTTCACCCTATCTCCCCCCCAGATCGATGCCTGAACCTCTCACTTAAACCATAACGACTTCCCCCAACTCATCCATCCCAAGTAAATCACTCTGGAACTCAGCAACCCAATGTCATCTCCGTCCTTGCTCCCTCCCTCCCTGTCTGCCTCTCTTTTCATCTACAAGCCCTCTCTGTGACCCCAGTCGCTGCCCTGCTCCCACACCAGCCCCCCTGCGCACCGCTGACTACCCACCCCAGATGAGGGCCCCCTCTTTAATTCCCTCTCACAGTTGTCTTCCACCCCACTACATCACACCAGACCCCCCCACTAAGGAACAGTACATCACAAGCAATCTTCACACACTCAAAGATACATAGCCTCCCACTTGCCCTAAAACAGAGACACCTAGCCTTCCCCAAACAGCCTCACCCCCTCACTACTCCTCTCACCGCCCACCCTAACCTCCCTTCGATTTACACTGATCCCCCAGCGGGTCCTCGTCCAGGGGATCCCCAGCCCTGCACTTACTCACTCCCCTGCCGGCCCTCCCCCACTCGCCTCTCCGTCCATCTAATCAAATTTCATGCATCCTAATTAACATCAGATCTGTCACCAAAAACCAACACAACCGCTACATATTACACCTCACCATCTCACACCCCGAGAAACAAGCCTGCAATACATACTGCAAATCCCCCCTAGTAAATCTCTCATCAACCCCTCTCTAACCCACAGCTTCTTACTAATTTACAGACCTCTCGGCTATAACAGAAACTTTGCTGATGCTCTTGGCGACTCCCTAGTGGCCATCCTGGTCATCCACCCCTCCCCCACCATGCTAGGACATCTCAACGTATGGTTCGATGACCCACATAACCCCCATGACATGACCACTCCTGGACAACTTGGAAGCCCTCAACATGACTCAAATGATTTCAGGTGCCACACACACCGCAGGACATACCCTAGATGCTATTCTCAGCTCCTCCAACCTGATCTCCACGCTCCCAAGCCCAACCACTAATCTGGAAGGACCACACAGCCATCTTCTTCTCGCTATCGACTGAACTCCTTCCTCTCCACCTGGCGAACAATATAAAGTCAACCTGTTCCTGCTGTGGAATAAGGTCACAGTAACTCCAGATTTGGCTGACTCCCTACTTGCCTCCCTCCCCAATCTCCATGTCCAGGGAGGTCTGCCCTGGTACAGCCATTTTGACTTATAGCTCTCCAAAGCCCTCAGACCACTCACCCCGTCCAGACCCTCCGCCCACAGACACAGCCCCTCCCCTAATTGGTTCACTCTTTCTCTCAAATACCTCAAAACACTTAACCCCGAAGTTCAAAATGGCCCCCGGCACCGACAGCTCCTTCTCGACCCTGAGCTGGAAAGGGCGCCCCACCACCCCGCCAGCACTCCTGATCTGCTCCTAAAGGAAGCCCCCGCGACAGCGGAGGACCGGAGTAGGGAGCCCGGGAGACAACGCGTGTCACCCCCCCCACGGAGGGCTGCTGTGGCCCGGAGATCGGCCCTGCCACGAGCACGGGCGTGAAGGGAGGAGGAGGAAAGGAGACTGGAGGAGGACTGCCGGCGCACACTAAGTGAGTGTGGAGGAAGGAAGCACTCACCCGGCGTCGGAAGACAGGGCCTCCAGCAGTGAGTGTCCGGGCCGCTGTGGGACGGAGGAGGCGGACCTGTAGTGGAGGCGTGGGCGGCGAGTGGAGCTCTTCAGGCACCGATGGCGAGGAGCAGTGGAGCGACCCCCCACAGCCTAGAGAGAGAGAGGAGGAACACGCGGGGAGCGGTCCGCACCCGGCGGGAGGCCCTGTGGAGAGGAGCAGCGGCCCACGTACACCACTGGACAGCCAGGAGAGCAGTAGTCCGCAGAGAGGGCTGAGAGGGATCGCGGAGAGCGCTGCAGGAGTGGACCCAGCAGTGGAGAGGTAAGGGACACGCCGGAATCACAGGAGGGGGTGGGCCCCACCCTATTCATCCACCGGAGAGGAGTGCCCCATTAATCCTCCGGAGAGGAGTGAAGAGGCGGCTGGGGAGGAGTGCGTGGCCTCTGGGGGGGTCACGAAGAGAGGACACTAGGCATTCAAGCACAGAAGGGGGTGGCACGGGGAGACCTGGGTCAGCATTGGTACGCAAGCTTAGCCCAGGGCCACCTGCTCAAACGACTTTGGCAACCCTAGGTCAACATATAGCAAACGGCTACCCGCGCTGAATTCACATTCCTCCCTGATCCCGGGCTCAGCTGGGATTTGTTCCCCAGCCAGCTTCTCCAGGACCGCCTCAACTTGCAACAGCTTCTTGCTCAAACGTTCCCCTCCCGAGCGCAGAGGAGGCGGCGCCGTATAAGGGGTTAAACAGAACTGGTAAGATATATGTAGCGGAATAGAGGAGAGGACACAGGAGAACCAGCTGGAGTGGCCCGATAAAGTAAAGAGGCAGCAGGGCAGCAAAGGACAACTAACCCTCCAGTGAAAGGGAAGATTGGAGGAAGGCAAGAAAGCCCCAGAGACACCCGGTGGAGCGACAAAGGCACACCCGGGAGTGGAAGACAGGGGACTATGACCACGAAGGCCAAAGGAAGAGGGGGAAAGTCTGCCCAAGTCCCAGGTGATACCCCAGGCACCCTCCATGCCATGTGGCCCACGCAAAACACTAGGGAGGGTGCCAGGAGCAGCTAGGAAGAGGCAGGGGAAGGCAATACCCAAGGGGGTACGGAAGGTTTGGCCCTGATGTCAAGACAGGACTTCCTGGGCGAAATGCACGCCTTACAGACCAATTTGGCAAATACATTCCAAGATTAATTTCAACTTATACGATCTGACGTGAATGAGGCCCTAGGGGAGATCAGACAGGAGATGCGACAACTAGGGGAGAGGACAGACCTTCTAGAAAAAGGCCTCCAAGAAGTGGATAAAGAAACCACTGCCAACAGTGAAGCCATAGAGAGACTTGATGTGGCCACGCAGAATTTGTAGCTCCAGATGGAGGACATAGAAAACAGATCCCGAAGGATCAGCATAAGGGTGAAATGCTGCCGGAATTGGTGCCAGATAAAGAATTAAAAACAGAAATTCTGGAAGAAGGGAGCCCGGACAGGATCGAACTGGATCAAGTGCACAGAGTAGGGAGACTGGCCAAAGGCCAGACAACAAGACCGAGCAACGTACTGGCTGCCTTCACCAGATACGCCCAAAAGGAGCAGTCCTCCAAGCGGCAAGAAAACAAGAACCCATTATGTATAAAGGGCAGCAGGTCGCACTGTACCAGGACTTGGTGAGCAGCACGCTTATAAAGAGGGGACAAATGAGTCCAGTTCTAAAAGCGTTAAATGAGAGAGCCATCCGTTACAAATGGACCTTCCCATTTGGTTTGGTATTTGAATGGGAGGGGAGCCAATAATGCATCACCTCAGTGCAGGAAGGAGCAGATATCCTATAAATAGGATTGGAGGAGACTCCTACAGGGTCTGGATCACACTCGGTGGGCAACCGGGCCAGGCCGAGACCTTGGGAGTGGACGACAGTCGGAGAGAAAAGGAGAAATGGACCGAAGGAGAGCGGATCAACACGGAGAGAGAAGAACAGAGCAGAGGCGACGGGAGCACAAGAAGACCTCTAATCTAAAACAGCAGTAAAAGGGGTGGTGGGCCTCTAAAAGGAGCAATGAAGCTTTGGGGTATCGGGGGAAGCAACCATTTTGAACCAGGAAGGGTGGGAATGCCCGAGATAGGAGTGGAGGGGGAGCGGGAAGGGAATGCTCTTCCAGGGGGGGAGGAAAGGGGGAGGGGGAAGTGTAAGGGGGAAGGGGATGGGGAGATAGGGTAACCTACAGAAGAGAGAGCGAAAGGGTGGCATCGGCAGACATGGGACAAGATCCGATCAGTAACTTTTCAAGTGGCTAACGCATAATGTTAGGGGGCTTAACTACCCTCTTAAGAGGAAGAAACTGGAACAATTCACAACGAAAGAGGGGCCGGACGTTTTGGGGCTACAGTAAACGCACCTCTTGTACAAGGATCGGGGCGGGTAAGATTGCAGGGGTTCGATCAAATCTTGCACGCCTCCAGCCATAGTAAAACAAGGGGAGTGGCTTTAGCTATTAAAAATATGGTTGACTTTATAGTCAGTGAAGTCATACGGGACAAGGAGGGGAGGTACATCGTGGCCAGGGGGAAGTATCAGGATCTTCCCTATGCCATAGCAGTTGTATACGCCCCAAATTCTGGGCAGGAGCAGTTCTTCCAGTGAGTATTGGGGGTATTAGAAGAAAAGGTGTGGAGTCAAATAGTATTGATGGGGGATCTTAACATTGCCTGGGACAGGGAGCGGGACAGGATCGAGGGGCAAGTAAGAGGGGGATGGGCGGTGATGTCGGCAGAACTGAAGGACATAATTGAGAGGATGGGCGTACGAGATACATGGCGGGAGCTGAGGGGGGATGAGGAGGGATACACTTTTCTTTTGGGAGTCCACGGGTCGCAGTCCAGAATTGACTATATTTGGGTCTCAACGGGACTGGTCGGCGGGATCTGGGAGGTGAACACGGGCCCCATAGTTATTGCGGACCATAAGGCAGTGTCCATCATTCTTGAATTGGGACGCAAGGAAAGGGGGGCTTAGGGATGGAATCTGGTGATTAGAGGGGAAATTGAAGAGAAGATCAAATGTTTCTTCGCTATCAACAAGAAAGGGGACATGAGGGAAGATGTAAGGTCGGACACATTTAAGGCTACCCTCAGGGGGGAATTGATAGCGGCATCCGCTCAAAGGGCGAAGCAATTGAAGGCATTGGAAGACCAACTCGAAGCAGAGGTGGAGGCAGCAAGGCAAAAGGCGGGAACAACCCCAACTAGGTCTTCCATGAGGGAGTACAGAAGGGCGCTGGGGCAGCTAGAAATTCTCAGCACTAATAAGGCAGAGGGGGCTCTGCTCGCTGTTCGCCAAAAGTATTATGCTAAGGCAAATAAGGCAGATGCACTATTAGCGCCCCTACTTAGCGGGGCGAGATCGAGGAACCCGATTACATCGCTGAAAACGGGGACAGGGGAACGGGCCACACATTTGGGGGATATCCAGGAAACACTGGCTGAGTACTACGATTCAAAATCCCCAGACCCACCTACAGGAAGGGTTCTTAGAAATGGTACAGCTGCAGAGAATTGGGAGGGAGGCACAGGACGCCCTTAATCAGGATATCTCTGAGGACAAAATATGAAGAGTGATCAGAGCCCTACCACCGAACAAGGCCCCGGGCCCAGACGGTTATACCGCAGCCTTCTACAAAATGTTCATAACAGAGCTGATCCCGCACTTAACCTCGCTCTTTAACACATTCAGGCTGACAGGCAGAATAGCTCCTTCCATGGAGGAGGCTAAGCTGACCCTTATACTTAAACCTAATAAGGATCCGGAAGAGAGAACATCCTATAGGCCTATCACACGGATAAATATTAATGCCAAGATCTTTACGAAGATCTTGGCAAACAGACTAGAGAATTACCTCCCGGACTTGATCCACCCAGATCAGGTGGGCTTTGTCAGGGGCAGGCAAACGGCAGATAACATCAGGCATGTGGCCCACTTAGTGGAAAAGGTACAGAAAACGGACATTCCCGCGGTCCTCTTAGCGTTGGATGCAGAAAAAGCATTTGACCGCGTGGAGTGGTTCTTTCTGTTCCGGGTCTTGCAAAAAATGGGCTTCGGAGGGGAATTTTTGACGATAGTCCAAGCCAACTATCAGGCCCCATCCATTAGAATAGCGGTGAATGGGACAAAATCGAGACCTGTCAGACTGCAGAGAGGCCCGTTTTCCCCAATGCTTTATGCGATTTATTTGGAGCCCCATCTTCAAACCATAAGGGAGGCAGATGGGATACAGGGCATTCTCTTTGGGGGGGAACAACAGAAGGTGGCAGCGTTTGCCGATGACATGCTGCTCACCTTAGCAGCGCCAACCGAATCTATCCGGGCTAGTACAATCCAGTTAGAGGAGTTTGGGGAGGTCTTGGGCCTAAAGATCAACATCGGCAAATCTGAAATCTTGAACCTCACACTCAGGGCAGGGGAGCGCGACACCCTGAGTGCAAGCACCCCCTTTCTATGAAGCCCGGGGGGCATCAGGTAGCTGCGCGTTAGGATTACAGCATCCCTTGCAGGCTGGTATACGGCCAACTATCCCCCACTCTTGAGAGATATTAAACGAGACTTTCAGAGGTGGAGGAACCTCAGAGTTTCATGGTTGGGGCGGATAGCAGCAATCAAGATGGTTACACTCCCACGACTACTATACTTATTCCAAGCGATCCCGCAGGCAATACCATCAGGATTCTTTAGGGAACTGGGGTAATGGCTAATGAGTTCCTATGGGAAGGGAAAAGAGTGAGGGACATTAGGCACTTATTAATGGCTCCCAGACGGGAGGGAGGACTAGCGTTACCGAACTTCCGGCGGTACTATGAAGCCACGCAGCTACGTGTAATTAGGGAATGGTTGAAGGGAGGCGAGGGCATGCAAGATAAGCAATGGGTGAAGATGGATAGGGCGGTAGCACACCATAATTTAGCGGAAGTTCTATGGTTACCAAAGCAATATAGGCCTAGGTATCTGTATGAGAGTACCATAACCAAGCTCATGGCAGACACCTGGGATATATTGGCGGGACCCAAGGGAATAACGACATTTCCATCACCTTACACACCTATTTTCGATAATGGGGATTTTACACCGTGGATGGAAAAGGGGGTATTTAAGCAGTGGCAGGATGGGGGCTGTAGGAAATTGAGTGACATGTTCCGAGGGGGGGAATTACTTTCTTTTGAGGATTGCAAGAGGGAATACGCGATACAGGAAGGGGAAAGACTAAGGTATGCACAAATAAGGCATTGGGTGCTACACCCCGGGAATGGGGAAGCAGCGACTAGGGAAACAACGCAATTTGAAAAATGTCTCTTATCCAACGACGGGGCTAAGGGGCTAATATCCAACCTTTACAAGATACTGCACAACACAAATGCTGGTCAACAGTGGGCGTATATGCAGAAGTGGGAACAAGTCCTGGGGAGGGAGATCAGAAGGGAAGAATGGAAGAGGCTGTGGAGGAGGTTACCCAAGCTTGCAAAAGCTTCCCAATTACAGGAAGCTTGGTACAAGATCTTAGTCGGCTGGCACTATACACCAGTCCGCCTTCACAGAATATACCCGGGAACCTCGGGAACTTGCTAGAGGGGCTGTGGGATGGTGGGCACAGCGGAATATATTTGGTGGAAATGTCCAAAAATGTAACCATTTTGGAGGGAGGTGCAAAGGGCGCAGGAGCAGGCCTACAGTCCCGTGGACGATAGATCACCGGAACATATCCTCTTGGGAATTAAAGGGGCTATGGGAGTGGGGGAACCCAGGACGAGGGAAACAGCGAGAATAATCTTAACCCTAGCGGCTATGATGATAATAGCACAAAGGTGGAAGTGCCCAGAGGCTCCCATGATGCAGGACTGGCTTTGAAAGATTTGGGAAACAGTAGCCCTCGAGTGGGCTACGTACGCCATGGACAACAATGTACAGAACTTTGCTACGGATTGGGGGAAACGCTGGCCTTTCTTAAAGAATACATTAGGGCGATATGGTATCCGCAGCACTTAAGATTGTTAGACCTACAATGAACGTAGGTTGTAGGTCCATGAGAGAAATGGACCAGGGACAGGGTGGTAGTTGCCTCGGGGGGAGGGGGAAGGGATTGTTGGGGGAGTGGTTAAACATGTTTTAAAATCTAATAAAAAGAGTTTAAAAAAAACACTTAACCCCACCCTGGGGCGCAAATGTCATGCTGACCTATCTCCCCAGAATAGAGCTGTTTACACTGGTCAGATCAAGGCCTACAAGGCAGAAATTCGGAAGACAAAACAATCCCTCCACTGGAACATAATCTCTAATGCCCATAACACCAGCAGGGAACTTCACAATATCATCTCAGAATTCAAGGCACTGCACTGCAATTGCCCCCGCCCCAACTCCCAAGTACTCTATAATGCCCTCTCAAATCACTTCCACAACATTTCTGTGGAAGGAAACCATACCATTGGTGCTAAACTAGCAGCAATCACGCCCCATTCGGCTGCACCCTCACCCGACCCCTTTCACTCTCTCTGCCTGCCCTATCCTCTCCTCCTTCTCTCCCATTTCTTAACCTGAATTCTTGAAGCTACTTGCTAGCAGCCACCTGTCCGGATCCCCATGCACTCCTTCTCTTCTCAAAGATATCCTTTCCTGAACCTGTGCAAGTAGCATTGCGAGATCTATCATTAACTCTTCCCTCACCTCAGGCATATTCCCAGCAGCTTTCAACACATTGCACATCAAACCCCTGGTCACAAAACATTCCCTTGGCCCCCTCCTTCTGGCCAATTGCACACCTATCTCTTACAACTGCTTCATAGCCAAACTTACTGACCGAACGGCCTACTCTCAGCTCTGTCTCTTCACCGAATCCAACCTCCTCTTCGAACCTGCCGAGTCTGGCTTCAGACCCCTTTGTGGAACTGAATCATCCCTAGCCTCCATCTGGTATGACGATGACCACAAAAGAACCGAAGACTCAGAAAGCTGTGCCGTACTCATCTTCCATCGATCTCTCAGAGGCCTTTGACACCATCGACTGCCACATCCTCATGGACAGACTCAGCAATAAGGTGGATGTCCTCCTGCCTCGCAAACCAATCACAAATCACCCTCATTCCTCCCTTCTCCTTGACCACCCGCCCTGTCACTAACGGGGTACCTCAGGGCACTTCCCTAACCCCCATGCTCTTCAACCTCTACCTGAGCCACCTCTTATTCTATCACATGACCTAACCCGCTAATACGCAGATGACGCCCAGTTCATCTTCAAGATCCCTAAAACCTCTTCCATCCCCTACCCGACCATACCTCACAGAAATGGATGATGGCTAACCACCTCCTCCTTAACTCCGGAAAAAAACAAAATCATGATCTGCGGCCAGACGGCACTCTTACCCCAACCTACCCCTTGGCCATCCGCCCTAGATCCACCACCCGTCGTGTGCAACTCAGTAAAGAACCTGGGATGTACCATAGTCGCTATCTACACCTCTGCATTCTCAGACGCATCTTCCCTTACCTCTCCTACCCTCACAGAGTAACAGCAATCATGACTATTGTCCTCTCCCGCCTAGACTATGCTAACTCTCTTTACCCCGGTGCCCCTGCATATCAACTCAGAAAACTCCAACAGGTCCAGAAAACAGCAGCTAGTCTCCTCCTAGCGCTTGGGCTGAGAGAGCACATGACACCCTACCCCCTCTGTGTCCTCCTCTGCTTCCCTGACGGGCAACAGTCCACTTTCACAGCCATGTGCATCAGCCACCGTGCCCTGCACAAGACAGGCCCAGAATACCTTCAACACAAGCTCTCTCGTTACCAACTGTAAGGGTGCAGAAGTAAAGCTCGGAAACAGAGGTGACATGTTTTGGGTCATAAACTTTTATTCAACATAAAAAGAGGGTTGGTAAAATACCTTTATGTCCCCAAAGCTAAGAAGGGATTCCTTGCCTCAAAGAAAACAAATATGAACCTCAGGATGTCAAACAAATAATCAGTCACTGTCATGTCCAAAAACCCTACTACTGACCCTAACAGTGTTAACCTGAATCTAATGTGCACTGTTAACCTAAACTGTACAAGGACAGTATCTCAACTGAGGAAATAGTGTACAGGTTATTTGTCAACAAGAAGTTCCAAATGCCTCTGGTGGTTTTAAGAAATAAGCAAATGTTCTCTCGAAAAGAAACAATGTTGTAATATCCAGGGAATGGCTCCTTTCCCCTTGATTCTGTCTTCTTCCACTTAACTACCTAGGAGATTGTCTCCTTTTTATGTGGTTATCTTGAAAGTTCACAACAGCACAAACAAAATTTTCACATGGCAGGTGAAATGTTCCCCTATTCCTGGCATCTTTTAAGACTTTCCCAGAGTCAAGGGATATATCTTCCTTTCCCTGGCCATTTGAAGTTTTCACAATAATGTACCACAAAACTATTTATCTTGTTGGGTCCCAAGCCCTGTATTTTTTCAGATAAATTTCATCATGGCCTTTGGCTCTCATAAGTGTGCGTGTCCCAGAATCGCCATGCAGTAGTGTGCCAGCTTGGTTTACTCTACTGCCAAGCATATGCATCTTCTCTGTTTATGTCCTTTGCTCTCAGGGTCCCAAACCCTCTTACTCCCCCGCTCTCATATGGGTGTGGGTCCCAGACTTGCAGTTCTGAATCATGCCAGCTTGGTTCATCTCCTGCCAAGCATAGGGTTCTGTCTGTTTTAGTCTTGGGGTCCCAGATCCTCTTATTCTGTTATCCTCATCATAGGGGTGCGGGTCCCAGACTTGCAGCATCTTCTCGAGGTCCCAGACCCTCCATTTCAGCTCTCTGTATTTGCTCTCCGGCTTTCCAAGACCTCTAGTTCCTTTTCGGCCTGCTTACATACCTTTGGGCTTGGTTTGCGTCTTCCATGCAGCAGGACGTCTGTGCAAGGATCCGGCAGCGTTCGGGTTCTTTGTTTCGTCGGTCTCAGCTTTGTGATGCTCTTTGCTTCGCCTGAGACTCTGGAATGCCCAGAGGGTTGTTTGGGCTCTGACACGTGTAGTCATTATGTCCTGGACTGTGCTCGGTCCTTCTCCCTTCTCTGTGCACAGTGTTCGGCTCTCCCATCTTGCAGCCGGTGCTACAGCGTTGCTGGCAATTCCTCTCAGGAGAGGGAATCTCCCTCACCTGGTTTCCCTTGTCTATTTTGAATGAGTTGGGCCCAATCAGGTTCAGCAGGAGACTAGACCGCTCAGCAGAGTTCTCACGATCAATCCTCACACTCCTAGCCATCTTCTTCGCCCAAGTACTTATATTACAAATAAATGGAAGTCCAGTTTGATTCACTTGTGTTAGTGATTTTCTTAGAATAAGATTGCATTGCGATACAACAGACGATTTTAGCACTGTTTGTAACAAGGGAAGGGGGTTTGGCTTTGGCAAAGAAAAAGGGGCTGGCAAAGTGGAAATAAACTGCGTTCTCTTCAAATGGTCGTACCTAATAAGGGGATTCCTCTTCCATGTGATCCTCCCTTTGTGCACCCCTCCCCTCCAGGGGGACTATTGTACTGTGGATGCACCACCCTGACCCCATGGGAAAGGTCTCCCCCTAGGGGCGAAGGGACAACATACACAGATTCATCACATACCCTTCCCCTAATATAGATGCCTTTCCAATAGGTGCTATGATGAAGGGGTGTCTGAATTTTTCATGGAGGGTGGTTTGATTGGGATTGTGTTACCACCTATTTTTACTCTGGTTCTTGTTCCTATTTGTGCCATCCGGGAGATCCATGTATCAAACTTAGGGACTGTACTGCCAATAATTAAGGGTACTGGCAAGTTGGTGTTTACAGCAGTTGTGAGCCATAACCCTTTTACCAAGATGTTTACAGGAACTCTGGCTTGGGGATACGCCTCTGTACTCCTGTTTACAAATTGGATCTCCTTTTTGGAAATCTCTTTCCAACCGTCAGGTAGAAGGTTGGGGTGTATGGAGCATATTTTACCCCTGCTGTCTAAATCAGCACAAACTTTCTTCCCATGAATCGTAGCGGGCGCCCTATAAAGGTTATTTCCACTCATGAATAGACAGTTGTTCTTGCCCTTTTCCTGGAGCGTTTTCCCCTTCAGGAAAGAATGATCTAGGTCTTTCTTTTTGTTATTTGAATTCCAGGTGGTGTAAGGGTGCAGAAGTAAGGCTCAGACGCAATGGTGGCATGTTTTTGGGCAGAAACCCTTATTATATGAAAATGTGTTGGACAAAAAGCCTCTCTGTCCTTAAACCTAAGAGGGTTTTCCCTGTCTCTAAGAAATTTCCAAAACTATAAAGTCGGTCACTATGGTGTCTCAAAAAGCCTACCTCTGTCCCTAACAGTAATAACTTAAACCAACTGTGCAAGGATGATCTCTTTCCAAAGTAAAGTGTTCTTTATCCGACCAAAAGAAAAGTTTCCAGTCTCTTGGGTAATCAAAACTGGTGAAAACAGAGAAATGTTCACAAAGCCATCATGGCGTCATTCGCTTAAGCTCTCTGCAGTGTGAAGCTTGCTGAAACTTATCCATGGATCTGTGGCTCTGATAAGGCTTTGCGAGTGCCTGCAGAGTTGCAGATACTGCAGGAGTCTGCTGACCCCTTTTTATTGTGATCTGGTGGGGTGCTCTCGAGCGCGAACCTGGTCGGCATGTGCTGGGCTGTTGGGGTGATTGGCTCCCTGAGTGGCGGCTGAGGGAGCTGTGGGAAACAACATGGCGTCGGTGCACAGCCATTTTTGGACACTCATCTCCCATCACTGTAATAAAAGCCTGCGTCTCCGCGGGCCTGGTAAAATAAACAAGTATTTCAGTAGTGAAAGCAGAGCAAGGTCACATAACTGCATAAATATTGTTGCTGAGTGGACATACTGTGGAGAATAGTTATTGTATTGTCCACTGAAGGACAAATACGGGGAGGGAGTTGTAGCGTTCTGTAGGTGCATGATAAGGGGTTCTGGGAATTAATGCAAGGAGAGGGGAGCTGGGTTTTCCCACTGCTAACTGTTTTTTCCACTCTATGCCCCTTCCACTTGTGATCTGCTCTTCGGCCGAGGGTAGTCACAACTGAGAAGGGGGGGGAACGGGCCCCCATTAAGAGAAGAGGGTATTCTGTGGAAGGCAGTTAGAACTTGGACACCTGGGTAATGCAGTATCGCTGAAAGGGAGGACGCTCCACCTCAGACCCCATTAGTCTGAGTGATTTCTTCGCCTGCCTGCTCTGGGTATAAGCATGCATCAACAGAATGTGGAATTATAAGCAAGTGTTGAGAAACCAGAAAAAGAATTAGCTGCTGAAAAACAAATTGCGTTAATGCAGCAGCTCCAAATGAAATTGTATCATGATAAGGCAGACAAATAACAAGCGGTAGCTGAACGAGCTGCGGTAAGGTTTGCTCGCTATAAATATTGGAAGTTAATTCTCGTAAGGTAGCAACTGTGATTGCTTCCGCAGGTGTAGATTGGGACCCTGATCAGTGGGATGGGGATGTGTTTGATAGTACTACTACAGATAGTGCTTCCGAACCGGAAGTGGTATCTAAGCCAGAACCAGCCCGTAAAGGTTAAACCCGTATTACGCAGAAGGATGGGTCATCATCCAATGAATCCGGGAGGAGGTGTGGTGGATATGACTGCACTTGAGGATTATTCACAGCAGGAGGTCCGTGAGATAATTAACCGATTGTAACAGAGGGCTGGTGAGTATTTGCTAGCCTGGATGGTTAAGATTGTTAGATGGAGGGGCAGCGGGTCTCCAGATACAGGAGACCCTGCGTGCAGGCCCTCCTTGAGATGCTAATGGTGACTAGTGACAAGTGTCTCTTTTACAGTTAGCAGCACAGGCATGTAATCATAAGTACCCGATTACGTAGGATTGGCCAACAGATGATAAGAAATGGTACACATTGAAGGAAGCTATTCAAAGCTATTCAAAGAGTTAGGAAAAATGCTATGAAGGAGGCCATTTATGTGGAAACTCCGGAGCATGTGGGGTTGGTAAACCTATCGAACCGCCCCTCCAGCATATGAAAACATCATGATGACCCTATTGATGGGAATGACGGGTAAAATAACTGACAAAGTGGTGGATGCCATTAGGCAATTGGTAGATATAGGAGAATGGGAAAGACTAGAGGAACGACCTAGAGAGAGCAAGAGGGAGGGGAAAAATGAAAAGCGCACTCCTGGGAAGAGGTTTGACAGCCGAGAATCTCGTGTGTCTAGAAAGGACATATTTCTAGCTTTATTGAAGGATGGTGTGCCACAGGAAGATATTGATGGGATTGAGACGCGGGAAATGTACTTGTTGTATAAGTAACAGGGCCTCTGTTACACTTCGGGCTTCCCTGCGGGCTTCCTTGCAGAATACGACTCCTTTACAAGCTCCTCTGTGGAGCAGATACAGGTTGCCATGGCGCCTGTACAAACTATGACGGAGTCCGTGTCAGCTGACACGTCCTGTACATGGAAGACGTACGGCAAGACACGCCTCCATACGGCTTTAAAACCACCGTCTTTCAAGGGGCTCATTGCTGCTAATTAGCATTACAAGCTACAGCGGTTACGTCCGTTTACTCCTTCGTGTTTCCTCCGCACGAATTCCTAATCTGCTTACCTGGTTCTGACCCTTGCATGGCTTCTGGATTGGATTGCCTCCTCCTTTATTCCTGTCGTGCTCGCCTGGCTTTTGACACGGAACGTTATTGGATTATTCTTCCTGCTTCCTGCTGTCACTTGCGGTACCTCATCCCAGCTAGCCGCTACCAGACACGGAACGACTTTGCCCTCCTCGCAGGTGACTTGCTATCAACCATCCGGAACTCTTCTACGCCTTATCTGGATGCGTATGTGCTCAGGTACATATTTGTAGTTGGCAATTCCATCTCTGCTATTTGTAAGCATTTCTCCACGGCCTTGATTGGATTTTTCCTTTTGTTGGATTTTGGGACATTGAGTGACTGTCTTGTGAACTTGTCTTCAAGTGCATATAAACGCTTTGCTGATTCTGCACCAACCCGGCACTAGTGCGACCCTCGTGCAGCTCGGGTTTATTTCCCTATACTAACATTCCTGTTTGTTGTTTTCTCCTATCGTTGTCTTCTGTTTCCTGGACTATTATCCATCCTCAAAATACCCATATTTCAGGTTGGTTGTCATTGGTTCAATACTTTAGGAAGTCTCTTTAGAATTATTTCCACTCACTGTGCTTATTCATATTTTGTAGATTCACCCCGGGGAAGCTCCACTCCAATACTTACCTAGGTATTTTCCTGTATTATACTGCTGTTCTGATTGCTTGGTTTATTCTCAACACTGTATAATATCTTTGTATTCCTTTGCAGGATTGGTATTGGTGGTGTGTGTTCTCCCCGTTCTTTTATTCAATTGACACCTCTGTCTGTCCCAATCGAAACAGCGGAGAGGTACATTGTAGAAAAGAGCCCCTCTTTGAGGAAGCCAGAGTCTTGTACTCAGGGGAGCTGGGATGGAAGGCTGAATATTGGTTCTTGTACAACCATCATGTCCAAGGTCACTCATCCACGCCTTGGGCCTACTTCAGAGTGGTGAGTAACAGCCTGGATGGGAAGGAGCGTTACAAACAAGTGAAACGTCAGGAAGTACATAAACTGAAAAAGGAGGTGGATCCTTTTGGACTGTCTCCAGAGGGGGGGAGATGAAGAGTCTTCCAACAGATCTGTGCCTTCCCAGCCAACATATGCAGACTTGAGAAAGATGGTGTGTGCGATGGTGGAAAGGGAATCTAAACACGGGCACTCTAAGTATGAATAGGATCAGGGTCAAACTCTGGTAACAACAGCCCATGTTAAGGTGGACAGACAGCCCCATGAGAAAGTAAAATAATTTTGGCATTCAGGAAATACACAGGAGGTTCGAGCCTTAAATGATACCGGGGGCGGAGGCCTCATTGATATATGGAAACCCTTCCAGATTTAAGGGAAGACATTTTACGATTACTGGAATGGGAGGCAAAGAAACCTCAGCAGTCCAGATGGAAATCGACATGAAAATTGGTCAATTAAAAAGAGACACATATCAAGTACTTACTGTATATATTATTGGATTTGATATGTTAGAAGGATCAACCCTCGGATTAGGGGGGAAAATGTACCAGTTTAGGGTGAGTGCATTCACTTGTACACCCGTAGTTCTTGGACAATTGAAAATGCCCCTGGTGCAGGTTCCGATAGCCACAAAAAGAGTGTCCATGAAACAATATCGAATTCCCGGGGGGGCAGGAAGAAATTTCAGAAACCATCAAAGGGTATGTTGAAGCAGGTGTGTTGCGTTCAGTATCCACGGCTTGGAACAATCCGATCTGGTCCATTAAAAAACCAGACGGTACCTTCAGAATGACAGTGGATTATCGCAAGTTGAATAAATACACTCCTCCGCTAGTACCGGCAGTACCGGATGCAGTAACTTTGGTTGAAAACGTAAACATATTCGAGGGAACATGGTATACAGTGATAGATTTGGCTAAGGCCTTCTTCACCGTAACGATTGCGGATGAATGCCAAGAGCAGTTTGCATTTCTTATAGAATTAGAGTTAGTATACGTTCAAACATTTGCCAATGGGCTATATGCATAGTTCAACAATCTGTCACCGGCTGGTGGCGGAACAGCTAGACAAAATTCCATTCAAACTGGATGTAAAAATTGTGCATTACATTGATGACATATTGATTCAAGTAAAAAATTAGCAAACTGTACAAGTACACTTAGATCTCACTAGAGAAGGATTTGCGCGACAAGGGATTGGAGATTAATGATGCTAAAACCCAGGGTCCGGCAGAGACAGTGAGTTTGCTGGGGATACAATGGTATAATGGGCACCATGAGATGGTGCCAAAGGCAAAACAGAAAATCATCGAGTTTTTAACTCCGAGGACCAAAAAACAAGCACAACAGTTAATTGGGCTGTTTGAGAACTGGAGACAGCGCATACCACATTTGGGGCAGATTTTGGCACCTCTTTACAGAGTGACGCGTAAAAACATTCATTTTGAATGGGGTGAGAAACAGGAAACAGCGTTCCAATTGGCCAAGGACACCATTCAAACAGTGCTAGATTTATGACCATTGAGGGATGGCGAGGTGGAATTAAACGTGTCTGTACAGGATACCTATGCCACCTGGAGCTTATGGCAGAAACAGGACAGAAAACGTGTACCCTTGGGTTTCTGGAATAGAAAATTGCCTGATGCGGGTGACAGATATACTCCCTTTGAAAAACAGTTACTAGCATGTTACTGGGCACTCATAGATACAGAACAAATGACGGTGGGTCATGATGCATTGATCAGACCTGAAATACCAATTATTCAATGGGTACTGAACTCCCCTAAGACACAGCGAATTGGTCATGCACAAGAGGCTAGTATCATTAAATGAAAATGGTACATTCAAGATCGTGCTAACCCCGGTAAAGGTGACATGGCTAAATTACATGAGCAAGTGGCGGCAGACCCACTGATAGACCTTGAGCCAGAGGGAGAGATACCTATTGATGAGTCTCCAGTCAATGGAGAATTATCGAATGAACAAGTCGAACCTGCATGGTTTACTGATGGCGCAGCCAAATATGTGGGAATTGAGCGACATTGCTAGGTGGTGGCATACAATCCCAAACTGAAAAAGGTGCTAACCACCTCAGGGAAAGGGAAGAGTAGCCAGTTTGTAGAGTTACATGCAGTATATGAGGCGTTGAAGCAAGAAACGCCTGGAAGTTGTCATATTTATAATGATTCATGGTCTGTTGCAAACGGGTTGGTAGTATGGCTGCTGACTTGGAAAAATAATGGATGGAAGATTCATGCAAAAGAAGTGTGGGGAAAAGAAGTGTGGCAAGACATTGCTGAGATTTTAATGCATGCTACTGTGACTGTATGTCACGTAGATGCACATTGCGCAACAGACTCATTAGAACAAGGGTTCAATTCTGTTGCAGACAAACATGCAAAAATTGCAGTCATGGACGCGAGGGCTGAGGAGGATGATTTGGAGGGAATTGCAAAATGGGCCCACCAGAACAGCGGACATCTTGGAGAGAAGGCTACTATCAGGTGGGCACAAGAGGGGGGAATCAGGATTCCATTAGAAATTGTGAAAACAATAATCTTACAATGTCTTACGTGTCAACACCAGAAACATCGATCTGTTCCACACATAATTCATGGTACATTGAAATGAGGTAAATTGCCTGGACAGATTTGGCAGATCGATTATATCGGTCCTATGCCCACTAGTAGAGGATGTCAATATGCGGGCACTATTGTGGACACATATTCTGGTTACCAAATGCTTTTACCATGTAAAAGAGCTACCCAATTGAATACAATTAAATTATTGGACCAGGTGGCTGTATACTATGGTATCCCTTTGCAAATTCAAAGTCATAACGGGTCCCACTTTAAAGGGAAAGTGGTCCTGGATTATTGTCAAGAAAAAGGAATTGAATGGATTTCTCATGTCCCTTATCACCCAGAAGCTTCTGGGTTAATTGAGAGAATGAATGGATTGTTGAAAGAATAATTGCGCAAAACAGGTGATGGTACATTGAAAGGTTGGCGAGAAAACATATTAGAAGCTGTTCAGATTTTGAATAACCATCCCACTGCGAACGGTGAAACTCCATTGATACACATGTGATATGATATGATATGATATGATATGGCATTTGTAACGCGCCTATACACAAGTGTTTCAAGGCGCGACGAGGCAGGGAGGGGGGAACAAGGGGAAAACAGACAACGATCCTACTAGGCCAGGTGTCATTTAGGTCGAGCAAGTGCAGGGGTAGGGGGAAGGGAAAAAGTGCAAGGGAAAGGGGAGGGGGGAAGTGCAGTACAAGGTAAGTAGAATAAAATAAATAAATAGGGCCAGCTGGTGGCAAGTGCAAGGTAAGTGCAGGCAAGTGCTGGGAAGGGGGGGCTGTAGGGATACAGAGACAGTCCCGCAGTGCAGGGGTTGCCAGGGAGGCAATGCAAGTGGAGAGTGGCTGGACCCAGGACCGAGGTCGGTGAGAGTGGCCCAGTTGCAGATTCAGTGCAGTTTCAGTGAAGAATTTAGCAGGGGAGAGGGAGAGAGAAAGCAGAAGCAAAGAGGAAGGTTTTGAGGTGCTTCAGGAACCAGAGATGGTTCTCCTCAAGTTTCAGGGAGGCAGGCAGGCTGTTCCAGAGGGAGGCCCCTGCCATGGAGAGAGATCTACCCCCAGCTCGTTGCTTCGAGAAGCGGCTGACCCTGAGGGAGTTGGAGGCGGATGAGCGAAGGGCTCGGGAAGGAAGATATTTAGGAAGAGAGAGTTGAAGGTATTTAGGCCCCAGGCCCCAGAAGGCCTTGTGGACAATGCAGAGGGTTTTGAACTTAATCCTCGCAGCCACTGGGAGCCAGTGTAGAGATTTCAGTCCTGGAGAGATACGGTCCCTGGGCTTGAGGCCAAGGACAAGTCTCGCAGTTCTGTTCTGGATGAGTTGCAGAGGGCGGAGAGTGGAGGCAGGCAGATTAAGATAGAGGCTGTTACAGTAGTCCAGCTTCGAGAGAACCAGGGCTCGGGAGACAGTGAGCTTCTGGGGGAAGGAGAGGAAGGGAAGAATACCTCTGAGGAGGTGCAGCTGGTAGTGTGACTTCTTAGAGACGTCCGATATATGAGGAGAGAAGGAGAGTGTGGTGTCAAAGATGACCCCGAGGTTTTTTGCCTTGCAGGTAGGAGCAGGAAGAGGGCCAAGAGAGGCTGGCCAGAGAGCTGCAGGGAAGGAGGGAGTGGGTGAGCCGATGAGTAGAATCTCAGTCTTACTGGCATTAAGGCAGAGGTCATTGGCAGCACACCATTCCTGGATAGCAGACAGACAGTCAGAGATGAGGGAAGGAGAGGAGGAGGCCGAGGGTAGCCTGAAAATGAGCTGGGTATCGTCCGCATAGCACTGAAAGTTGGGGCAGAGAGCGGCGATGCGGTGGGCAAGGAGTGCCAGATACTGGTTGAACAGTCAGGGAGAGAGATTAGATCCCTGGGGGACACCACAGGTGGAGAAAAAGATGTCAGAGAGGAAGGACCCCAGTTGGACCTGGGAGGGTCGATTGGAAAGGAAAGAGGTCAGCCAAGCCAGAGCCTGACCAATGATACCCAGGTTGACACAGAGACGGTTGAGCAGGATGGCATGTTAACGTCAGCCTTAAAAATCAAAACAAATAGAGCTGTGGAAACTCTGTTGTACTGGGAAATATCTCCTGGTGCATTGGCCCCTTATCGTGCCTCTCCTGAGTCTGCTGGGGTGGATTTGCATGCAAGGGAGGACATTCGGCTTCAACCAAGAGGTATTGCTGTGATTGATACAAGAATTGGAGTACAAATTCCATCTGCACATATGGGATTAATTGCCCCGAGATCAGTTTTAGCCCTAAAAGTGTTGGGAGGGTTTGTGGATGCAGATTACCAAGGTGTGATTAAAGTCAACCTCATCAACAGTGGTGAGAATATGCTGCCGATACATAAAGGGGATCGAGTGGCCCAATTGATACTAGTACCTGTAAAACTATCCATGGTTAAGAAAGGAGAGCCACCCACGGTTTTAACAGTTCGTGGGGACAAGGGTTTTGGCTCATCAGATGCAATGGTCCCAGGTGCCAAAGTATGGGTTGAGATGTGATTGCAGCTGGGGAAGATCAATTGGTTCTTGTAATGGAGCTAGGGAAAAGGAAATTGACTCATATCCCCGGTGGCAAATGTTATTTGCGTGAGTGATGTACTCCACTGAAATCTTGTTTTTGAATTCTGACATTTTAGATCCTGAGTATGCTGAGTGCCTGTGTGCAGCACGGTGGAGTATCTTCGGGAGGGTAGATGTCTCTATTCTCCAAGTGGAATGGGGGATCTGGATGAAGACTGAAACTCCTCCTACCACTGTTACGCCAGAGGACGTGTCTATTGCAGCTTCTCGCAGCGCATTGAGAATGCGGCGGGGGCAGCGACATAATGCCTTGCTTTTGCCCCCTTCTGGAATTTCAACGTCCTTTTCACATCATGGTTATTCAGCCCTTGTCAGACAGTCTGAGAACGTATGGGTCTATTTAACCCAGCGGGTTTTCAACATTTTGCATTTCTACTTGACTGATGTGCATAGCTCTGCAGATCTGATCTCAACATGACTTGTGGCTATTCCAAGGCCTACCCCGATTTTAATGGAGTTATTCTGAGTCTTGCATAATGATTCCTTGGTTGAGCATTTGGATATCCGGAATTCTTTTTCTGTATATGAATACTGTAAGTTCTGTGCTGACACTATTCACAAATGGAGAAACATGACCCGTATCATGACACATGACATCACTCCAGCTGATGTCTGTTATCAAATGAGTTGTGATCCGTCCTACACTGGGAAGTGTCAACAACTAAAGATTAATGCGAATGGAAAAAGGACTGATTTTGAGCAACGATTGTCTACAAGATTTATAAATGTTTGTGTTGATGTTTCAAATTATATGGTATGCAAATGTAATATTTCCACTGCTAGCCACCTGAGCCGTGTAAAACTTCCCCCTGGTTGGTTATTTTCCTGTGGGAACTTCACTTATTCATACATTCCTGCTAATATTTCAGGTGGCCCATGTGCTTTGACACGTCTTGGTTTAACGATGTACCGTTTGAAACCTGCATTTGGACGTTCTATACATGCTGCTTCATATACTGCCCTATTGCCAGACTGCAATTCTGAAGTACATTTTCTCTCTGAGGCAGAAGTGTTAGCATTGGCTATTTCCATTATTGGAATTTGGGGATTAGCAGCTGGGTGATATAAGATTATGATTAAATTAGCCTGCTTGGTAGTTAAGGGGCTTAATGAGACCTCACAAGCTTTAACTGAGCTGTAGGTAGATAATAGAAATTTTAGGAAGGCTATTTTACAGAAAAGAGCAGCTATAGATTATTTGTTTCTGAAGCATAATTTAGGATGCAAAACTGTGGAAGGAATGTGTTGTTTCGACCTGGGAGACCATTCCTGATCTATTGAAAAACATGTTAAGGGTATAAAGGATTTGGTTGCCCAAGCAACACAAGATCAGGACGGGGAATGGTGGGAAAACGTATTTGCATGGATTCCTGAAGCACTGCGTTTTGCATTGATTTGGCTTTTTGATGTTATTGTGTTAGTGATTAGTTTTTGTTGCTGTGATTCATGTATTCCTAATTTATGGAGAATGATCCAACGATTCTGGGTGTCCCCTTCACGCCTGCCAGGTTATGGTAGTTGATTGTCCAGGGGGTGGAGTGTAATGCTTATGCGAAATACGACCTGAAACAACATGGCGTTGGTGCGCAACCATTTTTGGACACTCATCTCCCATCACTGTAATAAAAGCCTGCGTCTCCGCAGGCCTGGTAAAATAAACAAGTATTTCAGTAGCGAAAGCAGAGCAAGGTCACATAACTACATACATATTGTTGCTGAGTGGACGTTCTGTGGAGAATCGTTATTGTATTGTCCACTGAAGGACGAATACGGGGAGGGAGTCGGAGCGTTCTGCAGGTGCATGATAAGGGGTTCTGGGAATGAATGCAAGGAGAGGGGCGCTGGATTTTTCCACTCTCTTTTCATTCCACTTGTGATCTGCCCCCATTGAGAGAAGAGGGTATTCTGTGGAAGGCAGTTAGAACTTGGACAGCCAGGTGATGCTCCAACTCAGACTCCATTAGTACAAATGATTTCTTTGCCTACCTGCTCTGGGACTAAGCAGTGTCATAGTGGCCAAGATGAAGGTGTCTTCTGCTTCCTTGCTAACGGTGATACAATTTTTCTATGTTTTTATATATCTGATTATATGTTTGTTTATGTATGCTGAGTTCATATATATCGAGTGACTAAATGGCCTATACGAGCCATTTTCATTTTTACTATAACGATTAGTCTAAGTGTGATTTTTTGCCTGTCTGAGTCCACTAACTTGTTTTGCCAGGGGCCGGGGAAACGTAAGTATAAGGGTTCTCATCATGTGGCCAAGCAAAAGCAAAACAGGGCCGTCGTCCCGGGCCTCCTGAACACCTGCCCTACTTCATTAGCGGGGCCGCAGCAGACCCGGCCCACGTTGCTGCTCTGGTGTGCCGTGAGGAGGGGGCAGTGAGAAGAGAGGCTCTGTGGTCACCGCCGGAGCTGGAGATCGGCAGCAAGATCGCGCTGCGCCCCAGCAGCGGTGTGCAGACACAGCGCTGGTATATATTGATGTGTGGTGCCCGGGGCTCCTAGCTAGCCCGGGAGTGAGTGTGGCAGCTGTGGAGGTGCTGCAGAGATGGTGCTGTGTTTGTTGGATGGCATTGTAGACAGCAAGTCAGTGGGGCCTATGTTGCCCCAGGCATCCATCCACTGGACACCAGCATCTTCAGATTGCCTCATACAGCTGTGCTGTTGGGGAGGACATATCCTTTTCTATTTTTTGATTTGCATGTTCACATAAGCAAATCTGATACCATCATTATATCAACACCCCTTATATGTTTTGATGTCAGTTTCCCCCTTTTTGTTCCCTCCTGGCCCTCCTCCTATCCCCTGCTTCCCCGATCACGCTGGGATTTACCCTGGCGTCTGCAGACACGCAGAAGCTCTCTCATTCATCATAGGAGCTCATTGGGTACGGCGCCTCGCAAGAGAAGGTCATGTGAGCCGATTAGCGGTAACGTGACCGGTCACGTGACTAGGAGGGAAGTCACGTGACTCGGAGGAACCGTATAAGAAAGCTACAACCCTCGCAGCCAGTGCTTCTCAGCTGTTCCTTTGGCGAGTAGCGTTTCTGTGCTCCTCGTACTCCTGTTTTCGGATTTCCTGAATTCTTGACCTTGTTTTGCTTCTGCACCCCCTTATTGGATTTGTCCCTTGGAGCCCTGTATACTGGAACTGAATAAGACCCTTGGATTGCTTCTTGGACTGCCTTTGGTGTTGACCTCTGGATTTGGTTATTATGGACTGCCTCATTTGATCTGTTCAAGACCTCTGGATTGCTACTGGACTGCCTTGTTTCCTATTTCACCCAGGATTACCTCCTTGGTGGTACTTCCCATCCTTCACGACCCTCCCACCTTGCTCTCCACTTCAAGAGGAACGCTTAGGTTTCAAGCTGTCACCGGATATCCCTAGGGTAGGTGTTCTTTCTGTCTACCATTTTGGTGCCTTTAGTAGTTTCCTTGCACCTACTTGCTAACCCTTCTCTCTCCCTTACAGTCATCCGGGACCCAGTGTTTCCTGTTCCTGCCAACCACCTGTGGCCTCAATAATCGGTCAGCGAGTTGATTGCTCTTCTCTGACTGGTACTTGGGGACGGAGGTACTATAATCATTGTGGACCTCAGATCGTGACAGACTGAGAAGCCTCCCTCCACGACATTATGGATACCTCAGACGGGGACCCGGTGGCTGCCCTTGTCCAAGCAATCACTGTCTTAAGGACTGATATGATGGCCGCCACTGCAGCCATCCATCAGCGTCTAGACTTGATACAAAGTGGAAGGCATGCTCTACCCCGGATGAGGAATTCGGGGATGTACCCCCACAACACCCTCACAATCAGAAAATCCTGTTGGGCGTGTAGCCTCAGCCCCAGTCTGTGTACCTACCCCCTTTGCGCTAGCTGCTCCCGAGGAATTTCAGGGCGATCCTCGGAAATTCCGTACTTTCTTGAACCAATGTAAGCTACATTTTCTGTGCCGCCCGCAAGCATTTCCCGACTCTACCACTAAGGCCGCTTTCACTTTATCCCATTTAACTGGTATTGCCACTACTTGGGCTAACCCACTGTTGTATGATTTTGATAGGCTAGTGGCAGAAATGACCAGGGTTTTTGTTACACTTCACAAAGCACAGACACGTGATCTAGAATTCCTTGAACTGACACAGGGAAAAACAGATTGATTGAGTATATTACACGGTTTCATCAATTATCCATCGAGACGGCCTGGCCAGAAGATAAGAAAGCAGTTGTCTTCTATAAGGGACTCAGTGACCATATGAAAGATGCCCTCGCTGTAGTCCCATCCTTGCCCACTCAAAATCCTGATCTAGCATTACAAGTCGATGCCAGGCATGCTGAAAGAAAGACAGAGTATAAAAAAGACTTTCCTTTGTTTTCAAGCCCTTCTTCTGTTGAACCATCTAGCGAACCTATGCAGATTGGGGGTATCCGTAGTCCCATATCACCTGCCGAGAGGAAAAGACGTAGACAAGCTAATGCCTGCTTCTACTGTGGTTTGAATGGTCATTTTGTCAAGGAGTGTCCCAGGAGACCCAAACAAAAAACATTGGGTTTTCCGAAGGCTAGTCCCTAGATCAGGGGGCACAGACGAGCCTGCCTGTACAACATCACATGCCCCCATCTTTGTCAGATCCCACCCGGCCTTTTTTTCTCTCGGCTCTTTTGTTTTCTGCTGATAATATCAAACACCAGGTACACCTGGTCATAGATTACAGAGCCACAGGCCATTATGTTGATATAGCATTGGCTGCTTCATTGAACTTGCCCTTGCAAAACAAGAAACACCCCGAACCAGTACAAGCTGTGGATGGTTCTCCATTACTTTCAGGTCCTATCAAGCAGCAAACTGCCCCGGTAACCCTCTTGCTACAAGACACACATCAAGAACTCCTTACCTTTGACTTGATTACCACCCCTCAATACTGTTTGATGCTTGGCATTCCCTGGTTATGCACACACAACCCTGTCATTAACTGGTCCCAAGTTACAGTTGTCTTTGAATCGATGTATTGCCAAGAACATTGCCTCACCGCCCCGAAAC
Organism: Ambystoma mexicanum; assembly: GCF_040938575.1. Lineage (NCBI taxonomy): Eukaryota > Metazoa > Chordata > Amphibia > Caudata > Ambystomatidae > Ambystoma > Ambystoma mexicanum. The sequence continues at coordinate 160,736,534 of NC_090940.1, forward strand.
CATTAACCACATCAGCACAGGCACTCAGGCACTAGCCCATTTTTCCATACACGAATCACAACAGATGGAGGCAGATGTTCCAGGACATGTAGTCGGTCTTGTTGCAACCCAAATACTGTTGGAGTATCATGACTACCTAGAAGTCTTTGACAAAAAGGCTTTCGGAACACTTGCCCCCTCATAGATCTTATGATTGCCCCAGAGATTTGGTTCCAGGGGCTGTCGTGCCCTGTGGGCGTATATACTCTCTCTCTCCATCAGAGGATACAATTCTGAAGGAGTATATACACCACTCCCGTCAGCTAGGTCACATTAGACCATCTCAATCCCCCGCTGCCAGCCCTATCTTTTTTGTACCGAAAAAAGAAGGCGATCTTCGCCCATGCATTGATTATCGACGTCTCAACCATATCACAATCAAGGACCGTTACCCGATTCCTCTTATCACACCTCTATTGGACCGGTTAACACACGCTACAATCTTTACTAAGCTCGATCTACGAGGGGCCTACAATCTAATACGCGTCCAAAAGGGTGATGAGTGGAAGATGGCTTTTTGTACCAAGTACAGTCTCTTTGAGTATAATGTTATGCCCTTTGGGCTTTGCAATGCACCAGCTACCTTTCAAAGGTTCATGAATGAGATTTTCCATGATATCATGGACATCTATGTAGTGGTTTACCTGGACGACATATTGGTTTATTCACACATGCAAGAAGAACACGTCTCACATGTTCGGGAGGTCCTAAACCGGTTACGTACTCATCATCTCTATGCCAAGCCCGAAAAGTGTCTGTTCCATGTCCATGAAGTGGATTTTTTGGGTTTCCACATTACCCCCAGAGGCCTAGCCATGAACACAGCCATGGTTCGAGCAGTTATCGACTGGCCCGTCCCGCAAACGGTAAAAGAGGTACAATCCTTTCTTGGTTTCGCCAATTTTTATATTCATTTCATTGCGGGTTTTTTCGGCCATTTCTGCATCACTAACTCAACTCACAAGTCCTCGTAATCCATTTTTATGGACCTCTTTGCACCAGAACGCATTCACAACCCTCAAGACGACGTTCACCACTGCCCCCATCCTACAGCACCCAAATCCAGAACTCCCTTATGTTCTTGAAGCAGACGCTTCATTGTATGCCTTACGTGCTGTTTTGTCCCAACCTTGTCCAACCACGGGTTTGTTACATCCGGGTCGCCTTCCACTCACGGAAGTTCACTTCAGCCGAAAGTCACTACACAAGCAGCAGCAGCAACAGCAACAGCAACAACAGCAACAACAGCAACAGCAACAGCAACAGCAATAGCAATGGCTTGGCAGGCGAAGAACGATGGTCTGGAGGGTTGCCCCGAGCAATGCCAGTGGTTAAGATTCAGTCTAAACCTTCCAGCCATCACCTCTTTGTTTTTGCTTTGTCACCCCGAGTGGGACGGGTATGCCCAGACGTGGGTCCCGTGCCTGCTGGGCCTAGAGACCCAAGCTACTCCTCACTGATGAGCCCCAACAAGGGTGAAACATGTTTGGGGATGCTTGTGGTCTCGTGCAGAAGGGATGTGACCTAGCAGTTCGGGCTGGACTTCCCCTTTTGGGGTGGGGCCAAGCCTGATTTGCATATGGTCTTTCCCCTTCTGTAATGGCTTGACAGGCGAAGAACGATGGTCTGGAGGGTTGCCCCGAGCAATGCCAGTGGTTAAGATTCAGTCTAAACCTTCCAGCCATCACCTCTTTGTTTTTGCTTTGTCACCCCGAGTGGGACGGGTATGCCCAGACGTGGGACCCGTGCCTGCTGGGCCTAGAGACCCAAGCTACTCCTCACTGATGAGCCCCAACAAGGGTGAAACATGTTTGGGGATGCTTGTGGTCTCGTGCAGAAGGGATGTGACCTAGCAGTTCGGGCTGGACTTCCCCTTTTGGGGTGGGGCCAAGCCTGATTTGCATATGGTCTTTCCCCTTCTGTAATGGCTTGGCAGGCGAAGAACGATGGTCTGGAGGGTAGCCCCGAGCAATGCCAGTGGTTAAGATTCAGTCTAAACCTTCCAGCCATCACCTCTTTGTTTTTGCTTTGTCACCCCGAGTGGGACGGGTATGCCCAGACGTGGGTCCCGTGCCTGCTGGGCCTAGAGACCCAAGCTACTCCTCACTGATGAGCCCCAACAAGGGTGAAACATGTTTGGGGATGCTTGTGGTCTCGTGCAGAAGGGATGTGACCTAGCAGTTCGGGCTGGACTTCCCCTTTTGGGGTGGGGCCAAGCCTGATTTGCATATGGTCTTTCCCCTTCTGTAATGGCTTGGCAGGCGAAGAACGATGGTCTGGAGGGTTGCCCCGAGCAATGCCAGTGGTTAAGATTCAGTCTAAACCTTCCAGCCATCACCTCTTTGTTTTTGCTTTGTCACCCCGAGTGGGACGGGTATGCCCAGACGTGGGTCCCGTGCCTGCTGGGCCTAGAGACCCAAGCTGCTCCTCACTGATGAGCCCCAACAAGGGTGAAACATGTTTGGGGATGCTTGTGGTCTCGTGCAGAAGGGATGTGACCTAGCAGTTCGGGCTGGACTTCCCCTTTTGGGGTGGGGCCAAGCCTGATTTGCATATGGTCTTTCCCCTTCTGTAATGGCTTGGCAGGCGAAGAACGATGGTCTGGAGGGTTGCCCCGAGCAATGCCAGTGGTTAAGATTCAGTCTAAACCTTCCAGCCATCACCTCTTTGTTTTTGCTTTGTCACCCCGAGTGGGACGGGTATGCCCAGACGTGGGTCCCGTGCCTGCTGGGCCTAGAGACCCAAGCTACTCCTCACTGATGAGCCCCAACAAGGGTGAAACATGTTTGGGGATGCTTGTGGTCTCGTGCAGAAGGGATGTGACCTAGCAGTTCGGGCTGGACTTCCCCTTTTGGGGTGGGGCCAAGCCTGATTTGCATATGGTCTTTCCCCTTCTGTAATGGCTTGGCAGGCGAAGAACGATGGTCTGGAGGGTTGCCCCGAGCAATGCCAGTGGTTAAGATTCAGTCTAAACCTTCCAGCCATCACCTCTTTGTTTTTGCTTTGTCACCCCGAGTGGGACGGGTATGCCCAGACGTGGGTCCCGTGCCTGCTGGGCCTAGAGACCCAAGCTACTCCTCACTGATGAGCCCCAACAAGGGTGAAACATGTTTGGGGATGCTTGTGGTCTCGTGCAGAAGGGATGTGACCTAGCAGTTCGGGCTGGACTTCCCCTTTTGGGGTGGGGCCAAGCCTGATTTGCATATGGTCTTTCCCCTTCTGTAATGGCTTGGCAGGCGAAGAACGATGGTCTGGAGGGTTGCCCCGAGCAATGCCAGTGGTTAAGATTCAGTCTAAACCTTCCAGCCATCACCTCTTTGTTTTTGGAAAGTCACTACACAGTCACAGAGAAAGAGCTCTTGTCTGTTAAAGATGCCTTTCAGGTATGGCAACATCATTTGCTTGGGGCTAAACATCAAGTCACTGTTTATACTGACCACCGTAACCTTCAGGACATGGCCTCATTTAAGTGCACCAATAGTCGACAGGTCCGTTGGCATTTGTTTTTCTCAGCTTACGACTTTGTGACTGTGTTATTAAACATCGTCCAGGCACTGCACATGGTAAAGCAGATGCTCTTTCCCGTATGCCCGGGGGCAATTCCCTTCCGATCTTTCCTGAGGCACTCTTGGAAAAGAAACACATTGGGCCTCATTACAAGTCAGGCAGAATGGGTTAACGGGCTCCGCTAATGGTGGCGGGCCCATTAACACCATTCCGCCTGATTACGAGGTCCCCTTGCGGGACCCGGTAAGGACGCCTGGTAAAACCAGGCGTCGTTACCGGGTCCCGCGAGGGGAAGAGGGAGCTAACGACGGGCCGGTCGTAATCGGCCCGTTGTTAGCTCCCTCCCCCATCCCTATTGAGGTCTATGGGGGCTCAAATGGGAATGGGGAAGGTCCGGGTACCTGGAAGGAAGAATTACCGGGCCCTCCGAACTCGGAATGGCCTGGTAATTGCCCTTTCAGGGAATCCGGACACAGACCCGGTTTTGGTGGCAGCTGGCTACCGCCAAAGCCGCAATGAGGCCCATTGTCTGTCTATGTACACCTCCATTGGATTTATTGTCCCTTATTCGTCAATGGGTTACCACACATCCAGAACAACTACAAGACTGGGAGATTGAGTTACACGAAGGCTTACCATTCATACAAGTGTAACTCTACTTACATACACCAGACACACGTACATTAGCATTGGAGTAGTCTCATGATGCAGTCATAAACGGCCATCCCGGCCAAAAACGTACTGTAGCCCTGCTTCAACGATGGTGTTGGTGGCCCTCCATGCACAAAGATACAATAGCTTATGTGGCTTCTTGTTCGGTGTGTGCCCAATGTAAAAACAGAAAGGGTCGTCCCTTAGGATTGTTACAACCTTTACCTCTCCTATTAAGGCCCTGGCACACTATCACCATGGATTTTGTCACAGACATGCCTTGAGTAAAAGGTTTTGATACAGTATGGGTTGTGGTCGACTCCTTCACGGAAATGGCTCGGTTTGTTCCCTGCACCGGCATCCCCACTGCCCCTGCTCTAGCTGATCTGTTTTTTCGCCACATCTTTTGTCACTTTGGACTACCTTCCATTGTAATATCTGACCGAGGTTCTCAGTTCACCTCACGGTTTTGGCAATCTCTTACCAAACTGCTAGGGGTTGACACGCGTTTCTCGTCCTCATATCATCCCGAGACAGACGGGCAGACAGAACGCGTCAACCAAACCATGGAAAAACACCTACGGTGTCTTTCCTTGCAACATCAGCAGCCCTGGTACCAAGTGCTCCATTTAGCCGAGTTTGCCTACAATAATGCACCTCACTCATCCACAGGTTATTCACCTTTTTATTCTCTATATGGCCAACACCCTTGCATCCTTCCCTTCCCAGAGTTGACTTCCACACTACCACCCTCTGTTTCCTCTTGCATAGGGAATTTAAGGGACATACACACACAGACCTTAATACACCTCTGAGAAACACAGGGTTTAATGTGTAGGACGATCGATAAGAAACGTACAGCAGCCCCCACATATGCTGTAGGGGATAAAGTATGGCTCTCCACTAGGCATCTCCTGATACCATGCTGTCGCAAACTCTTGCCCCATTTTGTTGGTCCATATAGGGTAACTAGAGTTATCAACCCTGTGGCCTACAGGCTTTCACTACCAGCATCCTGGCGTATTCACACAGTTTTTCACACTTCACTCCTCAAAACATGTCCAGATACGATGCATACTGTTTTGCCCCCTTCTCCTCTGTTGAAAGGCACCTCCACAGAATACGAGGTTAACGGTATTCTTGGTTCTCGTGTCATTTGGGGACGCCTCTACTACCTCATTGATTGGCTGGGTTATGGTCCAGAAGAAAGATCCTGGGAACCCGCCAGTCAGGTCCATGCACCACAGTTAGTCTCTCGTTTTCATAAGGACTACCCTCTAAGCCCACGAGGACGTGTGCCCTTGGGGGGGGGGACTCTGTCATGCATTCCTCACAACAGCCTGGACCCCGGAACTCCTCCCAATCACCTGGTCCGGCGGTTTCTTGGTGGCGGCGCGGATCACATCCGCTCCTGTGCCCGCCCAGCCTCCGAGAGCACGCCGCATGCCGTGGCGTCCTTGGCGCCTGCTTCCCCGATCACTCTGGGGTTTACCCTGGCGTCTGCAGGCACGCAGAAGCTCTCTCATTCATCATAGGAGCTCATTGAGCACGGCGCCTCGCAAGAGAAGGTCATGTGAGCCGATTAGCGGACACATGACCGGTCACGTGACTAGGAGGGAAGTCACGTGACTCGGAGGAACCCTATAAGAGAGCTCCAGCCCTCTCATTCAGTGCTTCTCAGCTGTTCCTTCGGCGAGTAGCGTTTCTGTGCTCCTCGTACTCCGTTTTTGGATTTCCTGGATTCTTGACCTTGTTTTGCTTCTGGACTCCCTTATTGGATTTGTCCCTTGGAACTCTGTATACTGGAACTGAATAAGACCCTTGGATTGCTTCTTGGACTGCCTTTGGTTTTGCCCTCTGGATTTGGTTATTATGGACTGCATCATTTGATCTGTTCAAGACCTCTGGATTGCTACTGGACTGCCTTGTTTCCTATCTCACCCAGTATTACCTCCTAGGTGGTACTTCCCATCCTTGAGGACCCTCCCTCCTTGCTCTCCACTTCAAGAGGAACACTTCAGTTTCAAGCTATCACCGGATATCCCTAGGGTAGGTGTTCTTTCCGTCTACCATTTTGGTGCCTATAGTAGTTTCCTTGTACCTACTTGCTAACCCTTCTCTCTCCCTTACAGTCATCCGGGACCCGGTGTTTCCTGTTCCTGCCAACCACCTGTGGCCTCCATAATCGGTCAGCGAGTTGATTGCTCTTCTCTGACTGGTACTTGGGGACGGAGGTACTATAATCATCGTGGACCTCAGATCGTGACACCAAGCCATGTATCTTCCCTGTCAACTGTTCCATCCTGGACATATCCATGGCTCTTAAGGCCCATTGCTGCTCTCCTGGGAGTTTCTCCCTCTTCCACCCCCCCGCCATGCAGGCTCTAGTTGCCAGCAGTAGGTACTGTGTCATGTGGGGAAGCCTCACCCATTCCCCCTTCACCGTCTCCATCCCAAAAAGTCCCAGAAGGGAGTCCACCTCTCTCTCCACACCATCAAGGGTCTTTATCCATCCCAGGAGCTTCTTCCAATATTCTTGTACCTCGTCACATGACCACCACATATGCCAATAGTCCACTTTTCAACCACATCTTCTCCAGCAATGGGGGTCTGTCCCTGGGTACATTTTGGATAGTTGCATGGGATCCCACTGCAACCTATATAATAGTTGAATTCCGTGCAACTTATATTGACAGGCAATGGATGCTCGGTGTGCGTTCTCGCCGAGCATTCTCCATTGGTCGGCATCCAGGTCAAATCCCATATCCTTTCATGATTTCCTTGTGTCAATGTCCCCTCCCTACGCTTCAAGTAGGGCCCGGTACAGTTTGGATATCTGTTATGCGTCATGCCTCCACTCACTCTAGGGTCCCGGTAGCTCCTTCCATCCACACATACATACACTCTCCTACTAATGTTAGGGCATGTGCAGCACGGGGTCCGCTTGACCCGCCTGTGAATCAGAAGCCACAGTCCAGTTACGGATCCAAAAACTCTGGCGGAGGCCGCTTGCGGTCCCGCAGCCGCAGGTATCCATTCCTGCACTGGCAACTGCCATGGCGAGTAAGGCCAGGCAGAGTCAGGTGGTTATGACCGTTTCTGGGTCACGTGACGATTGCATCCCATTCACGTGATTCCGGTCACAAGGAAGTAGCCGGATAAAAGCAACATTCAGGCAGACACTCGTTGCTTCACAGCTGTTCTCCTGAGACCCTGTTCGGCTTCCTCGTGTTTTTGTTCAAGACTTTTGGTACTTCGACTCGGACTACGTTCTACGGATTGCTTTTGGATCATCCTTTGGTTTTGACGAACTCTACCTGGTGTTAACGGATTATTGATCACCGGACCTCTCAATGGACTTCTCTCTCGATTGTTCAGGATTTGTTTGCCTCGTCCAAGTACTTATCTGCTTCCACGCTCATGTTCTACACCCGGCTATTCTGCTTCACCAAAGGCCGTGCAGGTGTGTTCAGTAAACTGGTGCTTCCCTCTGGAGCTTGTGTGATCCTCTGCTCTCAGCAACTGACAGTGCTACTCACACAGCCCCCGCACGATTCTCCAGGTCCCGTGTAGTTATTAGTGATCCCTCAACTACACATAGGTAGGCTTGGTATTCAATACTATTCCTCTAATCAAGTCAAAAGTCTGTTCTTGCTTGTGCTGATACACTGTTTTCTTTACAGCGGTCTTGGGGCTACCAGTCTTGCGGGGAACCACCAGTCGGACATCTCACACCTGTGGCCTCAAGGATCGCACAGGGAGTGTTTATATCTTCTCCATGTGTGGTACTTGGGGACGGAGGTCTCTTCGGTCTACACGACATATCAAGTCCTTACAATATCAACCTCTTCATTCCCCTCATTGTATTAAGTACTGTTTCCTTTCCTGTCAGTTCTCTTTGAAACTCTGCTTTCCATTTTTCTGACATCAGTGCCCCCTTGAGTTGAAGGTATTTAAACACTTAGATCTTTCCTATGCCCATGGTCTCCTCAAGCTCCCCAATCTCGACAAGTTCTCCCTTCTTCAGGACCTGCCCCACTCTTTCCAACCCTACCTCAAACCAATCCTGAAATCTTGCATGGTCTGGGACGTCATCTCGAATTGGGGGAGCCCATATGTGGCTTAGCGGGGACGGCCAGGTTGTCACTCCTACCATTTCCCTTTTAATTCTCCACAGTTCCCACAACAGTCCCAGGATTCTATGCGCCTTAACATTTTTGGGGATTGCCTTCTGCAGGGCCCAGAGCCATTCCCCCAACGTTACTGGCCTCCATTGATAATTTTTAATACTCACCCATTGCTTCTGACTATCCACCATCAGATGGGAAACTAAGGCCCAAAACTGGGAAGTCCTGTATTATAGGCGCATGTTGTGAAGACCAATTCCCCCCTTCTCTTTGGGCTGCACCAGTATTCTGTAGGCTACTCTCTGTTTCTTTCCCTGCCAAAGAAAACTACAGATTCTCCTTTTCAACTGTACAAAGTGCAGTTCAGGTAGCTCTATAGGCAATGCTTGGTAGTAGAAACTACACGGGGTAGTAGTGTCATCTTGACTGCGTTCAATCTACCCAGCCAGGATATTGTAAGTCTCGACCATGTATCTAATTACCCAAAAAGCTTATGTAACAGTGGGGGGAAGTTCATCTTGTATAATCTGTCTAGTTCCCTAGATATTCTTACTCACAGATACTTTGTACTTTCCTCCTCCACTAGTATCCCCAGACAGCCCCATTCCATTCTCCTCCCCCTGGTGACCTCTCTCAGTGGTAAGAGAGTCGATTTACTAACGTTTACTTTAAATCCTGATACTCTCCCGTATTCCTCCAGTACCTGAAGTACCCCTGGGATTGATGTTGGTAGCTCCTAAAGGTATAGCAGCACATCATTGGCGTACATGCTTAGCTTATGGGTGTTCTCTCCCACCTTGATGCCCCTTATGCTTTCATCCCCCTGTATCTTCTGCCCCAAGGGTTCCATCATCAGGGCAAAAAGGGGGAGTGACAAGGGGTACCCCTGCCTTGTGCCGCTGCTGAGCCCCAGTTCCCTGGACTGTTTTCCGTTCACTACCACTCTGGCTGTGGCACCTAAGTAAATAGCACTGATTGCTTGCCACATTCTCTCCCCCACCCCTATCTTCCGTAGTGCTGCAAACAAGAAACCCTATTCAACCCAGTCGAACGCCTTTTCTGCATCTAGGTTCAGCAAGGCATAGTCCGCCAGGTCCACTCTGACATGTTCCATTAGATCTAAAGTGTTCCTTATCGCGCCTGGGCCCTGTCTGCCCCCTATAAATCCCATTGGGTCTGGGTGTACAATGTGGGGCAGTTTCCCCTCGAATCGTGTAGCTAGAATACGTGTGAATATTTTCTCGTCCACATTTAGGAGCGAGATGGGGCAATATGATGCACACTGGGCTGGGTTCCTTCCTTCCTTTGGTATTACTGTTATCAGCGCTCTACTGAACGATGCCGGCGCCTCCCCTGTGTCCGGGATATGGTTAAATAGCTTCACCATATGCTCTACCAGGACTCCCGTGTATTTCTTGTAAAACCCTACTGTGTAGCAATCCTGTCCTGGTGCTTTTCCATTCGGGAGGCGGGCGATCGCCTCCCGGACCTCATCAGCGGTTACCGGGCTCTCTAAATGATCTACCTCCAGGGCCGTGAGTTTAGCCATTTTTACTTCCTGCAGGTACACCTCCGCTGTGGTGATTTTCCTGGAGGCCTCAGATCTGTAAAGCCTCTCATAGTACTGAGCAAAGCCTTCAGCTATTTCTTCTGGTGTGTGCCTTGGACCCTTTTTCTTTGGGTCCTGCAGAGTGGATACCCATCATTCCGCCCTCTGTGCTCGGAGCCTTGCAGCTAAAAGGGCGTCCGCCTTGTTCCCTTTTTAATTGTATTTCTGTTAAAGATACCTTAGTTTCCCCAGGGCTTCTTCCATTCCCATCACTTTCAGTTCCATTCTCTTTGATAGTAGTATGTCCCTCATGTCATCTGCCTTTTCCCTCCCAGCATGCATCTTTTTCTCCCCCTCCCACTATTTCCTTACAGAGACTATCTTCCTGCAATCTTCTTTCCCTCTTCCGTTGCGCCCCATCTGTCATCAAGAGGCCCCTCCAAGTTGCTTTCCCTGCGTCCCGAACTATCTCTGTGCGCACCACCCTGGTGTCATTTATCTCTAAATATTATGTTATCGCTTCAGCTAGTTGGTCAGCAAAGTATATGTCTTTCCATAGTAATTTGTTGCAGCGCTAGCTGCTATCCAGCCTGTGCAGCCCTTCAATATCTAGGGACATCCAGACCATATCATGGTCGGTCCATCCCACCGGTCTAATTTCGCAGCTGATCACCCTCGTCCCCTGGTCTCTATTCACCATTAGGTAGTCAATCCTGGTGTATGTAGTTGTTACCGGACCGGCATACTCTGAGTTCTGCGAGCGGGTGCCTTTCAGTCTGCCAGGTCTGACCTGGAGGGCAGAACGACACCCGCTCGCAGACCTTGACGGTAGCACCGGCATCATTCATGAATGGTGCCGTTGCTACCGTCCTCCCCATTCCCATTTAGTCCAATGGGACTCAAATGGGAATGGGGAGTAATTTTTTCCAGCGCCTGGCAATGGGGAATTACTGGGACCGCCGGGGCTGTAATGTCCCAGTAAGTCCCCATTGCCGGGCGCTGGAAAAAAAATGACTCTGGCGGCAGCCGTGCTGTTTTTACCGGAACGGCTACCGCTGGAGTCATAATGAGGCCCAGAGATTTTTTTAATGGAATGCCGACCACCTTAATATCGGTTGAAGGGAGAGAGAATCTTGAACTTCCGATGACGGTTGAGGGGATGAAAGTGGCCATAATGGATCTGCCAAACAGTGAGGCACCGGGGTCGGATGACTTCTGTGAGGAACTTTACAAGGAATTTAAAGATTCTCTTGCTCTGTATCTGTTACAGCTGTGAGAGGAGGCACTGTGGAAGGGGGAGCTGTCTGATACTATTCGTGAATCAATTATTCTGTTGCTGAAAACTGACAAACCTGCTGTGGACTGCGGGTTGTACATACCCCTGTCCCCTATCAACACTGATGCTAAGATATTTGCAAAGGTTCTAGCGAACCGGCTATCCCAGCTGATGCCCTATATGGTCCACCCCGACCAGTCGGGCCTCTTTCCGGGTTGCTCAATGGCCCTGCATCTGCAGAGGCTTTATGATGATGCACCCCCCAGAGGTGCATGCTGTGGCAATGCCATTGGATATGAGGAAGGCTTTCGACACAGTGTCCTGCCGTTTCTTTACCAGGTGTTATTCAACTATGGGTTTGGACGGCAGTTCATATCATGGGTTTGGCCTCTATACAACACCCCATATGTTAGGGTTTGCGTGAATGGGATACTGTCAACCGTAGTGCAGTTAGAGGCTGTCACCAGGCAGGGATGCTTTCTTTCGCCCCTTCTTTCTGCCTTGATCATCGTACCCTTGGCTGACAAGATAAGAGATAGGCATGCTAGAGCTGGCTTATGGCTAGGAGGCAAGTCAGAAATCATATCACTCTATGCTGACGATATACTCCTATATGTTCAAGATCAGGAAATTAATTTAGCCATATTGATTGCCGTAGTGAAGGATTTTGGCAGGCACTCTAGTTTGCATCTCAATGCCGAAAAATTGGAGATATTTCCTCTCAATGCTGCAACACTGATAATGGTGGACACCTGCAGTCTTAGATGGTTGACCACAGTTTTTGCTATCTGGGGGTACTGATAGCCAGGTCAGCGGAGCAGACTCTGGCCCTCAATTATGCATCATACTTGGCTGCTGTGAAACATACATTTCAGAGGTGGGGCCGTATCCCGATGTCGTTAGCTGGACAGCTATTCTTGACCAAGATGATAATCCTACCTAAATTGTTGTACCTATTTCGGAATAGTCCTCTGTTGCCTGTGTGGGCATTCTTCACAGAGTTGGCCATGGCATGCTCTGTGTTTGTGTGGACAGGTTTGCATGAGGGGGGCTCATCGTGACAGGGCGTATGCTGTAGGGGGTTTGGCGGTGCTAGATTAGGAATTGTACTACCTAAAGGCACATGTGCACTTTGTGACCTTATGGGTGGGGGCAGTGACAGACTCTCCACACGTTTTATTGAGAGGCTGCAGGTGTGTGCCGCACCCTTGGTGACGCTGCTGGCGGTGTTCCATATCAGACCTCCCATCCCTTAGATCCAGTGGGGGGCCACGTGGGCAACCTGACAGAGGCTTAATGCCAGAATGGACCACATGACCCCTTATGATAAGCAGGTGCCATTGTGGGACTTGCCAGTGGTGTCACCCGTGACTGACAGAAACATTGTGCGAAGTTGGCGTACTACGCACATTAGTACTCTTGGTGATCTGCATGTGGACAAATGATTTGTGGATTGGGATTCCATTAAGATTCACATAGGAGATGACCCCTTGCAGTTGTTCTATTCTCACATGAAAGCTGTGTTTTTCCCTGGATTCTGTCTTCTTCCACTTAACCAACTAGGAGGCTGTCTGCTTATTAAGTAGTTTCCTTGAAAATTCACAACAGCACCAGGAAAAGTTCCATATGCCAGACAAAGTATTTCCCTGTTCCTGGCTTCTTTGTAGACTTTCCCAGAGTCCAAAACAATATGCTGTTAGCCAAGGGAGTTATCTTCCTTTCCCTGGCACCTTTGAACCTTTCAAGTAATGTACCACAGAACTATTTATCTAGTTGGGTCCCAGACCCTGTATTTTCTCAGATAAAGTTCATCCTGGCCTTTGGCTCACATAAGTGTGCATGTCCTAGACTCGCCATGCAGTAGCGTGCCAGCATAGTAAACTCTCCTGTCAAGCATATAGATCTTCTCTCTTTATGTCCTTTGCTCTTAGGGTTTACAGGCCCTCTTACACTCCGGCTCTCATATGGGTGCAGGTCCCAAACTCTCAGTTCTGAATCGTGACAGCTTGGTTTACTCTCCTGTCAAGCATAGGATTCGGTCTCTTTTACTCTCGGGGTCCCAGACCCTCTTATTCTGTTATCCACATCATAGGGGTACGAGTCCCAGACTCACATTAACTTCTTAGGGTCCCAGACCCTCTTATTCGTCCCTCTGCACTTGCTCCCTGGCTTTGCCGGATCTCTAGTCCCTCTCGGCCTGCCCATGTACCTTTTTACTTAGTTCGCATCTTCCAAGCAGCAGGAAATATGCACAAAGCTCTGGCCGCGTTCGGGGGCTTTGTTTGGGTGGTCTTGGCTTCGTAGTGCTCTTTGCTTCTCCCGCAGCGCCTTTTCTTCAGCTGGCAGCTCCCAAGACCCTGGAAAGTCTGGAGGGTTGTTTTGGGCTACAACACGCAAAGTCCTTACATCCTGAACTGCGATCAGTCCTTCTCCCTTCTCCATGCACGGTGTTCGGCTCTCCCATCTTGCAGCCGGTGCTACAGTATCACTGGAAATTCCTCTCAGGAGAGGCGATCTCCCTCACCTGGTGTACCTTGTCTGTTTTTAATGTGGTTGTCCCAATCAGGTTCAGCGTGAGACTAGACCGCTCAGCAGCGTTCTCCAGATCAATCCTCACACTCCTAGCCATCTTCTTCGTACCAGTACTTGTATTACAAATAAATGGAAGGCCAGTCGGATTCTTTTGTGTGTTAGTTATTTTCTTAGAATAAGGTTGGCTTGTTATATAACAGAAGATATTAGCACTGTTTGAACAAAAAAAGGGAAGAAAGCTTTGGCAGAGGAAGCGGTTGACAAAGAGGAAATATACTGCGTTCTCTGCAAATGGTCACTCCTAATCCCATAAGGGGCTTCCTCTCCTGTGTGATCCTTCCCTTGTGCATCCCCCTGAGGGGAACTATTGTATTATGGATGCACCACCCTGCCTCCATTGGAAAGGTCTCCCCATAGGGCACAAGGGACAACATCCACAGATTTGTCACATACCCTTCCCCTAATATAGGTGCCTTTTCGTCACACAACCCAATAGAAACCTCTGATCAGGCACCGTACTCCTTCTTGTCATCCCTCCCTTCAAATCTACAAGAATAGTGGGATCTTCCTTCTTCGTCCAAGCTCCCACAATATGGAACACAATTCCCCTTAGCATCTGCCGCTTAGAGGATCACCTTGCCTTCCGGAAGGCCCTCAAGACCTAGCTTTTCCCCCCATGCACCCTGACGACCCCAGGCCACACTGCAGGTTATTAATCCCGTCAGGTAGGCAGAGGCAGCAGTGAACCCTCATAAAAGGTACTAAGCAACAGAGAGAACAAACTCCTGCAGGACAGAACCCGTGTAACGCCTACAAAACCAAGAAACCAGCCAGGACACACGGGTACGTATCACACTCATGTCAATGGTAGATAGCCACAGGCATGGCCACCCATCCGCACACCCATCTATCATATACTATTCAAAGACACTTCGCACAACACCTCTGCCAACAAACATTCAGTCTAGCTGGACACATAATCAGTCTCCTGCACTTGCACACTCTCCTGACAACCTCACAGCACCCATTCACAAGCCAGCTTGATATGGGGACTTGGCCATCCTACCTCATATTGGATAAATGATGCATTCTGAACTCCCCTGACTAAGCTCCCATACCTTGGACTTCGGTCCCCCGAAGGCATTCACCTACAGCGCTTTGAAGCCATACCAATGGGAAAAGGCGCTACACAAATGTCAAATTACATTACATTAGGTAAAATGAGGCAGGCCATACAAAATGTGTTCCTGTCAAGGTGGTTTGTGTTAGGTTCGCCGGGTGTGGCACCTGAGATCCCAAGAATGATGCATAGAAAAGAGTTGCAGTCGCTGAGGATCCCTGCCAGTGCCCGGGCAGGATCCCTGTTTATTGCTTACACCCACGTGGGTCATCACCTGACATGGGTGACGGCCCACGTCACAACATCCCATTTAACCTCCACCAAACAACCTGCAACCAACAACAACACTTAAAGGATACATTACCACATCTCCAGTAGTCTTTACTCAAACTCATAATCCCTGAGCCTCTCCGGTGGTCATCAGTCGACTTGCTGGGGTAACTCTGGCCAGGGATTCCTGAACTTTCTTTGCGGCACCCCAGTCCTGGCAGGTCCCCTTCCCGGCCATCTGGACTGATGGATAAATCTTCTCCTTCTTCACTGTGGACCTCCTTGTCCTCTTCCTCGCAGGTTCTACATGATTTATCTGTCGTGGAAAAGTCAGCGAGGGAAAGGTTTGCATGTGAAATGTACAAACCACAAAAGGTTCGCACATTTTCCATGCGAACACACATTTAAAACCCCTACACACCCACGATACACCCCCTACCCACACCCCCAACACACGCCCAGCCACGCCCCCAACATACCCCCAACCTACTTACCTTCAAAGACGTGCTGTGTCCCTGCGGCGCCAGTTCCCTTTCACTTCCTTGATCGGAACCGGCGCTGCATAGTCCTTTTCTTGTTCTGTTTTTTGGAAGCTGCAGGATTTTCCCCTGCAATCCCCCGCTCACTATACTTTAAAGTATAGTGAGCGGGGTGTTGCAGGGGACACCCCCGCAGCCCCTGTTTTTTTTCTCTTTCCTCGGGTGTGCTGCGGGGGTGTCCCCCGCAACACCCCGCTCACTGTACTGTATAGCATAGTGAGCGGGATATTGCGGGAGACACCCCTGGAGCCCCTGTTTTTTTGGGGATTTTTTTCATTTGGCGGGGGGCCGGGGTGTTGCGGGGAACAACCCCCCAGCCCCAAGTCCGACCCCACCGAAACACCTAAACACATAACACGAAAAAGTTAGGAATTTTGGTAGTCCGAACTTTTCGGAATGTGTGTTTTAGGTCTTTTGGTGGGGTGGGACTTTTAAACTCGGTAAATTCATCCAATACCTTCCTCGCATGACGTTGGGGGATTGCAGCAACTGCCGGAACCAGCTGGAGTTTCTTGTTATCGACTCTCGTCCTGTTTGAGCCGTGACCATAGTCCCTTTTCTCCTCATTACTGTTCAGGGTGTGCTCTCATGTGGGAGACATAACTTGTGGGTTGGATTCCTTGTTCTCACCAGCACGGTGTCCCTGACCAGCACTGGTTCAATGCCCAGCTGTCGCCTGACTGTCTCACACCCGTTGGCCTGCTCCTGATGCTCTCACCATCTCACCGGATTAGGCTCCGTCATCCTTCGAGAGTTGTGCTCCAGGATGAGTGACGCGACCTTGCACCCCGAGAGGGCCTCGGCCGGCGACATCCCTGTTAGAGGCTGCAGTGTTGTTCGGTATGCCATTATAAATGACATGAATGCAAGGTCTAGGGGCGGCTCCTTGTCCACGGCGATGGGGAACACATTATTCAGTGTTCTAATAAATTGTTCCACATCCCCGTTTTCTCTGGGCCAGCAGGGGGTGATGCGTTTGTGGGTGACACCATAGAACCGCATGAGTCATTCAAAGTCGGCCCCTTGGTTGGGGCAGTCCATTGTCCGAAATAATGGAGTCCGGGAATCCATTGGCCGCAAAGAGACTCTTGAGCACCGGAATCACCTCATTGGCTGCTGTAAATTGCACAAATTAGACAAATATGTATCTTGAAAAGCCATCGAGCACCAATATGAAGTGTTCAGACTGCAGCACTTTCCTGAAGTCCACGCTGAGTGCCGTCCACGGTGCTGTGGTCCTTACTGGTGACTCAATGGGTGGCTCCTTAATAGTCGGTCTTGCCACTTGGCACCGGGTGCAACTGGCCAGGGCATCATCCACCTTACGTTTAAAATCGCAGAACCGCACCTTTCTCCGGAGTTGAGCCTTAGTCTTGCTTACTCCCTGGTGCCCGCTGTGCGCCAAAGCTTGAACCCCCTCTTGCAATGCCAACGGAATGACCAGCTGTGTCGCCCCGCAGCAGAACCCCTTTGTGTCCAACTGACAGTTCTGCATGGACCCTTCCTAGGCCCTGCAAAGATGCCTCGGCCTCAGGCATGCAATGCTGTGTCACCAACAACAAGGAATTCCACTGGCTAGCCTGCAGCTGGGCCATTAGATCCTGCAGACCTGAGTCACTTCAGGTGCCATTGGCGATGTCGTTTAGTGACATCCGGTTGAGGATGGAGGCCCTTGTTATCATAGAGACTAATGCTTCTGTGTCTTTGCGAGCTCCTAGGCCACCCTCCCCCGCTGGGTGTTATGAAAGGTAGCCCGCAAGGTTATCTGCCCGGCTCTGAATAGCAGGGTTAACCCATACTCTTGAAGCTGGAGGTGCCACCGTTCCAGACGTATTGGTGGTCGTGGAGCCGATCCTGTCCTGATTGTAACGAGGGGCTCGTGGTCAGTGTAGACGTTACAGGGTGACCAAAGATGTAGAAGTGAAAATGTGTACAGCCCCACAAAACCACTAGTGCCTCCCGCTCGATCTGGGAGCAGCAGCATTCTGTTTCCAACAGAGCTTTGCTGGCATATGCCACCGGCTTTCTCACCACTTGAACATTGACCTGCAGAAGCACCGTACCGAGCCAGATGGGGCTGGCATCCACAACAATCCCTGTGGTGCAGACTGGGTCAAAGTATGTCATGGCCGTGTGAGTGACCAGAGCTACCTTCACCTTTTGGAACGCCTTCTCTTCCGCCTGTCTCCATTGCCAGTCATGATCCTTTTTGTTGAGCACCCAGAGGGGCTCTGCGATGGGTTGCCAAATTCGGGTTGAAACGCCCGCAAAAGTTCACCATCCACAGGAAGCTGCACACCACCGAAGGAGACACCATCTTGATGTCGTTCACTTTTTTGGGGTTGGGGCATAACCCTCTGTCTTGAAAAAAAAGCCAAAGAAATCCACCTTGGGTTGCATGAACTTGCATATGCGTTTGTTGAGTGTAAGACCGTGCTGGGTAAGGACTGCCTCTAGACGAGGAAGATGGTCTTTGTGTGACTTGGAGAAGACTAGCATGTCGTCACTCACATTCAGAATTCCGGGGAGTCCCGCCAGTACGCCCTGATGGTGTGCTGAAATACTTCTGCTGCTGAGGACACCCCGAAGCTCAGTCTCTTGTACTTGAAGAGCCTGATGTGGGAAGAAAATGTGGTATTGGGCCTTGAGTCCATGTGTAGGGGCACCTGGTGGTACCCCACCTTGAGGTCAGGGTGGAAAAGACCTTGGCTCCTTGTAGATCGGCAAGAATGCCATCCAGGGTAGGCGTGGGGTGAAGCACCCTGCTGATGGCCCTGTTTGGTAGCCGCATGTCCACGCATATTCAAACCTCCTCAGGGGACTTGGGTTTGGCCGTCACTATGATGGTAGACACCCACTGTGTGGAGCATATCAGCCTTTCTATAATGTCTGCTTCCTTGAACTTCCTCAACTCCTCCTCCACCTTCTGCCGCAGATGGAGTGGTATGCGGCAGTGCCGCAATGCATTGAGGTTTCAATTTGAAGCCTTACTTCTTCGTTCTTCAGACACCCTGCGTCATTGAACAGGTGCGCAAATCTTTCCAGCAGGTACTGCGAGTCGCCCACGTACACTTGGAATGCGAATTTCACCAGGAAAATGTCTTCTGCCATTGCACAGTTGAACAACGTGTCCTTCGCGATAGGTGTGACATGGAACGTGGTCTCCACTGACCCGTTGTCGTGTTGAACTGAGTTGAAGAAGACCCATTCTAGTGGTAGGGGAGACGGCATTCTCGCTCATGAGAGGTTGGACCTCTGCAGTTCTCACATGGCTTCTGTTTGCCACCTTCAGACAGCCCACTAGACCTTCTTGCTCCTCGTGAGGGTCTGCCCCTCGGCTTCAGTGCTCCACCTGTCGTTACTGTGTGCACCGTCTCGACCCAGCCTGGCTTGAAGAACTCTTCCATCTGCGCAGCACGAGATGATGATAGCTACTGTGGCCGGCCCAGCTCCAGGATCCGCTGCAGCGGAACATCAGGTTCCTTTACTATTTGTCACTTTAGGGCAGTCGATGCGCAGTGTTGAATTATCTGGGCACGGATCTCATCGGTCTCGTTGTTGAAATGGCAAGACATCACCAGGCGCCGAAGTCGTGCATGGTATGCGTCCAAAGATTCCGTCGGGTCCTGGTGCGCCTGAACCTTTCGTAATTCTGATTGACCATGGGCCAAAAGTAGGCCTGGATCGCAGCCTTTGCCTCAACATACGAATTGTCTTCTGGTCGTAGGGACTGACTTGAAGACCTGGTGTACCTCACTCCCAGTGTAGAGCTGGAGCATTGCTTTCATTTTCTGGTTATCATCCTCCCCGGAGGCGAAGAACATCTCCAGCCTCTCGACCCACATGACCCATCTTGGTACCAGCGTCGCTGGTGCTCCTGTAACATCACATTCCGGGACAGGGGCACCTGCAAAGCATCTCTGTGTTTCCTGCACCCTCCCTGCTTGCCTGGTAGTGTCTCTGTGTGTGCTTGCCACAGGGGTGGAGTGTGATGCGGGCACCCCATCTTCCTCCCAGTCGGTCTTCATGTTTGGGTGGCCATTTTGACGTTACCCTGCTCTGGGCGTATTTCCACTGTGCCTGACCCCCTCTATTAGCCGCACGAGCAACCAGCGAGGGCCGCAAGCTTCGCGGTGTGCTGGTCCCCTGTAGGGCCAAACCAGCAGTGCCAGGCTATACATCAGCTCCCCACGGGGTGAGGGCTACTGGTAGGGTCAGGGAGTCTTTGCGAGGGGTCTGAGCCAGCTGGTTACACGTTGCTGGGGCTTTCAATATCTGGTGTTTTTTTTTAATTCCTAACTGTGGTCGGTGTTCTGTGGGAAGCATCGTAACAGTCTGTTGCGCCACACCAAGCTTCCCCAGCGGGACCACAGGGTGCGCACGTTGCACCTAGCCGCCTCCCGGTGTCATAGAGGATCCCTGCCCATGCCCGAGTGTGGCCTCTCTTTATTGCTTCCACACACATGGGTCATCACCAGGCATAGGTGACAGCCCACGTCACAACAGTTTGTACCGCACACGGACTAATCACGATGATGGTACCGGTTAGTAATCAGAGGATTATAAAACTCTAAATTATTAAAAAGAAATAGAAATTAGCATGTTGACTGCTTGGTTTGTGGGTCTTGTATATTCGTGTAAGTGTAATGTCCTGGGGGTCACGGTGGAAGGGAGGGAGCCCATCGGTGCGGGATGGGCAGAAGGGGTGGGATGGGATGAGGAGGGGCATTGTGGAGTTGGAAAACCTTGAAATAAAGACGTTTGTTCCTAAATTTTGTGTCCGCTCTCTTCTTGTAGTTACACAGAAGACCGGGCCATGTGGGAGGAACAGGACACTGGCGAAAAAGCGGTCGACCCGCTCGTGCCATTCGCTGAACTGCGTGCACGGAGTGGTCCTGCTACTGGGTCAGGGCCAATAACGGTGTGGAGGTGCACTCCGCCGGCATGTGAAGCATGCGCATCATGGTAGAGAGAGACTCTGGCTGAAGAAATGAGTCTCGCGCCCAACAGGGGGACATCAAGCTGCGCGGCTGCAGCTTCAGGACAGAGAGGTGAGAGCGGGAAACGCAACGTTGGAGGCAGGGGCCTCACGCCCCACCCAAAGACTACTCTATGCCAGGAGGGGGTACAAGAACAAATTGCTAGCACGCCGGGGACATGAGCGGGGTGGCAAGAGGCTGAAGCCCCACATGCTTTGCCAAGAAAAATAAACATAAAGGAATAAAGGGGACAACTGGAGGTCGACTGAACACAAGGCCTTTCTACTTTGTAGTGGGCTCACCCACTCATGCATGCAGAATGGCTGGCCAGCCCCAACGGCCAAAAACAGTGCATTATTTCATAATACACAGGGCATTTACTGATCAACATGTCAGAAGACGACACACTAACAGTACCTACCACACCACAGGTGCATCAAGGGTCCAGTATGGCCTCGCCATGAGAATGCCCGCCCATTTCGATCTCACCTCAAGCACTGTGACTTCAACAGATACTCAAATGAGGAAGCCCTGAGATCAAAAATCATTGCGGTCTCTTAGAGTGATGAGTTCAGGAAAAAGATGCTCCAGAAGCCAAGGTCAGTGGAAGAAATCCTAAGTTTAGCCAGATCAGACGCAACACTAGCCCGCCAAATTGAAAACCTGAGCAATCTAAAGATATCCATAGGGCAGTCAGAGATCATAAACAAACTGGACATTGCGTCGCATATCAAAGGAAATGGTGAGCCTATCTGATACAGATGCGGATACGAATTTCCTCATGAAGGCACATGTCCGGTGATACGACAGCAGTGCACAGCCTGTGGGGGAGACAATCATTTTAAAGCATCTGTTGCATGCATCGCAACCAAGCATGTGGAGAAAGGAGCAGTAGTGGGACAGCATGTTTTCGGGGAAAACCTCAGGGGTCTCCGGCAACCGCAAGTCACTATCAGGACTAGCTTCTCAGACGGCTCAGAGAAAGAAGAAAGGAAGGGAACAACAGGGAAGCTGCCCAAGTCGAATGGCAGCCAAGCAGGCCATCAACGTCACGACCCAAAAGAAGACCCAAGAGGTATGTCCGCTACCGTGTAGAGCAGTCCCAAACAGAGAGCGGATCCAGTCCATCCTCAGCGGAAGAATCTCAAAAAAGAGAACGGAGCCAGGTGGAACCAAAAAGAAAGGGATATCTGTATGCACTAGGAAACACCACAGCGAAGGAGCAGAGTCCAATACTACTTCTCCAAATAAATAACACACCCGCTGAGTTCCTAGCGGACACAGGAGAAACAGTGAATGTCATCAGCGAGGAAGTGTATGCCACCCTATCCTAGGCACCAAAACGAAGACCTGCTGAAGTAAGCAAATACCCATATGGATCCAAGACACTGCTTCCATGCAAATGGTACTCCATGGCTCACTGCAGATACAATACAAAAAATGATAACCAGGTGGAAACCACCTAGTGAAGTCTGATGCTCTCAAATTGCTCAAACAATGAGCCTCTCATTTCTTTATGCTCTGTCAATATGTTCCTATTTTCTTTGCTTTCATGAAGTAGTCTTTCATTAATTTTGAAAATCTTTTGTATCAATCAATGATGATAGAGTCCTTCTTGTAAAATGTCAGGAAGTGTTTAATTCACACAATTCTTTAGGCAGTAAGGAAAGAGTCCCAAGTCTGCATATCACAATTCAGCAAATGCATTTTGGTGCAGAGCACCGTCTTCAGGGCTATATATAGTTCATATTTACACTCAATTCCCATAGTTATTCAAAAATTCACATAGTAATACATTTATATCAATTCCAAATTGCAATGTGAAGTACATACCGTTGTATATCCTGCATATCCAATATTCGAAAGGGAGAATAAAATAAAAAAACAGAAACAAAAATCGCCATAAGTTTCATCATTATTATTACATATGGCTATGCAAGTATATTATTGATATTTCTCAGCATGAAAACTGCTTAAATCGTACCTTTGTAACCGAGTCTCTCAATTTAGAAAGTATATGATCTTTCCTCAGATCGTCCGGTGACAAGCGTCTCGTGACAACCGTGGTTACCTACAATATACCTTTCTATTAGAATATTTACTATTTCAGATCTATGTATACTATTCTCACTCGTTGTGCTTACCTAAGTGGTACACATCCGAAGCAACGCTCGCCGAGGGGACCTGCATGGACGCGCGGCTCTCAGTAGCTTTTATCAGTTACTATGGATCCCTAAGATGGCGTTGCCCGGCAGATGGAAAGCGCAGACGCGCATACGCCTTGCGTCCCACCCTCCCATGGCAACGGAAGGGCAGGACTTGGTCTCCGCATTTACCATTTCCGATCCTCTCATATATATTCTAATGAGGACGAACTGCCTGCTTATCTGTACGATTCTCTACTCGAATCAATGTATGTAATCTCTGTTTAACATACTTGATCACGGGTATTCCTTCCAAGTACACTTCTCATAAGTTTCTCCTTATTGCCATAGAGACCCTAGATGGCGTTGTGTGGCACGCCCACACACGCCTCGCGTCCCATCCTCCTAGGGCATTGAGAGAGCGGGAGCTAGTTTCTCTGCTGTGCGCTTTATAAATGTGAATTATAAATATAAATAAATATCTGTTTCACATTACGCTGCTTGCGATTGGTTCACCTTGCACGCAATCTTATCGGCTACATAGTCTATAATACGCTTTGTCTCCTTATTCAGTCGATGGAAGGAGTTTCTGTTTGCAATACTCCCCTAATCTTGCAGTAAATCTCCTTTCTGTATTCTCTCATGTGAGCACATATCACCCTCCTAACCCAGTGTCTTTTTCTCAATTGTTCTTTCAGGCAACCCTGGATCTGTATATGTATCACAATGCACATCACATTTCACATGCTATTACATCTTAGGACTTATTTAGACCCAACTCCATTCCCAATCACAATGGTAATAATGTTGACCTTAAAAATGAATTAGGATTACAGAAAGCAAACAAAATGCATCTCCTCATTGAGTCCCTTTGGTTTCAGTGTTTCCAGCCTGTCGATCCAGAAAGATTCTCTCTGGTCCAATCTTTTTTGGGTGTTCTCGTGGGGATCCCCTTTTGACACCACTTCTAAGATCTGGAACCAGATCTGTGTCAGATTATGTTTTTTCTCATCCCAATGTCCCGCCACATTTTGGTTTCTAATGCACGACCTGTGTTCGTTCCATCTTAATTTCGCTGTTCTTTTAAACTGTCCCATGTAATATAGGCCGCACAGGCGCTTTATTGCGTATATTATGCTTTGAGTATCACATGTTGCATAACTACGTAATTTAATCCGTTCACCAGTGTGTGGATGGTTAATTGTATTTCCTTTCTGTATGTACCCACAGTTGCTACAATGTAGGCAAGGGAATGTTCCAGTCCGTTCTGTGTCCTTTCTTACTGATGTGTGTCTTGTTTTTACTAGTCTGTCCCTGAGATTTTGGCTTCTTTGGTAGGCAAAGGTAGGGTGGTCTCTAAACAGATGTTCGACTCGTTGGTCACACACCACCATCCTCTAATTTTTCTTTATTATGCTTTTTATCCTGTTACTTTGTTTTGAGTATTTCGACACGAATACCAATGGTGGCTCTGCGTGAGGTTTTTCTTTCATCTTTAGTAGGTCTTCTCTTTTCTGGGTTGCAATCCGTGCTTCCGTCATCTTAATTTCTTCTGCTGAGTATCCACGGTTCAGAAATGTTAATTCTTGTGTATATTCTTCAGGGTCACTAACAATTCTTTTCACTCGCAACATTTAACTGTAGAGCACATTTTTTATCAGACTTGGCTGATGGAAGCTCAGTCTGTGGGGGAGACTGTTTCTAGCTGTTGCCTTCCGGTAGATGTTGGTCTTGTATCCCCGGTCAGTTGCTGTTATGTAGGCATCAAAGAAATGTATTCTCTTGTTAGAATGATCATAGGTGAATTGTATCCTTGGGTCTATTGTATTGAGGTAGAGAAATAATTCCTGCAGTCTATCTTCTGTGTCTGTCCAAATACCGAAAATGTCATCTATATATCGGACCCATATTCCTATATGTTGTTGCCATGCGGGATGATTCAGAACATTGTCCATCTCGAATTTGTGCATAAATAAATTGGCATAAACCGGTGCCATGGTAGCACCCATAGAGGTACCTGCCACTTGTAGGTAGAACTGTTCCTTATAGCGAAAATAAGAATTCTCCCTTATGAACTGGAGTAGTGCCAGAATTAATTATTTTTGTGCTGGAATGTCCCCTTCTCTAAGTAACAGCCACTGCACAGCTTATCTTCCTAAATCATGTGGTATTGAAGTACATATGCTTCTCACATCAACCGTGAACAGAATGTGATTGGCATTGTATTGGACCCCCATTCAGTTGTTGCAGAAAATGCGTGGTATCCTTAATGTATGTACATGTTTTCTGAACTAGCGGTTGCAGAATATAGTCAATGTATTTTCCTAGAGGTTGGAGTATGCTGTTAATCCCAGCAACGATTGGTCTACCTGGTTGTTTGTTGTGGTCCTTATGTACTTTAGCGCAAAAAAGAGGGGGGTCTGGGAAACTCTCTACCAGCACGAACACAGCCCATTGACTTGTTCTTGGGTGGATGGCGCCTGGGAGAGTCTCGACCAAGTCTTTAGATCACTGTTCTTTTCACAGAGAAGAAATGTCCCCGCATATCAGTCTTTGTCTTGCCCCGGGGCAGTCCAGCACCGAAATGCTAGGCAATTCTCCTCTGAACAAGACTACCACATCAACCCCATACACATGTTTCAGCCTAGTTGGGCATCATCAGTGAGATGTAGCTGTGCCTCTCTAAGAGCAGCGAGCAAGGGGTCCACGTCTGGATTTCCCTGTTATCTTAGGGTGAGACCCAAAGTTACTTGCTATGCAAAACAGAGGGGGGTCTGGGAAACTCTCTACCAGCATGAACACAGCCCATTGACTTGTTCTTGGGTGGATGGCCATTCTATCAACCTGAAAAAGGAATCCTTCGACAGTGGTAGTAGGTCAGAAGACGGAATATTGCTAAAAGAAATAAGGATTGTCATACCCCGAATGCTACAAAAGATACTAAAGGCCACCGAGGAATTGTCAGCACAAAAAGGATGCTCAGACAAAAAGCATGAGCATGGTTCACCCACTAGATGGCCAAGTGGAGGAGTTACTTTGACAGTGTCCTACGTGTGCGGTAGTCAACCCTCACACCAGACCAGAACCGTTGTGCATTACAGAGCTACAAGAGAAAGCCTGGGACAAGATAGCAATTGACTTCTTTGGGCCCATCGAAGGCGGAGGGTTCATACTGGTGGGCATGGATGAATACTCTTGTTTTCCTGACACACAGCTGGTAGACTCGACAGCCGCACATCACACCATACCATTATTAGATATGATTTTCACTACATACGGAGTGCCAGGAGTAGTTAAATCTGATAATGGGCCTCCATTCACTGGGCAAGACTTCAAGACCTTTGCCGAGTACATGGGTTTCAGACATAGGCGTGTCACACCCCTCTGGCCGCAGGCCAACTGAATAATGGAACGCTTTATGAGCAGCATCAAGCGAACTGTCCAGCTTGCCCACCTCACAGGGGAACCGGTTGAGAAAATGATTTGTCAATTGTTGAGGGACTACCAAAATACCCTTCACAGCACCACTGGAAAGACTCCATCAGAAGTAATGTTTGGGTGCAACATTCGGACAAGGCTATCTCACGCCACTGCTCCCCATGAAGTGTACGAAAGAGATAGAGAAATGAGAGACCAAGATAGCCGAGCAAAGGAATCCATGAAGAGGAACGCTGGCGTAGCAAGGAAAGATGGGAAGTGTGGTCTGGCCGCTGGTGATATAGTAGTAGTGAGACAACCCCAAACTTGCAAATGCATGACTGCGTTCGACAGCACTCCACTGGCGGTCACCGAGGTAAAGGGATACCTTGTCACTGCCGAAGGAGAACGAAGGAGAGTGACGTGCAACTCTTCACACTTTAAAAGGATGCCAGGAATCCTACCCAGATGAGAGCTAAGAGAAGACTCTGACCCTGAGCCGTAGGACGCTTCCTACAAGGGTAATGGGGAAGAATTGAGTGGAGAAATGACTGGCAGATCTGAGAGACTAAGTCCTGACCAATGTCATGTGAGTGGCGGTGGCCGACCCCAGAGGGCCCGGAATAGGCCCCAGAGACTTATTGAGGAAATGTACTAGGCCACCCACAGTGTTTAAAAAGGGGGGAGGTTGTAATGTACTGTCAAGAAGCCAGGGACGGGGTCACGTGGGAAGGGAGGGAGAGCATGGATGCTGGGTGGGCGGAACAGGATGAGGAGCATTGTGGCGTTGGAACACCTTGAAATAAAGACGTTTGTTCCTAAGCTGTGCCCGAAGACTGGGTCGTGTGGGAAGAACAGGACACCAGGAGATATTATTAAGTATTTAATTTAAACACTGGGATACTTTGACTTAATGACCTTTAGGTTCCATGCTACACTGTTGAATTTTGAAGAGCAAAAAACTTGAATATACTGATCCGGGCAAATTCTAGGTGTAGAAATCTGGATCAAATGAATGTGACTCCACCTTAAACATAAGGGGGATTAGTAGATCCCTGTTTTAGTTGTGGTGCATTCAAAGGAACGATACAATTAGGCATATAGATTTGGTTTCAATAATTTAAGTAATTTACATCCCGTCAGTAGATTCAGAATGAACCTTCTTCACAAAAAAGTGTTATGCCAAATTACATTTTCAATTCGTCTGATGTCAACGCCCCACTCTTAAACGTTCTGAAACGCAGCAACGGCAAATGTTTTTAAATAACTAAATTCCAGAGTCCAGGCGCTGGAATATTGTAGACCCAACCAGGGCACTCGATATGCTCGGATAAACCAGATGGGTTTGCTACGTCTGACTAACATCGGAAGAACAAGCCTTCGTCGTGGTGTTTATATCAAATGGGAATTTGTGGCTAGAAAAAACATACAACCAGTATATCCCACCGACTCCACTTCACGATTCGCAACCTAGCAAGCATAGCAGAACTGTGCTTCAGCGTGCGATCTCGTCTTTTCTCACAGAGCTCCACTGTAAAGGCGGGGCCGGGGAACTCGTGAGTTCAGCTGCGATCATGCGACACGAGCCCCATTAGCCAATCAAAGGCCGGGCTCTGCAGCTACGCGAGGATTTCGTGAGCAACAGGATGGCGCGTGGGGTTCCTTCACAAACGAGCTGCGCTCGACACGAACACGCAAGGAGGAACCACGTTTCAGAGGAACATTCGAGAAAGAGTACGTGAGTCAGGGCAGAGTTCCAATGGGCACCAGGGGTGCCCGACTGTCGAACGCGCAGCGGAACATTCGTTTTTTGCTATGTTAGACAGTATATGTCAAAATACCATTTTATTTTCCGGCAGGAACATATTAACGAAACTTTAACACACAGTGTGATAGTGCTCGCTCTTTTCCCCAAAAATAATCAATTTGAATCGATTGTGGTATGCGTAAACGCATGGTCCTTGTCACGTGACTCTAGCACAGCAACCTGCTGATCCAACCACTATCCTTCGTGTCTACTTCTCTTGTAATACAAATTAACAAAAGGCTGTGTTCTGATGAGATAATGAACGTGCAGCCCGTTTACATTATTCCGCGCTAGGTTTGTTTTTTTGCTAGTGTCCAAGGGTATTTTTTTTCCCCGTTTCCTTCGGGTTACTAAAATGGCCACCGAAAACCAGCGCGAGCTACCTTATTGAGGGGAAGTCACGTGAGAAGGGGACTTCAAGTCACCTGACCTTGTTGCAGACCGTCTGAGCGCGCGTATTTCACAGGTTGCTGCATGCATCTGCGTGCGTTACGGTTGACATCAAAGGCTCTAATGAGTGGAGCAGCAATGCTTTTCCATCTAGGCATTTTACAGTATAGAAATAGCAAAATAATAGAAACGCCCTTTTTGTAAATCTGTTCCAATAACTAACCCAATTTTATATGTTTGTTATCGGTGAATTCCGCAGACAATATCCCGGTGTAAATAAGTTTTGTGTCATTACCTACAGCAGTCTAAGTCGGGATAAAAATTAAGATTGGAAAAGCAGGATCAAAAAGCATCTACTGGGAATCCAGCATTAACCAGTGACCAGGAGCTACCATGGCAGAAGAAGGAGCAGGCACATCGTTTTCCATAACTCAAGATACACAAATATAATTGTGTCTATTATTTATGACCCCTTTTGCTCTAAGTGTTGTACAGCTGTGTCCTAATGTTTATAGATGGTCCCAAACGCACAGAATTAAATTCACACAAATGCGTTTGTTTTGCATCAATTGGCCTAGGGAGCCAAACAGAGCTCATGATTGCTGTTGATGTCAAGTTAACCCGGCTCAATTTCGATCCCTGCCAAGTTATTACATTTTTAAAACTGTCTTCCTTAAAGATGTTTAATATTTAATTTTATTGGTAGTTTTCACAGTGTCCAATATGCACAATCACTTACCCACAGTTGTGTCTAGGTTAAAGCTAACTAATTCAACTTTTGGAAAATATGGGGAATGGGAGGCAAAGACTGGAGGAGCAAGCTGCCGCCATTTAAAATGCTGGCAACATATACCATAATCTGACAGTGATTCAAGGAAAGTAATTTATTAGTGGCACATTTATAAGGTTAATGATTTGCGGTAAAGTAGTGAGATGCCTGTTTATGCTTTTGGTGCACACTGTGGTATATGGGGTTAAGTTGGTGGATTATGGGCAAAGTCAAAACAGAAAGAAGGTAGGTATTCCATTTGTGGCAAATTGGTTGCCTGGTTGTCAACAGGGGAGCTGGTAAGAGAAGTTGTGAACAGTTGAGAGTCAACAGTGGAGGTTTTCCATTGGCTTATGATAATGTTAATGTCGTGTATTATGGAATTCATGCAATGGAGAATATAATGACGATTTTGGTGGCAATGAAGTTGAGGTTCAAGGAACTGGTTGAGAAATAGCATGAAGGAAAGGGGAAGTAACATAACTGAGAAGGGCGATGAAGTGGATCTTGTAGAATACATCACAAGTATTGAATCCATCATTATAAGAGAAGTGGATATAGCATAAGCATCAGGTTCACACCACAAACTCCGAAATCACAACATTGCAAAGCATATTAGCATATCTATATGGTAATTGGACCACAAGTAGATTAGGTTTCAGATATATTTAAAAAGTATGGATGCAAAAAAGACAGCAGGTTGATACCTTAGTTAGGCTTACAGTAATATTTTTTGCAAACCTTTGTTATCCTCAGATCACTTCAAAAGGAACAGAAAGAATGGCGTTCTTGGAAAAACAGGACAGCTGAAGCATTTACCTCTGCAATTCTTTGTCTGTGTCTGTGTTTCTGATGTGTAACTCCTTCACAAAGAGCGATGCACTTCAGAAGTTACCGCCACACATTGCAGTCTGAAAGATTTAAATGAGGCACTGCAAAATATATGCAGGGCGGTAAGATAATGAAGCACTGTTACGCTGCTCCCTGAAAGGAAAAGAAGGGGTGGAGTACTGACATTCATTGAAGGTACAAACGTATTGGTAGTCGGACTGAAATAGAGGAAGCCATTTCTCAGGCTGATCCCTTAGCAAAGCTATCCACGTGTTGGACTTGTGCCTCTAGAAAGCCAGTAGGGAAGGTGGTGCGGGAGGGGCAATGAGTTATGTTAGGCCTTTGACTTGTTAAGGCTAGTGTGAAAAGACTTCGATCAAATACCATATTGAGACTGTTTTTCTACATCAGATAAGGAAATGGCAGTCTTACATGGAACGGGCACTCGCAGGGGTCTAGTAAGCTTGCAGGCCAGAGCTTTTAAAGAGCTGCTAGGGCAGTCGTTTGTCGGTAAAGAGCCTTAGAAACAATTATATGAAATGCAAGGTCATTATGTTGTGACCCCTGAATGTCAGTGTGCCGAGGGGAATGGGTTAATTGTTCCTCCTTCTGCCGAGAACAATGACAAAAAGTAGTGTTGCTGCCCAGGCAATCACCTTGGCATTCTTTGCAGGTTACCTGTCCATTCTAGTTTCAATACCCAAGCAGATGAGACTGCACCAAGTACTAAGTTTACCATTGAGGACTTTGACATCTGTCGCCTCCTTGGGACGGGGACGTTTGGGAATGTCTACTTGGCTTTGTGAGAACCATTATATATTGGTCTTTAAAGTTCTCTTTAAGTTCCTGCTGAAAAGGAAGGGCATGGAGCGCCAACTCAGAAATGATATGGAGATCCAGTCACACTTGAGACACCCATGTATCCTGCCTGATCCTAGCATTTAGTGGTGCTCCTCTATTCAAAACAAACTTCACTGTAAAATCAAGGCATTATGGGTGAAATGCAGTGTTGAAACCTCTTTTCATGGGTCGTCTTCCACTTTCACTGAAGTAACGGAAGTTGTTCCTGCTGGACCTTCTGCTTTTTATTTTAGAGAATTATTTCTTTACAGCAATCGAAATGAAGAAATGTGCTACTCTCATCATACCAGCACTTTGTGCTTTTGTTAACTCTTCTTTTAGGAACAATTATGTTCCTATTTCACTAAAAGAAACTTGTGTAACTCCACTCTTGAAAAAGCCTTCTTTAGATGTAACTGATCCAGTTAACTATAGGCTGATCACTAATGCAAACATTTTCCTCAAGCTTGACTATCTTTACTTTAAACACTTATAATGAGCAGACCATGGACCCTTGGGCATCAGGGCGCAGACAAAACATGCAGCAGAAATCGAAGGGGCAAAGGAGAAACCATCATAAAGAAGGGCGTACAACCATGACAGCCCAGGAGGATCAGGCAAACATCCACATTTTCAGTTTTTTCTTCAAAGGCTCGATAGTTTCCTGACATCTGAGATCAAGGGGAAGCTTATTCCAAGCATTTGGGGCTGCAATAAAGAAAGCGCCCTTTTCGACTTTCTTAGTCCTACATCTTGGAAGCATCAGATAATTCCAAATTTCCAAATTTAATAATAATGTGATACAGTTTAGAATATAAACTTTACACATATGTATATTAAAGAATCAAATACAGATATATAACATCAATAAAATAAAATCAAACAAAATAGACAAAAATAAACAAGCCAAAGTCAAACGGAACAAGGGGAGACATATGTTTCTAGTTCAAGACAAGTTGTTCTTATGATCAAATTATCAATGATGTATCTAGTTAATTTGTCATCGTGTAGTCATATTACTTAGGATTTACACTAATCAGTGTCTCCCCTTTCCTGGTCTAAAGAGCTGTATATACTTTCAGCTAATTTCATTAGATTAAAAGTCAAAAATTCATAGACCTTATAAAAGGAAGCAGTCTTTTAGGACTTGTGATATATACTTTAGGTCTGCCTAGTCCTATTCGCATTAGCGTAATTTAACTGTTATAGGACTAAATGCTTATCGCCAAAGATTTCTCGATATTCAGCCATATGCTGTACATCGCTGTTTGAGTTTTTATAGACGTTGAATTTAAGCTATGATGCCAAAACCATGGCTCTTCTATGTGGGCAGGATTATGGACCACTTTCCCATAACATTGTTCGTATATTTCGAGCATTGTAGGGCAGGCTGTTAAAAGATGCATAGCTGTTTCGTTGATGGAAGAATTCTTGCACATACGACAGTATCTTTCGTGTGGTAATATATGTTTCTCTACCCACTTATTGGCTAATACCAGAAGACAATCCAGGCGCAGCAAGAGAAGGAAGCGTCTAAG
This sequence comes from Ambystoma mexicanum, assembly GCF_040938575.1. Lineage (NCBI taxonomy): Eukaryota > Metazoa > Chordata > Amphibia > Caudata > Ambystomatidae > Ambystoma > Ambystoma mexicanum. The sequence continues at coordinate 160,768,859 of NC_090940.1, forward strand.
CTTACTAGAGGGACTCAGGTTTAGGTACAACTGTGGTTTCAGGTAGATGTAAAGTCTGTACTGCACAAATTTGTACTTTGTAAGTTTACTTAAATGGTCATAATTTTCGAGCCAGTCCCATAAGTCTATACGTTTAGATAGGGCCTTCTTAGTTGTGGTATGTATATCCTTAGATACAGGGAACCAACCTATCTCTTTATGCAACTTTTCCATGCTTGTTTTTAGATGGTAAGAACTTGTTTCCTTGGAGATTTCTTGATTTAGTAAGTTTAAGAGAGGATTCGTAGATTGGTTAGTCATCTTATGATGAATCTCAGCTCTTCTTTTAAGTACCGTAGCTTTAAGGGAAGTTAGCCCTAGTTCCAGTCTTAATATGGCCATTGGAATGCATTGGGGAAGACCCAGTATCCGCCTCCAAAATTTACCTTCTATAACTTGGAGCCAGCTCAGGTTAATATGCAATAATGCCTCCAGGCCATATATGACCATGGGAACCAAGATCTGAAGGTAAAGCTGGCGCACACCCCACAGAGTATAGCTGCAGTTTTTTATAGCAAAGCTGTGTATTAACGCTGTTAGTTGTGCAGCTCTGGTGGTGCGCGTTCGTATGCAGTTAGTGTATTCACCCATGACATCGACCTCAACCCCTAGATATTTATATGCGGGGGTGTATTTTATCTCTGTCCCCAGGATAACTAATTTTGGTCTGGAAATTTTTTTTGCAGAGAATACCATTAACTGGGTTTTTTCTGTGTTAATGGCCAGGTCATTCTTGAGGGCGTAATCCCAAAGTGCGGAAATCTATAAAGAGGGCATAAAGAGGGGGTTTTCCACTGAGCCTTGCTCGAGTCCTCAATAAATCGAAGGTCATTAAATTCATAGAGGTCGTGTACCCTTTTCTAAATCCACTTTGAAACTGATTGAAAATTCCAGTTTTGTCTGCCCAAGTTTCCAATTTGTCAAGAAGCGTTGATGCAAATAGCTTCCCTGTACAATCCAACATGGATAACAACCTATAATTTCCTGGTTCAAGTCTGTTTCCTCTCTTAAAGACTGGTATTAATATGGAGGATTGCCATGATATCGGAATGTTGCCAGTTTCCAATATGTTGTCGAATTGGATCTTAATCAGACTGGCCCAGAAATCAGGGTTGCTTTTAAGCACCACATTCGCAAGGCCATTAGGGCCAGGGGCTCTAGATGATTTTAATGATTTAATTTTGGTGAGCAATTGCTCAATAGTTACTATGATAGGTTTTTCATAAGGGACCTTTTTGCATATGTCGTGTTGAGCCGATGTTGTTAGGGAATTTCGGGCAGACAAAAATTTAGACCATTCCAGGGTTCTTAGTCCTACATCTTGGAAGCATCAGATAATTCCAGTTGCTGGATCTGAGCGATCTGCTGTTCATTTTTATCAGAGATGAGAACTTGCAAATAACAGGGGCATTAAGCCCTGTCTACATTTGAAGGTGATGACAAGAAGACGGAAAAGGGCACAAGCCTCCACCTGGAGCCAATGCAAGGCTTGTCTGGCAGCCGATAAATGGTCACGACGTGATAGTCCTACAACCACCCTAACTGCACCGTTTTGAATCACCTGTAGTCTTAGTATACATTTTGCTAAGCCTGACCAGAAGACTACCACAATAATTAATTGTTGACCAGATTATTGCTCTAGCAATTATCTCAGCATTGGCCTGAGAAATAGCAGTTTAATATGAGCCATAAGCTTAATATAGTATGCCGCTGCTGAAACAAGGCTCCCGACATGAGCTTTCATACTAAGCTGCTGGTCAAAAACCACATGCAGGGTTTTTACTTCCTTTTGAGGAGTAATGTTCACGCTCCGAGTTGAAATCTATTGTAGGACGGGTCAAGCTTGGCCAACATCAGTTGCGTGCCCACAATTAGGAACTCCGTTTTATCCCTATTCAGTGCCAAGTTGTTGCACACCATCCAATTCTCAACTTTGGTGTAGACTGTGTTCAGTTGATCTTCATCCTGGGAGTGAGTACCTACAATGGGGACGACACACTGTGTCGTCGACGTAGTTGGTAAACACCACCCCCGCCGGCTCCAGGAGTTAAAAAAAAGGGGACTATAAAAATATTATATAAGCAGGGAGACATACAAGCCCCCTGAGGAACACCAAAATTAACAGTAACGGGCTTAGACTCGGCCTCCTCAAAAAAGACTCTACACTCTCTATTGTCCAAAAATGAGGAGATCCAGCGAACCGCAAAAGGGGAGAAATTAGCTACTACTTCTAATCAAGAGACCAGGATCGAGTGGTCGACCAAATCAAACGTGGCCGACAAATCTAAAAGCATTAACATGGAAGATAAACCCTTGTCAACATGTTCCAGGAGCCTCGATTTTAACTCTGGAAGTGCCGTCTCAGTTCCAAAACCCTGTCTAAAGCCCCATTGGTGGCTGTTAAGAATGGGATGATTATTTAGGTGTTGAGATCTGACTATAGGCAACACGACCCAAAAATTTCAATAGAAATGGTGTGTTAGTTATATGCCTATAATTGAGCGGCATCTCAACTGCTAGTCCAGGTTTTTTTTAGGACAGGCGTGACCCAAGCCTTTTTAAGGTCAGCAGGAACAAGGCTCTCCATAAGAGAGGAATTCACGAACTTACATATGGCATCCAACAAAATTGGAGGGCAAGATTTGATTATCATCGAAGAGCAACGGTCACCTTTACATCTAGTGTCCTTCAACTGATCCACTACTATTGACAACTCTTCCACCGTAATGGGGAGAAATTGAATTGGGGAATAGACAGACATCTAACAAACAATTCTTCCCTAGTCTTAGTAGGATGCAGGAGAAGCTCATCTTTTTTTATGAACTATAGCTGTTCTTATGCCATTCAGTTGATTTTGCATGGCATTCTGAATTTCCTGGTAACTGGCTGCATTCTTAATAAACTAGTAGTAGGCTCATTGGTAGTTTCTTGTTCTCTCAGTATAGTAAACAGTTCTTTAACTTTGGATTTTGCATTCAGGATTCTAGAATTAAAACAGGTTTTTTTCACCTCAATAATCGCCAATTTGTATGATTTAGCAGCAACTTTCCAAACTCTCAATGCTCCAGGTAGGGGATTCGACTTCCAGAGATAAAACAGTTTGAGAGTTGAAGACTTGAGTTTTTTCAGTTCTGGAGAAAACCAGGATTTGCTTTTCCTTACTTACTTGGTTTTTCTCACATATAAACAAATGCAGGGCTATATCGATGGAAATGCTTTTCTTGGGTTACACTAGTTGGGCGATCTGAGGTTAAATGGAACCGAAACGGCTATGCTTGATTTTCAGTCAGCCATTCTTCAGTTGTTTGATCGTGGTAAGACAGGTATTCTTGTTTTTCTTGATCTGTCAGCTGCTTTTGACCTTGTGGACTTTGAGATCATGGGTGACAGATTGATTAAGGTCGCTAGATTTAGTTCTGAACCTGCTAGATGGACAATTTCTTTTTTTAAGGATAGAACATCCAATAGTATTGGGAAGGTTCTCTTCTCCTGATCTTCATCTTGATTGTGGCATTCCTCAGGGCTCTACTACAGCACCACTGCTCTTTATCATGAAGCCACTACATGATCTTCTTCTGGATCATGACTTAGCTTTTGAGAATTATGCTAATGACACTTAGATCCTACTGGAATTCTCAGGTAATTATCAAACTGACTCTGCAGCACGGAATCAGATTTATTCGAAGGTGCTGATTGATGTGTATGAATTCCAATGGCATGTGTCTCAACAGTGGAAAAACGAAATTACTTCTACTTGCATCTGCTACCAGGGCAAAACTATTTGAGGAAGTCCAATTCTTTCATTGTTGATTATTGTTCCATCAAGACCTTGCGCAAAGCTAAATCCCTTGGAGTCAAGTTAGGCACAACTATTTCCGTGGTTGGACACATGAATGCTGCTATTACTTCATGTAGTTATTATCTCCAACATTTTTCTGAACTCCCTGCTGATTAAGTGACTGTTGATTACAGAACGTTTATGATGTGTTTTTCAGCAAGTTCGTTTTCTAAGTGCCTGTTCAGTCTCACTTTTTTATACCTTAAACCAAGCAGCAAGCTAAATATCTAACCAGGACATTGTTTGGGAGCATCTAGAATCCTTAGTCTGTCGTGGAAAAGTAACCTCAAAGTATTCAGTTGGATTGGGGAACGGTTTTATTAGTAATAATAATAGTAATAGTAAAGGCACAGGACAACAATGAACCAACGTCAGTGCGAGATTCTGCGCAAGCAACCCCCACTCCACTCAATGCGCTGGGTTATATACTGGAAGGTACACATGAATATCAATGGAGCGGGGGTGGACATGAGACAGAAACAATGTTGCAGGAGGAAGGACAGTGTCTCAACGTACAAGTCTCAGGCAGTGGCTGCGTTCTCATGGTCCGGCCAATACAATCAGACTGGAAGACATATAATGATACAGTAATTCATGCAAGGCAATGTGATGAATCTAATGACGTCACCACTCCTTTCCCTAAGGTAACCTCTCCCCATGTAGCCAGGGGACAGCAGCCACTACCTGACCGTGGGGGTGGCTATATGAGGGAGGACCCACCTGGGGGGAGGTGACTCTCAGGGAGACTCAATGACATTGTTGGAGGAAAACACATGCCCTCCTTTCCCCTTCAGGGATGTTTCCCAAGTTCCTCATGCCTTAATGGCATATTGTTACCCCCATCCCCCACCTCTGTGTCAGGCTAGTGTGTCTAAACCCCAAACACCCACTAGGGAGAATATATTGCTAGCTGGGAAGAGGAAGAGGCAGGGAGTAGTGAAGATCACTCCCCGGAAAGCTCAGTATACACTTCCCCCAAGTCATTTAGAAACCAATTGCAGAACAACTGACACGAGGAAGAGTGACTGAGTAATGATGATCACAAGGACGGGGCAGCGAACGCTGCAGTATAGTTGTTGGAAAATGAGTAAGCAGACCGGGAAGTTTAAATACGGGGCAGTCGCAGTTGACGGAGGGAGGAGAGAGGAAAGCTGCAGACACCGACTCGCCTCACAAACCGTAAGCTTGCTGAGCACTGCATTGAAAGCAGGGATGCTGTGGCAGAAGTCGGAGAGGCAGACCCGATGAGGGGATGGAGAAGCCAGTGTGCAGGTGGTCCAACGCTAAGAGAGAAAAAGCCGTGGGAACCGCGCACCACGAAAAGCGACACCACGAGACTGCAGCTCTGGATGAACTGCACGCAAAGGCAGTACAGCAAGGCGGAGGGGAACGAAGAGACGCTGGAGACCACCACTAAACCCTGGGAAAGGAATAGGGTTACCGGGTTGCCAGCGAATAAAGGCTGCTGTGCATCAGCAACAGAAATAACCAGTGAACTCAGAAGAAGTAAATGGGTTACCGGATGGCTAAATAAAGGGTAATGCTTCTTGAGAACGCCATGAGTAGGAAGTGGCAAAGTCATTCGAGAAGCAAGAGTGTTTATAACGCAAGCTACCAATGGGTTATTGAACCCCAACTGGGGAGGAAAGAGTAACCCATATGACAAAGACCTAACAAGGAAATATACTAGGTGACGGTTGTGATAGTAGAGTGATCTATAAGTCCTGGAAAGCAAATACACTGGGTGAAGTTAAGTATTTGAGCAATGTAGTGTTTGTGTAATAAAGTCCTGGACAAAGAGTGTACCAGTTGAAGTTGAGTATCCATACAATAAAGTGTTAAAGTAACAAAGTCCTGGCAAGACAGTATATCATGTGAAGTTAAGTATCTGTGCAACAAGGTGTTTGTGAAATAAAGGTCCTGGCAGGAGAACCTACCAAGTGAAGGTTAATGTTTAAGTAATGAAGTCCTGGTAGAAAGCACAACAGGTGAAGGTAAAACAATTGTGCAACACGACCTGGCAGAAGTATACCCAGGTAGAGAGAAATATAAAGACTACTGTAAAGATTTTTAAGGAAAGGTCCTTGAATTAATAAACTGTTGGCAAACTATAAAGAGAAGAGGAAAGAGGAACGTCCTTAGGAAAAGACATATCCCTAAAGAACTAACATATTAAAGGAAGAGAAAGCTTGGGGAAGGGAGCCAATTCCCCAAAAGAAGTGAGGATACAGAGGGCAGAGAGAAACCCCCTTGAAAGTTGATTAATCTTTTGTGGAGCTGGTGAAACTTGTTCTAAGGAGCCTAGGGAAGAAAGCTAATCGCTGGGAAGAAGACCATTGTTCATGAGAAAAGCTTTTTTGTTGAATGGGAACTTTTGTGTTGAACTTGTACGTTTGCGAACTTGAAAAAGTCAAAACACAATCCCATTTACATTGTTTGAGTTTATTTAGAGTGTTAGGGCCAGAATAGGATTACAGACACAAGACAGATCTTTTGTTTGGACATCTTGACACTGGACAGACTCTGTAGTTTTGGTTTGAGGTAGCGAAATCCCTCCTAGAATAGGGTTAGTGAGGCATTTTCCAACCCCAATTATTTCAATAAAAGTTTATAATGAAAAATATGTCTCCTGTTCCGGGTCTCATTCCTGGGTCCTCACAGTAAGCTATTTCTACAGTTCTCACACAGTTGAGGTAGGCAAGCCTACTTACCGTTTGCTAAAGCCCCCTTGCCTAGGAAAGCGGCAGCCTAAAACATGCCTACATATTCCAACAAGGAGATACTTTGAAGGCGGCCAGCGCTGCTGCCCACTAGGTGATGCAGCTGTTGAGGTTAACACATGCGCAAAAGAACGTAGGGCTCACCCCACAAAGGCATTAAAGCACACTTGTTATACATGGTAGTTTGCATTAGCAGCACAGTATTATAATGCAGCCAGGGTCAGTGTATTCACATTTTCAACCTCTGGTGTCCCCCAACAATTCCCTCCTATGAGACCTTCACTCCAGTCTCATCCATTATATCTTTGGGGTAGCAGACATCACAATCGGGCATGTCACAACATTGGGTTTATTCACTTGTGTGGCAGTAAATCACAATAGTGTTCCCGGGAACCTCCGAGCAGTGGTTGCACAATCGATAATGGACACATTTACAGCTCATTATTAGACAGGACTGATTTATGATTGGAAGCAAGATTATGAGCAGAACCTGCCCGATGAATGCACCCAGGGGTCCCAGGAGATCCAAGATTAATGACCTGAACGTCCGGGTGGCTACAGACTGGTGTGGAGGAGGTGGACGGTGTGATGGATGTGTGAGATGAGGCCAGTGATGTTGCTGGCATAGCTGGATATGAAAGTCCAGTATTTATTCTTCATGATTGCGCAAATGCCTCCCTGGTTGAGCTGCTTTCAGGATGCGACTGAGCCGGGAAGGATCAATTATGGCATACGGCGGGCAGGACATATCCCATGTGACAACTCCAACTCCAATTGATGGGCAGCCAGGGGTAAGTCTTTTCCCCACAGATAAAATAGGTCCTGGAATAAGTGGCGTAGCCGGATTGGGCGAAGGAGATATCGGGATCAAAAGCAAAGGTAACAGTATTATGGATCACACTAGTATTGGTAGACAGGTAGTACTGGCACTTGCTGTTTCTCATGAAAAGTGGACCCCAGTTGACATGGCATACAAGGCCAGTAGCCTGAGCTAAGAGATGAAGGGCGGCTGGCTTCTTGAGCACCTGGTTTGGAGTGGGAACATTCAGAGGACCAGTAAACCCTAATTGGGAATGGGTAACAACGGCCAGTGATATAATAATGGTGGACACAAAAAAGTTCTTGTAGACATGCCAAAAGATGTAAGACAAAAGGCACCACCATGCACTAATGGCAAAAACTGAAATGGCCGAGTAGTAGATAATCCTTCCATAATTAATTGTCCATATGACATTTACAGAGCACAATATGAATATTGCTCTCCTATCCTCGAGATACATGGCAGTAAGAATTCAAGGGCTGGTGGCCAAAAACAAAATGTAAAGGGCTCAAAATACCCTATTAACCAGGGCGGACAAACACTGCCCAAGCAAAACAGGAGCATGCCCAACACCGAGCCTGATACACCAAGGCACTTTATTTACATGGTAGATATACCTAAACTTGCTACAAATACAGTGGAATCAAAGGAAACCCTGTTAAACAAAGCCATACACTGGATTAGGCATCTCAGAGGATGCTGTTTGGTTGTGAGAGAAGATATATTGTCCTGTCTAAGACTACCCTCACAAAGGGACCATGACAAATACTTCATTAACCTTCAGTTTAAAGGTAGGATTTTCAACATTGGTTTATGTGCCCTGGAACATAGAACACTGCTCCCGTTAGGAGTAAACATAGAACCGAGACCCCTCCAACCAAGGAGTCGCTTAGCCACAGATTCAGTAAATGTAGCGGCTGTAGTGTTACATCTAAAAGTCAGGCATGGGACCGTTGCCCGAGCAACCAGGAACATTATGACAAAGGAACCAACGGCTCAGACCCAACTTAATGCTGAGATAAGTGGACTTGAAGTCGATTAACAGGCTATGTGCTTCTTGCATCGGGATATCAGTGAGCCAGGTAACACCGGGGAAACCATTAGGCCACATGAAATGCAGTTGTTATCCTGCAATATAACTGGACTTGCAAGGAACACAAGTGATATGGGGTGGTGTGAATTCATAAGGGAATATAACCTTATTTGTTTCCAGGAAACATGGGCAGTCGAACAAATCACTTCGAAGGTTATACCTGTTTCAAGGTCCCAGCTAGGAAAGGTAGTCTGGGCAGACCAAGTGGTGACCTAGCAGTTTGGGAGGATGCACCACTGAATGCAAAATGTGTCCACCTCGAATGCGATAACCAAGAAATACAAGGATTACACATGGAACTACGGAAATATATTTAACCTCTTGGTGATTAATGTGTATAACAGAGTAAACCTTGGCAAGAGCGTAAGTAGAGCAAGGGTTGTGCAGGACCTTATAGAAGTCTGGAGGATGTTCTCACATAATGATCCGTTTCTAGTGATTGTTGCAGACTTCAACATGCAATTTAAGTTTATGGCGGCGCTAAGGGGATTGACTGAAGAGGAAGGCCTGCCATGGTATATACCAATCTATCAACTCCACCCCCAAAAAGAAAGCACGAGACGCCCTTGAGTTTGCAAGAACATGGCTTTTTACCTCAGGGCCAGCAATGGTAGAAATAAAGCCGATAAACCAGCAAACCGCACATTTGTGATAGGTCCCTGTAAGAGCCATGTAGAGTGTTATATTAGACGTAAGGATATGGGCACGAATGAAGGATTTCGAAGTGGGGCAGAGAGTGGAAAAACAGCATAGTCCCCCTGAAGACTTTTATTATGTTTGCCCTTAGCTCCCTCCCACAAATTGTAATAAGTGAGAGAAGTTCTGACTTGGGCCTTAGTGGACAAGCACAGCTCTGCATTAAATGGACAGCTATTAATATAGATGAGACACTACCATTGGTCTTTAAGGATATCCTTCATCTCCAGGAAAAGGTTTTAAGCACGTCGGCACAACCAAATTATATGATACTTGAGATGCACCGGGCACTGGTGGAAGTAGTTGGACCATATGTAACAAAGCTTTGCTCATTAGTTAAAATGTCAACACGTTGAGTTAGCCGGTATGACAAGTACGCTACCATCCTAAAACACATCTGATTTGGTGTGCCAAAAATGTGGAGTTACTAGGGAGAGATGAGCTTAGCTCAGCTAGGCATCACTTCAAGGAAACCATTAAGGTAAAAAAGAAACCATTTGAGGCTGTAAAATGGGCTGAAATCCTAGAGGCAATAGTAAATGGAAACCAGGCTAAGTTCTGAAGGCTAATGTCCCCAATGGCAGATGACGGGGGGGGGGGTTGGTGGAGAGGGATATAACAGAGGACACGTGGTATGAACACTTTAGCCAACTCTATAAAGAGACAAGAGACATTAATGAGGAGACAGCAGGCACAAGTGAAAATTCTGCAGATTGTCAGGCGGTAGTTGTTGTTACCATGGCCGAAGTAGATCATCCAATAGCTGCACAAAAAACAATAAGGCTGCAGGCCCTAATAAAATACCAGTATATTTTTTCAAAAACAAGAAAAATATGAGCTTCGTATTTCTTGAAACAACGCAATGCTATAACAGCGGCAAAAACCATCCCAGATCATAGACAAGGGCCATGGTTGTTTTATTGTATAAGAAAGGGGGTGGGCGGTATGAGTGTCCGTCAAATTATCGCCCGTCTCCTTATTTGATGTGTTCTAAAAAAATTGTTGGAGCACTCTTGCTGAGGGGGAGGGAGGCTCAAGCTATGGATGGAAAGTAATGCTGTACCAAACCACCTACAAGTTGGTTTTAGGGCCAAGACAAGTACAGTCGGACAATGCTTTAGGTTTTAATTGCTTATATGTAAGTATATTAAACTAAGGAAAATCAACGTATATGCATTGTTCATAGATTTAATACCACATGTAAAATTGTGGTCCAGCTTGCAGGATCAGGGCATCCCGCTAGACTTGCTGTGTGGAATTAAGTTGCTATACACTAATAATGAGGCAGCAGTCAGATGGGGTACAGGTGGAGATGTTACTGTCTGTTTTGGGGTAGAAAAAGGAGTATGTCAGGGGTGTGTTTTAGCACCATCCCATGTTTGACTATATATTGATGTCATTTGCAAACTCCTGTACTCTCCCACAGATGCCACTAAATTGGCAGGTGAGAAATGTCCTGTGCTCCTCTTCGCAGATGACGCTGTGTTGCTATCACACCATCAGTCCTCCGGGCTCAAACCCAGCTTTTTAAAGAATTCTGCGACACAATTGGCCTTATTATAAACACAGTGATAAAGAAATCAGTGGTATTTTCCACAAACAGGACGCTTAACATTATAATTGATTCCTTCGAAGTCGAACACGTTTGTACGTTTGAGTTCTTAGGTCTAAGGTTCTCAAGTACGGGAATGTGGGACAGCCAGAGGGAAAAAGCGGGCATCTCCCTATCAAGATATTCAAGTGACTATAGCTGAGTACACTAAAAAGGGAAATGGAGCCCCAAGCCCAGGAATAATAGCATACCAAGTGCAAGCAAGACAATCAGCTCTCTATGCTGTAGAAATTTGGGGTTTTATTAATTGTACAAAAACCCTGTGCACCACTGAATATAGGTTTCTCAAAAAACTCCTCGCCCTTCCAAATAAATAGTACCTCAACTGTATTAATTCACGAGGAACTGGGACTCTTATATCGAAAGCATATGGTCGCAATTGGACAGCTGTCGTATTGGCTTAAATTTAGGTTGGTAACAGAGTTGAGGAAATACAGGGAAGGTCTGTCCGACATACTCGACCAGGAAGGAGGTGGGTCACTTCCGTGGGTTTCACATGTTAGTGGACTGTTAAGAAGCTTGTGGTGTGAAGAGATCTGGACAGATCCAATGAGAATCACACCACACTTAACAGAGATCATGATTAAATATCAGGATCTGTGTAACAGAGAAATGCAAGGTAAGATTCCTCGCTTTTTTTGATGATGTATAAGGAAGTGAAGCCATTGTTGGGCTTTGAGCCCTACTTGGACAAATTAAGCCCCAAAGTAAAGTGTTCACTATTTACAAAACTGAGGTTTGGGATATTACCCCTGGCCCAAACCTTGCATAACTGGGATATTTGTTCATTGTCCATTTAGAGTGGGATCCGCTGCTCATTTTATGCTGACATGTCCTCTAGTGTTAGATTATAGAGCTTAGAATGTTATATCTGAGACAACCCCTGCACACAGCAGGGATAAGAACAGTGGAAGAAGGCATGACATTCTTGAAAAGAACACCTGACAGCTCTACTATTCTTGCAGTGGCTACTGTGAGGGTGCAGTAGTGAGAGATCGACACACAGGTGGCATTGTTGTTGCTACAGACTTTTATTAAAGTATAAATACGGTTGGGGAAAGGCCTTGCTAGCTCTAACACTAAGAGGGGTTTTCCTGCCTCAACATAAATCTTAAATGGGTCTGTCAGGATGTCAAAAATAAAGACAATTCTCTTCCCAGTTAGACGTGTTATACTCTCCTACCAAAAACTACCTTCTGCCACAACTGTCCTTCTTTAGATGGGTGCAACCCCAAGCTCGCTTGGCTTTAACAGTTCTCCTTCCAGGTAGACGGAGACGAGTAGACGAGTGTCTGCTACCCATGAAGGAAGTATCGTCACCGTCTCCCCACCCAAATAATAAACAACTCCAGAATCACTACTTTGTTGCCCCTGAGAAAATCCCCCCGGATGGTCCTTGTGAATCCATGAACCCTAAATTGGCTAACCTACAGAGTTTGCGCTCAAGGAAATCTAACATTTTAATTCCCAAAGATGCATCTATCAAAGCTCTGGTCTTGGACAACTGTAACTTCATCATCACGAATGTCCTGAAACCTGCTCAGAAAGAACCAAAAGAAGCTCTGCGAAACAAAGTTCTCGCTTGGATTCGCGCAAGATCCGGGCCTAGGGTTGTTCAATGCTGAGACTTGAAGTTCCTGCGCAGGATAGAACTGGATGACTGGTGTGCCCATGGGAACAGGCACTGCATACTGGTTGGGTGCAGAGTCAGTACTTTACCTATTTACTTGAGACAGTGTAAATACTTGCCTAGGGGCTCTTCAAAACTTGCACTTGTAGTTTGAGTTGGACTTATCCTCTGTAAATCATTGGGTTGTAAGGGTCCAAGTTGGTCCATTTTACTTGCTATTTGTTTCTGCATTTAATGGTTGTTGTTATGTATGTTGTATATTTGTGAATCATGTCTTTTTGTAGCGCTTTGAGGCCTATGGGCAAAAAGCGCTTTATAAGGACTACATCCAACCTGGTTCACCTTTCTTCCAGAAATTGACTATGAAGAGGAGCCACTGTGGTATTCCCTTCTGTCTTCCTCCTTCTGGGTAAGCTTGGTTTACTCTCCTGCCAAGCGCTACCATATACAACCAAAGATGTAACAGCTTCTTCGCTATCCCTTTCAGGGTTCCAGACCCTAGGTTCGGGGTATTTTTCTCCCTTCCTCACTTGCCACCAACTCTCCTTCTTATCCGGGTTCCAGACCCTAGGTTCGGGGTATTCTTTTCCCCTTTTGGCTTGCCATAACTTCTTCTGCTTATCAGGGTCTCAGACCTAAGTGTGAGAAACCTGAAGGTGTCTCACCCGCTAGACCCTGGGATCCAGGTGGCCAGGACACGGCCATCGCTTTTGTTCCTGGGGGTGGGCCAGTGCGGGAAGATCACCTGGATAGGGGGGGTCTTCAGGGAGTGGAAGTGGGACACCGGACTGCGAGTGCACAAGTCTCTCCCCTTTTCACCTGTCTTTCCTTGCTTGCAAACTTCTTTGATGTTTTCTTTCGCACGGTCCGGAATTTGTAGAGACCCATGTGCTGGTCGTCGGGTTCCAGCGTCGGTATAGCGGTCCTACTCCAGGAGGCGGTCGGATGTCCAGGACCAGGAACCAGGAAGGAGACAAAGTCCGAGCTCGGAGGCACAGAACACTGTGACGAGTGCAGGCGAGGATCCCGGAAGAAACGTAAGGTAAGTTTGAGGGAAGGAAAGGGAGGAAGTAGATTCAAGGAATCGGGTAACAGGATTTGGAAGGAAGTTCCGGGTGAACTTCGGCAACATATGTCAGACTGCTCCGAGCGGTAGCGTTGAGATGCGCAGAGCCGTGGGGGTGTGTCTTTGTAGAATGTTGAACGTAGCGCGCAAAGACTGGCAAGCTGCGTTCCGCACCAAACGGCCATGTTGGAAGGATCACAGAATTCAGTCCTCTATGGGTCGGGGACCACGAAGTCCAGAATGGGCGCAGGCGTTGGTTCATGACAGTATGCCTCCTCCGAAACCCAGCTCCTCTGGGTTTGCCTGGATGGATGAGATGGTAGCTTCGTATCAGCCGGGTGGCATTCATGTTTGACACGGGTTCCCAGGTGCGCTCACTGGGAGGATACCCTTTCCACTCGACCAAATACTGTAGTTGACCACGTCGGTACCTAGAGTCACAAATTCTGGAGACCTCATATTCGAGTTGGTCATTGATGATCACTGGGGTGGATCTTGGAGCAGTTCGAGAGGGCTGAACATATGGTTTTAACAAAGAAGTATGGGAGACTGGATGAATCATTTTCCATGACTCTGGTAGTCAGAGTCGAAAGGCCACTGGATTAACAATTTCCTTTATAGAAAAGGGTCCGTAATACCTGGGAGCCAATTTATTTGGTTGTAGTTGCCGAGGAAGGAGTTTTGAGGATAACCAGACCTTATTGCCAATTGAATAGGAAGGCCCAGGCTGCATATTGTTTCACGTCTCTTCGGGCCTTTTCTAGGTGTTCCTTTGCTTCTTTGTGCACATTGATTAGTGTTTCAATCCAGGAATCGACCGCCGGAACTGGGGTAGGATGTGGGAGAACGCATGGTAGGACTGAAGGATGAAATCCTTGACTGCAGAAGAAAGGACTGGTCTTGATAGCAGAATGATCCGAATTCTTGTATGCGAACTCGGCCACAGGTTTTAAGAGTGACCAATCATCCTGGACTTTGGTGGCGAAACAACGAAGATACTGTTCCAGGGTCTGGTTTACTCTTTCGGTAGCACCATTGGTCTGTGGGTGATAACCCGAAGACAATGCACGTTGAATTCCCAATATACGACATAGCTGTTTCCAGAACTGGGATATGTACTGGGGTCATCTGTCGGAAATGATTTTGGAAGGTAATTCATGAAGCCGGAATATGTGTTCCAGAAAAATCCCAGCGAGTTCAGATGAGGATGGTAGTTTGTATAGAGGCGTAAAATGAGCCATATGTGTGAACAAATCATTGGTAACCATTATAGTCTTGTAGCCTCTGGAAGAAGATAGTTCTACAATAAAGTCTGTGGCAATGATTTCACAGGGTCTTGTTGGTAGTGCTGGTTGGTGTAGGAGACCTGCTGGTCTTTTATTGTCATGTTTGTTCTGTTTACAGACTGCACAAGTCTGGACATGGATCTTGATGTGATCCTTCATCCTTGGTCAAGAAAACTGTCTTTGTATGAGATGGAGGGTGTTGGTTATGCCACGCTGTCCTGAATGGAGAGTATCATGGCATAGGCTTGTGATCTTTTGTCTCAATCCAGGAGAAGGGATGACCAGTCGATTGTCCTTGAAGAGATACCCGTCTTTTGTTTTGAGATTCCACCGATTGTTTTTCCTAAACTCCTTCCAGGGTTCGGAGGACTGAGTTTGGGCTTGAATATCCTCCAGGAGAGTAATTGCTTGAGCAACAAATATTGAGTTGGGAAACATTTTAGGAAAGGTCCGGTCCTCAGGGGTTTCGTAATCAGGACGTCTGGATAAGGCATCGGCAATAATGTTATGTGTTCCAAGAAAATGATGGATTTGAAATTGGTATTGGGCAAAAAAGGAGGCCCAATGGGCTTGGCGACTGTTTATACATTCCAGGGATTGTAGGACTTGAAGATTCCGATGGTCCGTGCGGACTTGTACCGGGTGTTTGGCTCCCAGAAGGAGATGACGCCATTCAGTGAAGGCTTGACGAATGGCTAACAATTCCTTCTCCAGGACGGAATAATGAGTTTCACTGGGAGTCAAGGTGCAGGAGAGATAGGCGATGGGGTGTTCTAACTTGTTGAAAAGCAAATAAGCACAAACACCGGGGCACACCTATGTTTTGGAAAAAAAAATATTTTAACAAGATGGGTTTATGGTAACCTTTTAGAGATTAAGGTTTGTTTGCGGTGCGGGGGAGCAAAACCCAACCTTGGCAACTAGGTTGGATAAATGAGAGGACAAAATGTGGTTGTTCCTAGAGATTTAGGAACTCCCGTCCCCTGCACACTATCTAGTATCTGTGGAGCAGATCAGTAATTCAGTGTTATTTATATATAATTTCACATTAACAATTTGATGCATAAAATGCAGTCCATAGTTCAGTTGGTGGGGCAGTAAGAGTAAATACCCAGCTCACAAGATTTCATGTAAAAAACAATTCATACATATATTTATACAGTGTTTTTAGGCCCAACGCGTTTCGAGTATAAACTCTTCTTCAGGGCAGAATCATATTTCACAAAATTCTAGAAAAAGATAGAGAAAAGTGCATCTTAGTATAGCTGCATATGTAGTGTGCATTACAATTTCATTTCGATCATTAATTATTCGATACAAAACAACAACTAATTAAATGTCAGGTGTATTCAACAAGTATGGTAAAGCTAGTGAGATACAGTCAGCTATTTCTAACTGCAGTAGAATTACTTGTAAGAGGGTCATAGACATGGCTTCTAACAAATCTAGTCTGTAAAAAGAGTGGTCCTAGGAAGGCAGAAAGAGCATTTTGACAAAATGGAGGAAAGATTGAACAATGTAATTTACCAACTATGGTGGTCACATAGTTGAAAAGATGTATCCAATGGAACATAAAGTAGAAGCTCTGGAGTGATCATTCGTCTCAACGCTAAAGAAATGAAACATATGTAAACCCAAGTAGTGAGAGGAGTAACGCTAAGGAGAGAGAAGAAACGTCTCTACTTACAACAAGTTCAGAAAAAGACCTGAAGGACGGATCCATGTAAGATAAAGAGGGATCTTTCAAAAGATAACACTCCGAAGGCGGTACTTCAAATGAGTAAAGTCATCTAAAGGGGGAGAAAAGGATAAGCAAAAGCTTATTAAGGTGAAGAGAGCGTACTGGTAAGACTGACAGAATCAGTCATTGCACTTACTTGATACTGTTCAGAGAAACCGTGCAAGCGATCATGGTGCGCCTCGTCCCACCGGAGGAGGATGCGATACACTCAATGAGCGCCTTCTTAAATACCTGATACTTGAATGACGTATGCAAAAAAACATGCGCGTAGGGAACCGTCTCTACGCGCATGCGTATCACCAAGACTTAATGATTGGGCCACGTCATGGATCTGACGACACGGCAAAGTCAGCGTCAGAATTCTATGACAACAAAACAACCGCGCATGTGCGGGATGGAGAATAGACTGAATTTCGAGTAAGGCAAGTGAAAAAACTTATTTTTAAACAATGGGAGAAGATGCATGTAAATCAGCATAAAAATATGAGTGATAATAGAGATACGTCATGAATCTGACGACACAGGAAGACTGGCGTCTGAATTTATGTATACAAAATCACCGCTCATGCGCGAAATATAACGAGGAACGTCAAGTGAGCGTGCATACTTAAAAGGATAGTAAAGGCGAGAATAAGTAACCCATACTCATATGGATGTGAAGAAAGCTTGCGTGAGAGGAGATATGGTGAAGTCTAGTCCGTAGAAACTACCAGTCCTCTAGGTGTACATTTGCTTTAGAGTAACAGAGGTCTGTTTGCATAATTAACACTTATCTGACATGCAAAACACAAATGACACCTTCACATATATATTCCACCATATGTGGTAACATTTTAAACATTTCCAAATCAGATATAACATATCACCACAGGGTGACCTAATGTTAACAATTACAAAGACTGCTTTCACAGAGAGAACTTTTTTAGATACATTGCCTAGACTCACTCACTCCCCTTGGTATGAATGAGGACTACTATCTAGGACCCTACCTGTGATGAATATTCCATTTTACCACAAGTTCCCATTATCACTCATTAGGATTACATTACCCTTTGCTATGGTGAAATTTCAGTGTTAAACTCACTTGCATATGTTTTACAAAATACACCTCATTTGGTGGATGATGTTGTTTAGGATTACATTCCCTTTGCTATGACCAAATCCCTGTGTAATATGCACTTGCAAATGTTTTACAAATTACACCTAAGATGGTGGAGGTTATTATTGTTTTGACAAAAATTGTTAACATTAGGTCACCTTGTGGAGATATGTTATATCTGATTTGGAAATGTTTAAAGCTGGGTATTTACTCTTACTGCCCCACCGACTGAACTATGGACTGCATTTTATGCATCAAATTGTTAATGTGAAATTATATATAAATAACACTGAATTACTGATCTGCTCCACAGATACTAGATAGTGTGCAGGGAACGGGAGTTCCTAAATCTCTAGGAACAACCACATTGTGTTCCAACTTGTCGCCAAGTTCCTGTTTCAGGACTGCCCCGATGCCGTAGTTGGAGGCATCAGTTTCAACAAGGAAGGGTCGGTCAGTGTCGGGTTGAGCTAGGATGGGAGCTTGTGTGAACTCCGACTTCAACCGTTGAAATGACGAATCTTGGGCTGAAGTCCACTGAAAGGGGATATCTTTCTTTAATAGTGTGACAATGGGATGAACAATCTCAGAGAAAGCGGGTATACATTTCCTGTAGAAATTAGCAAGCCCCAGGAAGGATTGAATTTGTTTTATAGTGGTCGGAACAGGCCAAGATAGAATGGAGTCAACCTTGGAAGAATCCATCCCAATCCCCTTTGGGCTAAGAACGAATCCGAGATAGTGAACAGTTGATACATGGAAAAGACATTTCTCGGGTTTGGCCAGGAGCTTGTGTTCTCGTAAACGTTGTAAGACTGCCCTTACGTGCTCTTTGTGTTTCAGATGGTCCTTGGAGTAGATCAGTATGTCATCTAAGTATACAATGACGAAGAGGAACAACATATCAGAAAAGACCCGATCCATGAAACGTTGGAAAATTGCAGGGGCATTAGCAAGTCCAAAGGGCATGACCAAGTATTCAAAATGGCCGAAGGGTGTTCTAAAGGCTGTTTTCCATTCATCACCTTCTTTTTTACGAATAAGATGGTAGGCACCCTTGAGATCTAGTTTTGTGAAGATGACTGCAGCTCAGGGGAGTTGCTAGGTCTGGAAGAGACCCGGGGCTATGCCTATGTCGGAACTGTTGGGACTGGGGGCTAGCTAGTCTTTTGGCTGTAGCTCCTGAGATTCTATCCGGGGCTACAACCAAAAGATCAGGGGCTATAGCCCCCTTAGCCCCCCCTAACAACGCCCCTGCTGCAGCTCTCACTGCTTCCAGGATATCCGAGATGAGAGGCAATGGGTAACGATCCTTGAGAGTGCATTGGTTAAGGCCAGGGTAATCCAAACACGGCCTGAGTTCCTTGGAATCCTTCTTAGGGACGAAGAAAAGGGAAGCGCCCGCTGGGGACTTGGATGGTCGAATAGTTCCATTTTCCAAGTTGGTGTCCAGGTATTCCCGGAGGGCCCTTTTTTCTGGTTCTGACAGAATAAACATTCTTCCGAAAGGGATCACGGCTGAAGATTCAGTGTCAATGGCACAATCCTCTGGTCTGTGGGGTGGCAGAGCTTGATAAATTGCTGTTGAGAATACATCTGCGTATGCCTGGTAGGCCCTGGGAATCCGGATAATGTTAGAGACGGTGACTGTAATTTGCTGAGTTTCGAGAGTCTTCAGAGGAACTTGGTAAAGTGATTGGGGACAAACAGTTGGACATACAATGTTCTGAACCATGAAATAAGGAGCATGCTGCCCAGTTGAAATAGGGGTTATGCTTCTGTAACCAGGGCATGCCTAGAACCATAGGATAGTGGGCAGATCTTATGATATCAAATGTAATCCTTTCTTGGTGATTTATAGAAAGAAGAAGCTCTTTGGTTTGAAGGGTTATGGGTCCTGAAGATAAGGGTCTCCCATCAATAGCTTCAACAGGTTGCATAGTTTCTCGTGTTTCGTGGGGGATGTTGTGACTAGTGACCCAATCATGATCTATGAATATGCCCATGGCTCCGCAATCCACTAATGCCAAGATGGGGTAGGATTCTTTCTTGGAAGGCGATAGGAATGCCTGTAGAATCACAAGATTGTTTTGTCCAGGAGAGTTCAAGGAAGGAATTGATGAGGAGCAGACGCCTTTCTCCCGAAACTGTGCCCCATCTAGGATCGGGAGCTGGCGTTTCCCGAACGCCGTGGTGGAGCGATAGGACACTCTCTCACAAGGTGTTTATCGGAGGCGCAGTACATGCACAGTCCAGTGTGAATCCAGCGCATCCTTTCTTGTGGGGTAATGGGTCCACGCAAAGCCCCCAGTTGCATGGGTTCTGGATCCGAGGTTGGAGAAGCTGTGGGCTCTGGTCTGTATGAATGGTCTGTGGCAGCCTTTTGAGATGTTGACTTAGACTTTCTTTTCTCTGCCTTTCTTTCCTGGATACGAAAGTCGATTTGTAGGGAGAGGTCCATGAGTGCCTGGAAGGAGCTTGGGTGAGCTACCCTTGCTAGCTCGTCATTTATTTTTTCATTTAGGCCTCTTCGAAAGAGGGTGAAGCTGGCTTCATGGGACCAATCAGCCTCTTTTACAAGTTGTTTAAAGCAGGTCACATAAGTAAGCATATCCTGGGATCCTTGTTAAAGTTCAAGTAGTCGTTCCTGAGCGCTGTAAACAAGCTCTGGGCGATCAAACATGGCTTTTATGGCTTCCACGAAACCATCATAATCATCCAGGAGGGCGTCGCCCGAATTGACTAGGGAGGTTGCCCATGTTAAGGCGTTACCAGTGAGGTGTGAGATCATAAACCCCACCTTGGCTCTTGGGGTGGAAAAGTAGTAGGGCTTGAATGTGAAATGCACCAAACATGAATCAAGGAAGGCACGAAGAGCCATCATATTTGTCCACCACTCCTCCCAATAAGACACTTTCTTTAGTAGCAGAGTCATGAGGCAAGACTAGCTGCTTTAAAGCAGCGTTCTCTGCCTTAAGGTTCTGGACTTCAGTGGTTAATTCCTGCATACCTCGCATGAGGTCTTGAACCGTGGCTTCCATCTCTGTATTCGTATCGTTTTTTAGGCGTCTCAATCTGTCACAAGTCTCTCCCCTTCTCACCTGTCTTTCCTTGCTTGCGACCTTCTTTGATGATTTCTTTCGCACGGTCCGGGATTTGTAGAGACCCGTGTGCTGGTCGTCGGGTTCCAGCGTGGGGATAGTGGTCCTACTCCAGGAGGCGGTCGGATGTCCAGGACCAGGAACCAGGAAGGAGACAAAGTCAGAGCTCGGAGGCACGGAACGCCGTGACTCTAGCGCAGGCAAGGATCCCGGTAGAAACGTAAGGTAAGTTCGAGGAAAGGAATGGGAGGAAGTAGATTCAAGGAATCGGGGAAACAGGACTCAGAAGGAAGTTCCGGGCGAACTTCGGCAACACACGTCAGACTGCTCCGAGCGGTAGCGTTGAGACGTGCAGAGCCGCGGGAGTGTGTCTGCTTTGTAGAATGTTGAATATAGCGCGTAAAGACTGGCAAGCTGTGTCCTGCACCAAATGGGCATGTTGGACGGATCACGGAATTCAGTCCTCTATGGGTCAGGGACCACGAACTCCACAATGGGCGCATGCGTCGGTTCATGACAGTGAGAACGCGGTATCGGTATCCCCTTCCCTATAACACTTGACCCCATCCTATCAGGATACTTAGGGATTCAACCCCCTATCCCTTTTCGGACAACTCACTGTGAGGGAAAACAGACTAACAGCCGAGCTATATACCTGACATGTCCCAACATGATGGTCAGGCAATTGCTGATCATTACATACACCTGACTTCCATCACACTTCCCCACACGGATAAAAGGCGGAGCACGGGAGCACACTCGGAGCGAGGAAAAGCACACGAGGAAGCAGCATTTTTTTTCCTCCCACTTTATTTATTATTTTTATATAAAATAACAACCGAAGAAAAAATAAACATACATATAGGTGGGTATGTATACACATAGAATCCATAGAATCAATATCTACATAACACATGCCGCAACGACTTATCATAATATATACTAAGATGGCAGTTTAATACGAGGTGAAAGACGGCAAGACCGTAAAGGAATACGAAAGATGGGTCCTTGACCGTTTTACAGAAAGACTGTAACTTTTATGAGTCTTCGAGAATAGAAAACATAAGACCTGGAATCAAAGCTGAAGACTCCTGCATTGTGATTTGGAGGTACCCGGGCTCTCCTGCGTCGATAGTCAAGGCAGGGAGAAGCTGTTCCCGCTGTGGTACTGTCTTTGGCTACTACAACAAATAAAAGCAAGTGAAGGAAGCACAGCCGGTGAGTTGGGGAGACTGATTCCAATCTGGGCTGTCTGGAACCCAAGGTTGCAAGCAGCAACATTGCATGAAGGAATTTGAAGAGGCAGTGCACAAAGCGTATTTGGCAAGGGATGCGTACATAATTAATGCACTAAATGAGTGACTGAACTTTGAAGCGAAGATAGATACCGTAAATAGAGTGGTCCGGCACCATGTGCATGCTCATTCAAAAGTCTGTTAGGTATCCAAACCCAAAGGGGACAAATGTAAAGAGAAGGAATTGCAAAATCGAAGGGGTACTGCAACTGGTGAAGTTAAACCTTGTGCACATTCGAAAGTCTTCGATACTTGAGAGAAATTGGTCCGAGCCCAGCTGAGGGAGACTAATTGTGTTTAAAAGGGCATCTGAGCCCAGCTGTTGGGGATCGGGGGTAAACCGTGAGTCACCCGAAAGACTATCCTGCGAACATTGTACTAAAGAGATCTGAGCACGACTGAGGGGGATCAAAAGGGAACAAACATTGTACTAAAGATATTTGAGCCTGACTGATGGGGAACTGGGTGAATAGTAAATCACCTAAAGTGAATACTTGTAGAAATCCAAAGAGGAAAATAACTTTTCGTTTTTGTTTGGTTGGATCAGGCCCTCTGAATGAAGAGACTTTGAGGAGTAAAGAGACTTGCATACAGAACGCCCTGATGTTATGATTGAACTGTATCCTCGTGCTAAAAAAGCCAGAGACTGTGCTACGCTCGAGTGAACCGCCTTGTCCACTGCTAAGAACGTGGGGAAGGGAGGCCAACAGCCTGAACCTCCTGACATATCATTTTGAACACTTCTTTCTTTCTGTAACATCATTCCCCACGCTGTTTGTATTTAGAGGTAAGGATTGGCAAAAGTTGTTTTTAGTATAGGCCCTTTTATTTTTACAAGACACCACTAGGACTGCGTTATTATTATTTGATGGTCGTAGCTTGCTCCCATCTGTAGATTTAGGTTTAGATGGGCGTTTATCATGCGCTTGTTGAAGTTCAATTAACACACTTGAACTGTGGTCAGTTGTGTCTGTCTTACTGTTGATACCATGCCTTTCTCACATTAGGTACGTGGGGTGTCCAGTCATTTGTTTGAAGAAAAAAAAAGGACCAAATGCCTTTTCTTCGAAAAGAAAAGGACCGGAAAAAAAAAATTCAAATGATTTTTTTTTTAGTTTAGTACACATAAAAAAAGTTTAAAAAAAATAAAATCACATTTTAAAAAAGCATTCGAACTTTTTTTTCCGGCACTTTTGGTGTCGAAAAAAAGGCATTTCATCCTTTGTATTTCGACCCTTTCATCTACAACCGGTACGTGGTATTCTTCCCCCTTTTCTCTTGCCACAACTTCTGCTTCCCAGCAATTCCCTACCCCTTGGCGTACCTGTGGGTTAGGCTCGCCAGGGAGTGCACTTTCTCCCAGCTTCCTCTGTCAGCCGCGGGACTTGTGCTGCTTGCGAAGGCTCTGTTTGGTCTGTTGCAGCTCCGCAACACCGGCCTTCCCCTCCGGATCCCTTGCCGTCTATGTCCGCTAGCCTGCCATCCAAGCCAGTATTATTGGACCAGCTCCGGAGCTCTCAACCTCGCCCTGGGCATTCTGGCTTCTTTCCCAGATGCAGCAAACACGGTCCTCTTCCTTGCAGCTCCTGCAGGCAGGACTAGTCTCAGTTTGAACTCCTTCCTTGCTTTTTACTTGTTAGTCAGGTTTGACCAAATTGAATATTCTGGTCTGCTCATTGCGGCTTCGTGGGCTGCTCTTATGTACTCCACGCATCTTCTTTTTTGCAGTACTATTTTCCAGGATGTCATGACTACTCTTCTTCGTCTCAGTATAATTGAAAGTAGGACAAACCTCTACCTTGTTTGCATACATAGAAGTATTGAGGAGTCTTGCACCATGGAGAGGGTAAGAGGCCGAGGGAGCTGGGATGTTGGCAGAAGTGTACCACATCTCTCCTAAGGTGTCATCCCTCATCCCATGAGAGTTTTCCATCCCCATGTTATTTCCCGCGGTGCACCACCCCCGGGGGATTATTGGACTGTGGCTGCACCACCCTGATGCCATGAGAAGGGTTCTCACCCATGGGGAAAAGGAGCGACATTGAAGGATTCATCACACGACGTATGTGTATAGAGCATGCAACAGGAGATCCTGTGTGGTTAGTGCAGCACCATAAATGGTATTTTATATTTCATAAATAGTACAGACTGATTGTTGCACATAGATAATGCTTAAAGCTTATGAATTTTAATCTTATAACTACCCTTAACTTGATTGTGCTGTTTTAATGTTTAATCAGGTCTTTATACCAGCACATGAAAACTATGGTTACATTTTATATAATGTTTGACCAACTATGAACTATTGGAGAGGAATTTATATGTATTATATCCTTGTTTTATTTGTTTTTTATTGTTTTAATTGTTGATGTTGCAATGCTTTTATTTGTTGCAACCGAAATAAAGCTATTGGATTTGTGAGGTTGGCATCATGCAAGGAGACACATGTACAACAGATTCAAAGTAATGAAAAATACTTTTATTAAATTAAATGTCAGGATGGTATAAGGCCTAATTTGCCCTATGCTAAGGTGGGAGTTCCTACCTAACAAAACTAAGGATAGTCTGTGTCAGTAAGTTCAACTTAAAAGTCTCTGTGTCCAAAAACTATGCTTGCCCTCACAGCTAACATCAAAACAATGTGTAGGGATGTCAACCATAAATTAAACAGTGTTCCAAAAATAAAGTTCTGAGCTATTTCCAGCTCAAGCTTAGTCTTCAGCTTCTTCTCCTTAAATATCAAAACATTCACCACAATGTTCAATTCACCTTCTCTTGATTTTAAGGTTATACAGTTCCACAACTTTTCAAATGTCAGGATACCCATCCCCAAGTTCAATACAGTTTCTTGGTAGGAAGTCTCGGGGTTCCCTTCCACAAGTTCAAAGTCAAAAGATGTCACAAAAAGCAGTATTTTAAAGCTTTGTCTTTGAGCTCAGTTCTAACAATTCTTCACAGCTCTGGGCTCCCTTCCCCAAGCCTTATATGCATCAATACTAGTCTTCCTTTGGACACAATAGCAGATTTCCTTGTTAGTATATAGGGTTTGTCTGGTCTTGGCGCAGTTGTCAGACCTCACGGTCCACCCATTACATGTCACGCAACCTTGAGCCTTGAGTTCTCATTGAAGCAGGTCAATTAGGGGTTATCTGGTCTTGGCACAGTTATTGGATCACACAATCCACCCATTACAGGTCACACAACCGGGAATCTTGAGTCCACCCTGAGCAGTTCAAATATTCAAGAAACAGTGGTTTTTCAAAGGAAGCTTCAAAGCTAAACAGTTTCTCAGACTTGCTTTCAACTTTGCAGTTTGAATACTTCATTCACTTTTAGTTTCATATTTCCTTTCAGTGCATGATTAAACATCAGCTTAATATTAGTAGGTTTGCTTTTTCATTCTGTTCGTTCTATAAGATTAGCAGATTTGCTAATTTCATTCAATTCAATATTAACAGTTTTCCTGTTTTCATTCAGTACGGTATTGAATAATAGCAGTTATGATGTTTTCATTCATGTCCCGTATTCAGTATTAGCAAGCTTGCTGGTTTCATTAAATTCGGTATTCAATATTATCAGTTTATGCATTTTCATTCAATTCGGTATTCAATATTCGCAGTTTATGCTGTTTCGCACCTGTTGCCTTTCGCTCCTTCATTTAACTTCACTGTTCCACTTGTAATGCCAGTATTTATTCCCTCTGTGCTGTTTGCAGCCTCTGTAGCCTGCGAGCGCCACGGTCTCTGGGTAGCTTCCCCAGCACTCGCGGGTTGCAAGCATCTTCCTCCGGCAGTCCTCTCTGGCCATTGCTTCAGCTTCTGCGAGTCCCGCTCGCGTAGGGACAGGTGTTTGGTCGGCATCTGCGAGCTAAGTGCCTCTGCGATGCCGGGTGTAGCGCTCTTAGGCGTTTGTGCCTCGCTGGAGCTCCTTTTGCTCCCACTTCATGTGGGAGGATTCCTTCTTCATAAAGGAGGTTTCCCTTAGTTTGGGGATGTCTGCCGGCGTCTCGTCTTGGGTACCACCATGGCTGCCTCCGGATTCCCTGGGTTTCACAATAATCTCCATCCAATTTCCCCGGGTCTCGCTCTCTTACGTCTGCATGTCTTGGCCTTTAATACACCTGTGGTATTTCAATGGGCTGCAGGTGTATTCCATCAGTCCATTTTGCCTGACTCTGATTAAGAGACCCTGCCTGATCTTCATATCTTTCATGCATCTTTTTCATCCCAGTACCTGAGTGGTGAATGTTAATGGTGTTCATTACTATTAGTTGCTTCTTTCTCGTCTCAGTACCAGAGTGGGGAGAGTGTGTCCCAAGAGAGGAAAGAAGGGGAGTTAACCTACAATAACCCATAAAGGTCGGGGATGGCTAGATTGGTTTACATTAGGATAAGGGGAAACCTCATCTGAAGGCATTCCAGTCTCAATCCCCCAAGGATCCTCCAACAAGGTGATCCTCCCTCGCATGTCCATCCCCAGGGTCAGGATCCAAAAGCAATGGCCTTTCCCTGGCCACCTGCGTAGAGGATCCCAGGGGAGTAAGAGTGTGAATACCCTCAGGTTTCTCACGGATTGCATTGATCGGAATGGGTATCACTGCAGGCCTGGCGACTGGGTAACCAGCTGGAGGACTATGCAGACATTGCCCCATTGGAAGGGAATGGGGGTATGGGAAACTTGAAGGATACATTATGTAGGTAGGCACATACTGGGATGAGTCTGATGGACTCATCACCAATTCCCCAGTGGTGACCTCCTTCCATGTGGCCAGGGGACGGCAGTCGCTGCCTGATCCTGACCCTGGGGGTGGTTATATGAGGGAGAATCACAGGGGAGGGGACAACTACCAAGGAGAAGGAATGATTCCATTAGATTGGATGCAGTATTTTACCCTTTTTCCTAACAAAGACCATATAAAATCTAAGTTCTTGAGGGCTTGTTGTCACCAAACAATTTCCCCCTGTCTTGGAAAACCCCTTCCCTTAAGTCACTCTAACCAAACCTCCATGCATACTCCCAACATTCACAACACACAGAAAACACCTCCTGTTTCTGACAGTTCTGCATGTGAAGTTTTTCAACATCATCATGTTGGAAATCCAATTACATCTATGGACTTCAGTTACCATAAAGCCTCAAGTACTGAGACGAAGAAGAGGAAGGAAGAGTTAATGCAGATTAGGCTAAGTCGAAAGACCAACGTGCCTACAAGCTGTTTTATTCATCTTTGATTGCCTGGGGCATTTAAAAATGATAACTGTGGCATACACAGAGACAGTATGGGAGAGAACTGTATAGGCGAAGATGGGCACCTGTCTGCGGCAGCTCATGAACACAAGCTACAGACCCAGAGAAGAGAGTTGCTGCCAGTTTACCAGAAGGACCGCAGGAGCACAGAGAAGCACGACAGAGCTCTTGGAGGTACGGTCGAGTCAGGAGGTGACGTTCTCCGGTCCTGAATGCAGAAGGAAGCCGGTGAGTAGGCACAGAGCCACAGGGAACGCTGAAGACCCAACCACAAAGCTTGGGAAGCCAATCCAGGGAGGAAGCTTCACCAGAGAGGCACGCTCTGAATTGGGGATGCCCAAACCACCAGTGTGTCGGCCCAGAGCCATTGGGCACCTCAGGGCGTACCAACGAACCAGAAAACAATTGAGTGAAATATGTTAGATTGACATTTTGGACAATATTCAAAACCAATTCAAACAAAGGCCAAACCTAATATTAGATCAAGGTTTAAGAATAAGAAGATTTGAATACCGACAAGAAAAAGTGCAGCAACGAAATCTGAATAATTACATATGTGTGAAATGTCAATGAGTGGGAGAGCTGAAGCAAGTGTTAGCCTAAGTATATATTTTGGACAGAACAAAACCAGATGCTAATGTAACAGTAAAGCTAATAGAGAAGTCCTGGTAAAGAGAAGACACCAGCCGGTTGACATTTGGGGGAAAGGTACCTGGCAGGGGAGTATACCACAGGATCTGTAAACCTCCAATGAAAAGAGAGTGCCATTGTGAAAGAATTTCTGGCACGGATGTATACCTACAATCCATTGAAGTTGTGAAGATATTGAACATTATGTCAGGATACCTGACATAGCAGTGTACCGGACGTCTAAGAAGGCCATAAAGAAAGGTCCTGGCAGTCAAATACACCAGGCCTTTGAAAACTGTATAAAGAACTTTATCACTTGGGGAAGATGCCTGGCAGGGAAGTATACCAGGGAATCTGAAGAGCCCCAAAAGCGGATTTCTGGCAAAGGTGTACACTGGTAGTGCTCTAAAGAAGAGATGCACATAAGGTAATTGCAGTTAAAATGATCAGGCATTTTGAGAATTGTGGGAAGGTACCCAGCAGGTAAGTATACCAGGGGATCTGAAGAAACCATGAGAGGATTCCTGGCAGAGGAGTATGCTAGGTAATCCAAAAGAAGTTATAATGAAAAGCTTAATAGTGATACCAAATATCTGGCAAGGACGATTACCAGGGAGTCTGGAAAGTACACCAGCTAAATTTTCAAGTTTACTAAACGAGAACTTTGTGAAGCCAATACAAAGACATAATTGTTTAAGAAAGACACTTTTTTTTCTACAAAGGCATTGATGGTTGTTTTAAAAGATATTGGTCCTCATACCGAGGTCGGCGGCAATCTGCCGGTGCCA
Source organism: Ambystoma mexicanum (assembly GCF_040938575.1). Lineage (NCBI taxonomy): Eukaryota > Metazoa > Chordata > Amphibia > Caudata > Ambystomatidae > Ambystoma > Ambystoma mexicanum. Next base: position 160,797,560 of record NC_090940.1, read on the forward strand.
CTACCAGGTTGCTGCTGACCCAGAAACACTGAACCCGCTGCCTGACATCCCGGTGCCACTGGGACATTACAAGTCCCGAAGGCACGGGAAGTCAGGCGGTGGGTTTGGTAACTCCCCATTCACGTGGGTTTGGTAACGCCCCATTCCTGGAGTCCCATAGGACTACATGGTAGTGGGGAGATGGAAGCACTGTTGCTAACGGTGCTGGTGCTTCCATGAAAAGTCTGCCTGTAGGGGCCATTGTGCCCGGCAGGTCTGACCCTGCCGGGTGCAACAGCCCCTGCAGGCAGACTCGTAGTGTGGCAGTCCGGAAACAAGGGTGCTGGTAAGCTTACTGGCACCCTTGTTTCTGGACAGCCACACTTGGAATGAGGCCCATTGTGTGAACAAGAACTTTCCTAATCCAGGATAAAAGCATTAAGAAACTGGTGATTCAAGAGAGACGCTTTTTGGTGACCTCAAGGATGTTGTTTAAAAGAGACACTTTGGCTATCCTACTACAAATCTAGGGGCAGGGAACTATGCCTGGTTATTGATGACCTACCTGTTGCAGTTCTGCTCCCACTGGAGTTTTCTTCCCCCTGTTTTGGGGTTTTCCCTCCACAACTGAGACTTGCCCTCTCTGGGTACCCCTGTGGCTGTTCTGTGGCACTAACAGACGGTGGTGTGGCTGCCTGGGGAGACGGGCCTTCCCTCTTCGACTCAAAGCCACACAAGACCTCTATTGTAGGGCCTGTCGCTGACAAATTGCGAGGCAAAAAATCCACAAAAGAATTGGAGCAGATACAGGAATTTGTAGCTGCTGTGCAGGGGCTACAGTAGAAGTGCAGAACCTAAAAGCAGAAATGCAGTACTCGGACAGGCAATGGCTCAGCAGGATGTTACGCTGCAAGCTACTCAATACCGAGGTACCTCAGATGACAAGCACCATGCGGATCCAAAGTTGATGGATGCCTGCACTGTGGCCTTTGCATTTCATCAGGCTTCGTATCCAACCGACAGAACCAAAGGCGGTTTTATGATATTCCATTTGGCTGGCAGCACTCTCTCTTCGGCCACACCTCTGGTGGTAGCCAATAATACAATACTGGATGACTATGCAGGCTTCCTAACGACCTTTGCAGGAATGTTTGACAGACCCAACTGTCTTACACCAAACAGGACACTTTCTTGGATCTAGTACAAGGTAACTCAGATCTACTTACCTATGTTACCAAGTTCAAATATTTGGCCCAACAGATGGCCTGGGCTGAGAAAGCCTGTTTTACCCTTTTTCAAAGGGGACTGTTGGACGACTTAAAAGATGAATTAGCCTGCGTCCCATGGCCCCATCAGTTGATTAACTAGTGAAGTTAGTAATACAAATGGACCATCAGCTCCAGGAACGTAAGACATAACGATGGAGGACTTGTTCCAATTCCAACTGACCTTTTATGCCTACACCAGCAACACTCTCAAAGATAATACTGCAGGCGAACCCATGCATATGGGGCGGCGAGGTGTCCACTCTCTGAGGAAGAGAGACAAAGTCGCTGAAGCAAGGGACTGTATGTACTGTGGTTCATCCGGTCATCTAGTACAAGTTCATCCACTGGCCCCGCCTTGTAAGGCGGGAAACGCCAGCTCCCGCATATAGAAGGTACTACTGTCCAGGAGAACAGTGTCAGTCACTGTCTATATGGCTCTTTGAATCAACCAACAGGAAGAAGAACGTCTTTGTTGGTAATTAAAGTTCTATTTATTTTACCACAAGGAGTTGACATCGAAACAGTAGGATTGGTGGATTCCGGAGCAGCCGGAGTGTTTATGGACAAAGCATGTACCCAGAAGATGGGAATCCCCACAGAAAGGAAGGTACAAGCCTTACCTGTTGAAGGGGGATTTGGCTTACTGTTGAGTTGAAGACCAGTTGTTGAAAACACAGTGAACATGACAATGTCCATTCAACAACACAGAGAACTAATTTCCTTCGACCTGATTAGCACAGCCTATTCCCCAGTTATTTGGGGCATTCCATGGCTGGAATGGCACTATGAAGGCATTACAGAGGTTTCTCGGTATGATCAATTTTAACCGGAAATTCAAAATGTCTCCCAGGTTGTACTACCATTAACAAACCTCTTAAAAAAGAATGTCCCTTATCAATAGACTTCTGACACAGAAGCAGCTTTCAGTAACCTCAAAACAGCATTCACTACAGCCCCCGCTCTTGCGGCAACCAATGTACGATCAGGTGTTCATTCTTAAATCAGACACCTCAGATTCTGCAGTTGGAGCGGTCTTCAAACAACAGGAAGACAAGAACAAACATCCTTTGGTTTATTTTATATAACATGAACACCTGCAGAGAGGAACTATTCTGTTTTGGAGAAAGAGCTATTAGCTATCAAGCTGGCTTGCCAGGAGTGGAGGCATTTGCTCCTCGGTGCTACTAAACCAGTCAAAATCAGAACTGATCACTGGAATCTGCCGCTGCTACAAAACTATGACTATTTTTTCTCTCAATCAATTTAAAATAACCTAAATACCAGGTACAAAGAATCTCATTGCAGATACACTTTCCCTCTGTGGGTAGCCCCCTGGCTGTTCTGTGGCACTAACAGGCGACAGAGTGGCTACCTGAGGAGACAGTTTCAAAAAAGGTAGCAGCCGCCCCTCTCCATAAAGACCATGGCATGATAACCTGTTCTGTGGTTTTTTCCCACTTTGAGAGTTCACAGCCATCTGCTTTTTGCTCACTGTACCTTTCACAGATGGGAAATTATCAATTTGCATATCAGTCTTTGTCCCGCAGTCCAGCACTGAAATGCTGTGGCAATTCCCTTCTGAACAAGAGTACCAGCAGCAACCCCATACACGTGTTTCAGCCTTGTTGGGCCTTATCAGTGTGGTGGAGCTGTGCCTCGCTGAACACAGTGAGCAGGGAGTCCACGTCTGGGTTCCCCCAGGTAACTCGGGGTGACCAACCCCAAGTTCCTTGCAAAACATTTTTTTAAAAAAAGGTAGCAGGCGCCCCTCTCCAGAAAAAAACATGGCATGAGACAGGCCTTACTTCTTCGACACAAAGCCACACAAGACATCTAAGGAAAGGCCTGTCACTGACACAAGCGAACAGATTTTATGCAGCTCCCCACTTGCATGCTATTGTCATGCTGCCTCGTGATAGTGGATGTATTCTCAGGGTGGGTGGAAGCCGATACGTGTAGGAGGGCAGATGCGATCAGCAGTTCCATTGCACCAACTACCCCCAGTCAAGCTCTCTCGTACAATGCAGAAACGAGACCTCAAGCTTCGCCTGTCTAAAGTGTGTCAAGAAACCAGGCTGAACTTGCCACAAGCACTGCCTTTAGCTCTGTTTGCCAGGTGTAATAATCTGCAACATAAGCATAAACTGTCGGGACCCAAGATACTCACAGGTAGCACTATGCAAGTTGGAACTGCTCCCCCTGCAGCTCTGCTCCTCCATAACCTCCATCTAGAGGATTTGCTGTTGCATGTTGGTTAAAACTGTTTTCTCTCTTCATACTTGGGCCCACGCTGTCCTCTACCGCCTGGTGACTGGATCTTGGTGAAAACCCATCAGTGGAAATCGGCTTGTACCTTCCTTTCTGTGGGGATTCCCATCTTCTGGGTACATGCTTTGTCCATAAACACTCCGGCTGCTCCAGAATCCACCATTCCTACTGTTTCGATGTCAACTCATAGTGATAAAGTAAATAGAACTTTTATTACCAACAAAGATGTTCTTCTTCCTATTAGTTGATTCAAAGAGCCGAAAGCTCTAAATCCTCAGCTCAAATTATTATCCTTGGGGACTTCAATCTTGGGTTTAACGACCCTCTTGACACCCACGCTACATCCCTGGCTATTGCACTATCAGAGCATGGCCTCACGCAACTCTGCTCCAAACCTACCGACATGAAAGGTAGGACTCTCGATTGGGTAGCTACCCTTAACTGCAACATCACCATCAAGGAACCTCTACCTCTTGTCTGGACGGACCACCATCTCCTCTCGCTAGATATCAATATCAATAACCTAGTGCCCAAACAAACACTTATTGTACCGGCCTGCCCAACTAGGAATAAGAGCAACATCACAGCTGAAGCCCTAATACCTCTGGTAGTTCCCAGTCTGAACGCTCTACCAGACGCAGATGACTTAAACCTGTTAGTCAACACCTACAATGAATCCATGGCTAAAGCTATCGACATCATTGCCCCGCTAAAAATGCGCAAAGGTAAACCAAGAGCTCACCTAAACTCTTGGTATACTCCTGAACAAACTTCTCAGACAACAAAAAAGTAAACTAGAAAAATTATGGAAAACCACTCCTACCCCAGATAACAGAACTAAGCTTACTATTATCGCCGCTCTCTACAAAAATAAAATAATATGTGCTAAAAAAGAATCCTACAACTCTAGGATAACCCAGGCAGGCTCCAGCATGAGAGAACTATTTAATATATTGAAGGAACTTGAAAACCCCAATCCACCTTTAGATACATGCACTAAGGACAAACCCTGGTGCACAGGCATCCAGAATGCCCTTGCCAACAAAATCACGGGGCTTCAAACTAAAATTAAATATAAAAGACAACAACTTACCTCAAGCTCAACACCTACTCCAACCCCACCATCATCACTCACTGTTATCAACTCAGGCTTTACCTTCAAAAAGGTAACTATACCCGAAGTACAAAATATGATTGCCTCCTTGAAACCTTCTAACTGTAAAGGGGACAGTTACCCTGCCCAGATCATAAAAGACGCAGCCAGGGATCTATCCCCTTTCATCACCAAATTAATAAACCTATCATTCATGAGCAACTCTATCCCAAGTAACTGGAAACAATCATGGGTTCCACCACTGTTAAAAAAAAAACAACACTTGACCCGTCTATACCTACCAACTATAGACCTATCACCACTGTCCCTTTCTTACTAAAAATTCTAGACAGACTGGCCTACATACAAATTCAAGAATACTTAGAAACCAAGCAACTACTAGGAATCCGTCAATCGGGCTTTCGCCCTCAAGACGGGACAGAAATGGCCTTTGTTGATCTCAAAAGTCAGATCAACGAACTTAAAGATAAAGGTAAGGATGCCATCCTCCTTCTCTTAGATCTCTCTGCTGCTTTTGACCTGGTTGACCACAAAATCCTTTGTAACCACCTGTCAAAGGCAGCACACTTCTCCCAGTCGGCAATCACATGGATCCAATCTTTCCTCGATAACAGGACCATGTGCGTCTTCTCTCCACTAGCAGCAGCTGACCCGATTCCCATCACTTGTGGTGTCCCACAAGGCTCATGTGTTTCGCCCACTTTGTACAACATTTTTACAAAGCCGTTATTCGACAAGCTGGACCATCTGGGTGTCACCTACACCAACTATGCAGATGACACCCAGATACTCCTAACTCTATCCGGTAACTACAATACAGACATTAGCCGGATCAACGAAGTCTTCTCCATCATTCAGGCATGGATGGCCACACCTGGCCTCTGCCTGAATGATGACAAGACTGAATTGCTCCTTGTCGGATCCCCGAAAACCATCCAGAAACTTAGTCCCAGCTACACCAACTTTACCATTGATGATAATACTATTCCAATCGCTATAAGTGTAAAAACCCTAGGTTTCTATCTAGATACCAATACCAACTTATCCAAACACATCAATATGACCGCCTCAGCTACCGCCTACACAGGTAAGCTGATCAGGGCCTGCAGACCACTGCTATCCACCAATAGCTGCCTCACATTAGCCAGAGCACTTATTCAGTCCAAACTTGACTATTGCAATGGCTTATATGTAGGTGCTAACAAATCTGTAATCAATAAACTACAAGTCCTCCAAAATAACGCACTCCGAGCTGCTCTTAATATTCCTAGGAGAGAACACATCTCGGCTACTAGAAAATCTTGTAAATGGCTCTCCATCCAACAAAAAGTCGATCTAAAAACTATCTGCCTCACTTACAAAGCCCTCGACCACCTTGCCCCGCCCTATCTGACTGACAAATTTACCTTGAAACCCACCACCAGAATCACTAGATCCACCAACACACTAAGCCTGGTGGTGCCCAAATTCTCCCGTATAAGAGCCGGTGGATCTAGCTTCCCGGTCTTAGCCGCCCAACTGTGGAACACACTTCCACTGGACATCCAATCCATCCCTACCTTTCAACCATTTAGAACCCAGGTCATCACCTGGCTACTGAATAAATAACCTATACCACCCTAGGTCCTTGGGACACCCCACATACACACCAGTATGCACTCACCATCACTGCACGCCCTTTGACACAGCCTCTATAACCCCGTCCCCCATGTACTCACTTCATATGTATTGCGAAATGCTCACTTTTGACTGCTCTGTATCTATTGTATTGTATACTTGTAAACTGCTTAAATTATACACCTGCCATGTAACCATCTTCTTGAGCGCCCATATGCCCCTGGGTCCGGAGCGCGTTATAAATAAAATAAACAAACAAACAAAGAGCCATATAGACAGTGACTAACACTCTTCTCCAGGACAGTCCCTTCTATGTGCGGGAGCTAGCGTTTCCCGCCTTACGAGGAGGGGCCAGTGAATGTACTTGTACCAGATGACCGGATGAACCACAATATATACAGTCCCTTACTTCAGCGACGTTGTCTCTCTTCCTCAGAGAGTGGACCCCTAGCTGGCCCTACCTGCATGGGTTTGCCTCTGGTATTATCTTTGAGAGTGTTGTTGGTGTAGGCATAAAAGGTCAGTTGGAATTGGAACAAGTCCTTCATCGTTATGTCCTATGTTCCTGGAGCCGATGGTCCATTTGTATTACTAACTTCACTAGTTCATCAACTGATGGGGGCCGTGGGATGCAGGCTAATTAATCTTTTAAGTCGTCTGACAGTCCCCTGGGAAAAAGGATAAAACAGGCTTTTTCAGCCCAGGCCGTCTGTAGGGCCAAATATTTGAACTTGGTAACATAGCTAAGTAGATCTGAGTTACCTTGTACTATATCCAAGGAAGTGTACTGTTTGGTCTAAGACAGTTTGGGTCTGTCAAACATTCCTGCAAGGGCCGTTAGTAAACCTCTGTAGTCATTCAGTATTGTATTATTGGCTACCACCAGAGGTGTGGCACAAGAGAGCGCGGCCCACCAAATGGAATATCATAAAACTGACTTTGGTTCTGTCGGTTGGAAACGAAGCCTGATGAAATGCAAAGGCCACAGTGCAGGCATCCATCAACTCTGTTTCTTCAGATCCCCATGGTACTTGTCAACTGAGGTACCTTGGTATTGTGTAGCTTCCAGCATAACATCTTGCTGAGCCATTGCCTGTCTGAGTACTGCATTTCTGCACTTCTACTGTAGCCCCTGTACAGCAGCTACCAATTCCTGTTTCGGCTCCATTTCTTTTGTGGGTTTTTGGCCTCGTAATTTGTCAGCGACAGGCCCTACCATAGATGTCTTTTGTGGCTGTTAGTGTCACAGAACAGCCACGGGGCTACCCAGAGAGGGCATGTCTCAGTTGTGGAGGGAAAACCCCAAAACAGGGAAAAAACCTCTAGTGGGTGCAGAACTACAACAGGTAGGTCTTCATTAAATCCCTATTGCAGAATTTGAAATGAGAGTCCCATGAGGAGTTGAGTGAATATTGAGGCTTGGAGGGAGAAAGGATCAGGAGCCAGATGATCGAGCAAGAAGATCAAGAAAGCAAGGAAACAGGAACAAGGAGCTAGCGACTAGCTGAAAGCAGGAAACAAAAGAATGGGGCAAGGAAATGAACTAGCGTTGTAGCAATCAGAGAAGTGGCTAGATTGCAACGCTTCCCTTACCGTGATCGTTCCTTACTTGTACCCGGTGCTGAATGCACTGCGCCATCTTGCCGCTCGGTCGTCATGGCGTAGTTTTGTATGGGACGTCGGTACCATCTTGGAATGGGCCGACGTCCCATGTAGCTTTGAGACGTGGATGTTTGCAACTGCCATGCCCGGCGGTGAAAGGTCTTAGCACGTTTAAGAAGGGAGCCTTTGGTACTGGACATGCAGACAGTTATGTTTGCACCGCTCTCCCAACATTGTGAGTTAAACATATGGAACACCTTTCACAGTAGCTTCGTGCTAATGTGGTGAGACCAGGAGCAATCCGGGCTCGACTTAAAGTAATGATCATCACATTTTTAACTAAGTGAGCAATGCCATGTGCCTCGCGACCCAGGTAGGGAAGTAGTAGCTTGGGTGCCACCAGGCGGCTGTATGGTGAACGCCACAGGGAGTCAACCCCCAACCGACATTTATGCTTCAGGGGCTTGGTCCTGAAGTATGGCCAGGCGGGAAAGGGAGGCAATCGGTGACTGTTGGACTGCAACACAAACAAGAGGTTCATTTCGAGCCAGGGGTCAGTTTTTGGCCTCCGACCGAGATGCATAGTACGCTAGAGCATTAAGGACTGAAAGGGTTCATGTCCCTTGTATTGACTGATGGCTACGGCAGCAGGGAGTAGTAATATATGCAATAGGGTTGTGTGAGAAACCTGATGGTGTTCTCACAAGTAGTCCCCGGGGATCTATTGCTCAGGTGGCCTGTGAAGGGCCTCTGCTCTTGGATTCCAACCCTGTGGGCGGACAAGCGATGGAGGATCACCTGGGCATTGGGTTCTTGGGGACTGTGGGGAGGGCGTCCAAAGGCGAAACATGGTATTCCCCCATTCCTTGCCCCAATCCATCCTCATTGTTAATTGAGTTATTGTCACCCAAGTCCTGTCCTACCCCTTGACCTGCCCTCACAAAAAGGGAAGATAAAATATCTAGGGAGAACAAACCCTTTCACAACTCTTGACACTAACATTGTCTCTTTCCTCAAAACCCAGAGAATATGCTGGGAACCCACCCTTTTCCTTTTAGTTATCCTCCTTCAATAAACAAAGGGATTTAACGTCACTCGCTCATCTTAATTGACCGCAACAAGTCCCCACACCCGGGGGTGTGACACACTGAAAGAGGATGAGACAAGCTCAAACTCCCTCAGTCTGTCTAGGGCATTTCCAATCCCACCCCCATCTCCCAGGCCCCGTTTCCAACAAGTACTGGGACTGGGGATTACCCATAGGAACAGCGTAGAGAGGCAAAGAGAGGCCTACTACATAGCACCATTAGGCTATCCCACTAATAGTCAGGCCATGTCAGGCACTTTCTACAACTGTGCACACCTGACTCCACTTGACTCTCCAATACACTATAAAAGGTGTGGTCTGCCAGAAGCAATGAGTGAGCTATTGTTGCTGGATGGAACATGGAGGCTAAGGAGCAGAAGACTACAGAAGGAGGAGCCCGGAAAATCAAGTGGAGTGCGGTGCACTGAGACACTGGCCCAGTGTGCCAGAGGGGCTGCAGCGTGGTGAGGGAGCCGTGTCTCAGAGGAGCCAGAGCTTGATGAATTGCAGGCGGTTGGCCGTGTCCAGGCCAGTGCTTGTTCACCTGGGACTTGTGCCGGTCCCAGGGTTATCTGAGGGGCAGGTGGTAAGACCCTGACCTCAATCCAAGACCCTGCGCTACTTTGGTGAGTTTCCAGAATTACAGAGAGAAACTCAGTAGCGTGCGAGTGGCTGGAGCGGTAGCAGAAACAGTGGAAGCTGGCAAGCGGCCTGATGATAGAAAGCAAGAGAAAGTAAAGCAAAGCTAGAGAAAGTGTGCTGGCAGCGCAGAAACCAAAAAGACAGAAAGAGCAAGAGAAAATGTGCTAGCGGCAAGGAAGCCTAAGAAATAGAAAGAAAGTGAACCAAAAGCAAAGAGCGGGTTCGAATGACCCAAAAGCGGGTAAAAGGGTGCAAGCGATCCGAAACAGAAAAGACAGAAGGAAACAGAAAGAAAAAGGAAAGTACAAAGAGAGGGTTCAAGGGCCCAAAAATGGGGAAAAAAGGGTATGAGCAACCCGAAACCGAAACGGTGTATGCAAGAACGGGAATGGAATTTTAGATGCAAGAACAGTAAAGAGAAGTGTACAAGAGGCACATCAAGGTGAAAAGAGGGTGCAAGAGTGCATGAAAGAAAAGGTGTATAGGAAGTAGGGGTGTCACGGTATTCGTTTTATGATGGTACGATAACCTTCTTTCCAAATGACGGTATATCATGGTTATCGCGGTATAGCAGGTGGAGTTAACTGATCTTAACAAATATTTTCTTAAAGGTCATAAATTGACAGATTTATCATCACAAACAAAACCAGGCACCCAGGGCTAGAATTGGGCTTTTCAACATACTTTCCACTGAAATGCCTTGCTTCCACCAAACACAAACACACGTGTGGAGAGGAGGGGGTGGGGTGGAGGCCTGCTGCAACTGGCAAAGCAAACTGAAAAGCTTTTCTTAAGTGGTCATTTAGGCTTTTTGCTTCCCCACTGGCTACTGGTGAAGATGAACATGTTGCAGAACATTATCCATTATAAATATATAAACCCCAAAGCCGCCACCCCAAAGTAAACCCTTTTCCTTCTTGGCACTGTATCTATTCTTCCTATTGCTAACATATTGATTTTGTGTAAGGCACGTGTGGTTTATGGAATGGCATTAAAAACTGCTCCAACTGAAACTACTTGGCAGACGGCACATCCAACAGTGCAAAACCAAGACTGTGCAGCAATTGCTTACTGCAGCCTTTCCAAATCAGATTGAAAAGCACACTTAACGGTATGAACGGTATAACGGTATAAACAATGTGACGGTTATTATTGTTCAATTAAGTGGTGCACGGTATCTTTAACGGTATACTGTTATACCGTTACATCCCTAATAGGAAGCACAGTGAAGTGCAAAGGGACAGAGTGAAAGAGGCACAGAGGGGAAAAGGTGCCAGAAGAAAGGTGCAGAGAATAAGGAGAAGGGCTAGAAGTTAGAGTAGTTGTGCCTGGGAGGAGCAAAGAGCCCAGCGTTCTTGAAAGTCTCTTATAGTACCTCCCCTGAAAGAACTATATATTGAAAGGTACATCCTGACCAGGAGAACATTTTTGTTTAAAGGCCAAAAGGGGTCTACACTTGTGGTAAAGGAACCCTGAGAGGCCCAAAGGGAATTGTAAAGAACACTGTTATAAAGATCAGAGAGGTCTAGACCTTGAGGAAGGGAGCCCCGAGAGGCCTCAAAGAGACTATCTTTTCATTTTGAATAAAAGGGGCCTAAACTTGGGGAAAGGAACCCTGAGAGGTCCGCAGAGACATTGTGAACTTTACAGGAAAGGCCTAGGCTTGGGGAAGGGAACCCTGAGAGGCCTATCAAGAACCGTGTCTTTTGGTTTGAAACTGGAAGAATCGAATCTTGGGGAAGGGAACCCCAAGTGACCCAGAGACATTGGGCCTCATTACAGGTCTGGCGGTAACCTTGCCGGTGCTAACGGCGGGTAGCCGCCGGACCCGTAATAAACTGGCGCCTGACCTCCCAGTGCCAGTGGCTCATTACGAGTCTGGCGGCTGCGAAGTCAGGTGCCGGTATATTTGTTAATCCCCATTCCCATAGAGCCCTATCGGACTCTATGGGAGTGGGGACACAGTCATCGTTAGCAACAGTGCCAGTGGTCCCGTGAAGAGTCTGCCTACTGAACCCGTGTGCCCAACACAAGCCCTTTAAGACGAGGTAACAATACTTTGAGATAGATGGGGATGCAGAATGTACTCGAACATCAATAATGAAACGGACTCAGGAAGTTGGCAAAGTGCGTCTGTTTCAATATCAATTATCTAAAACAGGGAGTATAACGAACATCAACAAACACGCTCGATCTTTTCACTCAATGCATTTCATAAAAAATGTAGTTAATATACTAATAACTCATCATTGACGTCAATCTACGTGGCAAACTACAAAAACCTACTTGGGAAAGTGATAGGTTTACAGGGAACATCTAGGTATACGTTCCATACTTGTCAGGGAAGGTGATGGGGCCTCTAACATCAGGTGGGGCAACTAAGCCCTCCTAGTGCAGGTCTCTTCGAACGTCATCAAATACACGACGTCCCATTGGTTATACAAACTATAGGGCTCTCTATTACGTGTTCCTATATCATTGGTTGGCACCCTTGAACCCCTCTGTAATATTGCACATACGCAAGCAGCACGCAGGCTGGCATCCAGGTGCTGGTGGGCTGGTCATAACCATAGCTTCCCACCAATTAGCCTGCCATCTATCATCGCTCTTGCCTTCTGCCAATTAATTAAGGCTTTGAACTTGACCTCGGAAACGTTCTCTGTGCTTGAGAATAAGAGGGAGTATAGGCATACTCTGTCTTTTGGTTTCGATACAGCTCATCCCAGTGTCTTTTTTTATCCGACCACGTGACTGCAGACCATGTTTTAGAGTCTTTCTACAGTTGAAATACTATTGAATGATGAACCTCTGACGTCTTCAATGTTCTCGCTCCTCACCTAAGACAGGAGTTTTGTTCTTTTCACACGTTCTGTAAATACTGTATGAACATTCAGGCTCATGGTGGCCTTGACTTCCTGATGCTGGGCCAGCCAAGCCTTTCTTTGATTCACCTCTGTAATTCAATTGCTTTCCAACTGGACACACTGAAAAGCATTTCTGCTCACAGGGTCCAGCTCTGCTGAAGTGCGTTGTGGAATCATCCATAGTCCATACATTTCTATACATGTACATTGGCGCATCGCCGCAATCGATTCACTACATAGCCAGCCTTTAAGTATACTTTAACTACTTGTGTTACTGCATCTGTACTATTGTAAAACGACTTGATATCTTCTTCATTATTTCTGTAGCATGAGCTTCTTCATCTCAAGCCCGAAATGTTGCTCATCTTTAACACCTCCTCTTTAGAGCCCATAGAATGTCCATACTTCTTCCCTAGGTGCGTCGGCTCTGCTTTTCATGACGTCACTGGTCTTCTCTTTTGCTCAGTTTTCCCACATCCTCCGGGATTTCATTCAAATGGCCATCATATTGTTGTGAATGCATGTATGGCTTCCTCATTGGGAACCTTACTTCCAATATTCTTTTCGGTATAGGTATTTTCACTGGTACTACATGTGTCTTACACTCTGGCTCCCAAAATATAGGCAACATGGGGGAGGAGCTTTGAGGGGGGTACTTGGCTCCACCTCTACACTCACCCCCCCCTCCCATCTGGGTGATTCATCGACCACTCTCTCATCAACCTTCACATCTAGACATGCTCGTCTGAAGAAATGCTTCTTAGGGACCCCTGTCTTTATGACTCCTTTCAGGCATCCTGCTGACTTCACAAGCTCATCCTGGACATAAGTATGCATTGTCCACTTGGACTGCAGTAGATCCATTTCCCCACATACTTCTTTTGGTTCTTTGTGTACAGGAACTTCGTTCCTTCATCTGCATGATTCCTGCCTTCACGTAGTCTCTAATTTCTTCAACTGTCAGCTTTTTAGTTTTCCATCTTGATTCAACATCAATCATAATTTTAATTCCTACAGCTTTCTTTGCAATCTTCTTGCACTGTACTGATTATTATCCTGATCACACAAATTCCAAGCAATACCATCACTATCAGGGCTCCAAGGAACTTCAACATATCTGCCATCCATTGTTGAACCCGCGTAAAGATTGATCCAAACCAACTGTCATCAACAATGTCTTCCACCTTGTCTATCATCTGGACGTGCAACTTTGTCAGCATCGTTATGGCATCTGTCAAGGTTCCATTCTTGTCATCATGAGAAGGTATGAATGTGCAACATGATTCTCCAATTTTGGCACAAACACCTCCATCCATAGCTGTTATCATGTCCAAAACATATTTATTCTTTTTTTTTTTTCAACAAGACTTTTTATTGGCATTTTGCAAACAAATAAATTGCTGTGTACATTCTTCAAGTTATGGTGCGTTAAGGTTATAACAAACAAAATACAAAACCTGACCTCCGAGGAGGTAACCAGTATCGGGGGAAATGTTCGGGGATCAAGGGAGGGATGGCTGCTTCAGTCTAAGGTTGGGGAACATTGGGAGCTGTCCTTAGGAGCCTTGATGGGTTGGGCGCCTGTGGTTCAGACCCCAGTGAGGGGCTACTATTACAGGCGGTGCGTTGCTTTGGCCAATAGTGGCGTTGTAGAGGGCTACCTCGGCTTCCCTGGCGGGGGCACAGATGGTTTTAAGCTGCTTTTGCCATCCAGCGGAGGGATGGTGGCTGCCTGGCTACTCTGGGGAACTGTTGAGCATAGTCTAAGAAAGGGTCCCAGATGCTGTGAAACATACTCCTGTTCCCAAAACGGATGGCAGTGATCTTTTCAGCTGCTGCGATATCCTAGCACTTTGCCCACCACATGGGGGTCGCCGGGCCTTCGGGTGTTTCCCCAGTCTTGCTATTGAGATTTTTGCAGCTGTCAGCAGGTCTTTTTGGATCAATATAATAAACAGTGCATATCATGAGGGAGAGAAGAATAACAATGAACATGATATGTGTATATATTATGTACTAGTATGTCCATTTTATAGCTTCTTGCACGTCGTGGTACTCTGTCATTGTTTGCCACATTATTGTTGCTATCAATGTTGCCCATATTGCCTGTGATTACTTTTAAGGAAGGAAAAAACCATTTTAATCAGGCAATCTCATTAAATATTCTGGCATCTGTTGAATCTGCTCCACAAGCAACTGGCTGATTGCAGGACGATTGACAGGATTCCGCATAAATACAAAAGTGTTATTCTTGCGCCAAACAAGATGAGGATGAGTTTCAAGCAAATAGTAAAAGATCAAGGCCAGTAAATTGTGAATGTCATCACTCGATAGACCCATTCATGCTTTCAAAGCGATGTGTCAAGCAGTAAACAAATCTGCTTACAAATTTCATGTATCAGCCAATTTATCACAGATCGATTCCTAGGATCCCTCAGAAATGCACAAGTATTGGTTTGTCGTCCGACAAGATAAGGATGCTCTTCAAGCAAGAAATAAAAGACCATTCCAAGCAGTTTGTGATCGTCTTTGTCAGATATGACCATCTGTACTTTCCGTACTATACTCTGGTAACTGGAGGATTTGGTCAATTATGGCTGCGAGCAGTCTCCTCACGATTGGACCATTTTTAGGATCTCACAGAAAAAGCTGAACGTTAGTAGTTCTCCCAACTAGAGCAGGATATGCACGGAGAATGAAGAGGAAAACAGCAAGAATAATCCGATAAGTGTTGCCATCAGACACCACCATGGGCGCCTCCAAAGAGAAACTCGGTAAGAAAGGAATCGGGGGGGAACTGCTCCCTTTTCCAGTCATCAAAGATGAACTCGAGGTCTGGCATTTCTTTTCCCTTCAAAACTTCAATACGTCTCAGGCCAATGTTAGCAACTCCTGTGGCTCAAGAACAATAGCTTTTTTCACTGCTTGCTTAGCAGCTACAAAGAGTGTCTCGAGTGAACCTCAGTCCAATGTACTTTTTATCTGTCTACTGTACAGACTCTGCACCCTTCTTCTTCGTCATCGATTTAGTCTGCACATGCTGAACTTCTTCTCGGTGGCTTGCTTCCGAATGGGGTGGGGGTGCAGTGGTCTCTCCAGCGTATACTTTCACGTCTCCCTGGTGCAACCAAGTTCGTCTCCCTAGGACCTTCACTGCCGATGGAGTTACGTCCTCTACTATGAAAGGACTGTTAAATCTGGGCTTGTGCCATATATGGGTAAAGTTCCTGATCAAAATTTGATCTCCGGGAAATAGTTATGGTAATAATAGGTCCTTTGGTCCGTTTGCTGTATGGTCTTCACCTGTGTTCTGAGACCAGGCACCCCGTCCACTTGACTCTGTCTGAAATGACAGAGATACTTGTTGTCATACATGTTAAGTAGACACGTAGCTCATCTAACAATTCTGCTATTGTCTGGGCATCTCTTCTAGTCCTCGATGGAGGAGTGAGAGGCGTTCTCATTCGCCTCCCCATTACTAGTTCATGGGGCGTGAGGTGATGGTCAGAGCCTGGTTGATTCCTTAGTGCATATAATGCAAGATGCAGGCAATGCAGCCATCCTTTTTTCAGCGTTGGCTTTAGCTTGGCTATTCATTCCTTGAGCAGACTGTGGAGTTTCTCACATATCCTGTTCGCTTGCGGGTGATGAGCAGAGGAAAACCTATGCTTTATACTCAGCAATAAGCTAATTTGCTCAAACACTTCATTTACAAAATGTGGGCCATTATCTGATCTCAACTACTCACATATTCCCCATCTAGAAAATATTCCCCGAACTAAAAACTTTGCAGCGCAAGTGGCGTCTGGGTGTGTGCATGGGCCAGCCTCGACCCACCTACAAAAGGTGCACACCACCACTATCCGAGATCTATAACCATTACAAACTTGCAGCATGTCCACATAGTCAATATGTAAATGCTCAAAAGGACCATTCGGCCAAAGTGTAACTTCTCTGACTGTTCACAGCGTGTGCCCAGCAGTAAACTTTTGGCATACGATGCAATTTACTACATAAAAAGCAACGTGTTCTAACAGGTTTGGTTGGAACCAATCCTCCGCAATAGTTGCTGCAAGGCTTTCCCTAGTGACATGCGCAGGGTAGTGTAGCTGTTCCAACGCCACCCTTAATAAGGCTACAGGCATCACCGGTTAACCAGTGCTGTCCTGTCGCCATAATGCCTTGGAAGGGGATAAAGAACACGCCCTCCGTGTCCATAGGTCTGTCTCATCCTGTGGTGCTCCACCTTGAACTTCCATCAATTGTGTCTTTGAGAAATTATTAAAGCTTTCATTTACAATCATCATCACCACCATTCTTTCATTCACATCTGGCGTAGCAAAACTCATTATGTCCATTCAGAATGCAACTCTTTTTGCTTTTTCGTCTGCGGCTTGGTTTCCGCGTGAAATAAAGTCTGCCCCCTTAGTGTGAACTGCGCACTTAACTATCGCGATGGCTATGGGGAGCTGTAGTTCTTTAATGAGTCTGTCCAATAAAACGGCGTGCTGCACTGGAATGCCGTCCGCTCGGAGGTAGCCCCTCCTTTTCCAACGTGCTCGTCCTGCGTCACTGTACACAGTTACTTCCTGTTCGGCGTGTTTCTTGAGCGCGTCAATCAGCGCAACTAATTCTGCAGCTTGTGCTGAAAAGTGAGACGTAGTCTTGCACTTGTCATTACTTCGAATTGCCTTATCACAGCAGCACCTGAATGTCTTTGCCCATCAGTTTGATCGATCCTTGAAGAACCATCAATAAAGAGAATCTCCCCAGCTCCCAAAGCATTTTCTTTCACCCTTGGGATCTCATCATAGAATTGCTCATAGTTTGAGCAATTGTGTGCATGCTCGTCTTCTGCCAGTGGTTCAGCTACACACGGGGCAGGGTTCACTGTTTTACATCTTACTGTTTTAATCACTGGATTCGATGTAACCACATCATAAGCAGAAGCTCTTTGAGATGTCAGTGTTCCTTTAGGTTTTTCCAAACCAGCAAATAATGCATGTGCAACAAACAACGTCATGGAACACCCCGTTACTATGCTGGCAGACTTCTGAATAGCAAACGCAGCTGCTGCCAAAGATTGTTCACAAGGGAAGTGACCCCTCATTACAGGGTCCAAAATCCCACTATAATATGCTAGAGGCTTATACCCCAACGTAGTTCTCTGCGTGAGTATTTCCGTCATAACTGCTCCATTTGTGTGTGAGAATAAAAAGAATTCTTCAGAATAATTAGGAAGCCATAAAACTGGAGCTGTAGAAATTGCCTTTTTTTTAACTCATCAAACCCTCCCTCCATTTCCTCAGGCCATACAATCTTTTCCTGTTTCACTTGAGCCTTTTTCAGGGCCTGCAACAATGGCCTTGTGTATGAACTATAATCAAATACCCATGCTCTTACCTAATTGCACATTCCCAGAAATTGCGGCATATGCTTTATCGTGTGCGGTTTCGCTGTTTTAAAATTGCATAAGCCCTTTCATGTTTGACTTTCTTTCCTTCATGCGAATTTAACTGACTTATGTATAACACCTCTTCTTGGCAATACTGTAATTTTTCTTTGACCACTTTGTATCCCTTCTCGGCTAAAATAATCATTAGCTGAACTGTGTCAAGTCTGCTCTCTTCCTCTGACATGGTGCAGACCAAAATATCATCTACATACTACATATTACAGCACCACACTTGGCAAATCAATATTGCTTAAGTCCATCTGCAGGACTCTATTGACAATCGATGGAGACTCACAATACCCTTGAGGTAATCTTGTGCTTTTTAACTTGGTGTGACGAAACGTAAATGACGTCAGATCTTGAGAATCTTTATGCAACGAGATTGAGAAAAATGCATTTTTCAAGTCAATCACAGTGAAATATTGCGCCTCAACAGGGATACTACATAATATTGCAGCCGGATTAGGAACTAGAGGAAGCTCCGGCTCTACAATCTGATTAATTGGGCGCATGTCTTGCACTAAACGCCACAACCCCCCAGTTTGATTTCTTGACTGCATACACTGTGGTATTGCATGGTGAGACTGACCTCACTAAAATGCCTTGATCCATCATGGCGGATATCGTCTTAAAAATACCCTTGTCTGCCTCTCGAGACATGGGATACTGCCATGCTCGAGGTCAAATTGCTCCTGGCTTCAGTTTAACCTTAACTTCTCCAACCCATTTTAATAGGCCTACGTCATAAGGGCCCGTAGTCCCTAATGAAACTGGCACTTTTGCTATTTCATAAAAAAATGCAGGACGCTGTCGCACTATCATCATTCTCTGTGGAACCTCGTGACTTTCTGCCATAACCCAATACGTAATGCTCATTTCGAATACTACCTCATCATCCGATGGGTCATCTTTTAAATATGTAATCATCAGTGATATCAGTTAATCTGTAACCCTCTCCAATAGCAATTACTGTGCTCCATGATTTGCCGTTATCATCAAATTCTATGAGCATGGCCAAGACCCCTCGTACTACAGCTGCTTGTAACTCCCCACCCCCCTCTTCGTCCATGGGAATCTCTGGCCTAAAGAGAAATTCATCAGGTGTTCGCATGGTCTTACCCACTAAACCAGGCAGCCATGTTAACAAAATGAATACCCCATAATGAAATGCTTCTGGTTCTAACGGTACCCTTGGTATGGCTATTTGTCCTGTAAATGTAAAAGAAATCATCATTTTTTGTTTCGTCATTAAATCTCAACCCAGTATATTAACTGGTGTCTGTTTTGAATATAACAATGGGACAGACCTATTACATTCTCCTATAGGGACTGGCAATTTTTCAGTAAAAGAAAGTCTACTTGTAGCTCCTGTGAAACCTTGAGCATTCAATGCATTACCTGATAGTAAAAATGTTCCCTCCCGTAGACGTGAGAGATTTCCACCTGTGTCTACCAAAAAAAGAAAAGGATTTGCCTCCTATCGTGATGTCAACCCTTGGTTCCTCTTGAGGATTTGGCGTTACTGATAGTACTGAACACATCAAGTCACCCAGTGAGCTGTCCTATTGTGGGTACATGCTTATTCCAGTGCCCGTAAAAGGATTTCCACCCTCGATAGTGACACCTTCTATCCTAGGAGTTAATAACTGGCCCGTGTTTGCACTCTCTTGTATCTGCATGGGTGCGTGCTGTGACTGTCCTTGTGGCGGATTCAATGGTGCTTGCTGTGGCTGCAAAGCATGTTGCATTCTTGGCGCTACACTGTTTGATCTTGGGAAAACTTGTCTCTACTTTGTGAGCTATATGCAAGCGGATAAGCGGATCCCCCCCTCTTGAGAACTGCCCATTCTGCACATACCCTTGGCTCCCACATGTTCGTGCTACGTGCCCTGTCATTCCACATTTCCAACACACAGGAGAGAGTCTTCTAATTTGCCCTCTCTGCATTCCTTGATTATCATTCTGCATGTTCTGAAACCCACCTTGGTTACTCTGGAAATTCCCTTGATTATTCTGAAAACCTCCTCTTCTGTGGAAATGTCCCCTACCTCGTGGTCTAAATCCATTCCCTCCTTGATGGAACTGCTGTTGGTTATTCACCTGTTGCATACCTGCTGCTTGCTGTGATCCTGACCCTTCTCCACTAGTTAACATTGCCCCTTCTATAGCATACTTCAATAGCTTTTTCTGTACTAACTTAGCCTCCTCAAGCTTCCTACCATTGTCTCTCTTTTGATTTTTCTCCTGTAACAATCGGCAATGATGTGCTATGGTCAGCTGTATTTCTGGCCATGGTTTTGCCTCCATACCCACCAACTTCTTGAGCTGTCTCTGTACCTTGTCTGGTAGCCCTTGATATAATATATGATAGAATACAGGTATAGATTTTCCCCACGGCTCACGCGTTTCCAAGCTCCATTGCTCTTGGAAATTCTGAATATAAATATGCAGATCCTCCCCTTCCTGCATCTTACGTGCCATTATAGTACCCATATCCGACATATCAGGATATTGTACTCTAAGCGCTTTCCAGACTGCCGCTCTACAATTATTAAACAGTGCTCCATCATGAGCTGTGTTCTGGTAAGTGACACCTGCGTATTCTGCTCTCAACCAAATGTCATCAGCTCTCTCCCCAAGTATAGCTGCTAGAAGACCCTTAAATGTCCCCTATAGCAAACATATTTCCTCCTGTCATTTTCTCTAGTTCATCTATCCATTTTCCAGCACCCGATGTCAGACTCGGGAGTTTACACCTTAAATTATCCTTATCCATTTGGGGCCATGGTATATACTCTGGTCTGGCCCCTCCTTTCTCTAACAGGAACTGTGAGATCCCAAAATCGCATTCATCCCCCATAGTCTGCCTGTCCATAGCAGGGACAATGGTTCTGCACCGTCTTCTTCCTGGTTATGACCTTAGCTTGCTCACATACGGTGCCGAGTCCCCCCTCACACTATGGGATCTCCCTTTACGCCGATCTGGCCGTGCCAGGGGCTCTGGCGTCCTTGATTTAGGTAGGTCCAGATCTGACCATCTTACTTCCCTATTTGTCGGCGAACACCCCTCAGGACCACATGCGTTAGCGCCCTCCTCCCCACGGAAGGTTTCTCTGTCTTCGTCTGACATATCTTGTCTCCAACTAGTGTGTCTTCCCTCTTTCTCATCTCTATTCAGAGTCAGCCTGTCCAAAGACAAGGCTCTATGCACAAGTCTGAACAAACCTCCCTCTTTGTCTTGCGACCATGCACCTTCAAATCAATCGTTATTTCCCTTATTTATTTATTAACTTTTGGTCCTCATTTCATGATGAACCTTATTGATTTTCTCTCCAATGATTCTTATATCAAAATCATCCTCTAGATCTGCTCTAGACGGTCCTGGCATTGGTTCATGTGTTGGGAAGAATTCTTCTATGTCCTCCCATGCTACTACTGGATTAGGTTCCATTAATTCTTTCTCTATGCGATCAATGTCGTGTGCCCTTTGCCTTCTCTTGAGTTCCATTTCCTCGTCAAACTCTTTGTTTCTTTGCTTCCTCCCTTAGTCTTCTTTCCTCTTCCTGTCTTTTCATATCTCTTCTCTCGTTTGCCCTACACACTTCTTCATCTGTGTGTCTTTGCATTCTTTTATCTCTTAATTTCAGTTCCTCCTCTTCTCTTTTCTAGCTTATCTTGTTCTTCGATTGCTCTTTGCCTGTTATCATACTTCCTTTGCTCCTCTGCTCTTTCCTGTTTTTTCAACTGTTCATCTTGATACAGCTGTTCCCGCCTTTGTTACTCTTACTTTTGGCCTTGTCTTCTTTCAATTGTTTTTCTCTTTCTTTATCTTTTTCATCTTGTTCGTCCTGATCTTCCTTCCTTTTGTCTTACTTCCTTGATGCTCTTTCCATCAAGTTTGAGCAATATCTGACTGCCCATCCATTTGTTCTGTATGAGCGCTACCTCGCCATTTTTGTCTTTCTCTCCTTTCCATCTGTTTATTGTCGAAATCTAGAGACAGGGATCACATATTTCTTTTCGGGACATTCGTCGCTGCTACACGCAGGCGACTTATACATCGGGTTGCTATAAACTATCGCTGCCTTAAGCTCTCTTAAAGGATATAATCCTTCATCTTTCGTACTATTGCCATTTACTTCAGGTGTGATAGGGGGAGCAGAAGGCACAACACCCCCCTCTTTACACTGGTTAATCATCCACTCTTCAGGAGGCAGGTCTTTCCTTTTCTCCTGATACATCTTTCAAAGCTCTAAGCTAGCTAACTTCTTTTCTAGCTTTTTTCCTGTGTATGATGCATTAAAGTATCTCGTCATATGTGCAAGTATCTCGTCATATGTTGCACAACTGCTTTGGACAGCGGTTCCCCTTGTGGCCATGGCATGAACATTTTATCTGTCGTGCCCTTAACCCATTCTGCACTGTACTGCTTGAGCAGAGTAATATCCTCCATCATGACTTAGTCACAATCGACTGTCACTGCTTACCGTTATTTTACACAGACAAATGCTTTCCAGAAAAATAATACAATATGAGCGTGCACAATCGTCACAGCTCCAAGCCTCTGTCATGTTTTACTTCAATCTACCTATTCAATGAACATCATCTGTCACTAATAAATAAATAATTACATTTAAAATCTCAATGTTTCTACCACAGTCTATTTCTTCCTTGTTTTTTTTCAATATTTCATTTCTTTACATGTACAATATACAGACAGACAGACAAACTGACAGACTGGCCGGCCCACATATACTTCCGTCAACGCTCCTCGTGACTATTCCTGCCCCTAATAATGACTCTGATCGGAGTATAAATTGTCCTCTTTAACGATTCTTGATCGTTCGTAGCCTAGGCATGTCCACTTGGACTCTAGGACAATTGCTTCTTAATGTCCTTGACGTAGGATTTCAGGCTTATCGTATAAATCGCTCCTCGTCTATAAACCTTAAACTATGATGCTCTTCAACCTTAAACTAAAAATAAATACCCCAACCAAGCCTCCGTTACTCTTTCCCTGTTATCACGCTTCCCCACTCAGTGCTCATTCAGTTTGCCACCTCTCTCAGCCTACTCACCATTCGTGTTTTCGGCTTCAGCCTTCGGTCCGCTCAGCTTCCTGCAGAAGTCGGGACGGGATTTCGCTTGAAAACGAGGGACCCGTCCCACCTGTACTTGCACGTTTTTTTAACTAGTGGCCGCTATCCGCAGGGAGCTTCACGTTCCTCCAGCTAAATGGCGGAGGACGTCCAATATTTCCAGAACCCCAAAGTTTACTATGTCAATGTTTGAACCATCTTCTCTCTGCTACCACGTGTACTTGTGTGCCCAACACAAGCCCTTTAATACAAGATAACAATACTTTGAGATGGATGGGGATGCAGAATTTACTCAAACATCAATAATCAAACTGACTTGGGAAGTTGGCAAAGTGAGTCTGTTTTAATAGCAGTTATCTAAAACAGGGAGTATAACGAACATCAGCGAACACGCTCGATCTTCTCACTCAATGCATTTCATAAAAAATGTAGCTCATATACTAATAACTCATCATTGACATCAATCTATGTGTCAAACTACAAAAACCTACTTGTGAAAGTGATAGGTTTACAGGGAACATATAGGTATACGCTCCATACTTGTCAGGGAAGGTGATTGGGCTCTAACATCAGGTGGGGCAACTAAGCCCTCCTCTAGTGCAGGTCACTACGAACGTCATCAAATATACAACATCCCATTGGTTATACAAACAATAGGGCTCTCTATTACGTGTTCCTCTATCATTGGTTGGCACCCTTGTGCCCCTTTGTAATATCCCACATACGCAAGCAGCACGCAGGCTGGCATCTAGGTGCCGGTGAGCTGGTCATAACCATAGCTTCCCACCAATTAGCCTGCCATCTTTCAACGCTCTTGCCTTCTGCCAGTCAATTAAGGCTTTGAACTTGGCCTTGGAAATGTTCTCTGTGCTTAGGAATAAGATGGATTATAGGCTTACTCTGTCTTTTGGTTTTGATACAGCTCATTCCAGTGTCTATTTTCATCCGACCACTTGACTGCATACCATGTTTTAGAGTCTTTCTGCAGTTAAAATACTATTAAATGATAAACCTCTGATGTCTTCAATGTTCTCGCTCCTCACCTAAGACAGGATTTTTGTTTTTTTCACATGTTCTGTAACTACTGTGTGAACATTCAGGCTCACGGTGGCCTTGACTTCCTGGTGCTGGGCCAGCCAAGCCTTTTTTTGATTCACCTCTGTAATTCAATTGCTTTCCAACTGCGACGCACTGTAAAGGCTTTCTGTTCACGCGGTTCAGCTCTGCTAAAGTGCGTTGTGAAATCATCCATAGTCCATACATTCCAATACATATACGTTTGCGCATCACTGCAATCTATTCACTACATAGCTAGCCTTTAAGAATACTGTCTACTTGTGTTACTGCATCTGTACAATTGTAAAATTAGTTTGTATCTTCTTCATTATTTCTGTAGCATGAGCTTCTTCATCTTGAGCCCGAAATGTTGCTCATCTTTAACACCTCCTATTTAGAGCCTACAGAATGTTCATAGTCTTCAGCCTCTTCTTCCCTAGGTGCGTTGGCTCTGCTTTTCATGATGTCACCGATCTTCTCTTTTTCTCAGTTTTCACACTTCCTCAGGGATTTCATTCAAATGACCATCATATTGTCGTGAATGCATGTATGGCTTCCTCAATGGGAACCTTACTTCCAAGATTCTTTTTGGTATAGGTATTTTCACTGGTACTGCACGTGTCTCACACTCTGGCTCCCGACATAGGCAGGATGGGGGAGGAGCTTTGAGTGGGGAACTTGGCTCCACCTTTACACTACTGTGGCCGCTGCGGCCAGCAGGGTCAGACATGTCGGGCACAGCAGCTCCGGCAGGCAGCTTCGTAGTTTGCCAGTCCGGAAACAAGGGTGCCGGTGAGCTTACCGGCACCCTTTTCCGGACCGGCAAACCTCTAATGAGGCCCATTGTGAACTTTATTAAAGCCCTATGTGCAAGCTTCCGAGGGCAACCCTTTTTGAGCTGAAGTATTTTTGAAACTGGCAGAACTACACCTATTGGTAAGGATACCTTAAACCAGCTGTGGTTTATATATATATTTTTTTGAGCCACCATTTTTCCTTTAAGAAAACCCCCTGTCACATTTGGTCTAAGAGTGAGGGCAAGCACAGGTCTGGATACAGACTAACTTTGGTTTTGTACTTCCGGACATCAACGGCCCTTAGAAGCATCAGTTGAGGGATCACCTCCCTTACAGTTGGGGCAAGGCAGGCATAACACCAACCCCACAAAGTTTTACAATATGGTTTTCAACTGTTACTTTTGAGTCTGTGTCTCTCTTGATACAATGCCTGTCTCACATTTCGCTGATAAACGTTGAAACCCTTATGTTGCTCATAGTGTTTAAGCCCAGTGGGGAAAAGATCATTATATACAGGCAGAAGACCAGGATAGAGTCTTAATGGTGAAGCAAAATATCCTGGGCAAAACCAACATTCATATTAAACCTCAGGACTTGTTTTTTTCACAACCAGGTTCTTCCTGATACCCTTCCTCTGTCTACATACCATTTAAAGCAATGGGACTGCCTAATTGTGAATATTGGATACCCCCACACATATATCAGACCCAGCGGGTTGGGAGTAGCGCCTGCAGGAAAGGGGTTACCCACAGTAGGTTTACCAACTGTCTCGACTAAGCCTGCCTTCCATCGTCCGAAACAACTTCCCAGAAGCCCAACGTATTCGGAGCAGGGGTCTGATACCAGCTCCGAATTGTTTTCAGACTTCGAATTGGGAGGGAAGTCAGACAAAACTATCATAACCCCTATAACCATGGCATCCATTGAGGAAGTACTAGCCTGCTTAGTGGAGCATCAGATTGAGGCAGAGAACCGTTTGCAAGCAGGACTTGAAAAACGAATAGCAGTGTTAACTAAACCTAGCATTCCCCAAGGTGTCCTACAGCCTTATAAAGAAGGTGAAGACATATGAATTTTATTTTTGAATTTTGAGCAGTTAGCCGCCCAATTTCAATGGGATGATGATTTGAAGCTCTGCTATTTAGGACCCCTTCTAAAGGGCGAACTTCAAACATCTTACCAGCTCCTAAATCTTGCTGGTACAGCATCCTTTTCTGAGATTAAAGGGATAGTTCACTCAAAAATTTTATTGGCTAAAAAGATGGCCCATAATCAAAAATACATATAAAAAATATTTTTAAACAAAGTTCCTATGTAAAGTGTCTAGAAAATTGAGACTCAAACGCGAACATTCCAAGCAGGCATCCATTTTGTGAAATGGATGAGCCTCCTGTGCTTCTGTTCAGCTTTGCCCTTGCGGCACTAATGAAGCAAAAGCCAGCCAGCTGTAATAAACAAAATCTACCAGTAGATGGCTTTTGCTTCATTATTGCTGGAGAGCAGAGAATGCAGGCATGAAGGCTGCATGCGGGTAAGTGCTTATTTATTTTTCTTGTTACCAAATCACTGCAATTATAAATACAACTGGGTTGTATTTATGATTGCCGTGGTTTTCTTTCCAAGTTTCCCGGAGTCCCCCGGGCCGGAGGAGCCCGGGAAACCTAGAAAGAAAACCACAGCTATTATAAATACAACTGTCATGATCACATCCAGGGTTCATAGCCTAGATTCAGGAGTTCAGGCCAGGTGGGATTCTTTGTATAGATCAGTAGGTTTTAGGTGGGTGTTAGCTTGGCACACTTGGCATTCTCACAATTCACAGCATTAAATAACCATAGACTTCCATAGGGATTCAATAGCTTT
The DNA here is from genome assembly GCF_040938575.1 of Ambystoma mexicanum. Classification (NCBI taxonomy): domain Eukaryota; kingdom Metazoa; phylum Chordata; class Amphibia; order Caudata; family Ambystomatidae; genus Ambystoma; species Ambystoma mexicanum. The sequence continues at coordinate 160,824,271 of NC_090940.1, forward strand.
TCAATACCCATAAAATGGCCACCCAGTGGGTCATGGACAACTTTCAGCAGAGAAGTAGACTTTGAACATTGAGAGCTACTTAAGCCCCGCCTCTGCAGTAACGCGCGCTTTGCGTTTGGTCCGCTGACAGCTGTGAAACGCTACCGCGCTTCTGTTCACAGAACCTGCAAAATCAAAGAAAAAAGATATTAATAGTTGAATAGCTCACAGAATATATATTGACTACAGACAAGAATTACCTGACCAAAGTTTTCTACTGCCGCAGTCTTCCTGTAGAAGAATTTTCTCCTTTCACAGTTCCTCTTTAGTCATCAGTCTTCGTTTGCAGCCGCAGCACCTTTCCGAGGTTTGTTCTCCGTATCCGAAGACCTGCAATACAAAGGTACCTTAGTTAAAAAACACAAACATTACAGAATTAAGAGTGAAGATAAATTCCTACGCGTATACGTACCTGAAGCTTCATAGAGTTTTTTTCCTCACAGTTGTTTACCGCGCTTCACAGTTGAAGGTTGTAGCTTTCTCAGACAACACGAACATACGTTGTGCAGCGTTTTCTCTTCCTAAATACACACGCATACTTACCTCAGTCTCAAAACACCTTCAGGATACCTAAGACCTGTTCATGTTTTGCTCGCTTCATTCATAGCAAGCACGCCAATTTACCACAAGAAAAGGCTTTCATATTCTTTTTCTTGAAACTCCAAACTCTTTTGTTAAAGCCTTTTCCTCTGAGAATCTGCAAAAAAAGAAAGGAGAAATAATTAGTCAATAAGAGAGATCTCTCCAACTTAGAAAGATGTTTATTCATCAGAGACATCCGGTTTTTCTCCTTGGTTCTGTCAAGAGACTCATTTACATTTGAAGACACTTGCCTACAGAGCCTTCCTCAGTTCAACATCATCTTATTCTTCAGAACCTCGACACCAATGCGCCCCTGTATGATAGCAGGATTTAGAGCTCCCTAAACACAAAACACAGGTGAGAAGAGGGTGGGTCTTAGAAATAGAGGGTGTAATTTTCTGGGTGAAAGATGGACATAGAGTTCTAGTAGTATTCACCATATGCATCAATTACAGCACCTCCTTTCTTATTACTTATCTTTCCTGACAGGAAAAACCCCTTTAAGCATCAGTATAGCAGATCAACAGGCTCTGGGATCATTATGCTCTTGTGGAGTCCAGGTAAGCGTTACAACAACGTGGTTGTATTTATAATTGCAGTGGTTTTCTTTCCAAGTTTCCTGGGCTCCCCCGGCTCGGAGGGAGCCCAGGAGACTCAAAGCTGAAGCCACCGCAATCATAAATACAACAATGTTGTATTTATGATTTCCGTGGTTTTCTAACCACATCAATCATAAATAAAACAAAGTTGTATTTATAATTGCAGCGCCTCTGCTTGTAGGCAAGTCCAGGCAATTATGAATACTTCGCTGGCATCCAGCAAAGTTTTCAAATAAACTTTTCACCCGCTCTCCATGTTTTCCTACAGCATAACAACCCAAACTCCAGCTCTTCCGGACAGTTCTGGATTTCAGCCCGTGCCTGCCAGCCATCGGAGAATCTTCCCAGTACGTTCATTTCCTTTCCCTTCGCCTAATCCCCACAATCATCCATAGAACACATTCTTACCTATCCTTTTTCCTTTCCACTAGCACGGCAACTGCAACAACTGATTCTTCTGCCTGTTTTGGCATGACCGTGCTACCGAACTACCTCAACGTACAAGACCCACTCAGCGACCTGCACGCCAGGGTTTTTTTCCCCAGAGGGTTTCCTTGGAATCCTTATTTTCCTACTGGCATCATATCTGATCAGGAACAAGCTATGTAACACACTGCACACCTTATTCACAATTTTGTTTCAGGTACCTCTGGTTTGACTAATGGTGGTTAATTATTAGCTAAATATAGTTTAAGGTGCAGGGGAGAAGTGCTCAGCCTTGGTATCTAGGCTGGTCAATATTACAAAGGACAATTGGTTTCATATCTGGTCAGTGCAATCTTTAAGGCTGTTAGAAAAGATTTTGAGCCTTAATGTATGATACTTCCATGACCTCTGCACCTCATTCTCACTCGGGAAAAAGTTTGTCAGTTTGCAAGGTTAGGCGGAACAAATGATAGTGGTGTTTAGGAGGTGGTCCTAGTCGTTGGACACAGGATAGGAAGCTAATCTGGCCCTCTGTTGAGACACCCGGACCCCACCGGTGGGGAACCGAGGGGTGGGGGGTGGTATCTAGTGGGTAGTCTAATCACAGGTGGTGATGGATCTAGTGCCTGTCTGGAGGGCAGGGGGGTGACTGAGTTCCACTATGTGTCTGTGGTAATCTTGCTAGCGTGAGTGGCAAGGTAACCAACAGCCTGTCAAGAGGGAGAAAGGGGGACAAGGGTGGGGCAACCAGTGATGTTAAGAAAAAAGTACGAGAGAGGGATTAAATCTCGTGGTCAAAGCCTAAGGGGCTGGTGATGACAGTGCAAAAAATGGAGGCATCGGGATTTCCTTATGATTTATTCACCCTGGTGACTCAAGAGTTCTTTTGCAGATGGGTGGTTGCCCAAAAATGCCCCACACACTGTGCAGCCACCCCATCCAGGTAGGCTTTTGCATTTAGCATGGCACTCTGTTCTCCCTGAGCACCCTTTTAATTAAACTCCCCACCCCCCCCCACATGAATATCCTCTCATCATGCACCCAACCCTGCCTACCCTAGGCCCTGCCACCGAGTTTGTTGTACTCTTATCCCTCCTTTCTCCTCTCTCTTCACCCTCGCCCTCCCCCACGCTTGGGGTTACTTGTCTACGTTTTAGCCACCATTGCAGTGGCTGTTGCTCCAACCCAGTAAGTGAGCACCCTTTAGACAGCATTTACTAGCTTTGTAACAGGATCTCGAGCTGTTTTCTGGATGCACCTATGTTGCAACATTGCGATTAGAGGTTCACTCATGCCCTCTTTGCAATGTGTTTTTGTGTCTCCCGCTCCAGGATCCCTACGCAGCCTGCCACCGCTGCTCTACTAAGAGGACAGTCACTATTAGCTAGCACATGAAGTTTGAGTTTGTCCTGAAGAAGATGGTCGATAACCACTAACACACCATCGAAACCGGTCGACCTGACCTGTTGTGGCTCCACCACAACTTTTTACGATATCCCCAAGATCAACAGGGGATACCACACGAAATTACACTCAAAACCCAGAAAGCATGGGTTTTGAGCACATCCCATAGTCAGTGGGACTGTGCGTTTTTAGAAAAACCTGATAACGTTTGATGTACATTTTTGAAACAACTGACTCTGAGGGAGTTGGAGGTGGAAGAGCGAAGAGCTTGAGAGGGGAAGGTATTTACAGAGGGAGATGTAGAGGTTAAGCCAAGTAACCCCACTCAAAGCTCCTCCCCCATGCTGCCTATATGTTGGGAGCCAGAGTGTGAGACACGTGCAGTACCAGTGAAAATACCTATACCGAAAAGAATCTTGGAAGTAAGGTTCCTATTGAGGAAGCCATACATGCATTCTTGACAATATGATGGCCATTTGAATGAAATCCTGCAGTGTAAAAAAACTGAGCAAAAGAGAAGATCGGTGATGTCATGAAAAGCACAGCCGACGCACCTAGGGAAGAAGAGGCGGAAAACTATGGACATTCTGTAGGTTCTAAAGAGGAGGTGTTAAAGATGAGCAACATTTCAGGCTCGAGATGAAGATGCTCATGCTACAGAAATAATAGAAGAAGATATCAAGTCATTTTACAATGGTACAGATGCAGTAACACAAATAGACAAAGTATTCTTAAAGGCTGGCTATGTAGTGAACAGATTGCGGTGATGCGCCAACATATATGCATAGGAATGTATAGACTATGATTGATTCCACCACACAATTTAGCAGAGCTGGACCCCGTGAGCAGAAAGGCTTTTCAGTGTGTTGCAGTTGGAAAGCAATTGAATTACAGGTGAATCGAAGAAAGGCTTGGCTGGCCCAGCACCAGGAAGTCAAGGCCACTGTGAGCCTGAATGTTCATACAGTAGTTACAGAACGTGTGAAAAGAACAAAACTCCTGTCTTAGGTGAGGAGCGAGAACATTGAAGGTGTCAGAGGTTCATTATTTAAATAGTATTTTAAATGCAGAAAGACTCTAAAACATGGTCTGCAGTCACGTGGTTGGATGAAAATAGATACTGGGATGAACTGTATCGAAACCAAAAGACAGAGTATGCCTATGCTCCCACTTATTCTCTAGCACAGAGAAAATTTCCAAGGCCAAGTTCAAAGCCTTAATTGACTGGCAGAAGGCAAGCGTGATGATAGATGGTAGGCTAATTGGTGGGAAGCTATGGTCATGACAGCCCACCAGCACCTGGATGCCAGCCTGCGTGCTGCTTGGGTGTGTGGAATATTACAGAAGGGTACAAGGGTGCCAACCAATAATAGAGGGACACGTAATGGAGAGCCCTCTAGTTTGTATAACCAATGGGACGTTGTGTATTTGACTTTCGTAGTGACCTGCACTAGAGGAGGGCTTAGTTACCCCACCTGATGTTAGAGACCTAATCACCTTCCGTAACAAGTATGGAAGGTATACCTAGATGTTCCCTATAAGCCTATCACTTTCCCAAGTAGGTTTTTGTAGTTTGTCACGTAGATTGACGTCAGTGATGACGAGTTATTAGTATATAAGCTACATTTTTTATGAAATGCATTGAGTGAGAAGATTGAAGATGTTCGTTGATGTTCATTCTACTCCCTGTTTTAGATAATTGATAATAAAACAGACATACTTAGCCAACTTCCTGAGTCCTTTTCATTATTGATGGTTGAGTATATTCTGCATTCCTATCCATCTCAAAGTATTGTTACCTCGTCTTAAAGGGCGTGTGTTGGACACACAAGTTCACATGGTAGCAGAGAGATGATGGTTAAAAATCCATCGACATAGTAAGCTTTGGGGCCCCGGAAATATCAGATGTCCTCCGCCATTTAGCTGGCAGAACGTGAAGCTCCCTGTGGATAGCGGCCACTAGTTAAAAAAACAGGCAAGTACAGGTGGGACGGATCCCTTGTTTTCAAGCAGAATCCCCTCACGACTTCTTCAGGAAGCTGAGCGGACTGAAGGCTCAAGCGGCTGGTTGATGAGGAGGCGATCCGGAGGGTCGGAAGTCGAAAACGCGAATGGCGAGTAGGCTGAGTGAGGTGGCAAACTGAATGAGCACTGAGTAGGGAAGAGTGATGATGGGGAAATAGTAACAGAGGGTTGGTTGGGATATTTCTTTTTGGTTTAAGGATGAAGAGCTTCATAGTTTAAGGTTTATAGACGAGGAGCGATTTATTTGATAAGACTGAAATCCTACATCAAGGACGTTAAGAAGATATTGTCCTAGAGTCCAAGTGGACATGTCTAGGCTACGAACGATCAAGGATCGTTAAAGAGGACAATTCATACTCCGATCTGAGTCATTATTAGGGGCAGGAATAGTCACGAGGAGCATTGACGGAAGTATATTTGGGTCTGTCAGTTTGTCTGTCTGTCTGTATATTGTATATGGTGTATGTGGTAAAGAAATGAAATATTGAAAAAATTAGGAAGAAATAGACTGTGGTGGAAACATTGAGATTTGAAATGTATTTATTTGTGACCGATGATGTTCATTGGATAGGTAGATTGAAGTAAAACGTGACATAGAGGCTTGGAGCTGCGACGATTGGTGCACGCTCATATTGTATTATTTTTCTGGAAAGCATTTATCTGTGTAAAATAACAGTAAGTAGTGACAGTCGATTGTGACTAAGTCACGATGGAGGATATTACTCTGCTTAAACACTTGTGCAGACACTTGCCAAAACATGAACCCAAGCTCAAGCAGTACAGTGCAGAATGGGTTAAGCCATGGCAGATAAAATGTTCATGCCGTGGCCACAAGGGGTATCACTGTCCAAAGTTGTTTTGCAACTTATGACGACATACTTGCATGCAGCATACACAGGGAAAAAAGCTAAAAAAAGAGGTTAGCTAGCTTAGAGCTTTGGAAGATGCATCAGGAGGAAAGGGAAGACCTTCCTCCTGAAGATTGGATGCTTAACTAGTGTAAAGAGGGGGGTGTTGAGCCTTCCGCTCCACCTACCATGCCTGAAGTAAATGGCGATAGTACGAAAGATGAAAGATTATATCCTTTAAGAGAGCTTAAGGCAGTGACAGGGTATAGCAACCTGACATATAAGTCGCCTGCGTGTAGCAGCGACGAAAGTCCCGAAAAGACTCCAGAAAAAGATGTGATCCCTAAAGTCCCACAGGACAAGGAGAGAAATGATAGACCAGGTATGTCTCTAGATATAGAGCGAGAAATAAAGAGATGGAAACGAGAGAAAGACAAAACTGACGAGGTAGCGCTCATACAGAACGAATGAATGGGCGGTCAGATATTGCTCAAACTTGATGGAAAGAGCATTGAGAAAGTAAGGCAAAAGAGATGAAGAAAGAGAGATACAATTGAAAGCAGATGAGGCCAACAGAAGGAGTAGACAGACAAAGGCGGGAACAGCTGTATCAAGATGAACAGTTACAAAAACAGGAAAGAGCAAAGGAAGTATGATAACAGGCAAAGTGTAATCGAAGAACGAGATAGGCTAGGAAAGAGAAGAAAAGGAAGAACAGGAATTAAGAGATAAAAGAATACAAAGACGCAGAGATGAAGAAGTGTGTAAGGCAAACAAGGGAAGAGGTGAAAAGACATGAAGAGGAAAGGGTTAGGGAGGAAGCAAAGAAATTAAGAGAGTTTGATGAGGAAATGGAACTCAAGAGAAGGCAAAGGGCACGCGACATTGATTGCATAGAGAAAGAATTAATGGAACCTAATCCCTACACATGAACCAATGCCAGGACCGTCTAGAGCTGATCTAGAGGATAATTTTGATATGAGAAGCATTGGATAGAAAATCAGTAAGGTTCATCATGAAATGAGGACCAAAAGTGAATTAAAAAATAAGGGAAAAAACGATTGATTTGACGATGCACGGTCGCAAGGCAAAGAGGAAGGTTTGTTCAGCCTCAAGCATAGAGCCTTGTCTTAAATGTAAACAAATTCATCAGAGCAAATAGCCATACAAGAGGTAGCGTTAGAACCAGAAGTATTTCATTACGGGGTGCACATTTTGTTAACATGGCTGCCTAGTTTAGTAGGTAAGACCTTGAGAATACCTGGTGAATTTCTCTTTAGGCCAGAGATTCCCATGGACGTAGAGGGGGGACAGATTTTTCCCTTAGAGTTACAAGCAGCTGTAGTGCGAGGGGTCTTGGCCATGCTCATAGGATTTGATAATGGCAGATCATGGCGCACAGTAATTGCTATTGGAGAGGGTTACAGATGAACTGATGTCACTGACGAGGACACATGTAAAGATGGCCCATCGGATGATGAGGTAGTATTTGAAATGAGCATTACATATTGGGTTATGGCAAAAATACGCAAGGTTCCATAGAGAATGATGATAGTGCGACAGCGTCCTGCATTCTTTGGATGAAGACATGGCGAAAATGCCCATTTCATTATGGACTACGGGCCCTTATGACGTAGGCCTTTTAAAAGGGGTTGGAGAAGTTAAGATTAAACTGAAGCCAGGAGCAATTTTACCTCGAGCACGACAGTATCCCATGTCTCGAGAGGCAGACAAAGGTATTTTTAAGACGATATCAGCCATGATGGATCAAGGCATTTTAGTGACATCAGAGTCACCATGCAATACTGCAGTGTATCTGGTCAAGAAATCGAAGGGGGGGTTGTGGCGTTAAGTGCAAGACATGCACCCAATTAATCGGATTGTAGAGGCCGAGTTTCCTCTAGTTCCTAATGCGGCAACGATATTATGTAGTATCCCTGTTGAGGCGCGATATTTCACTGTGATTGACTTGAAAAATGCATTTTTCTCACTCCCGTTGCATAAAAATTCTCAAGATCCGACGTCATTTACGCTTTGTCAGAAGTTAAAAAGCATAAGATTACCTCAAGGGTATTGTGAGTCTCCATCGATTGTCAATAGAGTCCTGTAGATGGACTTAAGCAATATTGATTTGCCAAGTGTCATGCTGTAATATGTAGATGATATTTTGGTCTGCAGCATGTCAAAAGGAAGAGAGCAGACTTGACACAGTTCAGCTAATGATTATTTTAGCCGAGAAAGGATACAAAGTGGTCAAATAAAAATTACAGTATTGCCAAGAAGAGGTGTTATACATAAGTCAGTTAAATTTGCAAAAAGGAAAGAAAGTTACACCTGAAAGGGCTAAGGCAATTACAGCGAAACCGCACACGATAAAGCACATGCAGCAATTTCTGGGAATGTGCAATTAGCTAAGAGCATGGGTATTTGATTATAGTTTATACACAAGGCCATTGTTGCAGGCCCTGAAAAAGGCTCAAGTGAATCAGGAAAAGATTTTATGGACTGAGGAAATGGAGAAAGGGTTTGATGAGTTAAAAAAAAAGTCAATTTGTACAGCTGCAGTTTTAGGGATTCCTAATTATTCTGAAGAACTATTTTTATTCTCACACATATGGAAAACGCTAAGTTAAAAAATGACCGAGGTTTCCAGCCTGACGACGGGGAATATTCACAGCATGTGAATCCATGAAAGATCCAATGCTGGAGAAGTACAGTGATACAGTGCAGATAGTTAACGTATTGTTGGTGGTAAAGTAGAAGGCATGAGTACGGGTATGTACAGGAGAGAACATAGTGACATCCCTAGGTAAACTTTGTCTACTCTTGAGAGAGGAGCCAGTTTTTTTATCTTCTTTCTGAAACGGAAGAAGGAGGGTACATCTCTGAGGTGTGTAGGTATTGAGTTCCATAGTTTAGGGGATAATACTGGGAAGCTGCTGCCCCCCGATTTCTGTAGGTTGAATCTTGGTACTCTTAGACAGTCCTGTTGGGTCACTCTAGTGGGGCGGGCAGAAGTGTTTTTTGAGAATTTACATGTCGGGTATTGGGGGGCTAGGTTAGCCAGGCATTTATGTGTGAGGCCTAGTATTTTGCCAGAGATTCTGCTCTTGATGGACAGCCATTGGAGGTTACTTCTGGTGGCTGAGATGTGGTGCGAGCTAGGAATGTTGAGGGCCGAACAGAGGGCGTTATTTTTGTAGTGTTTGCAGTTTAGTTAGATTCTTTTTGGAAGTTCCTAAATAGAGTACATTATCAAGTTTCGAGAGAATGAGGGCTCTAGCCAGAGTCAGTCAGTTGGCAGATGTCAAGAAAGGTCTGTAGAAGTTTATTAATTTACATGTGTAAGCAGTGGCCGAGGCAGTCGCGTTAACCCGTCTGTTCAATGTTAAGGAGGAGTCCAGGTAGAATCCCAAGGTTTTGACTTCTTTGGAAACCTGTATGATATTACTGTCAATGTTGAAGGCTTTGAAGTTGTTGTCCAGTTTATTGAGTTTGATTTGGGAGCCCATGAGTTCTGTCTTGTCATCATTGAGGCAGAGGCCATGTGTGGCCATCCATGCCTGGATGACAAGATAGATTTTGTTCAACAGTTTAGAGTCTAGGTCATAGTTCCCGGTAATGGGAATGAGTATTTGGGTGTCATCTGCGTAATTAGTGTAGGTGACACCCAAATGGTTAAGGTCGTCAAACAAAGGCTAAGTAAATATATTTTAAAGCGTTGGTGATGCACATGAGCCTTGAAGAACTCTACAGGTCACCTCAGCTGGGTCTGCAGATGCGTTGGGTGAAAAGACCCTCATTGTCCTCTGATTCAGGAATGATTGGATCCAAGTGATGGCTTTGTGGGAGAAATGGGTAGCGGTTGACAGGTGAGTTCAAAGTACATCATGTTTGACCTGGTCGAAAGTGGCAGATAAGTCTAGTAATAGCAGGATGGATAGGTTGCCTTTATCAATTTGGTCATCAATTTGTGTCTTAAGGTCGTTTCTGTACCATGTCTTGGCCTGAACCCTGATTGTCGTAGGCTAAGCAGTTTATGACTTTCTAAGTGAACCTGGATCTGAAGATATGAGGCCCGGCCAAGAATTTTCAGCAGGAAGGGTACTGTTGTGATGGGACAGTAGTTAGTGGGTATACTTTGGTCGAGGTTGGGTTTTTTCAGTAGTGGGAGTACCCATGCATGCTTGAGTTTGGGTGGGACAGCGCCGGTCCAGAACGAGTTGTTTATGAAGGAAGTTTATAAACAGAGCCAGGTCTTTAGCTGCCTCTTGAATAATATTTGGTGGGCAGATGTCTCCTTTGCATTTGGAATGTTTGAGACTGGTGATTAGCTTTTCAACCTCTGATATCGAGAGTGGTGTGAATTTGAATTTGCTACAGGGTACAGCCACGGCAGGCTGAGTTTTGTTTGGCAGGGGTTCAGTACAGATAGTCAATTTTTTGGTTTCTATTGTGGTTTGGAGCGTCGATATCTTGTTGATGAGGGCATTTTGGATTTCAGTGCACCATGATTTGTCTTTAGGGCAGGTTTCAATGGGTAGCACAGGAGATTTAAGCTCTATAAGAATGGTGAAGAGTTCCCTGGTGCTAGACTTAGTGTTGTAGATTCTGTTGTTATATGTCTCCGTTTTGGCTTGGAGGATGGCTAGTTTGTAGTTGCTGGTAATTTTTTGGATGGCGCCTTTGTTAGAAGTTGTGGGGTTGTTTTTCCATGCAGTTTCTCCTAGTCTTTTAGTATCGCGTAGTGATTTTTGGCTAGGGGTGAACCACAAATTGGGATGAGGCCGGGGTTTGGCTTTGCACGTCTTCAGTGGTGCCATTGTGTCAATGGCGCGTTTGAGAGTTGAGTTTTATAATTCAACTAGAGAAGATGGGTCGGCAGTAGCGTTAGTGAAGTTCAGGATGGGTTTTATTAGGGGTAGTCATTTATTTAATGTGATATTTCTGGTGTTTCTGGAAAGAGCCGGTGGTGCCAGTGTTCTGGTGGGGTTAGATGGTGTGCTAGCCTGGAGGTTGAATGAGACAATGTGATGGTCAGACCAGGCACACGGTGTGTTGGTGAGTATTGAGGTCTGGTAGTACAAGTCCGCAATCCAATCAAGGATTCTACCTTTGTTGTGTGTAGGCATGGTATTCCGGTGTGAGAAGCCAAGTTCTGAGATGGAGTTGGTTACTAACGTGGCATCTGTGTCAGTGGTGTCATGAAAGCCGGGGTTGAAGTAACCCAGACATAGTATTTGAGAGCTGGGTTTGGTATCTGCGGACAAGAGTTATGAGATGTCCTCATCTAATGTGGATAGTGGACCTGGGGTTCTGTACACCAAATTGATTTTTAACGTACTTGTGGCAGAGAGGGCGAGTTTCATTGAGAGAAGTTCAACTGAAGGTAAGTTTCGTTTAGGTAAGGCTCTAAGGTCAAAGGGATTCTTGGCGATAACAGCAACTCCTCCCCCTTTGGCTGATTCTCTTTCTAGTCTGGTAATCGAATAGTTATCTGGGTTTGCTAACGAGAGAGAGGGACCCGCGGCAGCGTGTAGCCAAGTCTCGGTAATGGCTAGTAGGTCTAGGTCATTGGATATGATGAGGTCTGCAATGCCCAAGGCATGTGCTATCAAGGACCTTGCATTTATTAGAGCTCCCTTAATGGGGGGAAGATTTTTCAGTTCGCTGGAAGATGCTGTGGAATTGTTAAGGTTGGTGGTGTCAGAAGTAGGTATGGCGCGGGGGGATTTAGATACTTTGGGCTTATTACAAATGGGTTTAGTGTGTGCCATAGATCTCGGTGATGGGGGTGGTGGCTGAGTCTGCGGAGTCTGGATCCTAGTCTAAGGTTACTGATTGTTGTAGTGCAAGGATTGTTAGGTGCCGGTCGTGTGGCGGTTCTGTGTCCTTTGGGGGAGGTTGCATATAATGTTTGTGCTGGTTGAAGTGGATCCCCAGGTATTGGGTGGTGGCAGGGATGTTGTAGGTGCTATAGTGTCATGTTGTGGTAGTGAGGTGGACATCCTGAGGGACAGGCTCCACTTGCTTGATTTAGATTGACGTCAATGATGAGTTATTAGTATATAAGCTAAGTTTTTTATGAAATGCATTGAGTGAGAAGATCGAGCATGTTGGTTGATGTTCGTTATACTCCCTGTTTTAGATAATTGATATTAAAACAGATGTACTTTGCCAACTTTCTGAGTCAGTTTGATTATTGATGTTTAGTATATTCTGCATCCCCATCCATTTTATGGGGATTATTAGTATTATTATTATTAATTATTATCTCAAAGTATTGTTACCTCATCTTAAAGGGCTTGTATTGGATGCACAAGTTCAGAGAGTTGAAGGTATTTTGGACGCAAGCCCCAGAAAGCCTTGTGGACAATGCAAAGGGTCTTGAATTTAATCCTCACAGCCACTGGGAGCCAATGAAGAGATTTCAGGGCTGGAGAGCTACGATCCCAGGGCTTGAGGCCAACGACAAGTCTTGCAGTCCTGTTCTGGATGAGTTGCGAAGGGCAGAGAGTAGAAGCAGGTAGAATAAGAAAGAGGCTGTTGCAATAATCCAACCTAGAGAGAACAAGGGCTCGAGAGACAGTGAGCTTCTGGGGGAAGAGAGGAAAGGCAGAATACCTCTGAGGAGGTGCAGTTGAAAGTTTTACTTTTTAGAGACATCAGAGATGTGGGCAGAAAAGGAAAGCGTGGAGTCGAAGATGACCATGAGGTTCTTAGCCCCGCAGGTGGGGGTAGGCGGAGGGCAAAAGGAGGCCAGCCAGAGAGTGACAGGAAAGGAGGGAGAAGGTGTGCCGATGAGGAGGATCTCTGTCTTGCTGGCATTCAGGCAAAGATCATTGGCGGCACACCACTCCTGAATAGCAGACAGGCAATCGGAGATGAGAGAAGAAGAGGTGGCCAAGGGAAGCCTGAAGATGAGTTGAGTGTCATCAGCATAGCACTGAAAATGTGAGCATAAAAAGGCAATGTGATGGGCAAGAGTTGCCAGGTATTGAAATGCCAGGGTGAGAGGTTAGACCCATGGGGAACACTGCAGGTAGAGAGGGAGATAGAGGAAAGGAAGGACTCAAGTTGGACCTGGGAGGGTCGAACAGAGAGGAAAGAGGTCAGCCAGGCCAGAGCCTGATGAGCCATACCCAGGTTGTCACGGAGACGGTTGAGCAGGATGGTATGGTTGACCATGTCGAAGGCAGAAGAGAGATCGAATAGGATGAGGACAGAGGGGATGTTATAGTCAAGGTTGGAGAGCAGATCTTCACGGATGTCCAGTAGAGCAGTTTCTGTGCTTCTGGCAGCTCTAAAGCCAGACTGATGATCGTGGAGACAACCAACAGAATCAGAGTATTCAAGAATATTAGCTAAATAATTATTCCCCTAATCTGTCAAATGTATTCCATCCACCTGAAAAATAGTGTCAATTTGACTCTTAATGTTTTTGTGAAAATTAAAATGTAGTCCATGTTCAACTGTTTACAGTTGCGCAAGCATGATTCCTTTTTGGTGATTAGCACTTCCCTGCATCCACACTTTCTGTGCTGCCAAACAAAAAAACTTTATTTATGTTGCTGGAAATAATCCTGCTGTACGTAGCAGATCCCTTTTAACATTAAAACAAATTTCAGTTCCTCTTTTGTAGCCAAGATCGTTACTAGCAGCATGATTCAAACAAATTAGGTGGCAAAGCTAGCCATTCCACGTTGATATCACCAAATGGTGAACCAGGTGGCACTCACCAAATGTAACGCTCCAGCCAATGGACCCAGGAATCTCCAACAATTAACAGTTTTTACCTACATTTATTATTATTCTTTAATAACCATACATACGTTAAAAATACATATAAAACGCATACATAATACAGAAATAATCACGTGCGTAAAAATATGCATACATGCATGCTACTAAAATTATTTGCCTTGTATACAAAGCAACATATGTGCACACATGCCTAATGTACAATACACACAATTTCAGCTATAAACCTTGTGCATATGTACACTGTATTAACGCTGCACCAAACTTGAATAACGCAGCCACACAACAAATACGTGTTAGGAAACATTTCCATTTATGTGTAATTTTCCCTCCAGTTGTGAACCCCTGAATGATTTTCTGTTGTCTGAACATCCTAGCCTCACTTTTGCCAGTGGAGCCCAGCCTTTTGCTGTACTCTGTTGGGTTTTCACTCACTTTGTTATGGGGAAACTGTCATGACCTTAAAGACAGTCCGTACTGGGAGACTTTGTTTCCCTTAGTCTTTCACTTGGTTGCTAGTTTTTAGCAACATGTTACCAGTGCACAAAGTACCTTACAGTACAGTGCGCTGGGGTCATCCTTTCATTTATGAGGTCCTAGACACCCTCAAGGGATTTTTTCGGTAGAAGTGCCATGGACAGAGCTGGTGGCAGCTGTTATTTTTCATATATTTGTAACCCTTTCGTTTGGTCCATAACTCATTTACCGCATTTGGCCCAGGACAGTGGCTTGGCCCCAAAATGGCCATTCCACAAGGTCCTTTTTTCTGTCCTTTGGCCATCTGGTCCCTTTGCCTTCCCCAGGTTGAGCAGAATGACCAAATAAGGGTTGGTCATTCAGATCCCTGTGCAAACCGAAGCTTTTCCTGGCTTCTGCATGCCTTGTGTGTGTGTGTGTGTGTGTGTGTGTTTGTGTGTGTGCGCGCCTCCAGGGGCTGGACTGTATAGTTCCAATACACATCCTGGGCGCCAGGATGTCTGGTGTGCCAGGAATGACTGGGACCACCGTGGTCCGTGATGGGTCCACATCTGGCATGGCTGTATGTGAGCAGATCTCGCATTGGGTCCTCTTCATTTTGGCGCGAAGGAGATTCTGGATAAGAGAAGGCCCCTTACACCCATACCCATATCTTGAGTTCCCACTGAATTTAGGATAGGATCCAAGTATCCTGTATCCTGAAACCAAGAAGCAGAGCCGAGGAACCGCTGGTGACCCGCTGGAAGGTTTGTCACCCTGAGCCCGCTGTCGTCCCGTTGGACCCCCTGTTTCTGATCAAACTTAGGTCTGCAAAGGCGCTTCGACCCATTGGCATAGTGGGACTAACTATTCTTGGTACCTCCAACTTAACCTGTAAGCAAGACTTTTCGGAAGTGTTCTTGGACCGCCCAGTGAACTGACCAGCTTGCATGGGACCTTTGCCCTGGCAGCGCCGCCGTCTGGAGTTGACACTTGAGCATTTGGAGACTGAAAGCTTTGGGTATAAGGCCTTCTCCTGCCGAGTTTCGTACACCTAGCATTCCCATGTCTGGAATTAGGAGAGTACGCCTGAACCCGATCATATGCGGTCACTGTGTCGCCCAGCTGTGGTGACAAACTTTGTGGGTGCCTTGCTGCTGTGCCCCCTGTGCCCTCAGACCTGCTGCAGTGGAATTGGCCTGATCCTTTCATCAAGAGTGGAGAAATTGCCACTGTCCAGCCACAGAATCATCCCTGGAATGCTGCCTCTGAAAGCCGCAGAACTGCAGGATTCGAACCCGCAAACAAAGTGGACTCGACTGCCTAAGTTTGGTCCGGAGTGCACCGAGGGTCGGTGAGTGCTTGCAACCCTTAACCGGTGGCCCCTGGCGCGTCCATCCATTTTTACGCATCAGTTTCCCCGGAGGGCCACTCTTCTTTATCGAGGTAGTCTGTGCTACCAAGCTATTACCAACTCTTGGATCCTGTTCTGCCCTCTTGGGGAGACCCTCCTCAAACAGTGGGAACATATTCTTCACTGCCTCACCTGCCTTTCTGAGCTGCTACAGCCCCTGCAAGAGACCCTGTTTTGGCCCACTCAGCACCGAAAGTACTTTTGAGCACAAGGCTCCACTCATCGTAGGCACTGGACTGCCTCTTAGTTAGGGTTTGATAATTGAAGAACTGCCTAAATAATATTTGCACAAATATTTGCACTGTTTGCTCACTTTCTTCACAGGTTGTGGACCCTTACAGTGCACTATTCCTTTAAGGCCATTGGTAACTGTATATATGTTTAATAATAGTGCTCTGTTTGGTTTAGTTATTACTGCTGATATTTGCTTTGTGTTTGATTTAAAAGACTTTTAATAAATGTATATGTATTTTTGATATATACACCTGACTGAGTAATTTGTAGTGCCGTTTACTGTGTGTGCTCATTGTTAGCTTTCTATCACTCTCACCCCTCCTGAGACTTATTACTTGATTCATGGAATTATGTGCGCCGAGAAACGGGCTTTGTGCGCCATTCTGCCCGCAAATGCCTGTTTCACAAATGGGAATTTGCGAGCAGAATGGCGCACAAAGCCAGTTTTTCGGCGCACATAATTCCATGAATCAGCCCCACCGTCTTGACTGTCAACAATGCTACCTTGATTGGTCTGGCTTGTCCAGAAGGTTACCCTGTTCCAGGAAACTAGATGGCCTTCTGAACCTCTGCCCACCAGGTCAGAGTTCAGAAATGCACCTTAACAATACGCACGCATGCATAATGCAAAAGATACTTACATTGCAGATGTTAACAAATATTTACGTACCAAATTTTCAAAATACAACATTGACAAAATCATGCACAACACCTTTTCTTACTAACTTACCTGGGGTTCCATTTTCAAAAAAATGCACAGTGAAATTCTTCAATAAAAACCCAACTTCTTTTTTAACAAACAGGATGTGCAAATAATACCTTACTATTGCGCATTGCGTAATGTACATCAACCAATCACCCTACAGAAACACTCCGCTGTACTTAAGTTACAACAAACTAAGTGCCATTTTCCCCAAACATGCAACTTATTCGACCATGCCTATTAAGAATATAAATCACTTCAATTAAAGATAGTAACCAGTGCGGATACAATGGAAGTGCCCTTTACAAATGTATCTAGTTATTAAATAATGTTAAACTTGTCATTTTATAATTGTATACTTTCATGTTTAACTATTTCATTGTAGCATATTTGAAAATGTCAACAACCACTCTTTTCGAGCATTCAACTGAACCAGGTTAGTAAATAAAAAATAAATACATTTGGCT
The DNA here is from genome assembly GCF_040938575.1 of Ambystoma mexicanum. Classification (NCBI taxonomy): domain Eukaryota; kingdom Metazoa; phylum Chordata; class Amphibia; order Caudata; family Ambystomatidae; genus Ambystoma; species Ambystoma mexicanum. Next base: position 160,841,229 of record NC_090940.1, read on the forward strand.
TTCAATACTGAATGCAACTATTGTTTAAATGCGATGAACACTGTCAATAATAAAGCCTGCACTTTTACTTATGTATTTCATAATGCAATATAATAAATGGCACTAGCATATAATTAATATCACCATCTACAAATGTACAATACGAATATAGGCACTACTGTTCTATAAAAAGTACTAGATAGAAAATGTTAATACAAATGTAAGCAGTAGCATCTAAAGCCAATTTTAAACACATGGAGCAATATAGATTGCAACACATACATCAGCAAGTTGCATTCCTTGCGGTTAAGTGCATATAGTCAACACAATACAATTCCTACTGTCGAGGTCAAGCACAACAGGGGTCATGTTATATAAACAGATACAGTGGTTACATATAGTGAACAAAATTATACAGACCGTGAAACTATTATAACACTGTGACTAAAAAGTCAATGTCCCACCGAGTAAATATGTATATATGCTTCGAATCAAAATGAAATTTGTTGAAACAACCAAGGTGAGAGACCAGATGTTATTCATATGATCTGCGTTTTCAGATGTGCTACAGGGGGTCGTGCTTGTTCATTGACCCGTTCAATTGTATCTGAGGATAATGTAGCGTTCCTGGGCAGAATAGGGTCATTACCAGGAGCCGAGAGAGCGGTTTGACACACATTGACCGCGCCACACACAAGCTCGAAAAAAGAAACTCTTTTATATTTTTGGTTTGATCAAAAGAAAACAAATGGAAAAAAACGTGCAGTTTTCCATTTGTAATCACAATGCCCTCTAGTTTACACGTGTTTTGGCTGCTCAAGAGCCTTTTTCAAAACAAACAAGTTGGGCAATTCAAAAGATCATTCATATTCATGTTCATGTTCCAATATCTTTCTCAAAATGAAGTCCCGGGTAAATCCCTTGTATCGCCTCCATTACAGTGCAGAGCCGACGCGAGTAACGTTTATGGAGGAGATGCATTGTGATTACAAATGGAAAACTGCATGTTTTTTTTCATTTATTTTCTTTTGATCAAACCAAAAATATAAAAAAGTTTCTTTTTTCGAACTTGTGTGTGGTGCAGTCAATGTGTGGCAAACCACTCTTGTCTTTACAAACCAAGGAGGTAGGGGATTGGTTCCTCCTAAAATCACCACACGGCCGCGACACGGCTGAAAGGCATAAAATAAATAAGGTCGCAGACAGAAGTTGCACCCAAATCCATCCCCAAAAAATTCTACTAATCATTACCAGGAGCCCTTATATTGAGCATCTATTGCCATCAATACAAATGTAGCCACTTGCGTTTTATAAATAGTACTACATAGAAAATGTTAATACAAATGTAAGCAATAGAATCTAATGTCATCAATACGAATGTAGCTACTTGCGTACTGATGATAGGACGATATACAAAATGTTAATACAAATGTAGCCACTAGCGTAGTATTAATAGCACTATATACAAAACGCCAATACGAATGTTGCCACTAATGTAATATAAATAGGATTAGATGGAAAATAATACAAATGTGTAAGCAGTATCATCTAATGTCATCAATATGAATGTAACCATTGGTGTACTAATGATGGCACAATATACAAAATGTTAATAGAAATGTAGGCACTAGCATAGTATTAACACCACTATGTACAAAATGTAAATACAAATATAGTCACTACTGTACTATAAATGTTACTAGATAGAACACCTTAATTTAGATGTAAGCAGTAGCATGTAATGTCATTGATACAAATGTAGCCACCTGCATACTGATGATAGCACGATATACAAAATGTAATGTTATTTAGCTTTTATACTGCACACCTCACCACCGTAGTGGTCTTACAGCGCCGCAACATTGGCCGTGTGGGTGACATGTAACCCCACCCAGGGTGCAAACGAGACCGTAGTCTGTGGGGTGAGAAGGAAGTTAGGGTAAAGGTAAGAGGGAATTGGCAACAGCCAGGAAAAAAAAGTGGGTGAGAGATCAGAGGACAAAGGTGACAAGGAGATGGGAAGATAACATGAGGATTGTGTGGTGGAGTAAGCTGGGATGCATGGTCGGTAGTATAGGTTTAGACCAAGCGGTCATGAAATACGTCACGAGCTGGCCGTACAGAGGCAAATCTATTATTGTGTCAGCTAAAGAGTGCAATGTGTTGTAGGTTTCATTTTAAATAGGTGTGATGGCCTTGAGATTTACTCAAGTTTCTGGAGGTCTGCTTATAGCCCAGATATTCTTATTGTATCCCTTATGAGGAGTCTTTGAGAAACCTGGTGCAACTGAGCGAGTTGACCGAAGCGTCGGAGCCAAGTGTTGGCTCTGTGCTGAAAAGACAAGTTGGCGGACACACAAGGGCGAAATAACAAACCAATCGCCTTCACCTGGAGCCATACTCTGATAGCATCCTGTGGCAGGGAGAGAATGAGAGTGCACACCATTATGTAACAGAAAGGCCTGACCTTATCCTATGCTATAGGGGGAACCATTTAATATGGTGAAAGGTGTTGTAATGTGCCGAGTTCTGGCGGGTGCAGTAGATAATTACATGGGATGGACTGTGCTCCTTTGGCTGTGTGAGCTATATCACTGTATCACTGGTAGGCCACAGGGCAATAACCATATAAAGTAAAAACAAAACATCAATTTAAGTGTAGTATGAGCTTTTAGCGAGTCACAGCAGTTAACTGGTAGAAAGATAGGCAAGCTAAGAAGGGTCTGTGATGCTTAGTCTAGCTGGAGACGACATTAGACATGGCACTTACTAACATAGGCCAGGGAAATAGGCACAAGTGGAAAGAGCACATGTGCTAAAGGCAGAGTGAAAAGAACTGAAGGAGGAGAGATGCAATCATGTACCAGCCGTATGGGCAAGTGGTATGTTATGACTAGGAGGGTGAAACAGAGGTATGTCAGGGTCCCTAAGGTAGAGGGTAATCCAGAGGGAGGACCTATGTTGGGAAATCCACCATAATATATCAAGTAGACTTAGGTGGTTACCTGAAGGTCAAGAAGCAAATCAGAAAGGCTGTTGCACAATTCCAGCAGAGAAATTGGAGTGAAGAGGCTTATCCTCAGTATACAGAACACCAAACCGACAGATCAAGACTGTTGACAAAATGAATAGCAAGGATGGAAAACATCCCTTTGTGCAGTAGACAAGCGCAGAATGTGTCCCCAAGCACCAAAGCCATAATATAGTCCAACCCGGGATTCCCAAGCCTGCACCAAAATCAGAGCCTAATGTCATGGAAAAATGATGTTTATTCTAAGTAGATACCTTCTTAGAATTGAATAATCTTTCAGGGAAAGAGCTAAAGGGTGTCAAATGTCATATAAAGCGTTAGAAAATGTAAAGCAGTTTATAAAGCAAGAATACACAAAGTGCCACTTAGCATCGAGCAGTAAACTTTAGTTGAAAGAGGCAAGTAGGCTACTTATAAATACGGTTAGGTGTTGGAAAATAATACATTCGGGAGTGAAATAAGTCGGGGGTACAGCAAGATAGGATAGAAACAAATAATATCAGTGGAGATTAGTAGTGATCAAAGAATGGTGCAGCGCTGATGTCAGCATGAACACTAAATATTGGTAACTCTTACTGTCAAAGGCTGCCTCTCTACCATGGGAGGGCCACAGCCTTATCTATCCAACTCCATCTGGGACTTCAGAAAGGTACACTAAGTCCCCCAAATGATGATCTTAATGTTCTTTGGGTTGGGGCATGTTTCTTTAAACACTCTCCCTTTCTCTGTACCTCTGACTCCGTCTCTCCCTGGTCTTTTGCCTCCTTACCTTTTACACTTGTTTGCCCATCCTACTGCCTCTCCTCCTTCCTGCTTCTCTCCCACCTCCTCCTCTCCTTTCTTAGTCACTCCAGTCTTCCTCCTTACTTTTTACTCTTGTTTCCCCTCCTACTGCCTCTCATCCTCCCTCCTGCTGTCCCACCTCCTCCTCTCCCTTCTTAGTCACACCAGTCTTCCACTTCTATCTCCCCCTTCTATTCTCATTTCCTACTATCTCCAGTCTTAGTGATGGCCCCTCTCTCTTTCTCTGCCCCTCTCCCCATCTCTCTTCTCTTTTGCCCAACCCTTTTAGATCTACTCACACTCCTCTCCTTCCTATCTCTCACTTCCCTCTTCCACCAACTACTCTCCCCGCCCTGCAACCTTTCCCCCTATAAATCTTACCTCTCCATTCTCTCTACCATTCAATAACATTCTCTTGTTACAATTCATGACTCTCACTCTTCTTCATCCTCTGCACTCTCCGTCTACCCCTCTTCTATCACACTCTACTACTACTACTACTACTTAGTCTCACAGCTTCCCTCTCTCCACTGGGTACCACTCTCTCACACACAATACCTCACCTTCACTCCTATCCAACTCCTCCACGTATTCTTCAGCACACCGCTCCACCTGCTGTCCTCCTCCTGGTCTCTCGGCCCACCTCCCCACCTTATTACCTCGCCCGAACATCAGTTTCTCTGTTTTATTCCTTTGGGTCTTTCATGTCCATTATTCCTTTGTCATTACAAATGTAGGCAGTAGCGTAGTATTAACAGCAATATTTAATAAATAATAATACGCTGGTAGCTAATAGCGTATCATTGATAGCACTATGCGTAATATGTAAATACCACTTTAGGCACTAGCCTACTATACATACCAATATATAGAAAATGCCAATATGAATGTAAGCAGTAGTATTAAATGTCCTCCCAAGTAAAACATATAGGTGATATATGAGAAGTCATTTATAACGTGCCTGTACACAAGTGTTTCTAGGCGCGACAAGACAAGGAAGAGAGGACAGAAGGAGGACAAAACAACGATCTTACTAGGCCCTGTCTCATTCACATCACGCAAGTGCGGGGGGAGGGACAAGAAGTGCCAGGGGGGAGGTGAGAGTGCAAAGTAACTCGTAAGTGATGCCGGGAGGTGGCTCATAAGTGCAGAGAGTCAGGGGATTGTAGGGTTGCAGATACAGTCCCTTAAGTGGTTGGGAGGCCCGGAGGCCGTGCAAGGGCAACTGGTTGTGCAGGAGCCTTGTCCCGTAGGTTCAGTGGGTGGCCAGGTAAACGGTATGCGCAGCAGGCAGGGACATCGGCAAGGGAGAGAGAAAGCGGAAGCAAGAAGGAAGGTCTTGAGTTCCTTCCGGAACCTTAGGTGGTCCTGCGCAAATTTGAGAGAGGGCGGGAGGCTGTTCCAGAGGGGGGCCCCAACCGAGGACAGAGATCTACTTCCAACTCTCTGCCTGGAGAAGCGTCTGACCTTTAGAGAGTTAGAGGTGGATGAGCAGAGGGCTCGAGAAGGAAGATGCTTAGGAAGAGAAAGTTGGAGATAGTGTGGTCCCTGGTCCCAGAAAGTCTTGTGGATGATGCAGAGGTTCATGAACATGATTCTCGCAGCCACAGGGAGCCAGTGGAGAGATTTCAGGCCTGGAGAGAGATGATCCCTGGCCTTGGGGCCAAGGACAAGTCTCGCAGTCATGTTCTGGATAAGATGTAAAGGGCAAAGAGTAGAAGCAGGCAGACTTAGAAAGAGGCTGTTGCAGTCGTCCAGCCTAGAGAGGACCAGGGCTCTGGAGACATTGTGAGCTTCTGGTGGAAAGTGACAAAAGGAGGAATACCTGTGAGGAGGTGCAGCTGATAGTGTGACTTCTTAGAGACGTTAGAGATGTGAGGAGAGAAGGAGATGAGGGAGTCGAAGATGACCCCATGGTTCTTAGCCTCACAGGAGGGAGCAGGTAGAGGGCCCAGGATGGGTGGCCAGAGTGAGAGGGAAGGCAGGAGCAGGTGTCCCAATGAGGAGGATCTCAGTCTTACTGGCATTAAGGCAGAGATTGTTGGTGGCACACCATTCCTGAATTGCGAACAAACAGTTAGGTATGAGAGAAGGAGCAGAAGAGGCTGAGGGGAGCCTGAAGGAGAGCTAGGTGACATCCGCATAACACTGAAAGTTAGGGCAGAAGGTAGAGATGCAGTGGGCCAGAGAAGCCAGGTAGTAGTTAAAGAGCCAAGAAGAGAATTTAGACCGCTGGGGAACACCACAAGTAGAGAGAGAGATAGAAGAGAATAAATACCCAAGTTGGACCTGGGAGGGTCGATCAGTGGGAAAGGAAGTCAACCGGGCAAGCGCTTGACTAGAGATACCCAGGTTGTCACAGACGATTGAGCAGGATGGCATGGTTGACCATGTCGAAAGCAGAGGATAGATCAAGGAGAATGAGGACAGCAGGAAGGTTGGAGTCCAGATTGGAGAGAAAGCCTTCACGAGTGTTCAGAGAGCAGGTGTATACAGTAAATTATATTGCAACATGTCTTCTTTTCTGTAGCTGAAACATCAACATTGAGAAGATGAGAAAGGTACATACAATGTTTTTAATGCTACAAAAAAGTAACAAAAAACCTATACCCAATATGTTAAACACACTAAGTACTAGCATACTTTGCATACCAATATATACAACATGTTGATATGAATGTAAGCAGTAGTATTAAATGTCCCCAAATCTTGTACATATAGCTGTAAACAGTACAATATTTTATATTGTAATATGTCTTCTTTACTACAGGTGAAACATCAACATTAAGCAAAGATGACAAAAGTAAATACTAATGTAGGCACTAGCATGCTATAAATGGTACTAAATAAAAAATGTTTGTACAAATGTAAGCATTAGCATCTAATCTCCTTACAATTATAACATACAGGTGTGTACAGTAAACAGTTGGATAAGTCAATGCTCTTCTTATGCTACACTGGTTCAATAAATCTGTATACAACGTTCACATGTTTCTAATGCTAAATACATTTTAATATGCATAAGCTGTTATATAGAGAATCTTTCTGAGATTCCACTGTTTACGTAGTGCTCGAATGGTTCTGGAATACACACGTACTCCAGAACCATTCAGTGTTTTTCTGTTTTCCCTGGTGGCTGCCGCTCCGGGGGCTTATTCCGAATAAATTCATGAAATCCAGTAGATCATGTGTGAAGTGCCTATATAAATGAACACATCATATCAAAAGCCACTAGTGTACTGTTAATAGAACCATATACAAAATGTCAATACGACAGTAGGCACTAGCGTTCTATACATCACACTAGCCTAGATGTAATTTCTTTTGTATAGGGGAAACATCAACATTAAAAGAAGATATGAAGACAAAAGTACAAAATGATAATCATACATCTTGTAAATATAACATTCACAAAATGGATGTTTTTCACAAACAACATAATCACAATTGTATATGAAACCTAAAAATGTAAAAATACATTTTAAAACTCTTATAATAATCTATTTATCCATTGTTATTTTATTGCAGCAACAAAACACAGCCATGAAAAGAAAACTGTAAAAGAAAAAGAAAACCATAAAGGAAAAGACCAAGCATTGCTCAAAAAAAGAACAAAAACCCCATAAAAGCACACATAACTAACCAACAGCATGCTCAAATAAACATTCCCACTGAAGACATTACAAATATACCAACTATTGGTAATATTGCACAAGATGTAGTCGAAAATGTGATTTTAAAAGAACAAATTTACAAACAAGCAGCAACATGCATTGCACTGGTTCAAATCTCACCATCTGTATCCACAAGTTCTTTAAAATATTTTAAAGAAACCACAGAAATAAGTGATAATGTACCTATTAATTACTACTACTTTAACTTCTACACCACAAACTTCCAACATCTGAACACATATCAAAGGTAAATATTTGTTAGTATTGACAGTAGTCAAAATATAACTCTACTACTAGTAAAAACAAAAAGCAACATCCCAACAATATAACCAACTCTGGAACAATTCCATTTGGCAAATTAAGATCTTGGATTTGGGACTACTTTTAAACTGCTGCCCCAGAGGATGTGCAAAATGTAATCTGCAAATCAAAATGATAAAAACGAGGTAGCCCTCAGAAATATTGTATGACAATCAGCAATGTTAGTACATATGCAAAATAAAAATGAGCATTTATTTTCGAATAAATTAAAATAAGAAATACACTCCTACTGTAGTTTTACAGCACAAAAAACAAATACTAAAAGAAAACATATAGAAACTATAACTGTAGAAAAAGGAAATTAACCTCTACCATCTTAAATTCCTAAAACATGTCACTTGCACATTTTTTAGGCCGCTTAAAATGCGGAACAATAATTGCAGTAGGAGAAACATCAAACCCTTTCACCTAAAATGTGAAAGTAGAATAGTCCAGGTTTTTTGTCCAAGCCTTTTTAAACCCACCATAGCTTTCTTGGTGTTTTCAAAACATGGCCCAATGCTCCAACCACAAGGCTATCAGGACTATACTGCACTGATGATTCATAATAAGGGTGAAACCAGGTATGTAGTTGTCCTGGCAGCCCTGCAAAATCACTATCTTGGGTTGATTAGGCTATGTATAAAGTAGCACTGCCCTCTAAGACCAAGACAATTTCCTGGAGGAAAAGTCATTGCATTTTGGGCTAATTTGCATACCCACAATGCCTTGCTGATGGTGCTCGGAACTGGAGGCGAACTTGCAGCGATGGCTACTTGGTAGGGTTGTGGAAAGTGGGACGTGGCTCAAATGGATTATTATCATTTCACATTTCAGTGTGTCTGTGTGTGTGTGAGACCTTTTTATTGATGAACCCCCAGCTTGTAAAATGTCAATAACTCATCTTCTATTGGTTAGTCTGGAAATCCCTGTCACTGGTGTCTAATTGCAAACCTAAGTCCTGTTTATCTCAGGACATTCTTCATTATATCTATTTCCTCCGCTAGCTTTTTACTCAGTGGAAAACATTGCTTCGGTCAGAAGCGATACCCCACACATTCAAACTCGCATGATATCCAATCCACTCACCAGTGTTTCCATTCATTACCCCATGCTTTTATGCTTTCTCTGATGCATAAGTGGGCACCATATGGGTTTGGAATGCCTGCTGCCAATGCCCAGCCAATCCAACAGAGTTCCAACAACACCAGCATTCTCTTACTTCTGCTTTTAACTGCCCAGCATTAGCTTGATGGTCTACCCAGCTGATTGCATATTGTAGCTGCGCTGCTTTAAAATAATTGCACAAATCTGGTACTTGTAACCTTCTATCGTCAGGCCTCATAATAATTGTATTCATTATCACTCTCAGTACTTTTTGCTGCCTATACCAGTTATCTATCAGAAATGTACACTTTGTGAGAGCTCTCTCCCTGGGCCGTTCAAGATATTTTGGAACAAATACACAATCTTAGGGATGATAATCATTTTGGTTATGGTGCAAAATTTGCACTAGCCTTTGGTTAGCGATATGGTGCTTTCAACAAGTAAAATGTAATGTGCTGTGTGATGTGATGAATCCAGGGAATTTGGCCTTCTTCCCAAGGGGGAGCCAACCCCTTTGAGAATATGGAGGCGAGCATGCTATGCTTAACACCATCTAGGGGACAGGGCAAGCGGAATCCCACTGGGGGTCACCGCCCCCTTTGGGGACAAGGAATGCCCAAGAAGGGATTTTTGTCAACCTCCCTCATCTAAAGCATTCCATGTGTTTGTTGGCTATATGGAGAGTGACCTTTTTTTATGAAGCACTTGATAGCACAGATTACAAACATAGTGTAAGAGTAGTAGCGTAACAGTGAGCAGTATTATCATAGGAGCAGATATCATCCGTTTAACATTGAGAGTACGATGTACTGAGCATTGGAGTAGACAATCTGAAGGTGCTGGTCAAGAAAGAACAGGTGTATAAATTCAAGTGTACCACATGAGGACCGGAGAATAATGGCCATACAAGTGTTTTGCTCAGAGGTTTGCGTGCAGATAAGCCTGGAAGGGATTACATATGTTTCTAGGGCGACTACTCAACGGTTGTAGGGATGCCCATTGATCCTAGCAATCGTTAGCTCAGACCACAGCATGTAGCCATTGTTTGACTGACAGGACCGTAGGTTTCAGCCAGTGTAATAGTATACATCTCAAAGCAAGCAACAAACAAATATTGAGTTTACGTGTAGATCCCAGGGGCTCCTCAAACACACGGAACAAGCAATTCATAGGGTTTAGTTCCAGCCTAATATCAACTATATCAGCCAGATCAGCACACACCTCGCCCCAGTATACGCTCATTGCGGAGCAGCTTCACACCATGTGGAAGTACCCAGCATCATCCTCAGCACATCTGGGGCACCTGCCAGCATTGGATGGAGAAAATAAACGTAGTCGAGCCAGGGTATAGTTGTAGCTATGTAGTACTTTGAGCTGTATAAGGCAGAGACGGGAACTGAAGGATACAGTGCGGGTCTGCATGCACATGTCTCCCCCACATTTCATCAGTTATGTTTGTCTCCAAGTCTCGTGACCACATAGCATGAAGCGTGTCCATAGATGTTGGAGTACGCTCCTGTATTATCTTGTAGAGGGTGGAGACAAGTCTGTGCGTGCCACTGGGAAGCTCGTCCATCGTTCCTTGGATGCTCTGCCGAGCCCCATGTACTGGAGCCAGTGAGAGAACCCACGCTACGCAGTGCCTAGAATGTCCACAGCAGTCAAAATGTTCCCGTCCCGGTACATGCTGCCAAAGGAGTCATACCCACTCAGCGCCTATTGTCTCACAACTGCAGTGCTCATTCAGGGGAAAGTTGGTATGCAATTCCATAGCGGAAGGTCCTTACAATATGACTGACCCACCCCCAATATCCTCCATAGTTTCTTCCACGCCAGTATGGATACTTTAGTGGGGTCGAAAGTGCATGGGTCAGCCAACCAAGGGGGCTGAGGGGGGGTACCAGGGATTTAATGTCACGGGTTCACACAGCATGCTGTTCAATTTTAACATGTGGAAGAAGGGAGTCTTTTGAAAACCAATAAATAGCAAATTGTGCCTGCGTGACCAGCCAATACAGCCAGAAGTCAGGGGCACCAAATCCGCCACGTTCATATGGTAATGTCAGAGTATGCCATTTAAGCCATAGAGCCCCAGAGTGCCAAACAAAAGCATTAACAGTGACTTCAAGGGCTTTAAAAACTCTTCTCCGGCCCACAGCCGGATGTTTTGGAAGAAATATAAGTTTGGGGAGAACCATCATTTTAAGTAATGCTATTTTGGCTGCAATGGAAAGTGGTAGTTGTGTCCACGCCTGCAGTCTTGGGGTAAAATGTGACATATATGCAGTGTAATTACGGCATACTAAAGTGGCATGATGACCAGTCACCACAATCCCCAGGTGTCGTATCTCATCAGGGGAACAAGAGAAGCTCAGTACATTTTGTGGCTGGATCGCTACATCCGTTAAAGGGAAGATTTCAGATTTGGTACAGTTGACCCGTAGAACAGAATAGTCGCCAAATGTAACATCATGCAATATCGGGGCCAGGTTATTCTGTTGGTCTCTTTATGTATATTATTGCATTATCTGCGTATAGCGATATGATCTCTGGTGTGTCAGCCAGGCGGATGCCTCTATGCATAAGTTTCTGCCTAATGAGGTCTGTTAATGGTTCAATGATTATGGCAAAAAGCAACGGCGACAGGGCAACCCTGCCGCGTGCCTCTGGAGATCGGTATCGGGGCAGAAAGTAGCCCGTTCGAGCACACACTAGCATGTGGCAGCGTATATAATAAACTTATATTTGATATAAAGTTAGGGCCAAATTTGCATTTCTGAAGGATACTATACATACATTTCCATGACACCGAATCAAATGCCTTTTGAATGTCAAGGGTGACAGCCACCGCCTGTGCTCCAGGGTCTATCTGCGCAAGTATATTAAACAATCTGCATAGATTAAGTGCGGTTGATCACCCAGGTATAAAGCCAGATTGGTCTGGGTGTGTGATGCAAGACATATATGGTGTAAGACTTATAGCCAGTATTTTGGAAAACGTATTTATATCCGAATTTATTAGTGAAAGGGGGCGGTAAGAGCCGCAATCTTCTGCGGTTTTGTCCGGTTTCAGAAGGATATTAATAATTTGCTTCTCTCATAGTGGCAGGATAAACCTGAGCCACAAGAGCCTCAGTTCACAGCCTGTGAAGGTAGGGTACAAGGAGAGATTTAAAAAATGTATAAAATTCGCCCATAGGGCCATCTGCGCCTGGGGCCTTCCCAGTTGGCAGTGCATCGATTGCACTAGCAATCTCCTCTGGTGAAATTGGGAGTTCCAACTGAGCAGCAGCCTCCGGGGATAGTTGCAAGAGTGGGAGATTGTCAAGAAAATCTTCTACAGCAGCCGAGGAACTCCGTCTCTATTAGCATATAAATCAGTATAAACATTTTCAAATGTTTTGTTAATCTCGGCAGGCAACCAGATTTCCCCGAGCATCCCTCAAAGGCGGTATACAGTTGCTCTGATGTGTCTGTCGGACCACACAAGCCAGTAATTTACCAGGTCACTCACCCTCCCCATAGCGTCTCGCAGTCACCCGGGTATCGAGAAACTTAAGTTCTGTAAGGAACCCATGGTATCAAAAGTACGAATGCAAATTAAAGAGCATGCTCAAGGGTGTTTATTGAACAGTTTTCAAGGGGTTTGGAAAAACTCCTAACTTGCCCTAATGCTAGAATGGGAGTAATCTCGACCATTGAAATAAGGAAAGAAACCGTCTTAATCAGTCTATGTCAAATCAAGATGGTCTGTACTAAAAAAGAAATAAATGCATGCCCCATCTCTTATATAAAAAGTGTGTAATGTGGAATGTGAATGCTAAGGAAAGTCAGTGTTATAACATAAAGGATCAAGATGGCCGAGTCAGCTCTCCTCTGCACGTTGGACAGCATAGAGTAAGGCGGCCTCTGTAGACAGGATGACGGAGGTTATTTTTTAAAAAGGCAGTTCAAAACGTGGGTCCTGGCCCACTTGGCCTTCCACGTTAAAGTTTCTTGAATTCACCCGAAAGATATTTTCACAGTTCAACAAAATTCACATAGCTTTCCCTCAGCCGGGCTCGGACCTCACAAGGCTTTAGTAGTTCACGTAGGCCTTCGCCAGTCGGGCTCGGACCGCTCAAGAAAAGTACCTGATTCAACGTAGATCTCCCTCAGCCAGGCTCGGACCTCGCAATCACACCACTTGCAGGGGCTCCCTTTCCCAAGCTTCTTTCATGTTCTAGGTCTTCCTCAGTCGGGCTCGTAGCTTTCATTGATGTCGAAGACTTTACAATGTGCAAGATTTTTCCACAAATCTCTGCAGGACCACTTCGACTTTCACTTCAGCTCTTCCTTATTGTCATGGGTACAGGCTTGAATCACACATCCAAGTTACTTCCATTCTTAATTCATGGTGGTAGAAGGGAAGGGCAAGCGGGAGCTTTGGGGGTGAGGGCCTGGAAGCCAGGAACAAATCATTATTAATTTCACCCCATGGGAATCCCAGCGCCCATAAGGTAGAATGACACTTCCTGTTTCCACCAACATGGGTTCTTTAGTGCCATTTCAGATTTGTGCTGCACGCTCTAGTCTCTGGGCATGGCCGCCTATATAAGCCACACCCAGAGAACGAACCATGCTTCATGTGCATTCTGTAGCCTAGTGCACACGCTTACCTGTTCCGGACTCCTGATTCATCGACCAGCGTTTTCGCGGCTCCACGCCCGTACCGGGCGCTCTCCTGAAGATTCTAAGCACTTGAAAGAAGAAGTCCGATCGCTGCTGAAGCGCCGTGCTTTCCTACTTTCATCTCCAGCGACTGTGCGGTAAAACCACTCCGCAAGACTCCAGCTGATTCTACCTGATGCGCAGACTTTTCTGGTCGCTCCCGCTACGCCTTTCTTCAGACTCTAATCGCCATTTGGCTCCACTGCAACTCCTGGAGACCTGCATAAAAGGGGAAAAAACAGAGCAAACAGGTTAGAATTTGGACACGTATCTCCTGCTCCAACCCCATCCATGAGCTACCTGCACACCCAAACCCAGTGAGGCTACTGAGAGGTCTCAGGGAATCTGCACTTGGCTGTATTCGAATTTAGTGATTTCAACTGTGTTCACCGCCTCTCCCGCAGCTCAGTGGAACCAGTGCAGGAACTGGTTGCCGGACACTTAACTGGAGAGTGACAGTACAGCGGGCAATTTGCTGTAACCCGACATCAGCCCATTTACGGCAGTGCAGCAGTGACAGCAAGCTAACCCCGCACAGAGTGAAAGTGGGACCAGAGCGCCCCTGCAGATGCAGGATGGAGAGCCCACCATACTAAACTTAAAGGTGAGCCATTATTTCCTAGCACCATCACAGCATCCAGTATTTAGGGGGTGAAGGGGGGTGGCGGAATTCCAGGGCTTTTCCGGCATTACCCTCAACCCTATCACTCTCTTTACAGGTAGCCTCCCCATTACCCCGAGTGGAGTAGAAATCCGAACTGGGACCAGAGGGCTTCATCGCTCCTGCGGAGACTCGGGTGAGCGTGACACTTATGGTATTTGCCCCAGTGAGTCTAGTCCTGGGTAGTTTCACAGCACAAGCAGAAAAGTTCACGGTAGGCTCCCCTCAGCCGGGCTCAAGCCTGCTTTACAGTTCACATCCAACAAATCACAGTTTGCTGTGGGCTCCCCTCAATCGAGCTCAAGCCTTCTTCCTTGCTTTGGTTTTCCTGTCAAAGACTTTCGAATGTGCGTGGATTTGACATGTACCTCAACATGGCCACTTTGACCTATTCAGTTCGCAGAGACTTTTGAAAAGGCTCTCTCAATTCAGCCGGACCACTCTGCTGCTCAATTTCAGGGTTCTAATCTTTTGCTGAAAAAACTACCAGTCCCATAATGCAATTGGACTCAGTTCATTACTTTCCATTGTGCTTCAGCCACACATATTCCACTGGGTTCCTCTCTCTCTTTGACTCACCCAGGAATGGGCACTGGCCTGGAAATTTCCTGCTCTGAGCAGCTCTCTCTGCTCTGTCTTCCAGGTACCGTACAGCATCGCCATCTCGTTCTCTGAGTGCTTGGTACTTAGGCAGGGATCCTCTGCCGGACTCTGCTTTTTTAGCCTCCCTGCTGGCTTCCCAAGAGCAACTGCCTTCTCTTCCCCTGCAGTCTCCTTTTTATGCATCTGTGAGATGTGAATTGTCTGCAGGTGTTGTCAAGGTTGGGTCTGCGGGACCTTGCCTGTCCTCGTTAACCGGGCAGCCAGCTGTCCGAATGGAGGAGTCTATCCTCTTTGTCTTAGTGTGTTTTCCTTTTGGTGTTTTTTCCTTTTGTAATCTTCATACTCTTAGTCCCTTTCTTCCTCGTCTGTCTTTTGGTAGTCTAGTAGAAGAATGGGATTATGGGAGTTGTAATGTCTTTTGAAAGGGAAATACATTTTTGTAAGAAAAGGGGGGTTTTAATGCAAGGTTGCTGAGAAATGGGTTTCATGGAAGGAGAGTCCAAATTCGCATTGGGGTTTAGGGATGGTGACGTCTGAAAAGCTCCAGTGATTCGTTGACCTGCGCAAGCAAAGCCAGTGGGTGCCTGAGCACAGTGCAGTTGTTCAAGCTGCCAGAGAGAGCTATCACTACTCTCATTATTCCACTTGATAGTTCAGAGGACACTGCATTTAGTGGCTATGGCCATACCACAAATATTTGCTTTGAAGGCCTCCCATAGTGTGCCCACAGAGGACACAGAGCCCTCGTTTATGTGGAAATATGTCTGAACATGACTCCGGAGGGCAGTTGCAAAATCTATGTCCAGCAACGCCTCTGATTTGAAACGCCAGTTGGAGCGCGGTTTTGGAAGTTCATCAAGTTGGATAGTGACTAATATGGGGGAGTGGTCTGATGTTCTGGGTCAAATCTTCACATTCATAATGCCTCCTAGGCGTGTTTCAGACACCAACCACACATCGATATGAGAGAAGGAATTGTGGACAGAGTAGAAAGAATATGCACAGGAGTATGGATTGAGGGCTCTCCACGCATCCACTATGCCCAGCTCGTTAGTACCAGTTATCGCACGGGTAGCTCTAGTGAGTGTCCTCGGGTTGTGTCCAGACCTATCTAGGTTTACATTCAGGATCGCGTTAATATCTCCACCACACAGCACAGGTATCATACGATATAGAGGCCGTTCATTCAAGAGTTTGGTATATAAATTGGGGTCATCTATGTTGGGGCCATATACATTGAAGAGAACGATCTCCCTACCAGCCAGTGTCTCGTAAACCAAAACGTATCTCCCAAGTGGGTTGATGCGAGCTTTCTTATGTTGAAACAGGATGGTATTGTGCAGCAGGATCATGGCACCCCTAGACTGTGTGGAGTACGTAGTATAGAATCTATTCTTATCCAATGTTTAGCAAACCCCTCAAAACTAGCATCTAGGGAATGTTTCTTGTAAGAACAAAAGTTTAACATTATGACGTTCCACATAAAGTAGGTGCGTCCTCCTCTTGACAGGATTCCTCAAATCCCTGACGTTCTAGCTCATACAAGTAAGCTCACCCATACCCCTTGTGTAGGAAAATACTGTCAGCTAACCCACAATTCCTCGATGTAACAGAGGTATATCGTGCATCCCATAATCTTATTCCGGTTGTAGGTCATTTGGTCGAAAACCAAATGATCGAATGCCATTTGATCAAGAGTCAAATGGTCGAAAAAATGGTCGAATTTTTTTTTTTTTTTTTTAATGGGGGGGTTCCCGCCCAACCCCCTTTTTTCTATATTAATTTTTTTTTTACCAAACAAAACTAAAAATATATATAAATAAAAAAATTCGACCATTTTTTTTTCCACCATTTGATTTTCGATCAAATGGTCATTCGATCTTTTATTTTCGACCCTTTGACCGGACACCTCTTATTCCATCAATCTGTAATACTGTCACAGTTTGAACAAGTGCATTTTTAACCACAACTAATCACCCTCCTTCCCCCCAACCTCACCTCCCGCCCCAATCGCAGACGTGGAACCCCAAATCCAAACAACCACCTAAACTTTGCAACATTGCATGGGGAGATCGGCGCTCGGGTGCGACCCGGCGTTGCTAGAGACATTGAAGTATTCTGTGTAAAACAGTAATAATACTCCTGAGGTGACAGAACTTAATGATGCAAACTTAAGTAACTAACCAGCAAAGGCGCGCCACCAAGGCTCCTACGAAAGGACAAAGTGTGGAACACTGAGCCGACACAGGGTAGGCACTGTGCAAGTCCAAGCAAGGGTACAGTAGACCTTTCAACAGAAAAGTAGGGTCTAGTTCCGCAGGTCAAGCGGGGACATACCATGTGAGCACCACTCCTCGATCAGGCCGAAGTGGAGATGGGATACCTGGGCTCAAGTTTGGAGAGAGTGTTCATCCTGGAACTTCATAGCTTCCTCCGGGAGAGTGAAAAAGAATGTTTTGCCTCTAATTTCAATCCGTAATTTGGCCGGATACAGCATGGCATATTTCATGCCCAGGTCGCAAAGCTGTTTATTCACAGCTAGGAACGTTTTCTGTTACTGTTGCACAGCCACTGAGAAGTCAGGGTAAATATGAATCCTGTTGGATACCATAAGGAGTTCGCCGTTTTCCCGGGCTGTTCGTAGGTTTGCGTCTCTGTCGCAGTAATTCAATATTCAGGTAATTATTGGGTGCAGCGGGTGCCAGGTTTAGGCTTTGGAGCTGTTTTGACTGCAAATTGGGGTGACAGCTTGAGGTTATCCAGTAGAGACATGGTACGTTCTAAGAAGTCTTTCATTGCCCCCTCCATGTTGTCTTCAGGGACTGCAATCAAACGTATGTTGTTGCTCTGTGACCTAGATTCCAACTCATCGTTTTTCCTGGTAATCTGTTGGACAATGTGGTAACCTTGGTCTTCAATAATGCAACGTCATCCTCAGCAACGCCCACTCTGGTCTTAGCTTCGGTCATACACAGGTCTGCTTTTTCCAGGCGCGTTTTAATAGAACTGATTGTGCCATTCATGTCATCCAATTTGCTATCAATGGCAGAGAACTCCTGCTGAATGCACGCCATCCTTTGTTGCATTTCGGTGGGTCCAGCAGACTCTGGCGTCTCGTTTGGTGGTTCAGCACTATTAGCTGTACCAAGGGCTTTGGGAGCAGCTTAAGTATACATGTTCATGGAGCACTGTTTCTTTCCGGAACCCTTCATCATGGCTCACTCTGACATGGTGGAGTCCCAGTGAGATTAGGGCCACACACCCTTCTGTAGGAGATGCAAAGGCGGCAGGCTATGTGGTACACGTGTGGTATGACAGTGCTGGGCCTCCCAGCTAGAATTTAAATGCACATGTGTATGAGCAACAGGGTTTCACATCAAGGGATTCGAAATTGAGGGGAGCTGGGAGCTATTTAGCTCCTGCTTCTAGCATAGTAGAGCCTGGTTCGCTTGAAACCAACAGCTCCCAGGAGCTACCTTTTTGACTCCTAGGGCCAACTGGTGCCTTCCAAACATGCAAATGTGACATTAACTTTGAGTATTTGAGAATGTCACATCTAATATACATTTTAACACAATGGTTCATACAAAATGGACAAAAAGTGAAAGGGGCATTTCTGGTAGCTCCTGGTTCCCCTGCGGTAGCTCCTGCTTACAGGGTGGTGCCTGACACCCAGGAGCTGGTTTTAGCTCCTGCTCATCGAAACTCAATTTCGAACCCTGCATCAGCTGTCCACGGAGCCACCCTGGCGAGTCTCAGCAAGTATGGTCGCAGCTTCAGGGTTGTTCAGTGAAGCACCTCAATTCCAACCAGTCTGGAGCACAAAGGAGAACAAAGTCCAAACCCAGGTTTTACATCCAGTCTTTATGTGCACTGCCCGCCCAGAGCAGTCAAATGAACTTGTCTATAGTGGATGTGCAATCAAGCTTTGTAAGTCATGGGGGGTTAGGTTTCTCAAAGGGCCTTCACAGTGGAAGGGGGCAGAGATACCAAGATGAATGCGGGGGAAGAATATCCTAAATCCCTACAGGGGTATCCAGGCCCAGAGAGGGAGAGAAGGACCCACAAGAGGCATGTATAAAGAGGGGGCACTAATACCCCTGGGAGATGGATAAGTGAGACACTGGCCGGAGTAAACCAAGAGCGCCTGAGGGGTCCAATAAGACAAGTGAGGAACAAATCCAAGTAGAACCAAGAAATAGGCAAGACTTGAACCTTGTTGCAAAAAACCCATTTAAGTGGTGGATAGGGATTAAGGGGATATCCCTCCAAGTGCGACAACTGGGGAGTGGATATTTTTTGGAACTCGAGACTTTACTTATAAACCCTAGAGACTTTTGGAACTTTTAAACCATGTAAGCCTTGGACCTAAAACAAGGAGGGATTCCTAGAAACCCTATGAAAGGTCTGTGTGAACAACTTTGAAGGCAGGACATACTACCCAACTTTCTGTTATGTTTTTCTAAGTGGTAGGGATAATTTAGTGGTTAGGAGTTTGGACGCAGGACTGTAATTGTTATTTTGACAATGTTCAGCACCTTTAGCATAGTTAGTTAGGAAGGGGCATCCCCTTCTAGCAACAGGGTCAAAATGGCCTTTTCTGTAAGTTAAATAAAACCCTTTACGAACATGTCCTCTGATATGAGTCCTTATTCTGACCTGCCACAGTAAGCCGAGTTCTATAGTGACAAGAGTGCAAAGTGTGACCTAGTCATTGGCTAGTGATATTTGACTCCTGGCAAGAAAGAATGGTGTGCTGTGTGAATGCATAGAATTGAGGTGTAAAGGGACTTTTTATGGCTGGCTGGTTGCAACTTTAATTGTTGCTCTCTGTAGTGACAGTAACGATGTATATATTATATGGATTTGTACAGTACACCGCTGCCATTTTTTTTCATGGTCCCCATGTGCTCTCAAAGAGAAAAAAGGAGGCAGGGAGTAGGTAGAGAGAAAAGAATAGGTGTGATGCTCAACCTAGAGCCTAGGAGCAGCTGGCGTCTGTGGTGAAACACCACAAAACATCTGGAGAACTCACCCACAGAGGGCTATTTCCAGACGGTAGATCTGAGATTGCAGGGGATCAGTGCATTGTGTGCAGTTTTACCAGTTGGTTAGATAGGTGGAGTGTTTTGACCAAGTTGTGATGGGCCGTGGTATTTGTTTTAGTGGTATTCATGTTAGTGAGTTGGTGAGCCTGTGTTGAGTGAAGTGTTTGAGAAGTGAGGGTGCTGGTCAGTTGGATTCTTTGGACACATCTGCAGAATTAGGTTTTGTTGGTGTGGTTTACATTTTCTTGTAAATTTGTTTCGAAGGGATTGTGTCCTCCGACGTATTCCTTATCTTAGATATCTCCTTCCAGCTCTGCTGGCCTCGGAAAATTTTTCTCTAGAGGGCGCTGTGCGTCGACGTCCGCCGAGTCGATGTCCCTCGACAGCCGCCGTATCGACGTCGCCGTCATCCTGCCTATAAAGGCCGCACGCAGCGTCCGTTGCTCAGTTCCGTTTTTCCGCGCTTACTCAGTGCCTCGGAATACCGTTGCTCAGTTTCGTAGACAATTTATCCTATTTACCTCGAGATATTCGATCCGTACTCAATGGCTTCCTCGTCGGAACCGACGACCCCTCGGTCCGGCTTCAAAAAATGCCAAGATTGTGGGAAAAAGATGTCGCTGACTGACCCTCACAGAGTTTGTCTGTGGTGTTTGGGAGCTGAACACCATTGTTCGGAGTGCGAGGACTGTATGTCCATGACAGCTAAGGCCCTGAAGGAGCGTAGGGGGAAGCTGGAGAAAGGTAAGACTTCAAAAGCTTCTTCTTCCTCGACGAAGTCGAGACATTCGTTTCCTCGTCACCATTCGCGCTCCAGGTCTCAGAGTGGGTCCCATCACTCCTCGAGATCGAAGCACTCGAAGAGGAGACGTCAAAGATCCCCTTCTCCGTCCTCCTCTTCCTCTGTTTCTCCTAAGAGAATCCCTTGCCCCATGAAACATAGTTCCCGGGCTGAATGGGAGGAATTCTGCAAAAATATGATGAGCGTCTTCGAGAAAGCGGCCTCGACCCCCTCGAAGACTGCTGAGAGCGATGCTCTGGTCGAAAGACCCGAAGGTCAAAAACGCCGCGAGTCGCAGTACCCGGCGAAGGAAGCTTCTCGAGCGCGTCACAAACCCTCGAGTAAAGCTATGACCTCGAAACCTTCTTCGAAGGTTCCGTCGACGCCGAGGTCGGTGTTTTCGACGCCGTTGTCGAAGGGACCTTCGACACACGGGTCTGTCGACTCGACGCCATCTTCGACACCGGCGTCGACGCCAAGGAAAGTCACGGTTACGACGCACCCAGTGACTATCCCCAGGTCCTCGATGACCATGGCATCGATTGTCGACTTCCTCGAGCAGAATCCCAATTCTATCGAGGACCTCGAGGCCTCCACCTTTGTTTTCGACACCACGCCCGAAGCCTTCGACGTCGGCGTCAACGACATCGACATTTTTGAGGCCGATTATGACAAGTTTGGCACCCTCTGCCTTGGAGATGGGTTTTACACCCTTTGTGAGTTCAGAACAATTGGGAACTATGTCCTCAATTTTGGAAGAGGGAGAACTATCTGAACAGGAAGACACGTTTGAGTTGCAGGGACCTGCAACCCCAGTTAGAGAGGAGTTATCCTCAGAAGAACGCAGGTTAAAGGATCTTCATGATTTCTTACATGAGGCAAGTGGGTTAGACACTTCCCCTGAGGTGGAGTTTGCTAGGCCAGACCCGGGGGAGCATGCTGAAACCCCTATAGAGCCTTAATGGCCAGGATCACAGAATTTATGGGGTGGTCAACACCTTCACAGGCTTTCCAACAAGATGACCTCACGGATATTCTTGACAAAGGTCCACAGGAGGATCCTGTAGTGCCCTTTCATAAAGCTCTTCAGAGGAAGATTATGACGAACTGGGAAACCCCAGATGTCGTCCCGGCAGTAAATAAAAAGCTGTCTACAAAATACAGGGTATCTTCTGCAGACCCAGAGTTTTTGTCAAAACACCCATCCCCAGAAAGTCTGGTGGTACAGGCAGCATCTTCTACTGACGTCAAGACTGCTTACCCTACCGTCCCACAGGACAGGGACGATAAGAAATATGATGCTATGGCAAAGAAAGTTTTTTCGGCATGCAGCATGGCGTTAAAATCTGGTAATGCTACTTGCACCCTTGCTAGATTCAGCCATACACTTTGGGAGTGTGCTTCTACAGCGGCTGACTGCATCCCAGAGGGAGAAGAAAGGGAGGTGTTCCTAAATATCATACAGGATGGTAAAGACGCTATGTGCGAATCCCTCCAGACGGGCATTGATTCGGCTCACAGTAACAGCAGAGCAATGGCGGCAAGTACAACAACCAGGAGATTCGCTTGGTTGAGAAAGTCTGGTTTTGCCCCAGATGTGCAAGCCAGGCTCTTGAACATGCCATTCGATGGCTCTTCTTTGTTTGGGGAAAAAGGCGGATGACCGTTTAGAAAAACTGCAGACATCAAAAGCAGCAGCAAACTCCCTAGGCGCTGCAATCCGTCAGACACCTTTTCGTCCCACAGGAACCTCTGCGAGGGGCAAGTCCTTTCGCTTCTACTCCGCATTCGGAAGAGGTAGAGGACGACCGGCTCAAAGGGGACAAAGAAGAACTAGCCGAGGTGGACGGGGTAGATATTCAAAAGCCGCAGCAACAGCAGGTGCCTCTTTACCATCGGCATCTGCATCAGCCACCCCAAAACCACTCTGAGGACTTCCCTCACAGGACACCTGTAGGAGGCAGGTTAACTCAACATCTGGTGGAATGGCAGGCTATCACGTCAGATGCTTGGGCATTGGAAACAGTTGCCAAAGGTTACTGCCTGCCTCTCCTACGCATACCTCAGTCATCCACCGGGGATCAGCTCTCAGAAAGCTCCAGATCCGCTCCTCTTGCAGGAAATTTTAGACCTGCTAGAGAAAGGTGCCATAGAACCGGTACCTGTAGCGGAGAGGAACAAGGGCTGGTACTCCCCTTACTTTCTCATTCCAAAGAAAGACGGAGGACTGAGACCCATCTTGGACTTGCGAGAATTGAAAAAATTCCTCAGGAAAGACAAATTCAAGATGGTAACTCTTTCTCAGATCCTTCAGGCCCTTCAGTTCCAGGACTGGTTGGTATCTCTGGACCTCCAGGAGGCTTATTTCCATGTGCCTATCCATCTCAAACACAGGAAATACCTGAGGTTCGCAATTGGCAACTCTCATTATCAATTTCGGGTACTGCCATTTGGGCTGACCTCCGCCCAAGGGTCTTCACCAAGTTAATGTCGGTAGTGGCGGCAAGTCTAAGGAGGGAAGGGATTCACGTCTACCCCTACCTGGACGATTGGTTGATCAGGGCTGTATCTTCGGAACAAGCTCAGATCCAGCTAAATCACGTTTGCCACTCCCTTCACAGACTGGGCTTCTCCCTCAATTTAAAGAAGTCACAAATGATACCATCACTTCCCTGGGAAAAGCCTCGCCACCAGAGGTGAGGGCTCAAGATATTCTACAGATGGTTACCAAGTTCTAAAATGCCCAAGGTCTCCCAGCCTTCGACTTTTTGAGGTTGCTAGGCCTCATGGCATCCTGCATTTTCCTAGTGCCAGAGGCTTGCCTGAGAATGAGATCTCTCCAGTGGGCACTGAGGACTCAGTGGTCACAATTCTCAGGAAGAATGACAGATCTTCTTCAGGTTCCCGACAGGGTGGCTCGAGACCTTCAGTGGTGGGCCTGTCAGGAGAAAATTCTGAAAGGAGAGCAGTTTTGGCAACTCTGGCCGGAGATAACAGTAGTCACGGATGCCTCACTCACGGGGTGGGGAGCCCACGCCAACGACTTGACCATCAGCGGTCGTTGGTCTCCATCGGAGTCCAGACTACACATCAACCTGTTAGAGCTGAGGGCCATCAGACTTGCGCTGAAGGCTTTTCTGCCATATGTACAAGGAAAGAATGTCCTGATAATGACGGACAACACAGTGGCCATGCATTACCTCAACAAAAAAGGAGGCGTAGGATCACTACCTCTGTGCAGAGAGGCGATGCGGCTCTGGTTTTGGGCAATCCAAGAAGGAATCTCTCTATCTCTCTGAGCAGGCAGAGCACAGTCTCCCACGAGTGGGAACTAGCTCAGGAAGTCCTTCAAGAGATCTTCGCCCTTTGGGGAACCCCTCAGGGGGATCTGTTCGCCACCAGTGTCAACAGGAAGTGCGACCTGTTCTGCTCCAGGGAATTTCCCCCGAGAGGAGCTCTGGGAGACGCGTTCATAGTGGACTGGGAGTTTCCACTTATGTACGCGTTCCCACCGGTCCCTGTCATTCCTCAAATGATCAGGAGGTTGAGAAGATTCCGGAAAACCATGATCCTAATTGCCCCGGATTGGGCCAGGAGAACATGGTACCCGGACCTTCTAGACTTGTCCATCTGCCCTCCAATTCGACTTCCACTCAGAGAACCTACTCTCACAGAAGGGAGGTCAGGTTCTCCATCCAGACATCAAAACCCTCAACCTTCACGCTTGGCTTCTGAAAGGCTGAGGTACAAGGATTGGGACCTCCCTGATGATGTTATGGAGGTGTTGCTTTCGGCAAGGAGGCCAGCAACAAAGTCTTTATACCGCTGACGTTGGAACAGATTTTGCAGCTGGTGTAGAGAAAAGAATATTGACCCTTTTTCATGTGGTACACCAATGGTTTTGTCCTTCCTACTCTATTTGGCGAATTCAGGCCTTCAAGTTGGCACCATTAAGGGCTATCTCGCAGCGCTATCCATCTTTAAGCGCACTGCGGAAGAACCATCCTATTTCAAGTTACCCTTGGTAATACAGTTTCTAAAGGGGTTAACCAACGTTTATCCCCCAAGACCATTCCAGGTTCCCCTATGGGATTTAAACCTAGTCTTAACTTTCCTGATGGGCACACCTTTCGAACCACTCCATTCTTGTTCGTTAAGATTTCTTACCCGTAAAACTGTTTTATTAATAGCACTTACATCAGCTAGAAGGGTGAGCGAGTTACAAGCTCTTTCTTGTAAACCCCCTCATACAATCTTTCACAAAGACAAAGTTGTCCTGCAAGTGAAGCCTAATTTCCTCCCAAAGGTGGTTTCTGAATTCCATATCACTCAGAAGATTACCCTGCCATCTTTCTATCCTCCTCCTCATCCGGGGAAAGAGGAAGAGAGGTTACACAGGCTGGACCCTAGAAGGGCTTTAAGTTTTTACATCAGTAGACTGGCCAGGATAAGACAAGCAGACCAGCTGTTTGTAGGCTACACAGGTCACAAGCTGGGGTTACCGATAACTAAGCAGACCATTTCCAGATGGATCATTCTAGCCATTTTGGAATGTTATAAACTGGCAGGAAAAGAGCCCCCTCAAAACCTTAGGGCTCATTCGACCAGAGGTATTGCAGCTTCATCGGCCCTGAAAAGAAGAGTGCCGGTTAAAGACATTTGTGCGGCCGCCACATGGTCGTCCGTCCATACCTTTACACGATTTTACAACTTGGATTCCTCCTCCAGTCAAGAGACTAGGTTTGGAAGGGCAGTATTGCACTCTATTCATCAATAGAAGGCAGCATGAAGTCAGTACTCCCACCTCCAATAATAGAATACTGCTATGGGAGCCTATCTAAGATAAGGAATACGTCGGAGGACACAATCCCTTCGAAGAACAAGTTACTTCTTACCTTGTAACGTTCTTTCGATGGGATGTTCCTCCGATGTATTCCTTATCGACCCTCCCATCCATCCCCGCAGCTCTACTTCCCTTGTTGTTGCAGCTTACGCTCCTTCAGGGTGATTAGTCTAGTCCAGACAGAAATACTGTGGGCTACAAAACGGAATTGAGCAACGGACGCTGCGCGCGGCCTTTATAGGCAGGATGACGTCGATACGGCGGCTGTCGAAGGACATCGACTCGGTGGACGTCGACGCGCAGCGCCCTCTAGAGAAAAATTTTCCAAGGCCAGCAGAGCTGGAAGGAGATATCTAAGATAAGGAATACGTTGGAGGAACATCCCATCGAAAGAAGGTTACAAGGTAAGAAGTAACTTGTTCTTCTGGTTGTTGCTTCGTTCTGCGTTTAAATCCCACATTGTGTGGCAGTAGTGGCTCGGGAGGAAGACCAAGAAAAATGTGTTAGCCTGGGGAAGCAAGTACTGCTTGGTGATGTTCCTTTGTTTTTGAAGGTTTGTTATGCTGTTCCTTAAAGTGTTGTGCAGATTTTTATGTCATTTGTTGAGAAAGTTTGTGCAATGGTGGCAGACTTGTAATCCGTTTCCTTTATTGGGGGTGCAAATAGGTCTCTATCCTGGGGTTTTGGATAGCAAGGTTTTTAAGGGTTTCTAAAATGTCAGATGTCTTCTGGTGTCTGGATTTCTTTTGGGAAATTAGTTCTACACATAGTATGAGTTCTATACACAGTAGAGATCTGCCCTTTTGACTCTAGGGAGAAGAGAAACTTTATAAATGAAGCAAACCAGCTCACCCCTTCTTTAATTGCTTAAAGCCCAATAACGCAGTACTTACTTATTCATACATACACGTTCTCCCACCCCAAAACTGTTTTGCAGTCCTCGAAAAGGACTTGTGCGGTAAAGAAATCTGATGAGTCCATGTGTGACTTTATCTGATGTTCTAATAGTAGTAGATTTTGAGGGAAGCTCCTATATGGCCAGTTGTAACACTCTAATCTGATAGTCCAGAATGAGATATAAAACTCCACTAACCTGGTCGGAACGCCGGAACCGGGACAGCAGCGGCGGAATTGAAAAGCCTCCCTGAGAGTCCTGAGACCCCTACTCTGCTGGAAGGGAAGAAAGAAACTTCAACAGGAAGAGGCAGGACCCCCAGGGAAACCCTCAAGGGGGAAAAAACCCTAGGTGTGTTGTCGGAGATCCTTGCAGACAGGTGGTTTATCCAAGGCGCAGACCTCCCGATTTGATGGCTGTATCACAGGTTCTAACGGGAGAAAACAACAGGTGAATATAGGAGGACAGCGGAATAATAGAATCGATTGGGAGAAGAGAGGGGTTTCTTACGGATGGATTTGGAGGAATCTAGTTGTTGCTGAGAGGTGGAGGGTTCTCGGAGTGAAAGGTAGAGATGGTTGGAAGGAAGCGCTGGAAGGGCACACTATAAGGTAAGAGAGAAAAAGGAATGGTAGATACCATGCAAGATTGAATACACTAGAATAGGGAGAGCCTAGAGTTCGAACTTACGGAGCGTCCTGAAATACAGAAGCGACGCGCGAAGGCGAAAGCCTTCGGTTCTGATATAGCGTCACATGACATGTCGTAATAGTCAGCTGGTTGCGTGGAAGAATCATGTGACCTGTCCTTGACGTGCACTGATGACGTGGAACCACAGTACCGCTAGAACTGGTGGTATTGACAGAAATAGATCGCGCATCTGCACAACAAAGCGCGGAACTGCACATTTTCCACCTATGTAAGTGTACAAAGCAGCGATGACGAAAAGGTGTAACAGTATGCCCTCTCTTCCTGGGGGGCGATCCGGGCTTCCCCGGGTGTAAACTAAAGAAACGTTGAATCAAAAGGGGAGAGTGAACACCAGAAGCAGGTTCCCACGTTCTTTCAGCCGGAGAATACCCCTTCCAGTCAATAAGAAATTGTAGTTGACCCCTGTGGTAGCGGGAGTCACATATACCGGCCACCTCATATTCTGTCCCGGTATCAGTGATCACCGGAGGTGGAATGGTCTTTGTGGAGCGTTGGAAACGATCAGCTACAGTTGGTTTCACTTGAGATAGATGAAAAACAGGATGAATGCGAAACCAGGCCGCCGGGAGAGCCAGTCGAACTGCTGCCGAGCCTACTTTAGATACCAACTTGAAAGGACCAAAGAACCTAGGAGATAATTTAGAAGGGACTAAGGAAGAAACCGAGAGGCCAACCAAACCTTGTCCCCTACTTGTAGTTCTGGAAATTTGCGTCGATGTTGGTCTGCATATCGCTTGGCTCGATCCTGAGCTTCTTGAAGGGCCAACCGAGCCTTCTTTTGGCCAGACTGGATGATGTCTATCAAACAGTCCACCCCTGGTAATTTAGAGGGGGAGGGAGTAATGGTAGGGACAAAAGAAGGGTGAAACCCGTATGAACAGAAGAAGGGGCTAGTCTTAAGGGCAGTGTGCTTGGCATTGTTGTAAGCAAATTCTGCGATTGACAACAGTTCAGACCAATTATCCTGAGCTGCTGAGACGTAACAGCGGAGGTATCCTTCTAGAGTTTGGTTAAGACGCTCCGTCTGCCCGTTGGTCTGGGGATGGTAACCCGAACTGAGTGCCCTCTTAATGCCTAGGAAGTGACAGACTCCTTTCCAATATTGAGAAGTGTATTGTGGCCCTCTGTCAGAGACTATGACTTCAGGTAGGCCGTGTCTGGAAAACACTTCAGAAATGAAGATCCTAGCCATTTGGGCTGCCCCTGGCAATTTGACTAAGGGAATGAATTGGGCCATCTTGGTCAAGTAGTCAATGGTGACCATTATTGTCGTGTAACCTGAGGAAGGGGGAAGATCCACTATAAAATCAGTGGAGATGATTTGCCAAGGTTTCTCGGGAATCGGCATGCGGGAAAGTAAGCCAAAGGGAGGAGCTCGTGAAGCCTTAGACTGGATACATGTTGTACAGGAATTTACATAATCTTGAACATCGACCTGAAGGTTTGGCCACCAGAAATAACGTTGTATCAAATCCAGAGTAGTCTGTATTCCCCGGTGACCTGCAGCTCGGGAGTCATGGCACATCCGAAGAACCTCAGATTGAAGAACACTAGAAGGAATTAGGACCTGTGTTGCGTGGAAATACAATCCTTGATCCTTTGTAAGATGGTGGGTATAAAGAAGATTCTCACATTCAGATTGATTCTTAATGGTATCCAGCTTTAGTAGCTGAAGAAAGTCGGAAATGACTGCCACAAATCTTGCTTGAGGAAACATCTTCTCTGAGCTGAATTGCGAAACCTGTGGTTTCTTTCGAGATAAGGCATCGGCTCTGAGATTCTGGCTTCCTGGGAGAAAGGTGAATTCGATTCGGTAAGGCAGAAAGAAATACGCCCACCGTGCTTGTCTACTATTGGTGGTTTGAGCCTGCTGTAGTACTTTCAAGTTCTGATGGTCTGTACGGACCACAATGGTATGGGGAGATCCTAGTAGAAGATGTCTCCATTCTTCGAAAGCCTTCTTTATGGCCAATAACTCTTTTTCAAGAACAGAGTAGTGTAGTTCTGAGGAGGTAAACGTCTTTGACAGATAGGCCACCGGTCTCTCCTCCCCCGAATCAGTTGTTTGTAGAAGGACAGCTCCTAGAGCGTGATGAGAAGCGTCTGTCTCAAGGATGAATTGGCGGGATTGATCCGGGTTGAGTAAGACCCTGGCGGAGATGAATAAACCCTTTAAGGTCTCAAAGGCTTGTTGGGCAGAAGGATTCCAAGAGAAGACGATCCCCTTCTTGAGTAGTCGAGTAATGGGTAGAATAGTCTCAGAATAACAAGGAATGAACTTCCGATAGAAATTTGCGAATCCGAGAAATCGCTGAACCTCCTTGACGGTGGAAGGAGCTGGCCAATCTAGCACGGCAGAAACTTTTCTGGGATCCATAGAGATCCCATTTGCAGAGATGACAAATCCAAGATAGGTTATCTGAGCTTGATGGAACTCACACTTCTCTGCCTTACAATACAAATGGTTCGTCTGCAAACGACTCAGAACTAGATTAACATGTTGGATGTGGTCTTCAAGAGTGTCTGAGAATATCAAAATGTCATCGAGGTAAATGACGACACAATGAAGCAGCAAATCGGCGAAAAGGTGATCCATAAACCGTTGAAACACAGCCGGCGCATTAACCAGGCCAAAGGGCATTACTTGGTACTGGAAGTGTCCAAAAGGGGTTCGAAAGGCCGTTTTCCATTCGTCATTCGGAGCGATTCTGATGAGATGATAGGCTCCCCTGAGATCTAATTTAGTGTAGAGAGTAGCTCCACGGACGGCTTCAAGAATGTCTTTAATCAATGGCATGGGATACTTGTCAGGAATAGTGATCTTATTGAGCCCTCTATAATCTATGCACGGTCTCAATTCTTCTGTATCTTTCTTTGGAATAAAAAATAAGGAAGCTCCAGCGGGAGATTTAGATTCGGTAATGAGACCGTTCTGAATATTAGCATGGAGATACTCTCGAAGGGCACTCTTCTCCCGTTGGGACAAAACATACATTCGTCCAAACGGAACCGGTTGATCTGGAAGCAGGTCTATATGACAATCATCCCTTCGATGAGGCGGAAGTGTTGGAAACTGGGGAGTTGAGAACACCCTGAGAAAGTGTTGATGACATTTGGGAATCATACTCAAATGACCGATGGAAGGCAATTCGGTGGTAGGAGGAGACTCTGATGGAATATATAGGCCTACCGAATTGCGTGAAAGACAATGTGTGACACAGTACTCCGAGCCCAAAAAAAGTGTTCCTGCCTTCCAATTTATGTAGGGGTTGTGTAATCGCAACCAAGGCAGACCAAGAATAATGGGGAAGTGAGCCGCTCTGATTAAATCGAACACCAATGACTCTTTATGAGAGGCGATCAAACAAGTTAGCTGTTTGGTCTGTTCTCGTATAGGTCCCGAGCTTAATGGACTACCATCGACTCCTAAGATAGGTGTAGAAAAGGGTTTAGGAGTTCTGTCTATCCCGTTCTTAGCTGCCCATTTATCATCAATGAAGTTTCCAGCGGCTCCGCAGTCGAGCAGAGCTGGTATGTCCATCAAGTTACGGTCAGGCAACAAGATGGTCAATGAAAGTACAACCATGGAGGGGTTATTAGCCAATGGTTCAAAAGTGGACTCTTCTTCTATCGGGGAACCCTGAAGTTGTACTCCTACCGTGGTTCCCCTTACGGTAGGGGCTTGGCGTTTCCCGACGGCAAAGGTCTGGATCTGCGAGGAGGGACAACAGGACAATCTCGTAACAAATGGGAAGAAGACCCACAATACATACACAGGTTCAAGGCCTTCCGTCGTTCTCTCTCTATGGCTGAAATAGGACCTCTAACAGATCCTATCTGCATGGGTTCCTCAGAAGGAGTGGTCTTATGTTGTAGGGCCAAGATATCAGGGTTGAGACGAGGACCTTTCCCTTTCTTCCTTTCGATAGAACGCTCTTGAAGGCGGTAGTCTATTTGCATAGTCAAAGATATCATCTCCGCCAGATTCGCTGGCCGTGGGATCTTGGACACCTCATCCTTCAAATCCTCCGCAAGTCCTCGTCGAAAGAGAGTGAGTAGTCCGTCATCAGGCCAACCGGTTTCTGAAGATAACTGTTTAAATCGAGTAATATAGGACATAAGGTCCTTCTGACCTTGCCTGAGATCAAGAAGCCTTTCCTGCGTGGCTACCGAAATCTCTTGTCGACCAAACATGGACCTGAGACTGTTGGAGAACGCTGGATAGGAATCCAATACAGCGTTTCCGGAAGTGACTAACGGAGTAGCCCAAGCAAGGGCAGGACCCGTTAGGTGTGAAATGAGAAATCCTACCTTGTCCTTATCCGTGGGAAAGAATCGAGATTTGAACGTAAACTGAATGATGCAACTATCCAAGAAATTCTTTCAACTTATGTGGGTCACCATCATACTTGCCCAAGGAGAGAGTAACGGGAGGGGTTTCAGAAAAGGCCCGAGTCAACTGTTGTTTTAATTGTGCATTGTCTTGTTTAAGACTCTGCATTTCAATAGACATAGACTGCATAGCAGCCATTAGCTGCTGCATTTGTTGTTCCATCCCTGCACCGCCGCTCCGACCAAGCTAGAGAGTTTCTTTTTAAGGCGTCGCTTACTGTAACACTCTAATCTGATAGTCCAGAATGAGATATAAAACTCCACTAACCTGGTCGGAACGCCGGAACCGGGACAGCAGCGGCGGAATTGAAAAGCCTCCCTGAGAGTCCTGAGACCCCTACTCTGCTGGAAGGGAAGAAAGAAACTTCAACAGGAAGAGGCAGGACCCCCAGGGAAACCCTCAAGGGGGAAAAAACCCTAGGTGTGTTGTCGGAGATCCTTGCAGACAGGTGGTTTATCCAAGGCGCAGACCTCCCGATTTGATGGCTGTATCACAGGTTCTAACGGGAGAAAACAACAGGTGAATATAGGAGGACAGCGGAATAATAGAATCGATTGGGAGAAGAGAGGGGTTTCTTACGGATGGATTTGGAGGAATCTAGTTGTTGCTGAGAGGTGGAGGGTTCTCGGAGTGAAAGGTAGAGATGGTTGGAAGGAAGCGCTGGAAGGGCACACTATAAGGTAAGAGAGAAAAAGGAATGGTAGATACCATGCAAGATTGAATACACTAGAATAGGGAGAGCCTAGAGTTCGAACTTACGGAGCGTCCTGAAATACAGAAGCGACGCGCGAAGGCGAAAGCCTTCGGTTCTGATATAGCGTCACATGACATGTCGTAATAGTCAGCTGGTTGCGTGGAAGAATCATGTGACCTGTCCTTGACGTGCACTGATGACGTGGAACCACAGTACCGCTAGAACTGGTGGTATTGACAGAAATAGATCGCGCATCTGCACAACAAAGCGCGGAACTGCACATTTTCCACCTATGTAAGTGTACAAAGCAGCGATGACGAAAAGGTGTAACACCAGTGGTCTATCTACTTTACAAGGCGAGATCATATAATGAAGCAGTTCATGTTCTACTAGATCTTCCATTGTTTTCCAGATCTTGTCAGAAGACTGGTTTAGCTAGTCACATAGAGTGTTCAATTGTGCTGCCTGTTGGGACTAAACTATGTTAGCACAACCCAGACCCTCCTCCTCTCTAAAACGATACAAAGTCTTTTTGGCTAGTGTGAAGTGTCAGAAATGAGAAACTGACACAAAGTTGTAGGGTTCTCAACATTCACCAGGTTTTATTAAACAAAAAGGGTATGATGAGGGCCCATCTATCCCTATTTTAACGAGAATGTCCATAGCTGTGAAACTAAAACAAGTTGAACTTTTATTTGACCCTCACATTAACATATACAAAAATATGCAAGGTAATTGTCTCCGATTCCAACCCAACAAATGATAATGTGAAAGTTCAAAATGTGTAATTCCAATAAGGCAATCCTTGTATTCAGGAGTTGGCTCCCTTCCCCTGAACAAATTCAAGAAGTCTGTGGGAATATGTGGTTCTGATAATGTTCTTATCAAATGAACGAAAAATGTATTTTCCACATAAAAGCATCTTTCATGGTAAAGCAAACTGTCTCATCCACAGAATACTGTTTTCAGAATAGCTAAATACTTATCTTCTCCAAAATGTCTTTTCTTAGAATGGCAAAATCAAACGTCTTTCAAAGAACACTTTTCTGCTTTACACAATTGTACCTTTCCTTGTGTACTCCCCAGCCAGGAATTTTTCAACAACTTTAACTGAAATACTTTTGATATCCTGGTTTACTCTCCTGCCAGAAACATCTCCTCTTTCACTTGTATAGATCTCCCTGGTATACTCTCCTGCCAAGTATCACTTTCCAAAAAGCATCATTACCCGATACTCTCATCGGGTCTTTCTGCAATCTTCCTTTCAATCTCTCTTGGCAATGCTTGTTCCAGATTTCCCCCAACTGATATCTCATGTCAGGAGAACTGCACAACTCTTGCCTTTGTATTTCTCTTACAATGTCTTTTGGTTTATGGCAATGTGTTCTCCAGGCCTCCCCCTACAGACATCCCATGTCAGAACTCTGCCATGTTTGCCTCTTTATTTCACTCCCAAAGTCTTTTGGCTTCTGGCAATGCTGGTTCCAGGTTTCCTCCAACTGACATCTCACGTCAGGAGACTTTTACCATGTTTGCCTTCTCTTTATAATTTCATTTGGTCGATATGCAAAAGTAATTTTCATATACTCTGTCTCTGCATGTCCCAGGCCCCTTTTCTCTCAGGCTGACTCAACGATAATGCTTTAAACACTTGTTGGAATAGAGATTGTCAGAGGCAGCAGAGGTTCTATGTACATTATGTGAATTACCCATCACAACACTTGGCTCCATTTACAATAAGCCATTATTGTTTTAACAATTTGGGTTTAGGGGGTGGGGGGCTGGAAGAATCTGGTGTCTGTTAATGGAGTTACCACTTCACCCTGATATGTCTCCTTCCATATGGTCCTCCCTCATGATACCGCCCACAGGGCCAGGATCAGGTAGCGGCTGTCTTTCCCTGGCCATATGGGAGGAGACCGCTACCGGGGTTCCAGTGATGATTTCGCAGGATTCATCAGACTAGTCTGTAAGGTTAACCTCTACGTGTAGGCAGAGATGTAACATTTTCGGGACAGCACAATGGGAATTCAGATTGTCCCTAATCTTATAGAAAAGCGAGTAGAAATTGGCTGCTTGCAGATCTGACATCTTTGTTGTCATACTAGAATCCTAAGTATTTCATTATTTCCAACAAAAGTGCCCGGTCCTGTGTATGTTCATCTGTCAGTCGTCAGATGGATTTATATTTTAAAAATGTGCTCGTCTAAGCCGCAGTATGATGCTACTTTAGGAGCTTAAGCAAAGCTGGGACTGAAATGAGGGGCTCATTTAAAGTTAAGACTCATCTGCAGAGTGTTATGTTCCAATCCACTGTAAGTGATACCGTACATAGAATCTGCTTGGCGTATTTTTGCTGCTAGTGATTCAACCCACAAGGGAGAAACTAGGGGAGTAAAGAACACCTGCCTCGTGTCTCTCTTCAGGGAGTAAGGATATGAAACACACTCATCCACTGACACTTGAGCCATGGGATAGAAAAAAAAGCCCTAGGATAATTATCACCGAATCTCATCTTCCTCGAACTTATGTTGAGATAAAGGCCACTCAAGAAGAACCACAGCTTTTCTGTGCCCAGGGCTATTAATGTAGTGGGGGGGTAGGTCCTATGTGCAAGGTCTAGCAAGTTTACCACATGTTGTATGCTGCCTGATGCTTGTCTTCCCTCAACAAATCCACATTCTTTCCGGTTCCTTTACCAGAATGTTGGCATATAGCTTAGCATTTGTATTCAATAGGGCTCTCGGGCGAAAAGACCTACATAAAGCAGCGTTATGCCCCAGTTTATGCAATATTAAGATGCCTCTTTTGCTCATTGAACTTATAACTGCCTCATCGAACAAGAGCTGCTAGGTGGGAAAAGTCTCCTAAAACTGAGACAGGAAACCAGAAGGGCCAACAGTCTTCTTTACTTCAGAATTTCATTGCTAGTATAATGTTGTCCTTAGTATGCCTCCCTCTAAAATGTTCTTGCCGCTGGGATATAAGTATCGAAAGACACATCGGTCTAAATAAAATTCAAAAATGCTGTTTCTATCTATTTTTAGCAGCATACGCAGCAGGAGTAATTCTTAGATAGAGCCACATCGTCGGATTCTTGTTATGTAGTTGATACATCCTCCCTCCTGAAGCGTGTGATGAAGTCCACTACCCGTTGAGCATGGCAGGGGACAGTCAAAGGACCCCAGGACAAAGCAGTGGCCCTTAAACGCCTACATTAGGGATAGGGCCACCCCTCATCAATCTTGCAGGCATGCTCTGCTCCACCTACACAGGCGTAGACACCGCTCTTCAATTTACCAAGAAAAGAGATGGATGCGAGACAGGCCAGGCAATCCAGGCGGCAGTCAACCAACAAGCACCACCTCACAACTGAAATCCATCTTTGGGGTGTGACCAATTGGCCAGTCCCTATCCCAGCAACTGAAAGAGGGTCAGAAACTGCTCTTAAATCTATCAAGAGAAAGAGCAGAGAAATGTTAGCCTTGGGATTGAGGAAGACAGTTCATGATGCCTAAGTCCCACCTCAGAACTGCCTGTCCTCCACGGTTATGGGATCTATAAGCCAGTCTCTATAGGAGTGACCTGACAAGGGAGTTGTCAAATGATGACAGAACTGGAAGATGGAGGGTACCGTCCTTGAAGTTGTGGTCCATTATACACTTGACACCATCCTAGGTTGAGAGAGCTAGTACTTCCAAGTTCCCTACACCAAGCTTGCACACCCGATTTACTTACCCCAGTGAGAGGTAGGGTCAAGGTACACAAGGCAGAAAGGGCACCTTACTGGAGAGACGAGCCAATCCCAAGTCCCATACCATGGCTTTAAGATATCCCTAGGGGTGTAGCCCGACAGCCAATTGGCGTCTCAGCTGCCACATTTGCGTACAGCAGGAAGAGGTTGGAAGGCGGGGCCAAAGACTGAGTAAATTGATGTGGACGTCGTTCAAAAGAAGGAAGACTCTGTTGGAGCTGGCACCTAGAGTTCGGAACAGGAACAAGAAGTGGGGAACTTGGCGGGCAAAAGGGAAGATGGCCCTAAAAAGGTATGGTGAGTTAATAGAGCTGATTGGCGTTAGGGAGGCCCATGTTCCAGGTGTGTTTAAGGAAGTGGTTAGTCTGCACAAAGAGGTTGGTAAATATTTCAAGTAAGGCATTTATGATCTGAGGCAGCAGGTGTCCATTTGAAAGAGTTGTTCTGCGAGAATAAGGAGGAATGTCGTAAGGATTTTGAGGAGGCATTAATGAGTTAGAGGTGAGCAGGTACCATCTTTTGAAAAATGTTTTTATGACTCAAAAGCTTAAGAGCATCAGTGGGAGGGTATTGTTAAGCTTCATGAGGTTGTTAGAGAACTGGAGGAGGCACTAGGTATATGTAAGGAGAGGGAGGCTGCTTCAAGGGGAAACGTGATGAGATTGAATGAGGAGGTTGGTAAACATTTGAGGAGAGGATGAGGAATATTTGAGGGTGAAGAAGCAGTTTTGAAAACAGGAGGATGTAGGAACGATTAAGGAGTTTGGTAAAACAACAGGAGGAAGTATTAGGAGTGAGTGAAAAGAGGTTTGATGCGTATCAAGACGGTATAATGGGAGAGGTTGCACAGATATTTGAAGAATGTCACAATGCGGTTGTTGGGGACATGGAAAAGCAGTTTGGTAAACAAGAAGTGTTAAGAGTGATTGAGAAGTTTGTAGAAGATCAGAAAGAGGTGGTAGAAGACAGCGAGAAGTAGTTTGTAGAACACCAAGAGAAGAGCAAGGTCAGCATAGGAAGGCTTTGCACAGCCTACCTGGTCCTCGGCAAGTATTTAAATGGGTGGAAGAACAAGAAGATGTGGCTTGAAGGACGAGTATGATGGGTGCAGAGGTGAGGACGGCGGAAGAAACAGGGAGGGGATAGGGCACTCTTGTCAGCACCATTATAATTGTGAGGGGATCCATCCAGCTGGCTCCAGTTCTATACCAACAAGGGTGCTGGAAGTCTGCAACTACAGACCAAAGGGAAGAGAGCGCATGGGTAGCTTTAGAAGAGGGACGACCTCCAAGGACAGACTTTACTACTTTCATCCAACCTTCTGAACATTACTATAGCCCTAACAAAACTCTTAACTTTGGTCTGGCTGGTTAGTTAAGCTTTCACTTATGAGACAAAGGTTTTATATATTGCAATGCTACTTTGGCCTTCAGTTTGAATGCCAAAGGTTTTCTCACCCTATTTTGCCCCATTCACAGTACCCTTGGCCAGCCAATTTCAGGGTGCACCCAGGCCTGTTATAGCCCATTATAATTGTGAGGGGATCCATCCAGCTGGCTCCAGTTCTATACCAACAAGGGTGCTGGAAGTCTGCAACTACAGACCAAAGGGAAGAGAGCGCATGGGTAGCTTTAGAAGAGGGACGACCTCCAAGGACAGACTTTACTACTTTCATCCAACCTTCTGAACATTACTATAGCCCTAACAAAACTCTTAACTTTGGTCTGGCTGGTTAGTTAAGCTTTCACTTATGAGACAAAGGTTTTATATATTGCAATGCTACTTTGGCCTTCAGTTTGAATGCCAAAGGTTTTCTCACCCTATTTTGCCCCATTCACAGTACCCTTGGCCAGCCAATTTCAGGGTGCACCAAGGCCTGTTATAGCTCATCAAATATAGTTGATACGACCGACTGCAACTGAAAAATCTTTTCTTGATCAGTTCTCTCCAAAACACGATTTTAATGTTCGATTTTCCAGGTACAGAAGCCCCTAATTTCTTTAGTTTGGATACTTTGTCTATAAGAGCAGCGCTCAAGGAAGCCTTGCAAGCTTCCCACGTGGAATGAGTTGACAGCTTCTGAAGCATTAGCCGTAAAATACATCCACGAACCTCAACCTATCGATTGCACTGGGCTTGCGCTACTGGAAGGAATTCCGACATCGTTGATTTTTGCAGTTGCATTGCATCTCATCACTGCATTCTCGTGCAAATTATCAGAGCCCTGCCTCTGTTGATACACTTATTAAATTAGATAATAAGACTCGGCAGCTCCGTTGTGTCCTAAACGGCATAATGCTTCATTCCGGATCTTTAGACAATGCGCCCGTCTATTTGCATTTTACATTTGTAAGAGGATGGTTAACACGAAGGCTTTGGTTTATTCCCTAAAGCTCAATGATAGTTTGTGCGTGTTTGCGGGTTGTAGCGCCAATAAAATCTGTTTGAGCAGACTGGTCTCCTATCGGCACAGTCGAAAACCTACGGACTGATCATATCCCAGAGTCTACCCACCCTCCCCTCTTTCAGTTGGGCCGCGCGGTGTCGGGCCTAGAAGCCTGTGGCACGCAGCACGGTTCTGCGCGTCACACCCGAGCGTTCAGCTGCGTGTCTCGTGCTCCCCTGGCGATATGGTGGTGCGCTAGCTTGAGGTTTCTAGAATGTACGAGGCTTTTCATAGCTTCAGCTCCTCACGACAAGAGCCACGCGATCTTCTAGCCCAGTGCTCCGTTTCGGCACCCAGGAAACTGCCCGCCCCTTGGTCTACCGGCCCACAGCAGACAGCGCGCGTACAGTCCGCAGGGACCCCTATCGTCACCCTTTTCGGCGAGGATCGGCCGTATCTACTGTCTCGGCCGGCGAGATATGGCACGTGACCCGCAGGTTCTACCCACAAACGGGGTGGGCTGTACTGCGTCACATGCAACCTGCCTTCCCTCTGCGCATGCGCACGTGACGTAGCGCCAGTGCGCACGCATGTTTTTCTCGGCTGCTCTGCACACGCTCCACCCTGGGAACGGAAAGGTGATAGACGCGGAAACTGAGCGGACCGCGTGTGGCGGGACAACCGTGCACTGCTTTGCGTGAGACGCGCCTCTTTATCACTCAGTATTTGCAGTACCTTCCAGAAAGCCACCTCTGCCATGGGCCGGGACTCGTGCGCGATACAATGGGCGCGGACTTCGCGCCTCCCGCCCCTCTGCACCGGAAGAGGCGTGAACCAAGGGTGTCACTAGGTGCGTAGGGGTTTGGAACCCGAGGCACGCGGTGTGGCTCGGGCGATTAAGTCGGCCTAGCCCAGCAGTGATGCTCCGCACGCAACCTTGAGAACGAAGAGGAGCAGCACGAGGACAGACGTCACGAGTGTGAGATGATTCAAGCCAGGGTCTGGTAAAGACCCAGAACCAGCAATGTTGGTGCCAGGAAGCACATTCGAATATGTGAGGCATTGCACACCTGGAGCCTGGTAATGACCCAGTTTTAGGAGTACTAGTGTCAGGTAATGACACTGTCAAATGTTTTTGCAGGCCTTGTCCAAGTATTGACATATTGCATGAAACAATTAGACATTATCAGACCACCAGTTTAGGAACTTGGAAATGACTCGGTGTTAGCAATGCTACTGTAAGCAATTGACCAGCTGTCAAAACATGTTGAATGTAATGGTAGTCTTGCTACCTTCAGTAATGATCAGTGCCAGTCATAGACGTCAGTAATTACCCGCCCAGGCCTAGTAATTCGACTGCTGACAAAGGAGTGCAGACCTGGCTCGGTATTGAGTGTTAGGCATGCTGGTCAGCGAGTGTGCAGGCAAGAGCTTGGTGATGACCCATTGGGTTAACGGCATGCAAGAAAGCCACTTGACTATGCTGACCCAACGATAGCCATGTTGATGTGATGGAGAGCACACCAAATCTTGCGGGTGGAGATGATGCAGCATTGGACATTGCAGGCATTTGTCCAGAATTGGCCTTGTATGCGTGAATACAGAAAATGACTTGTGGATGACAGTCTCCATTAGTTGACTTTTTATTGTTGGTCATGCTGTGAGAGTCCAAACAAGGGTGGCCACGAGTAAATTTCAGGCTTTTACTTATAGCTTTTTGTATTATCTTAGTGAGTATCACCCAACCAGCATTCCCTCCAATTTGAACCTCTGTACCTGTATTTAATTTTCCTAGGAATGCTTCTAATTATTCCCTTTTTATTTGTTTCTTTGTCAAAAAGTGAGAATTGAGTGTTTTGTCCAACAATAACCACACATTTATATTATGTTATGTTGTTTGTAACACTGTTTCCAGCACATTTATAAACATGTGAAATACGTTCTTTATGTTCTAAAACATGGATATAATTGTACACAATTTCATCATATCATGTTACCAGTTACTTATCTTAAGAAGAGATAAATGCACAACG
This sequence comes from Ambystoma mexicanum, assembly GCF_040938575.1. NCBI lineage: Eukaryota > Metazoa > Chordata > Amphibia > Caudata > Ambystomatidae > Ambystoma > Ambystoma mexicanum. Next base: position 160,881,615 of record NC_090940.1, read on the forward strand.
TCCAAAATCGGCATATTACCCTGCCCTTCGACCATGCATCTCCAAGGTGTATACTGTCTGAATTTCAATGTTATACCAACCACTCTACCTATTTGTGATCTCTGGTATAATTAGTCTGAATATGCATAGATGTTTATGTGTCTCAGTTTCCGTCCCTATACAGAGCCAGCAAGTCCTGGGACCATGTGTTATGTGTACACGCACCCAAAACTTCCATAATACCTCATTGACTAAAATAAAAGAGCATGTTAGATGTGTGCTGGCCGAAAATGATGCGGTATGGTTGAGTAGTGATTTTGTCATATTCCTCTGTACTGGGGTTAGAGTGAGTCTCAAGTATATTTAGCCAGTCCCAGGTTCTCCTAGGCTTTTTGAAGTCTCTTTTGATGGTTGTCCAGGATACTGCTCACTTTCCCTCACCAGTATTTTTTTTTAGTCCGTGCATATCAATGGCCCTTAATCTTCATACAGAAATACGTATGGTGTCAAACCGATAATTTGCTTTTGAATTAGGCTCAGCAAATATGGAGTATTCAAAATTTTAGAAGCTAAATTCCGAGCCGCCCTTTTTGCGACACTTTTCCACAAGGACATACCGTCAAATAGAGTTGACTGAGCGAATCCTAAACACCTGTATGTTTTTTGGCTTCCAATCTAGCAGGCCTAACTCTATCTAAATAAGTCAAAACCTCTGCCCTGTGAAGGATAGTTGGAATCAATTTAAATTGGTTTGGGACCATTGTAAATAAATGCAGACGTTGAAAAATGTTAGCACACATACCTACTACAGTGGCCACAAACATACTAGTTTTACATGAGACTGTGGCATGCTTTTTCAGGCAAATGACCAGTTTGCTTCTCGGAAATGGACACTCGCTTGTTGTCCACAAACACTTTACTGCTTGACTGGAAACTTTTTACCCAGTCTTTCCTCTTTTAGGAAACGGTTCAAAACACACACTTTTCCCCATTAACAGTGTGATTACGAGAATCCTGACATCTCTCGCGGTTTGGTGTACTATGTTAATGTTCTCAATTACGCATGGCAAGACACACCAGAATATCCCCAAAAATAATAAGCTTTGAAAACCCCAGTTAACAAGTTGGCATATTCGACCTGGAACAGTTTTAGATCATCCATGAACCAAATATACCCCCACATCATACAGTAGCATCGTTCCTGGTTTCTTTTGTGTGATTGGCCGAAAGGCAAGCTTTTTCAAAGGTCTAGTTGGGCTGATTTCACCGCTGCCAGTCCTCTTCTCGCCTGAATGGATTTTACCCTCATCAAATCTCCTGAATTTCTTGATGACTGCTCTCCTAATCATTGTTCCACAGTGGTACAGATGTCTTTATGTAATCTGTCAAGTTATCAGCTACCTAGCCTGGCATAAAAACCACCAGCCCTTGTTTGTGAATAGCAGTTCACCACATGCACATAACACGCCATTTCTTACTCGCCACAAGCTGTCATTGGCTAGGTGCGAGTGTACATTTTATGGTTTGATTTATACAAGTTGTTCCTTTTTACTCCTTGTTTTTCTGAATCGTCAAAAGATGCACATATTCCTCTATCCGTTTCCAATTGAATTTTTTTTTCAACAAAAGTGACACTGGAGCTGTTTTTTCTTGCCATTATTAGTGTCTTCACAGTAAATCTCTTGGAGAGACTTACAACGTCACTGCTTCTTCCCAAACAGCATTTCTTTGATCTTTTGAATGATTCCTTTCTTGTGGCTGTCCTTTTGGCCAGAGGTGTGCTCTTCTTTCGCTTACACTCCTCCTCAAATTAGGATGGAATGTAGCCTACAGTTTCGGAGACCCTCCTTAAAATGTGACTATTTAAGCCGGCTTGAGCTTGCGTACATCAGCTGATCTCCGTGTGATGGTTTCTTCTTTAGGAAAGCCAACTAGATGCTCTATTAATTAATTTGAGTTTTATATAGTAATACATCTTATCACCGACCATAGTTGGTGATAAGATGTGCTGCAGGGGAGGCGGAAAGGGCAGTTGTTGCAATCAAGCACGTTTGTCTAATGCAGGACTTAATTGCTGTTTTCGCATGTTGAATTCCTTTTTGATGTTTATTATGGGTTTAGTTTTGTATATGAACCCCCGCCTACATGAAACCTCTTGAATGAAGTCTTTTAAAAATGGACTGGAGTTCAATCAAGATGGATTGAGTTGTTTTGTTAATTGAATTCTAATGTAGCGACTGGAAGATTTTTCTCTGTAAGAATTTACCATTTAAAAACAGTGATTAAGTTGTTTACAAGTGCTTGCTGTTCATGTTTTGTTTCTTTTTTTGTAGAATGGTGAATGTCAAGGGTGCTGCCCAAGCAGCTAGTTTGCCAATAAAATGACAGAGAAACAGTTGCTGCCCACTACCATGGAAAATTCACAGCCTGCTTTGGCAAAACCGGATAATGTCTCTGCATCCAGAGAAGCGCCTTCTTTTTTTGTCCTTGTACCACAACCACAGGCAAGTGACAAATCTGAAGAAGGCATTCTAGTATCTGAACAAGGTGTAGATCCTCTTTCTTCCAGTTCACCGGCTAGTGGGACAGCCAGCGTTCCATCCACAATGAAATCAAAAGACAAGTCCAGCCTTGCTGCTGATTGTAAGATTGCAGACATCACTGTTGTCCTGGATAACAACACTATGTGGAATGAGTTCTATCGCCGCAGGACGGAGATGATTCTCACCAAGCAGGGTAGGCGTATGTTTCCATACTGCCGATACTGGATAAGTGGGCTGGACCCAAATTTAAAGTACATTCTTGTCATGGACATTGCCCCTGTGGATAATCATCGTTATAAGTGGAATGGTCGCTGGTGGGAATCAAGTGGAAAAGCAGAGCCTCATGTTTTGGGAAGGGTTTTTATTCATCCAGAATCCCCTTCTACGGGACAGTATTGGATGCATCAGCCAGTCTCATTCTATAAGCTAAAACTCACTAACAACTATCTTGACCAGGAAGGTCACATCATCCTGCATTCCATGCATCGCTACCTGCCCCGGCTTCATTTGGTGCCAGCAGACCGTGCCACTGAAGTAATTCAGCTGAATGGTCCAGACGTCCATACCTTTACTTTCCCCCAGACTGAGTTTTTTGCTGTTACAGCATACCAAAATTTTCAGATCACGCAACTTAAGATAGACTATAACCCTTTTGCCAAAGGGTTCAGGGAAGATGCATTTGTTTCTAGACCTTTAAAAGAAATAGTTGCAAAGGGTAGGTCTGACCTGGAAAGTACTGGTACTTCCAGTTCACCTGGCCCTCGTGGACTTGTGAATAATGAATGGCTAGATAATTTGAAGAAGGCTCCTGTATCTTTGAGTGAGTCTCAGGATCAGCTGGATAGTGATGTTGATAAAGAATCATGTAATGCAGAGCGCGATTGCTTGGATTTACTCGATACAGATTTGCCAGCTGGAGCAAGGACAACGTTGAAGCATGAGGCTTTGCACAGGTAAGCATGCAAATTAATTCTGCTTTACTCCTCAGGCAGGAAGGTGGGAAATATAAGAATTTCTACTGTATTGCTACTTGTTTCAAGGTTGTTCCTCCCAAACATGCCTTCACCTCTGTCCACCTTTCCATAGGAAATCTACCCTGCATATATTAGTTCAAGGAAGGAAAATAAATTAATGCTTTTATATATGCTGAGCGATACATTTATAGTTGTCTGGTCTCTCACAGTAGCACTTGTTCTGAAATTCTGAAAATACGATGAGGTGTTGAAGGAATAGCATCTCATTTAAAGGGCTACCCATGTTGCCAACTACTAGTAAAACAGTAAACGGCACAAATCCAAGGGTGGAGCGGAATCATCTGTGACACTAATGGGTACAAATGGACTGCCTTAATATTTTCATCATTTTGGATTTCCTTATTGATATGGCAAACTTAAATCTCAACTCTAAATTCTTACATTCTTGAAAATATCCTCTCTGACCACTCCCTTACCGCCTCCACGACCAGCATACCCTCTCTGATGGGAAATCGCTTGACCTTCTTTTTCTCTCTACTTTGCTCTCCTCTCATCACTCAACTGGTCATTTTATCACCTTGGTCGCTCCACACTCTAGTTCTGTTCGTACTTCAATGACCAAGAGAACATTGAAACCAGACTCTTGCCCCTGAACTTGATGATATGTGAACCCGTCTCCTGTCTTTCTCCGCTATTCAAGCCTCTTCCATTGTCCATGCCTAATTTATGACTCCCTTTGATCAATACCATCTTGCACACATTTTAACCTTTCAGCTCATCCTCTGACCTGGATCATCTCGTGAGATCCAGACCCTAAAAACAAACGCGCAGAGCCTCATGTTTTGGCTCATGACTGCGATGCTGGTGCAAATCAGACCTCCAACCTACTCCTTCCTTCCCTGCAAAATTCCATTGCTGCCCTCACCTCTGCACTGGACTTTGCCAAAGCCTGCTACATTTTAGAATCCTAATCTCCCTGTACATTTTTTATCAGTCTACCAAGCTTTGCTCACAACTTCCACAGCGCTTTTCATTGCCTCTTCCCTTTCTGCTAATGACTTTGGATGCTACCATATGAGGTGGTATTAAATCTCCACTTCCACTGCTTTTTCCTCCTGGGCTTTTGTGAGAGGTGGTGCTTGTTTGTGATGAAATAGTCTCTGTTCTATCCATTTACAACATGTGTATCATGAAACACAAAGCTGTATCAACTCTCCTATTGGACCTAATGCAGACAACAGAAAATGCTCATGCCTAATACCAAAATGTGGCCTGTTCTCTTGACATCCACATCATTGAGTCAGAACCTAATCTACACCATAGTATGGAAAAATGTACTCTCTTACTTACCCAATTTATATTTCCCCCACTAATGGACACGTCTAGTTCTTTGCATTTTAATGTTCAGAACAAAAGAAGATTCTTTTAATTGCAGATTCAATTTCGTCTCGCCTAGCATTTTCCTTTGTGTTCCGAATTCTACTTTGGGATAGTTATCCCACCTTTTTATTAAAACAAAATAAAAACCTATTGAGAAACATTGCAATTGATATGGATAACATCTGTTTTGCTCTGCACGTTGCAGCTAAGTATAGGGGCAAAAGTTCAAGTTGTAAGCTTCTAGCCAGCCACAAGTCACTCCCACCTCAATTCTATTCATGCGCACAGTACACCATTTCTTGCTTGCCAAGAGTACAATATCACTAGCACCTAGTGAGTGCAAATTATGCACCTTGTATATAGGAAAGGGGAAAACATGCTTGATGATAAACTAGCAGACTACATAATGGCAAACATGGTTATTGTTTCATATAGGGATATAAAACGCTAGCAATTAGCAAGAACATGTGCAGCTGCTGTTCTCTAAAGTTTGCTAATCTCTAGCAAGAGTCTGTCATTTGCTTTTCTGAGCCAGCCCCAATCGCTACTCAGGGCAGAACTTGATTCTTTCTTTAATTGAAGATGATATATACCGGGAGAATAGCTCAAGGGCAACGTGTTTATCTTGGAAGCAAGACAACGCATAGCAACACAGGTTTGAATTCCGGTCTTGCGCTGAGAAACTGGTCCCCGGTATCAAGCACGTTATAAAAGAACAATTCTAATTCTATGCGATTGAAGTGTTGTAAAGTATAAAGGTTTTGTATCAAGCCAACACACTTTTGAAATAAAAAAAGAACTTCATTAATTTGCTTTGATCGAATCCTTGTCCAAACTTGGTCGAGAGAACTGGGACTCTGGAAACCATTGCAGAGGGATCATTACCGACCATCTGCAGAATCTAACTCATCCATGCCACATTCCACCACAATTACAAGGGTATTCTTTAACTTTCCCACAGAAAATATTTTCCTTTAAGAATCTTGGTCAAAGTTCTGTCTCATTGTCGAATGCAATAAACCAACCCAAATGTAAAAATCAAAGTAGAAAACAAATCACAAATACCGATGGCCATGACCCTCCAACACTATCGTATCTACTGGGTGTAATCCTTAATTTCTACCTCTGCCTCTAGATAGAAACAAAAACATCTTGGACCCTGATCCCTGTAAAAGTCATGGTTTGTTCAGGGGAATAGTAAAATTAGGTAGATAAATTAAAAAAATTATATATTGAGCTCCTATCCAAAACAGTTCCACCAGTCTTGGTATTAACAAGTGTGTCCCTTATGAGAACAATTTTTGAAGTTCGACATTACTTCCTTGGTACATATAGCTATTTACCTGTTGAACAGTCTGTACCAAGGGTCTCCAGTAGCTCTGAGTGAAATAGAAATGGTAACGACAGTTGACTGGATAGGCCATTGTTTAAAAGGTCTGCAAGACTTAATTTGATCCTTTTTGAAACCCAATCTTGGTACCAAGGCTTTAAAGGTAAATCAGTGTATACGTATGTAAAATAATCAGGATGGAAGATCCTACAAGCGGTTGTGTGGTTCTGAATGTTTGTATTTATTTCAAAATGACACAGAACATTTTTGGTGACTTGATAGTTACTTTACAGTACTTTCGATAAGCACGAAATTTTGAGGCAAACAGACAAGAGTGATTGTAAACAGTGGTAGCACAGGTAGAAATATTGAGGTCAAAACTCCACATAGAGGCACATTCCCAACAATGAGGTAGGGAGGACCTACAATTGAAAGAGGGTGCGCCCGAGACTGAAAGTGGTCCCAGGCGTGGTTCACACAAAGTGTACACAACAGTTTTTACAAAACATACACGAGAGGGGGATGGTACAGTTGTGTCACGGGGGATCGACACAGGTGTGTTTCGGCCAAGTAGGGCTCAATTGGAGCCAGTTTATATGCTGGCCTTCATCAGGATGGACACCAATTGCGGTGTGGTCCGTAGAATCTGTGGATTAGAAGAAGCTGTAAGGATCTAGGGAGGTAGTTGACTAATTCACGAAAATACTTAATATAGGCTGAGTGGTGCCGTGATGATACATCACGTGGTGCATCGGAGTACAGCTTACCTGCTGCTGCAATAGCAGTGGGATGCTGTGGACAGTCCTCAAGGAGTTGCTGGATTGCTGGTGCGAAAAGCACTTGGAGTGGGCCATAGTTTCCTGAAGGCCGACGTCTCTCAGGGTCCCGCGAGGTGGAATGAGCCAGATTGGGTCCCATATCTGAGCGAAAACAAGGGTGGATCATGAAGCATGATCCAATTGGGTGATGGTGGTCTATTTGTGGTGGATTCCGTTGTAGAAAAACCATCTGGGGTCTGTTACCCCCATTATCTGTGGTGGTAATCAATGGAGGCCTGTTGAGTGAGTGGATTTTGGTGGTATGGCTGCGTGAGAAAGTGGCAAGATACCAAGGTTTGGACCGTGGTGGTGTCCATGGAGGCAAGTCGAGTGAGCTAGCCCCTCAGGGTGGTGTGAATCCAGGTCCGATCAAGCGCTGTGTTGCAAATAACCACAAATGGAAAACTGCAGCTGTGCAGAGCTGTGCGAAGTCCATAGTTGCAAATGTTGTGAGAGGTAGCGCACAGATGAGGCAGTGCTGTCCATTGTCTATTGACTGTACATGGTGCTCGCGAGTTTAACGAATCTGCAAAGCGGTGCTGTGGTGCATTGCTCCGTACATCGTCTACAAACGCGGGCACGTGGGTTGAAACAGTTTTTGCAGAGTGTGAACAAGCTCGTGGTGGAGGTGGGTTAGTCACCAAAATGCTGTGGTGTCTAGCAGTCTAACTACAAGCCTTTTGGGTCTAAAGCTCTTAAGTACAGAAAGACGGTTCAGTGAAAGTGCCTAACACGGCTAATTATCTACTAAAAGGACGTACGCGTTTGTAAAGGTGCGTGGTGGTAACTACAAAGTAGAATAGATGAATCATAGGTAAATACGAAAGCCACGGTCCCTGATGTGAAAAACTTACCGCAGTGCGTCCGGTGCTCGCGTTCCCTCGGGGTCCTCAGCTCACAATGGTTGCTGTGGGAGGTGGACCTGCTTCCGGGTGTATAAGCGTTAACATAGGCTATCTGTCAACCAATGGGTGTGCGCGGTTGGCAAGGGTGGCGAACGCTAGAGCCAATCACCTCCTGCTGGGTATGTAACCCTATCATACCGCTCAACCGTCTCTGTGATAACCTGGGTATCACTGGTCAGGCTCTGGCGTGGCTGACCTCTTTCCCCTCCAATCGACCCTCCCAGGTCCAACTGGTGTCCTTCCTCTCCCGACATCTTTTTCTCTACCTGTGGTGTCCCCCAGGGATCTAACCTCTCTCCCTGGCTGTTTAACCAGTACCTGGCACTTCTTGGCCACCGCATCGCCGCTCTCTGCCCCAATTTTCAGTGCTATGCGGATGACACCCAGCTCATTTTCAGACTACCCTTGGCCTCCTCTTCTCCTTCCCTCATCTCTGACTGTCTTTCTGCTATCCAGGAATGGTGTGCTGCCAATGACCTCTGCCTTAATGCCAGTAAGACTGAGATTCTACTCATCGGCACACCCACTCCCTCCTTCCCTGCAGCTCTCTGGCCGGCCTCTCTTGGTCCTCTTCCTGCTCCTACCTGCAAGGCAAAAAACCTCTGGGTCATCTTCGACTCCACACTCTCCTTCTCTCCTCACATATCTGACGTCTCTAAGAAGTCACACTAACAGCTACACCTCCTCAGAGGTATCCTTCCTTTCCTCTCCTTTTTTGAAAACATTCTTTGTTTTAGTTTACAATTTGTTACAAACGCCTCAGAATCAGACATATACATTATATACACTGTCTACCACCTTTCACACTACAATTAAATATGAAACAAATTAAAACCAAAGGGAGAAAGGAAGAACAAAGGGGGAAAAAAAGAAATAATAGACTTTTTTTTCCTTTTTTTTTAAAAACACAAACTACATTTTGTTATACGAGGCGTCACGAGAGCTTGAGTTACCTTTCTTTCCTGGAGAGCGCTGAGTTGAGGCTGCCAGTATGTCGATGAATCACAGCCGAGGAAAGTGCAACGCTAGGAACCGACCCAACCCTCTCCTGACAATAAACGACAGGATGGGACTGAATCAGCTCCCAACGCCACGAGGGGCTCTTCTCTGTATTAGCGTGACGTTGGGACAGTGTAACCACTGACAGAGAAGGCCAAGCTGAGTCCAGTATGATGTTCCAGAAACGGGTCTTCAGTGCTCCCACGGTGATTATTGGCACTGGTACCGGCAGGGCACAACACAAGCAGGAGGAGGCAGGGTACCGGCAGGGCACAACACAGGAGAAGAGAGTAGGAGGGAGGAGCAGCCCACCCAGGGAAGGAGCACTCCAAGAAGTAAGAGCAGGGTAAGATAATAGCCCAGGCTGGCCAGCAAAAACCCAGCAACCGAATCAGGGGGCAGGCGAGGGCTAAGGAGCAGGGCAGGAAGGACTGGGACTGGAACCCAAGGGAGGAAGCAAGTAAGCAGGCGAGGACTGGCAAGCAGAAAACAGGAAGGGAACTGGAGGCAGAGACAAGCAGGGCTCCAGCAGCGCACACCACGTTGAGACGCATGTTTCCGTGTGTGCAGAGCCTCCTTATAGTCCGGGGCCAATGCGAGGCCTGGAACGCAAGCTCCTGCTACTGCGCATGCGCAGAACGTCGGATACTGACGATCCGCGCATGCGCAGCACATTCAAGATGGCCGTGCCCATGGAGCCGGCCCGGACCGCGGGACGTCGCGAGGAAAGACACCAGCGCGGATACAGTCTCCATGAGGGAGACCTCCGTGGCCGAAGAACCGGGACCCCAGAACAGGTAAGTGGTGAGCGTGCGCGCAGCGTGACACATTTTAACCAAACATTTGCTATGGATACAGTTTGTCACGCACACTTAATCAAGATAACTATACTTTGACCTCTAGTTTCGTTAAAAACTTAATTGTATCCATATTTGGAGATATATGGTTTACATAAAAAATTATTTTCCATATCTGATTTGATGCGGTGTCAAAAAACAATATTTGAAGAAAAATTCATGAATATATTCTCGTCTTACCTCAATCAGCTTTACACATTCAACTAGAAGATGTTCTAGAGTCTCCGACTGAGTCGTCAGTTTACAAAAACGAGCCGGCCCGGACCGCGGGACGTCGCGAGGAAAGACGCCAGCGCGGATGCAGTCTCCATGAGGGAGACCTCCGTGGCCGAAGAACCGGGACCCCAGAACAGGTAAGTGGTGCGCGTGCGCGCAGCGTGACACCATACCCCCTCCCGGACAACCCAGGGGCACCAGGCTTCCAGGGATAACAGAGGTAGAAGTCCCGAACCAAGCGAGGGGCATGCACAGAGGAACGAGGCTCCCAAGTGCGGTCACAAGCCGGATAGCCCTTCCAACCGACCAGAAATTGCAGCACCCCGCGCCTGATCCGGGAATCACAAATCTCCTGCACCTCAAACTCAGGAACACCCTTAACCAAGACCGGGGCAGGACGGGAACAGGGACGCCCCAAAACATCAGGTACACAGGGTTTCAGAAGCGAGACATGAAAGACAGGATGAATCCGCCAAGAAGGCGGCAGGGACAGACGAAAGGCAACAGGAGAAATCCGCCCAATGATGCGAAATGGGCCAAAAAAGCGGGGAGCCAGTTTCACAGGCAGATTGCGAACTGGTAAGTTCTTGGAGGAGAGCCATACCCTATCACCCACCCGAAGGTCGGGCTCAGGCCTCCGCCGTTTATCGGCCTGGTCCTTCATGCGTGCTTGTGCCACTGCCAGGGTACTGGCCGCTAGACGATGCTGGTCCTGGATAAGAGATACCATGGCATCAGCCGACGGAACTGCACTGGGAGGCGTAGGACGAACAGGTAGCAACTTGGGGTGCAAGCCGACAGAACAAAAAAAAGGGCTGAGTCCTGTAGCAGAATGGACAGCATTGTTGTAAGCCACTTCAGCGGTGTCCAACCAACCTGACCAGTTGTCTTGAGTGGCATTTGCGTAACATCGTAGGTACTGCTCAAGGGTTTGATTGGTACGCTCGGTTTGCCCGTTGGTTTGGGGATGATAACCAGAACTCAAAGCTCGCTGGATATCCAAATGACGACACAGTTGATCCCAAAAAGAAGAAATATACTGAGACCCACGATCCGACAATATCTTCTCAGGGAGGCCGTGAAGACGGTATATTTCATGGAGGAAACGTTGCGCCATCTGAGAGGCAGTGGGTAGTTTAGGAAAGGGAACGAAATGAGCCAACTTGGAGAAACAGTCTACCACCACCATGATGCAAGTATGCCCACCCGAGAGCGGTAGTTCGACTATAAAGTCCGTGGCAATAGTATGCCATGGGTATGGTGGTGCAGGTGTGGGCTGCAGAAGGCCGAGAGGTTTCTTGCGAGGTATCTTGGTTTGAGCGCATACCGGGCAGGAATCCACGTATTGTTTAACCTGCTTGGCCCATCCGGGCCACCAGAATTGCCGTGCAACCAGTTCTTGAGTGGTTTTGACCCCACGATGACCACAAACAACGGAGTCGTGATTATTTTGTAGGACAATCCTCTGAAGGTCCCATGTGGGAACGTACAGGCGATCCTTAAAGAACAAGCAACCGTTTCGTTCACTGACATCAGTACGTTGCAGTATTTGAGACCTGGAGGGATCCATCTGAGTGGCATCTAGTAGTTGATGAAGCCAAGGAGTCAACATCGACAGAAAATGCTTCGAGGCAATCAAGGGTTCCGGGCTCTTGGCTCTTTCAATGTCATTCCCCAAAGAACGAGACAGGGCGTCGGCCTTTATATTCGGTGAACAAGGTATGTATGTCACCACGAAATCAAACTGAGAAGAAAAAGGCCCAACGAGCATGCTGGGAGGTTCTGCATTGCAAGGAACGTTAGAATTGAAGGTTACGGTGATCCGTGCGTACTTCCACCGAATATCTACCTCCCAGCAAGTGATGGCGCCATTCCTCGAAGGCTGCTTTTATTGCTAGAAGTTCCTTCTCGATGACAGCGTAGTTTCTTTCGCTGGGTGTTAGCTTCCGTGAGAAGTATGCCACAGGATGTTCAGTCTCTGTGTCCGAATCATGCTGTAATAGGACCGCACCTATTGCAAAGTCTGAAGCATCGGTTTCGACTACAAACGGCCTTTCATCATCCGGGTGTTTCAGAATTGGAGCCGTAGTGAAGGATTTCTTCAAATCTTGAAAAGCCGCTTCAGCCAGAGAATCCCAGAAAAAGGGAACCTTATTGCTAGTCAGGCGAGTTAGCATGGTGGTAAGGTGAGAGAAATTAGATATGAAGCGTCGATAGAAGTTTGCGAAGCCCAGGAATCGTTGAAGTGACTTTATGTCATGGGGCTGCTTCCATTCCTGTATGGCTCGTAGCTTCGTGGGGTCCATCCGTACTCCCGTGCTGTTGATAACATAGCCCAGAAACTCTAAGCTTTCCTGATGAAACTGACACTTTTCAACCTTGGCGTACAGATGGTTGGCGGCTAATCTTCGTAGCACTTCCTGAACGTGTGTGACGTGATCCATGCGAGTAGAGGAAAAAACCAGTATATCGTCCAGATATACCCACACTGAAACTCCAACAAGGTCCGAAAAGACAACATCCATGAATCGCTGGAAGACGGCCGGGGCGTTGCAAAGTCCAAAGGGCATTACCCTATACTCGTAGTGTCCAAAAGGAGTCTTGAAGGCTGTCTTCCACTCATCGCCCTCTTTTATCCGCACCAAGTGGTAAGCTCCTCTTAAATCCAACTTGGTGAAGATCCGGGCAGACTTTAGAGACTCAATGATGTTCCGGATGAGTGGTAGGGGGTACCTGTCCTTGCACGTGATCTCATTCAATTGCCGGTAATCGATACAAGGGCGCAAAGTACCCTCCTTCTTCTTGACAAAGAACAGCGGAAAACCCGCAGGGGATTTAGACGGTACAATGTAGCCCTTACCAAGGCACTCCTGAATGTATTCATGTAGGACCCCCTTTTCTGTTTGCGTCAAGGAGTATACCTTGCCATGGGGAATTACTGCATCTGGTAGAATGTCAATGGAGCAGTCGAAATGCCTGTGTGGCGGTAGTGGAATGCTCTCTGGTTTAGTAAACACTTTAAGGAATCCAGCATATTCCTGCAGTACAGACTGAGTGACACATAGACAATCAAAGGTGGTCATAAGGGCTGGAGACCCCACTGACCCCAAAGCAGTTGGAAAGGTTTCAAGAAGACGACATTCCCGAGGACAACGGGAAGTGGAAAAGACCAGGGTTCTGGAAGTCCAATTGACCTGAGGGTCGTGATAGAGCAGCCATGGTAGACCGAGTACCACCGGAAAAGAGGGAGACTTGATGACGTCAAATGAGATCCGTTCTAGATGCCCTTCCACTGATAGCCATAGTGGATCGGAATGTTGGCACACCGGGCCAGAAGACAGGAGGGTACCATCGATCACCTCTACCACCGCAGGCTGTTCCTTGCGGTGCAACTGGATCCCGTTAGATGCTGCAAACGAGGCATCGATGTAATTACCCGATGCACCACAATCCAAAAGGGCCCGGGTCTTCATGCATTTCCCTTGCCAGGCGATACCTACTTCTAAGACCAATAAAGGCACTGAATGCATCGGAGGAAGGTCTGATCCAAAAGGATGGCCCGCCGCTGCCTTCTCACCATACAGCGGGCCCGCTAGTTTTCCTGTTTCTTCAAAGGACGTAGCGGACAGGTGCTTAAATAATGGCCGGAACCTCCACAGTACAAACACAGGTTTTGCCGGCGTCTTCTCATCCTTTCCGCTTCAGACAATGGTCCACGAATGGCTCCCAGTTGCATAGGTTCGGGTCCCACGTCGGTAGCGGTAGTCGATCCTGGAGGATGTACCGAGGGCCCCGGGTGGTATCGGTCTGTTCGGCGGCGTTCACTTCGTCTTTCGGCCAACCTGTGATCAATGCGGAGGACCTGTTCCAACAATGCGGGTAATGTTTCTGGCTCAGGAATATGTAGCAATTCGTCCTTGTACTCATCTCGCAATCCACGGCGGAACAACGTTTTCTGAGTGATTTCAGGCCATTGGGAGTCAGTTGCTAGCTGTCGGAACCGACTAATGTAGTGTATGATGTCTCCAGATCCCTGTTTAATGTCCATTAGCTGATTCTGGGCCATGGCTGCCAAATTTGGCGGCTTAAAGACATCCAGGAAGGCCTTCTCAAAGGCAGCAAAATCCCCTAACAAGGGACTGTTGGAGGAAACCAGGGGAGCGGCCCAGGCAAGAGCATTGCCAGTCAGATTTCCAAGAATGTAACCAATCTTTGCCTTGTCTAGGTTGAAATGACTCGATCGAAACTGAAAATGGATCCTACAATGGGTACAAAACTCCGCTACTTGACGTGGATCACCATCGAACTTCATGGGGGTTGTGTAGGCCATGGAATTCTCGGGTTGTGGAGGTACATTCACACCCCGCTCCATCGCCTGACGGAGGGTGTCGTTCTCCTGGCGAAGGGCAGACATCTCAAGGCGCATGGCTCGCATTTCATCACGTACTTCCCGCAGGTCATCCATGTCGAGACTGGTGCATAGGCGTCTCAATCTGTTATACGAGGCGTCACGAGAGCTTGAGTTACCTTTCTTTCCTGGAGAGCGCTGAGTTGAGGCTGCCAGTATGTCGATGAATCACAGCCGAGGAAAGTGCAACGCTAGGAACCGACCCAACCCTCTCCTGACAATAAACGACAGGATGGGACTGAATCAGCTCCCAACGCCACGAGGGGCTCTTCTCTGTATTAGCGTGACGTTGGGACAGTGTAACCACTGACAGAGAAGGCCAAGCTGAGTCCAGTATGATGTTCCAGAAACGGGTCTTCAGTGCTCCCACGGTGATTATTGGCACTGGTACCGGCAGGGCACAACACAAGCAGGAGGAGGCAGGGTACCGGCAGGGCACAACACAGGAGAAGAGAGTAGGAGGGAGGAGCAGCCCACCCAGGGAAGGAGCACTCCAAGAAGTAAGAGCAGGGTAAGATAATAGCCCAGGCTGGCCAGCAAAAACCCAGCAACCGAATCAGGGGGCAGGCGAGGGCTAAGGAGCAGGGCAGAGGGCAGGAAGGACTGGGACTGGGACCCAAGGGAGGAAGCAAGTAAGCAGGCGAGGACTGGCAAGCAGAAAACAGGAAGGGAACTGGAGGCAGAGACAAGCAGGGCTCCAGCAGCGCACACACGGAAAAACCACGTAGAGACGCATATTTCCGTGTGTGCAGAGCCTCCTTATAGTCCGGGGCCAATGCGAGGCCTGGAACGCAAGCTCCCGCTACTGCGCATGCGCAGAACGTCGGATACTGACGATCCGCGCATGCGCAGCACATTCAAGATGGCCGTGCCCATGGAGCCGGCCCGGACCGCGGGACGTCGCGAGGAAAGACACCAGCGCGGATACAGTCTCCATGAGGGAGACCTCCGTGGCCGAAGAACCGGGACCCCAGAACAGGTAAGTGGTGAGCGTGCGCGCAGCGTGACACATTTTAACCAAACATTTGCTATGGATACAGTTTGTCACGCACACTTAATCAAGATAACTATACTTTGACCTCTAGTTTCGTTAAAAACTTAATTGTATCCATATTTGGAGATATATGGTTTACATAAAAAATTATTTTCCATATCTGATTTGATGCGGTGTCAAAAAACAATATTTGAAGAAAAATTCATGAATATATTCTCGTCTTACCTCAATTAGCTTTACACATTCAACTAGAAGATGTTCTAGAGTCTCCGACTGAGTCGTCAGTTTACAAAAACGACAGCTATCGCTAGTTTTATCATGGCTTCTTGTTGCAAGTACTGCATTTGTAGACCATAGATTAACCTTAACTGCATAAGAGATGTGCGGTATGTTTGATTGGGAAATTTAGCCAAATATCTCGCAATCTGATTTGGCCTTTTTAATATGAAATGTCCATTGGTAAAGTTCTTATGTTTGTTACAATCATACCAATTTGCATTCCATTCTGAAAACCAACATTTCTGTTTCGCTCTGTTCGGATTTTCCTCTATAAGGGTTAGGTCATTGTCTGCTTATGTTTGATGTAAAGTATTGTTTCCAAGTAGTTGGGGCATGCTGTTTGTTGTTTCCTATTAAGTAAGCAATTGGTGTTATAAGGGTATCGCTAAACCTTTCATTAATACATTTATTGTACAATATTATGTCATTCCATGCTACAATTAATTTCATTGATATCAGTCCCAAGTTCATGTCTAACTATTTGGATTGGGAAGCTTTTGGGTATTGGTAAGATATTCTTCCAAAAGACCCCTTCCAAGTAGTCCATGATTTCTGGAAGCTTGGTATGTGCACCATATGTTATCGTAGGGATTACCTTCTCTTTATAGAATTTTATTATCAGCACAAAAGACAATTTCCCATATTTTTTATGAACAAGTCTTGCCTGTGAGCACAAGGATTGTGTCTTATATTTCAAGGCGTTTTTATAAAGAATATCGGGTTTACTAACATTTACACTAATACCCAAATATTTATAATCCTGATTATTTCGGGTTTTTGCGAGCCTGCTGTCCAATTGAATGTGGAAGCTTTTACTGTTGTACATTTGGCCTTAGTATTAATATCTTTGATTTGGTTAGTTTTACAGCTAGCATATTTTCTCCAGCAACATTTCTTAAGCCTGGCAATTGTCTCTGCAGCCCTATTGGCATGTGGTCCAGAAGGACAAGCTCATCGGCATATAGTAAATGCGTAATTGGATAGTTGCAGAGTTTCAGAGGAAATCCTCGATTGGTTTGGGGGTACTTATAAATATCTCTAATGTGGAAGTTAAATAGCGTAGCCGCCAAAATACAACTTTTTTTTCAGGCCTTTAGCAGTATGGATCCGCCTTGATAATGTACCTTCCTGTGTTAATTTTACTTGGACTGATGTATTTGAATAAAGCTGGTATACTGCTTGGAATATGTGATTTGGACATCCTGCTTCTATTAGTTTTTTCCATAGAATGTTCCTCGATATTGAATCAATGGCTGATCTAAATACATCTGAGCCAACCAGTGAAAAGACAGAAAGGAGGTGGAGGGAGGAAAGAGAAAGAGAAGCCAAGCTATTGGTGCTCTTAACTAAGGTGACCTTGGATGTCGCTGAGATCAAGGAAAAGGTATCCAAAGCTGAGGAGAGATGTTGAGCTGACCTCCAACATCAAAAGGGTTGAAACACACCTAACTGAAGTGGATGTGAAGGTTTTCCGGATGGCGGATCAGATAAGAGATTTGCAATCCAAGAATGATAAGTTAACCTTAACGATCTCTGAACAAGAAAACTTCTCAAGAAGAAATAATGTCAGAATCTCTGGTTTTACGGAAAACATTGAGCGGGGCAAACCTATGGATTTATTTAGAGAGAACTCTGATTACTCTGCTCAAGTTAGATCCAAAAATAAGATTGGAGATGGAAGGGGCGCACAGGAGCCTGGGACCAAAGCCTGCGCTTGGTCAGAGACGAGGCACCTTGTAGTCAGATTTTTGAGATTCCCACTTAAGGAGATCATCTTAAAGAAAGCATGTGAGCTGGGTGATCTCTCATGGGGGGGTTGGTCACAGAGTCATGATATTTGGAGACTTGAGCCGAGATGTGTTAGATAAAAAGAAGGAATTCAACATGGCAAAGGAGCAGGCGAGGAGCAAAGACCTCAAGTACTATATGGTGTGTCAAGCTATATTTCGTGTGGTTATGGATGGGCAGTTATTCTCCTTTACTGACTGCAAGAGTGCTGAAGCATTTCTAAGTGATCTACAGAGGAAGCAGGAGCCCATGGAAGCAGCCAGCACTTCGCAAAGGATTTTGCCGTTAAAGAAGAAAAGATAAGAATATCTTGAGAGGCAACAGTTTGGCCTTTTGGTTTTACAGTGGATTTTTTAGTTGAGCATTGTCTTTTTAATTTTCATATATTTTTTTTTCTCTTCAAACACAATTGTAAAAAGGTTTGATACCGTGATGCGTTTGGTCCCTGTATCCGTTAAAAACGGTCCCGAGTTTTATTTTGCACCGTATACTCATACCAGTTAGAGGAAAGTACCTTGCTGCTGCAGCGTCTGCTCGTCACACGCACGCGTTCAGGAGGCACGTAAGAATGGAGCCTGAACTGCAGTGCAGAGATTGCTGTAAACTGGACCGTAAGAGAGGAGGTGGGCACAGCTTTATTTATATTTACTTTATATGGTCTCATGCTGTGCCGCATACGATTAAACGTGCAGGCCCACTGCAATAAGGCGCAGCGCGAAGCATTCCATAGAATATATAATCGGATGAGGAAGAGCTAACAAATGGATGAAAGGCATTGCGCGGATAGACCTTTGCCCGACTGAGGTACAGGGTTAAAGCTGAATGAAATTGGGAAGAATGGGTGATCACTGCTACGTTGGAGAAGCTGTAGAAACATACTGCAGATCTTCATTGTCCCGGTGTACTAGCACTCTGTCATGTATAATCCAAAAATGACAGACTAACTTGGCCGTAGAATACAGAGGGGAAAGGAACAGAGGAGGAAGTACGGCCGACTGGGGTTAATGGTTACTCCCGAACTAGCGACCGCAGGAGGGGTTCAACTTTGAAGGCGTGTTTGGTCTCTATGGCTACTTTGCAATGCAAATGTTGATTGTTGATTGTTGCTTGTATGAGTTAACATGTATTGTATAATGGTGCTTTGTAACTGAATTTGTGGCAGCAGCAGCGTGAAATTTAAAAGAAAGCTGTACATCCCTAAACTTCAGAATATTGCTTGGATGTAGAACATGATGGGGTAGAGGCGGCTTAATGTGGATAGAATGTGATGATTGATGTCGATTAGGAAACAATGCTTTAAGTAGACAAAAGTTGAGCATCTTGTATCAATCTCTGATGTGTAGCAGGTATGCAGTGATAAAATCGCGGCAAAAATGTCGCCAGTACAAAAAATCGCGGCAAAAATGCTGTGGTTTGACCCGTTAAAGGTGTACCCCATTACACCATTTAAGAGGAGCGGGGGTTGCAGGGGTGTGTTCCGCTCCCCTTAAATGGTATAATAGGTCCAGGGTTTGCGGGGGTATCCCCCGCATCCTTTACATGGATTGCGGCATCAAAACCACAGCCTTATTTTTTGTCCACATCCATTTTTGACGTGATTTTAACACATGGACCCGTGTAGCAATGTGGAATTGCTGGCAGTAAATGGAAGTTGGGAGATTTAACAGGCAAATTCAAGGGAGATGGTGGAAGTAACTGATTTGAAGGAACATGGGTAATGCGTAGTTCATTGGCCACGAGAGGGAAGGTATTTGCAGACAATATTGCACTACTATGAGATCACCGCGAGGAAGAGCAATAGCCTCCATGGTTTGGAAAGTTCACTTTTGTGGCTAATTTCTAGATGATAATGAAATGCTAATGGAGTATGAAAATGTTAATTTAAGGAATGGTGTATTGCTGTTTGAGGATAACATATGATATGATAGTTTATTTATATAGGGCCTATACACAATGGGCCTCATTACACGGAAGGCGGTAAGCCATGGCGCTATTAGCGCCATGGCTGCCGCCGGTACCTTACCGGGTCCGCCTTGGTGGATGGCGGAATTAGCGCCATATTCCAAGGTGTGTGGGGGCGCTAATTCCGCCATCCACCATTGCCCCTTCACCATTGCCAGTCAGCCCCGTAGGGCTCCATGTTAATGGTGAAGGTGCTAATTACGGTACCGCAAATTGCGGTACCGTAATTAGCACCAAGGTCCCTTTGCGGGTCCCGTACTTAACGCCTGTAAAAACCAGGCGTTAAGGGAGGACCCGCAAAGGGACCTCGTAGTAAGGCGGTAAGGGTTTACCGGTACCGGTGCCCTTACCGGTACCGGTAAACCCTTACCGCCTTCCGTGTAATGAGGCCCAATGTGTTTCAAAGCTTATAGTGAACCAGTTGTCTGTTCAAAGATGCAAGACTGGGTGGAACAGAGTTAAATAGAATATGTAGTGAATTGAAATGGGAGTGAGGGCAGGTACTAAATTCACTGTGCTAACAAGTAAAGTCACAGACCGAGGAGGTGGTACCGATATCATAATTAAAATTGCGCAATATTAGGGCCATCAAGAAGCCTCCAGGAGTTATATATACTAAACCCATAAATGGGGAAATAGAAGGAAAGAAGGGAGAAGCAAAGGGTAAAGCAGATGGATAGATGAGTGAGTTGATATTTTGTTCATGGAACATTAAAGGTCTAAATGATCCCCGAAAAAAGTAATACTAAGGTTGAAGAGGGAAAATGCAGATATTGTCCTTTTACAAGAAACCCATTTATTGGAAGGATCAAAAAGTTTAATGACCAATACAAGGTATAATAAGGTATTGTTAAATTGTTGTGTCCAAGTCAAGAGGAGTGGGAATACTATTTCTCAGGGGATTAGGTATGAATGTTGAGAGGGTAACTATGGGTGATGAAGGGAGAGTGATTTTGGTTGATGTAAAATACGAAGGGAATTAAAATAGGATCCATTTATGGTCCCTTTACTATGGGGAACAACTTTTTCACAAAAGTGATAACTGTGTTGCAGAATGTGTGGAGAGCACGTTATATTAGGGAGTGATTTTAACTGTGTCCTTAATCATAAATTGGATTGCTCTGCACATTGCCGATACACGGCAGAGAATACAAGTAGAGCATTTGGAGCACTTCTGCATAGTTTTGATTTAGATGACATTTGGAGAACTTTGCATCCTGGAGAGAGAGAGAGTATTCTTTTTTTTTTTCACCAGTTCATGATTCGTACTCTAGAATTGATCTATTTTTTGGATCTCTGATAGACTCATTGTTAAGACTGATAGAGTGGAGATGATGGAACGAGGGTTGTCGGATCATTCTATGATTAAGCTGAAGTTCGAACTAGGTGGTCTAAGGTCGACTGCATCAAGTTGGCGTTCAAAAACATGTATTATGGGATCAAGATACATTGAAATCTTTAAAATCATTTATAAAGTCCTACGAAATAATTGAAGGATCAGCTGATGAATTAGTGGTCTGGGATAGCCTTATGGTGGCTATTGGAGGGGAATTAATGAATATTACATCACTTACAAGGAAATCAGGAATGATGGAATTAAAACGTCTGGAGAATAAGTTAAGAAAGTTGCAGAATAAATGTGACTTGTCAAGAAGTAGTGAAGATAAGGTGGAGATGGATAGAGCACGCAAATCTCTGAATAAATGGACATGCAAAGCGAGAAAGGT
Source organism: Ambystoma mexicanum (assembly GCF_040938575.1). Lineage (NCBI taxonomy): Eukaryota > Metazoa > Chordata > Amphibia > Caudata > Ambystomatidae > Ambystoma > Ambystoma mexicanum. Next base: position 160,902,774 of record NC_090940.1, read on the forward strand.
CTTTCTTTTATATGAAACAGAAATACTGGGAACAGGGAGACAAGGGCATTATTTTTATGATGGAGCGGGTTTTATGTCCAACAATGCAGGAAGCGGGTATTACTGTAATTCCAAAACCGGGTAGGGAATCATACTAAGTGTGAGAATTATAGGCTGATACCATTGCTAAATGTGAATGCAAAAATATTTACCAGGATACTGACACTGGTTGGATATGTACATTGGTGGACTGATTGAGCATTCCCAAGTGGGGTTTATATGTGGGAGGCATGGCCATGATCATATTAGAACTATCATAGATTTATTGGGGCTTCCTAAAGATGAGGTAGAGAACATTCTGTTGATCTTTATTGATGCTGAAAAAGCTTTCGAGTCAATTGTGGCTTTTTAGACTACACGCCCAAGCAAATGGGATTTGGGAATACTTTGAGAGCTATTAAATCTTTGCACTCCTCAATCAGTGCAAGAATATGGGTAAACGGAGCTCTCTACTTTTCCCTTGTCTAGGGGTACCAGTCAGGGGTGCCCGTTATCGTCTATTCTCTTTAATTTGGCATTAGAACCCATGATAGCTTACATCAGACAGGAACATGTTACGTGGATGATGTGACAATGTTAGCCAACCCAAAGGAGGCTGGGGATAGACTTAAGAGTATGTTTGAAGAGATGAGTCGTCTGCCGGGTCATAAAATCAATTGGGAGGGGTCCGTTTTTTTCCTTTGGTTGTTACTCACCCACGCAGTGATTTGAGTTCATGGAATTGTCAGTGGGCTACGGAAAGTGGGAAGTATTTGGGGATTCATCTGGTTCGAGATCTTAAGAGGATGGTGGAATTTAATGTAGCCAAAATGGCTTGGTTTGGGCTAAGGTTAATGCGATAAAGATGTGAGCTTGGCCAAGGTTCTTTATATTATTCAGTCTATTCCACTTAAATTTACAAAGGTCATTGGGCGCATTGACAACGTTTTTCAGAATTGTCTTTGGGGCGAAGGCAAGAGACCTAGAATTCCACAATATTTTCTTATGCGGGCAGTGCGAGAGGGAGCATTTGGGTATCCCAATTTAGAGGATTATTGAAGGGGAGTTTTATTGAAGAAATCAGCATTATACTTCAATGGGAGGGATATTTGTATGCCTTTATGGATGATTATAGAGAGAGGAATGTCTGCCATACTCTTTGCATAATGTATATACAATGGGGAAAAATGCCTAATCTGATAGCCAAATTGACCACAATTGGAACAACTGGAGATGCATTGAGGTATTTTATGGCTAGTGGAGGAGAAAATATATGGATTCACTATGAAGCATCATTGTGGCACATCTTAGCGCTGCAGATTGGAAACCAGACCTTGCGCTGAACGGAGCTGGGTAAAGGGGTATTATAAGGGTGCATGATGTGTGGAAGGATGGTCAAATGGTCACTTTTTAATCGCTCAGAAGAAATTTTGGTCTAGGGGGCGGGGGGGAAAGGAGCCTAGGCGTTAAACACAATTGGAATCTATTCTTGCGCAAAGACAGGAGATGTTGAACAGTCCTATGAAAGGAAGGCCGACAGCCTGCTGTATATTTCATTCATCTACATGTATGATTTTGACCTATCTGATGCTGATGCCAATGGAGAGTTCATGTGCGACTTCATTGGAGAATCCACGGCAAGCATGAGTGAAGGAGCTGGGCAAGGACATAGCTATAAAAGATTGGGAGAGCTTGGTAAGAGTTGGCATGGATTTAAATTTGCGATATATGCGTCAAAGAATCTTGTGTCATCTGTACTGAATCCCAGCACGGATGTTTAATTTAGGTATGGCTAATGATGACTCATGCTTGGCATGTGGCCAAAAAGGGGGTAGTCTATTACACATGCTATGGGATTGTACAAGAGTGGTGGGATGTTGGGGTGACGTTTTGAACAGGCTGGACATAATACTGGGAGTAGAATTGCCAAGAACGTCATCCTCAACAATTCTTCTCTCAAATCCTGGGAGATTTATGGTAGCTCGTGAGCACAGTGGATGGATTAATAGAGTACTGATGGTGGCTGCTAAGGAAATTCTGAGGGTATGGAAATCGAGGAAAAAGCCAGAGGAGGAGGGTTGGTTATCGGATCTACGAAGGTTGGCTAGTTATGAGAGAGTTATGCTAAAAAAGCAGGAACAAGAAAGAAAATACTTTGAGACATGGGGACCGTTAGATAAGCTGTACAGTTGATGCAAGTAAGGGTTGGTAGGGCGCGAACGGATAAGGAAATTATAAGGGATTATGTTTTGTTGTTTGTCTATGTTCATTATGTGTTGTCTAGTTTTGTTATTTATGTGGGAGTGTTGTACTGAAACAATGGATTAGTTAAATTAATAAGATTATAAAATGGTAATATGGTTGGTTTAATAATTTGGTTAATTGATGCTGTGAGAATTTAGAAATTGAAGTGTAATCCACGGATGTTATCAATATGTCTATATTGTATTACATTTAAAATGACAAAGTGATTGCAAAAAAGAAAAAGGTGGTTAACAGCTGTTTCGGGTCCTGCAACAAAGCCAGATTCATTTGGGCCCCTCAGTTTTTCAATCTTGAGCCATGCAGTTAGATTTTTTCAATATCAGTCCGGTGAAAATGTTTCCCGGTATATAAAGAAGGGCAAGTGGGCGATAGTTGGTAGGCTCCAATTTCCCTTCTTGAATAAAAGAATCAATATGGGCTGTCTCCATGTATCTGGAATTAGTAAAGTTGTCACATTTTGGAAAATTTCATATAAGTTCTTAGCCCAATCTTCCGGGTGGGCCTTTAATATGGCATTTGAAAGACCATCTGGACCCAGCGCTCGGGATTAACTCAATTTTTTATTAGGATAAGGATGTCCAAATGGTCGTAGTCAAACTCATTTTTATTATTTAGTAAGTGAAACAGACTACAAAACAAAGCAAGAAGGAACTTAACATGATTGGGTGATGTTGCAGGGTGCATAAAAAGATCAGGAGAATCACAACAGAGAAAAGGGAAACGAGGCAACTGTAATCCTATCTGGAAATCAGGCCCCCCTCCCACTTCATGCACGACCTGGAAAGAATACTAGATGATGCTGAAGAGAATGCTTGGATTAACCAACATCCACACAAATATCTACAGAATTCAAACCCACGTATCCCAAACTTTTATACCTAACCTAAAATTCATAAGAATCTGCAAGAACCACCTGGAAGACCAATAGTGGCAGGAATCAATAGTGTACTACAGCAAATTGGGAAATATATCGATTTATTTCTCCAACCACTTATTCAGAGTACTTCCACCTACATAAAAGACACCACCAATTTCCTACAACAACTGAGGGCAATACCTTACGTACCTACACACATACTGTTCACCTTGGATGTAAAGAACTTGTATACATCAATTCCGCATGACTTAGGAATACGGGCAGTTGAATACTGGCGAAATGGAAGCAAACAAGGAGTTTCTGATTATCCTACTAGAATTTATCTCCAAGAACTCATACTTTAAATATCAAAAGCAATATTACTTGGAGATTGCCGGAACATCTATGGGTGCCACCATGGCACCCACATATGCAAATACCTTCATGTATAAATTCGAGATAGACCATATCCTTAACCACTCAATATGGAAATTCCATCTATGGATCTGGATCCGCTACATTGATATTTTTGGTATATGGACCCACGGTGAAGAAAGTTTGCTAACCTTTTTTAGAGACCTCAACATCATTGACGAAAGGATTCAATTTACCCATGAGTACTCTAAAGACAGTAGTCATGTCCTGGATGTTGAAATGAAATCCACAGAAGAGGGGTACAAAACTAACATCTATAGCAAACCTACTGATCACAACAATTTGCTGCATAGATTAAGCTTTCACCAACCAAGCCTTATACAAAACCTCCCGTACAGTCATTGTTACGCGTTAAACTGATCATCAGTGACCCTTCTGACTACACCATCGAACTACAGAAAATGGGGGAGAAATTCACCAAGAGAGGATACAAAGAATCTGAAATTGTTGAAGCAAAAACTAGAATAGAAGCTATCAATAGAGATGACCTACTCACCAAACCAAGGAAAGCTAAATCAGACTCACTGCTTGTATTTGTGACCAGATATTCCATGCAGAGTAACCGAATTAAGTCAATCATCAAACACTGGCAAATACTATCATGCGATAAAAAAATTGAGCATCTATTCAAAGACATTACATACGAGCGGAGTAAAAACTTTAGAGACCACCTAGTACAAACACGTCCATCACGGACGAAACTAGAGACTAAACGTAAAGGAACACTCCCGTGCCTACAATGTAGCAATTGCGGCTACATACAGAAAGGACAAAGCATCAATCGCCCACATACTGGCGAAAAATTGCCAATAAAGGATTATGCGACATGCGAAATAGCGAAAATCGTCTACGCAATCAAATATCCCATGTGGGCTGTATTACGTGGGACAGTCAAAAAGAAAAGCAAAATTGCGCTGGAATGACCACCACTCATGTATACGCAACAAGAACACAAACGCATCAGTGGCCAAACATTGGATGGAAAAGGGGCACAATTTGGCACAGATACGCTTGTTGATACTGGAAGTCATCCACAAACAAGAGCCTCATGAAAACCTACAACAGAGACTTGACAGAAGGGAGTTCTTTTGGATAGACAGACTAGGAACTCTTGCCCCGAGAGGACTTGATGAAGAGATCAGTTGGGCTTGTTATTTTTAGTATTACTTTCATCAACAATATACATTTCTTATGAACACTTATATGTTACCTGCAAATACTGTATGTGTTTTATTGAAACATGGCACCAATGAGAATGCATATAGTTTGATGCCCCTCCATCAACAACATATATTATGAACATTTATATGTAACCAATGAGTGCTGGATGTGCCATACTGGGGCATGACACTAGTGATAATACACATAATGTGGTTCACAGACGCCCATAATAGCTGTAAGCGCTAGACACTTATCATATCTTAATTTAACATTATGGTCCCCATTGGAGATTCACTCATCTATTTACGCTATGATAGCCCATGATGAGATATCAATATTTTTCTTTCCTGAAGGAGCAACTATCATGCCGCCTCGCTCATCGTTGGTTTATTATTTGCGTGCACTACGTAGGTGTTTTACACCTATCTACTTCTTCGGACGTATCTATACATTGTACTTCCGTATCTTGCAGTTACCGCTTTAGGTCCATTTTAAACAATGCGCTGAGCAGTTAACAATTTTAGGTTTTCTTTGATTTAATTTATATATAATCCACGCAGTCACTACCATACCATCAACATTTTTCAACTTTAATTGCATGCCGCATAGACACAACACGTAGCTGACAGACTTTACAAACTATCGCTACCTTGTACAGAGCGCTCGGCTCCTATTGACATCATAGTGTATTGCAAACTGGTCATGTTGTTCCCCATTCCCGTTCCCCTGTAACCTAGTGAATGCGGGACGCGAGGCGTTGCAGCGTCGGCACACCTGCCGACGTTTCGCAACGCCACGTGGGGTTCACCATGGCAACCACCATAACAAGGCAGTAGCCGCCATTGGGGCGGATGGATCCGCAAGGTTTCGCATATCAGCAAGTAACTTTGACAAACGGTAAGGGACTCTCTACAGTCCGTAAGGCCTCATTGATTTAGTAGCTCATACAGAACCCACAACATTATAGAATTTTTACTCTTTCCAATTCTTTTTGTATCCCTGCCATCCAGATTACTTGGAGTTTTTCTTACTCCATCTTTAAATTTGCGTACAATGTAAAACACCCACTCTGCATTGATGCTTTTCACATGCAGATCCATATATACATTTTCACACACATTTATTTTTTGCTATTTTTATTTTAGATCTAAGATTGTTGACTGGCAGGTACAGTGTTCGTGTAATTTCTATTTTTGGTATTATTACTCTTTGACACTTTAGACTAAGTTAATGATTTATTGAATCTTGTATTTGTTGCTTTCTGTTCCCTCTCCATCACAAATCTGCACGTGCTATGTGGTATGTATTGCTTTCAATATTGATTATTTACTCACATTTTCACCCTGTTTCTAAATCTGGATTACAACTGTTGTTTGATGCTTGAATTTAACAAATAGAATGTGGTTTAGGCCCTGAGGAAGGAGCTAGACTCCGAAATGCATAGGCATATACAACCGCAACCCTTTTACAGTCGACTAGGATGGTCTTTTGTTCACTTAACACGCAGATGAATACATGAATGGTATCAATTGGGGTGTGTGTGTGTGTGTGTGTGTCTGTGTATATATGTATATATATATATATATCATAACAAAAATAAATTGTGAAGTAACAATTTACTATAAACGTCTGGATGAATCATTATTGAATAAACAAATCTAACTTTCAATAGAAGAACTTGGAGCACTGAGCATAAGCGTGAGCACCAATCTTTGCTGGATGGTTTATCCAGCTTTTCTTCCTCTGACTAGACACTTTGAGGTCCGGGTGTCACAAGGACCCTCACAGACTGGTTGCTCTGCGAAAATTGAATGAATCTTGAAGCAAAGAGTGAACTCTTCCAATAACCACAAGTGGAGCCTACCTCTGACTTCTGGCATTTTTAACCCCTCCCACTTCCCCCATAATTTCAACCATTTCTCCAGGCAGCCCTGTGTATTGTACACTTTTATTTTTCTTTTCCCCAAAGCGCCATGCCCCTGTCAGAAATCCACCTAGTCAATCGAGGACATACCACCACCACCCCACATTGATGCAATAGTTTGCTTCATCAGCCCAACAGCATTGGATGTGAACAGTTTCTCATATCTATTGAAAGCAGTTGCACACCACACCCCAAGAAGCAACAGCCGTGGGTCTTCCGGTACCACCAGCCCAAAACATTGAGTATATTTTCAAGATATTTCTGCCAGAAGCAGCAAACCTGGGGTCATTCCCAAATAATATGAAAAAAAGGTAACCTCCACCCCCCCCCCACACCTGGGCCATGCAGCCCCACCTAAACAATGCTGTATAAGAATTATAGACCCTGTGGAGTATTTTAAGTTGGAGCCCTGCGTATCGAACCAGGTGGAAGAGGACTCGCAACCACCTTGTGATCACGACTATTTCTTGGGTGTTCTGGTCACCGCTGCAGACAGAATGTGTTTCCATCCAGCCCCACATTTCCATAGGAGTATGAAAAAGGTGGACTGTCCCCTTGTGGTACAACTTAAGCAGCGTGGGGAAAAAGAGGGCATATTGGATACCGAGAGATAGCAGTTTCTCCTTTACTGAGTCAAAGGATTGGCGGGCATCGCTGCTCTTCATTCGTATAATCCGGAAAGAACACAATGCGGTCCCGTTATATGTAATCGGACCTGTAGCTCTTGCCATGTCTAAGAGGGTATTGCGGTCTCTATAGTTAAAGTTGTGCAATTATTGTGTGCGGAGGTGCACCGGGAACAGGACGACAAGGTGGGTCCATTCTATAGAGAAGTCGTCGGCCATTGCTCCAGAAAAATGTCCATGCTGGGCCCTTCCTCTTTCTCCAGTAGCCCTAGAATACAGAGGTTGTTACGCTGCGATCAACCTTCACTATCCTCCGCTCTGCTCTCCAGGGGTTGTTTTTAGCCCGCGTGTGTCTGTGCCACTCGTGGCTGAGTAGCCTTTGCCGGCGGCTGCTTTTCCCGCAAGCCTACTAATTACACTGAGTGATTCGGTTGTCTCCCGGGGACTTCTGTGCACCTTCCCCATGTGCACCTAACAGGATATGATGCTTAGTGGCCCCCCTTCAGCATGCACATATTGCTGTTGGTGTGATGCCAGCCCACGATCCTGGGTAGCTGTGGTTGGTGATGAGACCATGCTCCCCGTCACTGCAGGTCTCTCTCTCTCTCTCTCTCTCTCTCACTCTCTCACTCTCTCACTCTCTCACTCTCTCACTCTCTCACTCTCTCACTCTCTCACTCTCTCACTCTCTCACTCTCTCACTCTCACTCTCACTCTCACTCTCTCCATTTCATTATCCTTCATTAATTTTTTTTTCTTTACTTTCATGAATACAAGAAGCAATTTTTGTGCCGAGTTTGTATTAAAAATTGACACAACGGTACAGAATAAAACATGAGAAGTGACCAGTTGTGAACCAATGGTGTTTTTAGAAGTAACCAGACAGGGAAAACATCTTCCTGTCCTTTCACTAGATAAGCAGCTCACCAGTCTTTGCAGGGATAGATAGCGATTTGTTAGCTTTATCCCATTCAAGTAGAGTTGCTCTTCAGTGTTTTCACATTTAATTGGGACGACAGAGAGGTTCAGGAGTCGAGCCCTACAGGCCCTTTAGTTTGTTTCCTCTACTCGGTCCCTCATTCTGTGCAGGTCTGTCCTCTGGGTTTACAGCTTTCCCACACCTCAGCCCACACACACTTTGTGCACCGGGATGCAGCACCCTCCCCTGTCAGAGCATCCATCTATGCTTGTATTCTGCCTACCTGAGGTCCTTCATTCCCCCAGATGCACTCCAAAGCCATGGAGGGGTGTGCTCAGGATACTCTCAACTGTATGACGAGCCCACCACCCCAGGGCAAGGGTAGCGGCCATGAGTCCTGGTAATGTTTGGCTCCTGTGTTTGGGTCACTGCCCCTCCTTTACTGGGCTACCATCTTCATGTGTCCTCTGCTCTCTTCCTGGTGCTCTTCCTCCTCACTTGCTGTGGTGCGTTGCAGGCTTCTGATGCACTGCTGTGCAGTGGCTCACTCTTGCACCCCTCGCCGACCCCGCAGGAGCCAAGAATGTATGCTTTGCTAACTTCCTGGTCCACGCCGGGACAGCAAGCCCTCCAGGGCAAGCCTGCCAGTCCCGCCACAGCCCTGCACTCCACCGTTGTACTGTGTTTGGGCACTGCGTCTCCGCGGGCGCTCGCCTGATGCAGGGGCCCTGCTGGTGTTTATGCCCCTCGTCCCGCGCAGCACCACCCTTGGCATCTTCCAAATTCAGAGCCCGCCAAGCCCTGCGGCCTCCTGTCCCTTGGTCCGCTGCTGCCACAAAATGGCATCTGCGCCCCGTGCTGATTTCAGGCATGTCGGAGCGGCTCTTCCCGGCATCAATTTCACCCAGGAAGTGGGCAGGATATAGCTGATGCAATCCACCACCGTTCACTGCTGCAATCCGAAGGATTGCTTTGAATTATCAGGATGTTTGCAGCGGCATATTGGCGGCCCCGGCTGAGCTTGAGAGACTTAAGCCTCTATGCGCCGGCTGCTCAACAGCACCCCACCGTCCTTTGCATTTTAATGGGCAACTGTTAAAGAACACAATTTGCAAATTTGAAAAAATTGAATACTTTGACAATATGTCACACATTTTAACAAATGCTCAGCAAGGATATTCCAGTAGTTTGTGCTTTTTCATTTACTTTTGTCTTGATGGTTCGGGTATGTTATAGTGTTCCCTCAACGCTTCACAGGGAGACTTTTACTTGGATTTTTCAGCAGGAAACCTTTTTATTTTCTTTGCCTTCTCATCAACTTTTCTGTATCTTGGGCCAGGGTCTCTATCCTTCCTTTCATGTGCCACTCTTAGATGGAATTGCGAATGGTAGCATGTGCCACACTTAGATGCCAATCCTAGACATGTGATTGTTAGCAATGCCGCACTTAGTTAGAATTGTGAGCATTAGCCCACACCAGACCCAGACAGGATTGTGAATGTTAGCAATGCCACACTTCCGCACTTAATTAAATTTGTGAACATTAGCCTGCCCAGACCCATAACTAGATGGTGAATGTTAGCAATGTCACACCTAGTTAGATTTGTAAACAGTATCCTGTGTCACTTCTAGATAGGATTGTGAATACTAGCAATGCTGCACTTAGTAGAGTTGTGAACATTGGCCTGCACTTGACCCAGACGGGATTCTGAATGTTGGCAATGCCACTTCTGCACTTTGTTAGAATTGTGAACGTTAGCCTGCCCCAGACCCATACTAGATTGTGAATGTTAGCAATACTACACTTAGAATTGTTAACACTAGCCTGCGCTGGACCCGGACAGGATTTTGAATTTTGGCAATGCAGCACTTTAGAATTGTTAACATTAGTCTGCACCAGACCCTGACAGGATTGTGAACGTTAGCCTGAGTCGCTTCTAGATAGAAGTGCAAATCTTGGCTTGACCTACACTTGGATGGAGCTGTGAACATTAGCCTGAATCACATCTGGATAGAAATGTGAATGTAAATGCTAACATGCCCCACACGTGCATCACTGTGTACCCTGCTTTCCTGTTCCCCATGCTGTTGATATATATCTGTATCCCTCCTACTGTCGCTGTAAGCCCAGCCCCCTGTCTGTGTCGCTCTGTTCCTTGCCATCCTGTTCACGTGCCTGGTCTAGAGCGCTTTAAAGATAACCATCATATCACATCACTATGCTTACTCTCAACTATGCACCATCATTCAACTAGACCACAGCTATACCCCTGATTAATTCGGTCTAGCTGTTCACATACGAACACGACCCCATGAACGGCACATTCCAGTCTTGTTGCTCACATATGCGTCCTTCAGGCCTAACGCAGCCAGGGCCCAGTCTGGGTGTCGACCCACCAGACTGCACTCATCCAACTGATATCTTCAGCACCACACCTAACGCTAGGATGCAGCTACCATCCGGCAATCGCATCAGCTGCACACATCTGGTGCACCCATGCACCCTATGTCACTATCTCTCTACTGACCAGAACTACGGTTCCGAGGGCGTTCAACCTACCAGCGCTTTGAGGTCATGCCAATGATATTTAGAGCGCTATATAAATGCCAAGTAACATACAATAACAACACTTGTTCCTTCTCACTGTTCAGTGCCCCTGCTCTTTCGTTCTCTCGTCTGGCTCTCTTCCTTCCTGTTGGTCAGAGCCTTTGTCTTAACCTTCCGTGTCTTTCCCTCATCAAAGGCCTCCACTTTTGCTTCCTCTGTCATTTTCGTGACTATGGCTTTGGCCAGGTCTCTCTTCATCTGCCTTTTAGTTTCCACTTCAATCTTCGTCCTTTTTTCTATTTCTGCTTTCCAGCTTTCATTCTTCAGGTTTTGCAATCGCCCCTCCACCCCAAGTCAGAAAATCTGCCCCTGCTCTCTGGGTCTTGCATGCTGTTCTTCCACCGCAGTTTTACTAGCCTGCCCAGCAACTTTAACATAACGGGTGTATTTGTAAAGCGCACGTTCACCCCCGAAGGGGCATCTTGGCGCTAATAACAGTTTAACTTTCCTCTCTGCTCCAGCAATTATCTTCCGCTTTAACTCCACAGCTCGGTTTCTCTATTCCACAAAACACCCTCAACTCTTGTCAGGGGTGCTGGTCCTTATATAGTGCCTGAACTGACTTGCTTCCCGTTGATTGATATGATATGGCATTTGTAACGCGCCTATACACAAGTGTTTCACGGCCAGATGGGTCACATGCCTGCTCTGGCCATGCTCCATGGCTGGGCTGCTTTGTAGTCCTGAGGTCATAGGTGAAGTCTTTAAATGCGGAAGCTGCCATATTGGAACCCACTTCAGTCTGTGTTTTGTTGCTGGCTGGGAAGGAGCTGCTGGTGTCTTTCCCTGTTTGAATTTTGTTTTGTGTCCAAACAAGTCAGGGTATTTACTCCTCATTACTCCTGTGGGTTTGGGGGTTGGAAAAAATATGCTTCTTTGTTGCAGTGCAGATATCCTTCCCCTTGGTTTTAATGGAGGTGCAGGCGATTCTTTCTCTCTTGTATTGGCAATTGTGAGGCAGACATGATCTCTCTACCTTTCCAGTGGTGGGAGTGAAGAAAGTGAGAATTTGTGTGTCCGTTAACCATATGGTTGAGGACTGGGCTTTGTGCTGCGACTTAGGTTTGTGTTTACCAACCGCAGGAGCCAGGCATGTATGCTGGGCTAACTTGCCGGTGCACGCCGGGACAGCAAGACCTCCAGGGCAAGCCTGCTGGTCCCGCCGCAGCCCTGCTTCTACGCCGCTGTACTGTTTTTGGGGGTGGGGTGGTGGAAAACCCTCCCGGAGAGTACCCGGTCTTCCCCATTATCTTTCTGATCCCAAATCTGTAAGTGTATTTTGCTAGTCCCGCCCAGACCTTCCTCTGAGAAAGAGGGTGATGGGAGAGGTAGTCTCTTATTGTTCTGTTAACATGGTTCAGGCCTCCTGGTCCAGAGACATATTTTCCATTCTTCTTCCTAGCCTAAGTGACCTGGCTGGGTCTTCTGTACGGTCCATCTCCTCCCAGATGCAAAATTCCACCTTCCAGGATCCTGTCGGGGTTTTGGTTTGTTCAAGAGGGGAATTATGGGGCATGTCGTTTTTTCTGGTTTTACACAGCCAGCTGTTGTTGTGGATCTGGGAATACCATACCAGGTCAGTGTGCCAAAGTCAATGTGGTCACTTCGCCATCACATTCACAACCGGCAATACAATTCTCCAACCACAATGCAACCAGCACACAGTTTCTGGAGCCGCGCAGCCAAGTCACCAGCACACTTTGCCGCCACGATACTGCCAGGTACACAATAGTTCAAAGATGTTTTTGATGTCCACAAAACCTATACAGTCTTCATCTACTGTCTGCTTGCCCAGGGGACAATATGTTTATGAAATCTTCTTGTCCCTGACAGCAAAGAACCTGCCCTGTGAGTGGGGTTACAGGAATTCCACAACCCTACTGGGCAGATGGTTTGATCTCATTTTGACTTGGCTGCACAAACTGGAGTTCCTTGTAAGTGATTAGTTTGCGCTATATAAAGGAGGCACGGCCTAGTTATGGTACAGAATTGGGATAACCCTCCTGCCTGCACCTCTGTTAGTGGCCCTAGATGCAGTCACCTGAAATTGCACTGTTGTTTGTATTGACCTCCATCGGTGTGACTTGATTTGACACACTTCAGAGAGGAGGGCCACAATGATTTGCAGGAACCCAAAGTGGACTCCAACCAACAAACAGAAACAAGGATTCTGGGTTTGTATCTCAAAAGTAAGCTAAGTGGCAAGGACTAATGCGACCTTGGGACGCATTAGTTCCTTTGCCCAGAAGGGCGGGGTATTCTCCTCCGGCATATTGGTCCAGTTGTACCAGGCCAAACTGGCATCTCTTGCATTATATGGTGCCGAAATTTGGTTACACTCCATTCTAGATGAGATGGGCAAATTAGAAAGGTATTTTGTGGAAGAGCAACCTACGCCTTCCCCAACAAACTGCAATCGAGATGGTTCTGCTGGAGTACAGTGTGATGACCATTCAGTGCAAAATTCACTTGAGTTGCCTAACATTGCTGTGGGAGTTTACTAAGGCTCTGGCTGATTCCCCTTTGGCCTTGATATTTGATGTCTATAAGACTAGAGCCATCTTGATGCCATCTAGTAATTTGGTCAAAAGCTGTATAACGGCTAAGGGATGGCTAAAATTGACCCTGGGGAATTTACTAGGTTCACCTCTTGATCACTTTAAGAAAACCACGAAAGCCGTTTTGGTTCGCTATGGCCAAGAACAGTCTCTAGTGAACTTAAGTACTAACAATTCTGTTGCAGAGTATGTGGCCTACATCATAAGGAAAGACACTCCCACATATATTCAACAATTTGTAAGTCATTATTTGGTTTGGGATTATCTAAAACTAAAATTCAATACCACTAGAACAAGGGAAATTTAGGGGGCCTGGTGCACCAGGTACCAAGAGCCAGAAAGGAATGTATTTGCGGTGAGAGGGAACTGGAAACTGTAGGGCAACCTGTTATGCGATTGTGCTTCACTATCATCTCGACGGGTGGGTGCGTTATGCTCAGCCGGGTTGATGGCAACATTACCTGGGTCCTTGCTATGGAAGGAGTTCATGAGCGGCAACAATCGTGCTTGCGTTATCTTTCCCACCCTCCTATGGAGGGAAATTGCTAGGATTTCTTAAATTCTAAATTGCGGGGATCAACTGTGAGGCAGACGAGATGCATTCATGTGTCTAGCCTCCACACATTTTACTGTGTTCTTATTTATTACATCCCGAAAGGTTGATTTGTATGTGAAAAGTTTAATAAACTATAACACATTAGAAAAAAAGGATTCCTGTCAATATTTATAACTTAATCAAAGAGATGTGAAACCGAATTTGTTTTTTCCAAAGGGAATAATTTAATAGAATCAACTCAAAATTGACTTTGGACAAAACTCAGCAATACGACATCAAGGGTAACTAGAACACAATTTCCGATATTGGGTAACACCAAATACAAACTAAACCTGCTAGACACTATTTGGGATAGATCAAACCCCTGGTTGGATCCTGGAATTCTTAAACGCCAACAAACCACCTCAACTACCAACGACAGAGGTGCTACCATCATCAAGACCATGTGACATGTAAACCGTATTAGAGCATGTAGAAATAACAGATTGCTTGCACTGGGCCCCAAGACCCGGTGGGTCTTACAACTAGGGCTGCGTTGACATGTCAATTCTTGCAATAGAGTACACGTAATTGTTATTAAACACGTCAAGGGTAGATGAGGCAACTGAATCTGCTTTTATCCCTGGGCTGTTACTAAACCACAGACACTACAAAGGGGTCTAGGAAACTTTCTTGTCTTGCCTACTCGAGTTTCGTCTATGATTGGTGTGAAGGCATGAAGTAAGAGACAGACAACAGAAACAAAATTCAAACAAGATATATATTTCTGATGTTTGTTAATCTGCTTAGAATCACATGCTGTGCATAGAGTATTGCATCTTGTTTTTCGAAAGTGGAAAAGGGGACATCGACATAGGCGTGCCTGTAACACTATCCCTATAGTGACGTGTAGAGGACCCAAAATCCCTCATGCGTCGAGGTCCCTCAGATTGTTTTTTTCCGCCCAGAATGCTGGTCGCCTTAAGCGGAGCTCGTAAGAGACATTGCCATTAACTCGACCTTTGGTCGTTTTTTGTTATTGATTGTTAACTTATATCACCTCCCGCCCACTTTCGACAGCCATTCCACTTCCCCGCCGGTACAATGTCGTCTTCGGCGGTGGTTTTCGACGGACAGTGATCCTTTCGGCCCTGCCGAACACGTGGCCCGGCCTCGCCGGCCTACACAGTAGGGAGAGTGGGGGTCGGGGTGGACATTTCTGTTTCTTCTAGAATGCCTTTCCTTTTCTCCCACCTTTCCTTCTGGGTTGTTATCACTCGTTACGTCCTCAGCTATGGAGCATGGAGAGGACTCCTTTTAGATTTTGCCCACATTGTAAGGGCAAATTTCTGTGGAAGGACAAGCATAAGTGGTGCAACCGCTGCTTACCCCTCGAACACAACGAGGCCGGTTGCGCGGCCTGTAAGCTCCTTCGACCAAAAACTTTGAAGGATCACAGGGTCAAAAGGTGGGCAGCCTATGGGATGTTGAAGGCTGATTCCTCGCCTGCTGCCGCCACCACCGAGTGCGACGAGGGGGATAGTGATGGAGGTTGTTGACCTCTCAACGGAGCGCTCTTGCTCCGTCGCGTCTTTGCCCAGCCCCGAAAAGCTCGGCTCTGGCCCTGCTTATGGGGATGTACACCTCGGCGATGCTGACGGACACAAAAAAGTCACTAAGCACACAATCCACAGCCATTCGTCTAGTAAATTGAAGAAGGCCTCAGCGCCAACGGAGACGCCAACAAAACCGGCTGCCTCAACCGATGGTAAGGGTCGGCAGCCCACCCCGCAGTCACATGCACGTCAAGCGACTGGGCAGTCTAGTACCAGGGGCGCTACCACCGAAACATCATGCGTTGAGAAGCCTCGGAAGAAAGCGTCCATCGACGGCAAGGTTCCGGCTCCGTCGAAAAATACTCACGACCAGCCCCTCAAAGAGAGGATGGTCGGGGATAGCTTAGCAAGGATAATCTCCCAGGACTCTCAGAAACGGCTGGGGAAGGAGTCACCGAAGCCGGTCAGAAGGTCAGGGACATGTCGAACTTATTGAAGGTATGCCGGAACCCCCCCCTATGTCAAAAGACGGCAGCCCCACGAGAAGGTTTCTCAGAGGGCCACGGGGGTATCTCCGCCACTTTATGGGAGAGATCTCGACGCCTAGAGGCAGAGGAGCAGTCCTTCCCGCCACTAGACCGTTCTGGATCATCCCAATGGACTAGAAAGATTTGAATCCTGCATGAACGGGCTGGATAGGTTTGTGTCCACTTCTGAACACTTGACACCTAAAAGTCCAAGGGAGGTATTACCTGTAGACCCTAGAGCCAAATTCCCAAGACTCTTCGACCCACAGGAGGAAGAGTTAGACACATAAGACCTCACTGAAGAGGATCCACACTTTCAGGAAGAGGATGAGTTTATAAATACTGAAGATATAGAAGACCCTGCAAGGGACTTTGAAGAAGACCCCGACATGGGCGAGCCTTGGCAGTCCCCAGGGGCGTCAACAGACCCTGATGCTTTGGATCTGGGCTCTCCACAGACTACACCTGTCAGAGAACCCTCACCTGTGGATGATCAACCACATTCAATGCCATGTTACGCAAAGCGGTAGCACACTGTCAAATCGATACTGGTGAGGCTACCCCAGAGGTCGATTTTGTTGAAAGAATGATCAAAGAGAAGCCAACTGCTAGCCAAGCCATACCTCTCCTCGCCTCCATTAAGAGACGCCTCGTTCCCTCTTTATCTACACCTGCCTTAGTTAGAGGTGTGAACCCACGGATTTAGAAGCTTTTTTAGCCCCTCCTTATACATCAGGGGTCATTCCATACCAGATTCACTGGTGGTGACCACCACGAGAAAGCGGGCGGGGGTTCCACTGTCCACCAGTGAGGCATCTCCCAATAAGGAGGGGAAAAAGCTCTATGCTCTAGGGAAAAGGATTACATCCTCTGCAGCTTTCGCCACGCGTATTGCCAACAATACCACTCTGTTGGCTAGTTACGCTATTGCGCGAAGGTTTACAAGAAGTCCCTGAGCCCTTTCGTACTCGCTTATTGGCCACCGTCACAGAAGGCACTCAAGTCAACCAAAGCATAATCAAGAATACTCTATATGTTGCGGAAACGGCTGGCCGTTCTTTAGTCCAGGGCGTCACACAGGAGGACTACATGGCAACACTGGACATGAAAGATGCATACTTTCATATTTCAATGTTGCCAGCGCACAGGAAATCCCTCAGATTCATGATAGAAGGCAGACACTATCAGTTCAAAGTGCTACCCTTCGGCATAGCCTCAGCGCCAAGGGTATTCATGAAAGTAGTGGGAGCGGCTCATCTGCGTAGGTTGTCCATTCTGGTCTATCCTTACCTCGACGACTGGCTCATAACAGGATTCTTACGAAACATGCTTCTCAAATACCCAAAAGGCTATAGACCTCTTGTTCCACCTGGGCTTCTCCATCAACGAGAAGAAGTCCAGTCTAGAACCCAGCCAGGTCAAGCAATTCCTATGGGCTCTAATTCGAACAAAGGACGGCCGTCTTCCCCTACAACGAGTGGGTCCAAAACATGCTGTTTCAGATCCCTCAATATGTAGCTGGATTAGAGGTGACGGTACGCAAAGCCATGCGATTGCTAGGAATGATGGCGTTGTGTATTTATTTGGTACCTCATGCGCGCCTGCGCATGCGCCCAATGCAAGAGTGGCTCAACAGCCAGTGGTGTCAGGCCAGCGGTCAATGGGACGATCTAGTGGTGGTCTCGCAGGCGTTGGTTCTCTCGCTGCGATGGTGGTCGAAGGAAATCCTCGTGTTGGGGAAACCCTTCACCACCCCCGCAGTGGACGCCACTCTAACCACAGACTCATCCCTCACAGGATGGGGGGCTCACCTATCCCATCAGACTGCACACGGAATTTGGACTCCGAATGTGGCATCCAAACACATAAACATGCTGGAACTGCTGGCGGTCTTCAATGCACTGAAGGCCTTCCAGACACACCTTCAAGGAAAGACAGTGCTAGTCCTCACAGACAGCACCACGGCCATGTACTACCTGAGCAAGCAAGGGGGTAGTCACTCTCCAGGACTGTCCAAGCTGTCCCAGAACATCTGGAAGTGGACTCTCAGACACAACATGTTCCTGTTATCACAACATGTACCAGGGGAACTCAATCTTCTGGAAGACGGTCTCAGCAGAGACTTCCCTCTACCCGCAGAATACGAATGGCGATTACACAAAGACATCGTCTACAACGTTTTTGCTGAATGGGGTTTCCCAGAGATAGACCTGTTCGCAACTCTGGAGAACACCCAATGCCAAGATTACGCCTCAAGGTACCCCCAGAACAGCTCCAAGGTGAACGGACTCTGGATAACATGGTAGGGAAATTTGTCTACGGTCCGCCCCTCCCCCCGACTCCCCTTCTCAACAAGATTGTGCACAAGATGCACCAGGAACCAGTTACGATGATACTGGTGGCCCCCATGTGGGCCGTCAACCCTGGTTCGCTCATCTGATGGAGATGTCGCTGTCTCCTCCACTGAAACTGCCAAACTGCCCTGCCCATACCACATGTTGTCTCAGGACAGGGGACAAACGCTGCATCCATGCCCACAGACCCTGAACTTAGCAGCCTGGCTCCTGAGATCATAGAATTTGGAAATTTGCAGCTCCCTCAGAGATGCATGGACATTCTCAGGGAGGCTAGGAAACCTCACACTCGTTACTGCTACTCTAATAAGTGGAAACGATTCGCCATCTGGTGTAGCTCAAACAGCATCAACCCCATTGACTGCTCTTCCACACGCATTGTTCTATACCTGACTCACTTGCTCGACTCAGGTTTAATCTTTAACTCTATTAAAGTTCGTCTAGCTGCACTCTCCACCTACACTACGTCACAACATAAGGTGTCATGGTGGAAGGTTCCAGTTATTAAAGCTTTCATGGAGGGAGTGAAAAGAATTACCCTCCTATATCTAACGCAGCTCCCGGATGGGACCTGAATGTCGTGTTAACCAGGCTAATGGGCTCCCCCTTCGAGCCCATGCATAGAGCAAGCCTTAAGGACCTCACTCTTAAGACTGCTTTCTTGTTAGCTATCACCTCCATTAGGGGAATTAGTGAACTACAAGCGCTCTCTATTTTAGATCCCTTTGTAACAGTTCACAAAGATAAGGTGGTTCTACGTACGCACCCTAGGTTTGCACCGAAATTCATTTCGAAGTTTCATGTCAACCAGTCTGTAGAACTACCAACCTTCTTTAAAAATCCTTCAAACTTGCGGGAGAAGAGCTTACACACACTAGATGTGCGCAAGGCGGTCATGTTTTATATGGAAAGCAGTGGCAGCGGGTCATCTGCGCAGGTTGTCCATTCCGGTCTATCCTTACCTCGACGACTGGCTCATAACGGGATTCTTACGAAACATGCTTCTCCAGCATTGGATCTTTCATGGATTCACATGCTTAGAATATTCCCCGTCGTCAGACTGGGAACCCTCGGTACACATATATAGCCTTTTCCTATAGGAAAACTTCCGACACTTTTGTGTCCTATCTACGTCCTTTTTAGGACCTGCCTACGCATGCTCCGTAGGCCGTCCCAGTATAAGAGGCCCGCCCCCGCGGCTCCCATTCAGATTTCAACCGTCTCCAAAGATAGGGGGATCTCCTCGCGTAGTCTCTACTGCTAGATTTTGTCGAATTGTCGAACTCCTGTGAGTTTGTTAATTTTATCGGAATGTCGGGAAAACCTCTATTTCGCCCGTGTGCCACGTGCGGATTGAAGAAGGTTTACGAGGGGGACGGCCATTTAGACTGTATTTATTGCCTCCACCCTCACCACTCGGCAGACCAGTGTGAAATATGTAAAGGTTTTTCCCAGAAAACCCTGAAGGATCGAAATCGACGGCTGGTATCCTGGTTAAATGACGGTGCGGGAGCGTACCCTCAGTCAGAGTTGGGCTCTGTGCGCAGCGTGGCCTCTGCGAAATCATCAGGAGCCCCTCGACGCTCAACTTCGTCGGAACCTCCGGCTAAGAAGTCACGACCTGCGGAAAAGGACGTTCCACGAAGTCACTCTTCTAAGGACTCTTCTAAAGACTCTGCAAGAAAGACAACTTCGTCGAAGAAAGGAAAGGAGAGGCCTAAATCCTCCTCGGGCGATCAACACAGACAGCCACGAGTAGAGATTCGGATAAACGCAGGGAGAGCGCTGTGAAGGCGGGACCGCCTAAACCACCTGCAGGCCCAACGTCGACGACGACGAACCAGTCGGTGTCCTCACTGCTGCTGACGCAGTCGATTTCACCCGTCATCAACCCAGCGACGACCTCGGCGACAATGTCCTCGTCGACGGAAGTTCTGGTCTCCAGGCCAAAAGTATTTGATATGGGGTTGCCTGACACATTGCTACAGGAACAGGCAGCGTCAATTGCCTCGAAAGAAGAGGACGGCTTCAGAATTGTGAGCCCGGAGGACCTCGGTCTACGAGCCAGGTTTCCATCAGGAGCAACCTGCTCTCAGGTGTTTACCCAACCTCCAAGCTCTCAGGCGACCCTGTCCATGGAGGTTCTGTCCTCCTTACACTCCCTGCTGAAATCGCTGGACGAAAGGCTTCCACCTGTACCGTCGACACCCCCCGTCGACGAGCCCGGCCCTTCACACAGCCCGACCAGATCGATCGGGGTTCCAACTACTCCAGCAGTCCAGGAGGAAGGTGAGCTTTCGGACTCCCTATCTGACCACGGGTCAGCGTCAGATATATCCCTCTCACCATCTAGGGATCCATCCTGGGTGTCGGATGTGGAAATGGAAACACCAAAGAGTCCCACTCACCCGTCATCACAGGACGATATAGGTGCCTTTCATTCTATGATGGAAAAAGCGTGCAAGGAGTTTGGCCTGGTCCAACAGAAGGAGAAAAAGGACTGTTTTCTTTTTGACCATATGGGCAAGAGTAGACGCTCAATATTCTCAATACCCATTTTAGACCATGTCTGGAAAGAAGGTGTTCAAACCATGCGTCACCCATTTTCTGAGCCAGCTGTCAAAGGCCGCATTGAAAAGAAATTTAAAGTACCAGACTCTACACCGAAGTGTCTTTCGGCTCAACCTACACCGTACTCGGTGGTGTCGTCGGCGGCGACGAGAAAAGCAAAGGCCCAACATAAATGCTCTACCCCTCCAGATAATGAGGCGAGGCGCCAAGACGTGTTTGGTAAGAAGGTTCTTTCTGTGGGGGCCTCAACGGTGAAAGCAGCTAACTCCCTGGCGATTGTGGCCAGATATGACAGGGAGATGTGGCACAGACTGGCACCTATCCTGGACCACCTCCCGGAAGAATATAGAAGAACGGCGATGTCCCTGGTTCGAGAAGGCGAAGAGGCATCGAATCATGCTATTAACATAGCGGTGGACCTGGCAGATTCGGGTTTTAAACAAATAAATAACGGAGTTGTTCTAAGACGCCAGGCTTGGCTTAAGTGCACCAACTTCAGACCCGAAGTACAGTATAAAGTTGTGGACATGCCCTTCGAAGGTGATCTTCTTTTCGGAGAAAAGGTGGACGAGGCCTTGAAGGGCATGAAGGAGGACTCAGATACAGCACGCTCGTTGGGTTCTCTCCAGAGTGGTAAGCCCTTTCGTTCTTTTCGTCCCTTTAGAGGAGCATCTGGAAACTCAAGATTCTCAGCAACCAGGGATAGATCTTTTGGTAGATCAGCGTATCCTTCCCAAGGATATGGACGCGCCTCTCAGACCTCAAGCCGGCGCAGAAACTTCCAGTCTTCCAAGAGACGACCAACTTATTCGTCGTCGACGAGCAAACAGAAAGACCAGCAATGACGGGAAGCGTACCGTTCTGGGAGGAAGAGTGTCAAGCTGCATCGAGGAATGGGAGACCATCACAACAGATCAGTGGGTTTTGGACACTGTGAGGTACGGACATTCCTTACTATTCAAATGCAAACCTCCAAAATGTCCACCAATACACCTATCCCAGCCACATCTAAACAACTTGCGGCAGGAAGTAACACTCATATTACAGAAAGGCGCCATCGAATTAGTCCCTGCATCGCAGAAAGGCCTAGGGGTATACTCATGGTGTTTTGTGGTAAAGAAGCCAAACGGAAAATGGCGCCCTATTCTCGACCTGCGAGACCTGAACAAGACCCTACAGAGTCAAAAATTCAAAATGCTTACACTGCAGGAGGTGATCAGATCCGTCCAAAGGGACGATTTTTTGGCGTCACTAGATCTACAGGACGCGTACTTCCACATTCCGGTGTGTCAAAAACACAGGAGGTTTCTGAGGTTCATGGTAGGTCAGGCACACTACCAATTTGCAGTGCTCCCATTTGGTCTAAAGTCCTCCCCAAGAACGTTTACAAAATGTTTGGCACCTGTGGCAGCCTGGCTGCGAAAGGGAGGGCATCATGTATACCCGTACCTCGACGACTGGCTTGTGAGGGGATCCTCCCCAGCGTCGACCAACGACAACGTACAAGCCACCTTACAACTTCTGCAACGACTGGGGTTCGCAGTGAACTTTGAAAAGTCTTCTCTAAAGCCCTCAAGGAGCTTGAAGTTCTTGGGAGCTCAATTCGAAACCCACTCGGGAATAGTGAAACCGTCCCTAGACAGAATATTGAAGATCGAACAACTGACGAGTCAACTTCGCCTACAGAGCACATTTTCCGTGAGAAAATATGTGGCAGTCCTGGGTTCCATGGCTTCGTGCATCCACCTAGTAGCAAACTGCCGATTGTTCATGAGGCCTCTACAGGAGTTCCTGTCGGACAGATGGAAGCAGGCCACGGGCCGGTGGTCAGACAGGATAACCGTCGACGACGAGGGTGTCATTAGATCCCTCCAATGGTGGAAAATCTTTCACAACCTGGACAGAGGGGTTCCTCTACAAGAGCCGGAATTTCAGAACACCATCATCACGGACGCCTCCCTGACGGGCTGGGGAGCACACATGAACGATCATCAAACCCAGGGCAGATGGTCTTCGACCGAATCGCACCTACACATCAACGTGCTGGAACTGAGGGCAGTGAGATGGGCCTTGAAATCATTCCTTCCACATATCAAAGGATCAAAATTAAGAGTGCTGACAGACAACACGACAGCCATGTTTTACTTGATAAAGCAAGGCGGCACCAGATCCAGGACCCTTTCGGCGGAAGCTCAAAAGATCTGGCACTGGGCGTTGAAACACAACATATCCTTAGTGGCTTACCATCTCCCGGGTGTGAAGAATGTGCAAGCGGATTCCCTGAGCAGGACAATGGCTCAAATACACGAGTGGGAGCTGGACACCGGTCAGCTACAAATAATCTTCGAAAGGTGGGGGACCTTCTCAATCGACCTCTTCGCAACGAAAGAAAACAGGAAATGCGAACAGTTCGCGAGCAGATGGCCTCAAAATGGACGGACAAATTCCTGTACGCTTTCCCTCCGTTCCCCCTTATACGGAGGACAATCCAGGGGATTTGCAGGTACAAATGCCTGGTCATTCTAGTGGCACCGTATTGGCCGAGACAACCATGGTTTTCCGACCTCCTACATCTGTCGTTGGAACAGCCTATAACTCTCCAGAAAGTGCCGAACCTACTGTCCAGGGACAAGGGAACGGTGTGGCACCACAATCCGGACAGCCTCAACTTAACAGCATGGCTCCTGACTTTTCAGAGTTTGGCAGCTTGAAAGTCTCGTCGGATTGCCGGAGAATTCTGCAGGCGGCTAGGGCCCCTTCGACTAACAAATCATACATATGCAAATGGCGAAGGTTCTGTACGTGGTGTCAAACACAGCACGAAATTCAGCCTTTAGAAGTAACCCCTGAACAAATTCTTCTGTATCTTCTTCACCTAGCTGAGAGTGGGCTGTCACCATCGTCCATCAAAGTGCACTTGGCGGCCATTTCAAGGTTTACGAGGAGGAGACAGTCTTCACCATTATTCAGTGACAGACTGGTGAAACATTTCATGAGGGGTCTCTTTAGAACGTTCCCCCCTACGAAACGGTTCCCACCGTCGTGGAGTTTAAATGTGGTGTTGGCTGCCTTAATGAAGCCTCCATTTGAGCCAATGTCCTCTTCATCCATGCAGCTCCTATCTTGGAAACTGGCTTTCTTAATTGCCATTACATCGGCTAGAAGAATGTCGGAATTACAGGCATTGGTCATAGATCCTCCATATATGAGATTCTTTAAGGACAAAGTAATTTTATCAACTAACCCTACTTTCATCCCGAAAGTACCGACAGTCTATCACAAGCACTCGACCCTGGTCCTTCCTACTTTCTTTGCGTCCCCGTCGTCGACGGCGGAAAAAGCCCTTCATACTCTGGACGTCAAAAGGGCGTTAAAATTTTACCTGCAAAGGGCGCAAGATATCAGAACTACCAGACAGTTGTTCATTGCCTACGGTCCGTCCACGAGAGGAAGGGCAATCTCCAAGCAAGGCCTGGCTCGTTGGGTCTCTTCGGCAATTACTTTTAGTCACTCCAAGGCTGGGAGACCCCTACAAGGACGCCCTAGAACCCATTCCACGAGATCGACAGCCTCCTCCGCGGCTCTATGGGCAGGAATTCCTCTGACAGACATCTGCCAGGCGGCGGCATGGTCTGTCCCACACACGTTTACACGCCATTACTGCCTGGAAAGGCAGCACGCGGACGAGGTACAGATGGGAAGAGCTGTCCTGCGCCATCTGTTTCAATGAGGTAAACTCCACGCTGTGGAGAATCTGTTTTCTACCTTTTTGATGACAGTATACTTTATGTGGGTAAGGTTATATGAGTTAACTTATTCCTACTGTACATATGCATTGTGTAGTATGGTGAGGGTATATTACATTACATTCTCACCGCCGTCTCAAGTGTTACTGCTATACAATCTATTCTAAGCATGTGAATCCATGAAAGATCCAATGCTGGAGAAGGGAATAGTTTCTTACCTGTAACTCCATTTCTCCAGCATTGGTATCTTTCATGGATTCACATGCGCCCGCCAACCTCCCTGGAATGCAATGTATTTGATTGATAAGTTTAACCCTTCCTACTTTGGAGAGGCCGAAATCTGAATGGGAGCCGCGGGGGCGTGCCTCTTATACTGGGTCGGCCTACGGAGCATGCGTAGGCAGGTCCTAAAAAGGACGTAGATAGGACACAAAAGTGTTGGAAGTTTTCCTATAGGAAAAGGCTATATATGTGTACCGAGGGTTCCCAGTCTGACGACGGGGAATATTCTAAGCATGTGAATCCATGAAAGATACCAATGCTGGAGAAATGGAGTTACAGTTAAGAAACTATTCCCTTCTCAAATACCCAAAAGACTATAGACCTCTTGTTCCACCTTGGCTTCTCCATCAGCGAGAAGAAGTCCAGTCTAGAACCCAGCCAGGTCAAGCAATTCCTAGGGGCTCGAATTCGAACAAAGGACAGCCGTCTTCCCCTCCAACGAGAGGGTCCAAAACATGCTGTTTCAAATCCCTCAATAAGGACCACTAAGGAAGACTAATCAGTTCTTTGTCTCAGTGGCGGCAGGAAGTGAGGGGGATGCAGTCTCCAAATCCACTATCTCTAGATGGATTGTCCAGTGCATCACTCTGTTACACT
Organism: Ambystoma mexicanum; assembly: GCF_040938575.1. Taxonomy (NCBI): domain Eukaryota; kingdom Metazoa; phylum Chordata; class Amphibia; order Caudata; family Ambystomatidae; genus Ambystoma; species Ambystoma mexicanum. The sequence continues at coordinate 160,928,312 of NC_090940.1, forward strand.
CTTGCTAAGAGAGAACTACCCTTCAAGCCTAGAGCACACTCTACTCGAGGCACTGGGGCATCCATAGCATTCATTGCAAATGTTCCTCTAGAGTCCATTTGCAAAGCGGCAACCTGGAGTTCTGTACACACCTTTACAAAACACTATTGCCTAGACACTCATTCTAGGTCTGATTCACAGGTGGGACAAGCAGTACTAAGACATCTTTTCTCTACTGTTCCTTCTCACAAACCACCTCCAACTCCGGGTACTGCTCTCTAGTCTATGCACAGCATGTGATTCTAAGCAGATTAACAAACATCAGGAGACATGCATTACTTACCGTAAAAGCATTTCTGATAGTTGTATCTGCTTAGATTCACATGCGCCCACCCTTCCTCCCGCTTGGATGGAAGGAACATAGACGCCTTATTACTTCTCTCTTTTCTGTACTCACTCACATTAGTCATAAGGCTCCCTCATGGCAGACAAAATACAAACCGAGGGACCTCGACGCGTGAGGGATTTTGGGTACTCTACGCGTCACTATAGGGATAGTGTTACAGACACGCCTATGTCGACGTCCCCTTTTCGACTTTCGAAAAACAAGATGCAATACTCTGCAGTGACCACTGGATGTCGGACTATGCACAACATGTGAATCTAACCAGATACAACCATCAGAAATGCTTTTACGGTATGTAATGCATGTCATTGACTTAAATGTCAGGATGGTTGAAGGCTTGCCCTATGCTTAAGGTGGGATTTCCCTACCTGAACCAAACTAAGGAAAGTGTGAGCCAAATAGTTCAACTTAAGTCTTTCTGTGTCCAAAAAGCTCTCCTTGCCCTCACAACCAATTTCTAGGGATGTCGCAGTCAAAGGAAATTGTGTTAAACAGCTTATTCCAGCTCACAGCCTTCTTTTAGCTCCCCTTCCCTAAGTACAAGAAGGTTACATGAAAAAAGTCTCAAAGTTGACCTTTTCCCAGTTAAGGCGATACAGTTCTGAACCAATCCTTGGGGTTCCCTTCCCCAAATTTCAAAAGTGAAAAGGATCTTGAGTCTGCCCTCAAGTCAGCAAATGTTCCCTTCCCCAAGACTTGAATACTGCTGCCTTTACTTGTTATAGTCTTTCCAAAGAAAAGAGTCTTCACAAAACACCAGGTCAACCGTGCTTCTTTCTGGCCCACTTCCCGCCCCCCCCCCACTTGTTCCCGTGCAACAAATAACCTTCACTTGGCTCATTTTATTGGCCTCTTGACCATGTGGGTGTTCTTGCACTGCCTTAGCTTCTCCTTATTAGCCTTGTGGTGCTGTCACCATGTGTTCCCCACCTCCTGCCTAGCGGTGGTCTTGTCACACTGCATTCACTCTTGTCTTTGATCTTAGAATTAGATCATTGTGCCACATGTTTATTTATATTTCTATAGCGCGCAAGCAGCCTAGGGGCATTGAGGCGCTGTTACTTGCAATAACTTAGTTACATGGTACATATGATAGCGATTGTTGACACATTATGAATAGTACAAGAAATCATACTGTTGTTACAAGTATTACATTTGGTCGTGTATTACATCATATATGATAAGTGTTCGTGCTGATGTGTCGGTCCTTATGTGAAGAGGGTAGTTTTCAGTGTTTTCCGGAAGGTGGTGAGGGAGTCCTCGCCACGGATAGTGGGAGGTAGGGCATTCCAGTGGGTGGGCGCGAGATAGGGGAAGCTGGATCCACCCGCTTTTACTCTTTTTACTAGTGGCACAGAGAGCATGTAGGTGTACGGGGATCTGGTTGGCCGGGTAGTGGAGACAGGGTGGATCCTTCGAGAAAGGTATGCAGGAGCAGTGAAGTGAATGCACTTGTGGGTCAGTGTCAGGGCTTTGAATACGATCCTTTCCTTTATTGGGAGCCAGTGGGCTAGTTTTCTGGCTTCAGAGATGTGTTCTCTTTTAGCAATGCCTTGGGCTGCCCGGAGAGCATTGTTCTGTATTACTTGTAGTCTCTATGTTTTTGTTGGAGGTTCCTAGAAAGAGTACATTGCAGTAGTCTAGCCTGGAGCCGGTGATGGCTCTGGCTATGTTGGTGCAGTTCTCTTTGGATAGAAAGGGCCTGATTGCTTTCATGAGTTTAGCATGATATGCAGCTGCGGATGCTATTGCGTTGACTTGTCTATCCATGGATAGGCTGGAGTCCAGGTAGACTCCGAGTTTTGTCAGAATCGGAGACTGGGATTTTAATGGAGCCAATGGTGAAGTGGCTGAATTGGGCATCTAGGTTTTTTAGCGTGTCGGGGAACCTACCAGGAGGAGTTCCGTCTTGTCAGAGTTGAGGCATAGTCCGTTGTCAGCCATCCAGGCTTGGATGGTGTTGTAGAGGTTGTTGAGGGTCAGGGAGTCGGTGTCATAGTTACCTGTGAGAATGAGGAGGATCTGGGTGTCGTCGGCGTAGTTGGTGTATGAGATGCCCATATCGTCGAGGATGAGGAAGAGGGGTCGTGTGAAGATGTTGTACAGGGTGGGGGAGAGACAATTCGGTTCATTGTTCAGGTGAGCACTTTTATTCAGATTTAAATTTCTGTTCAGTTCAAGATTCAATGTGCACCTTTTTTGTTTTGCTCCAATGTTTGTGTCCCTTTTGTTCAGTATTCAAGGTTCAATGAGCTTTATGTTTCTCTTTAGTGGAAAAAACACATAGTTGTTTCCATATTGCAGACTGGTATTCCCTTACGGTCTTGTTGCAGAGCCCGGAGCGCCTCTGCCCTCCCGACACACACCATCCTTCTGTGCTTTAGCGCTGCGAGCCCCGCCTGCCTGCCTTGTGCGTCTCTGCACACCGACAGCTTCTGTGACTCGGTCGGCATGTGGGCAGCGTCCTCTTTGCCCCAGTGCGACGGCAGCTCCTGTTGCATGGCAAGGGGTGTGGGAGCTCCCAGGCTTGACGAAGACACAAGGCCCAGCTGCATTGGGTCCCCCAAATCTACTGGGTGTCTTGCCGGCATCCTGGCTTGTGCTGCTCCAGTCTCGCCATGGCTGCTCCCTCGCACGTTGCTCCCCCGTCTAGCGCTCCCTCTCTCCTGCTCTGTCTGATCTCGATTTATACACTGCAGCCCCTTGACAGGGTGCAGGTGTGGCTGACCAATTAGCCTTGCCTGACCACAATCGGAGGCACATGCTTGACCCTCACAACTCTTAGTGTGAGAAACCTGAAGGTACTCACATCTACTCCCCAGGAATCTTCTGTTCAGGTGGCCAGGGAAGGGCCATCGCTTTTGGATCCCAACTTTGGGGGTGGACTAGCGAAGGAGGAGGATCACCTGGCTGCAGGGTCCTTGGGGATTGGAGAGTGGATGCCTGCAGGCGAGACAAAACATGGTATTCCCCCCCCCCCCCTTTCACTAACCTATCTGACCCTCCCTTAATATTTATGGGATATTGTCAGTACTTTCCAGCTTTTCCCTGTAATCTCACATCAATTACTGAGACGAGGAAGAGGCAACTAAGAGTAATGCACACTTCCTATTGGAAACACCACTATAGTACTGGGATGAAGAACCGGGAGCCTGAAAACTACAGAGCTGAAGGTCAGGCATATCCCAGTAATTTGTCTAATTGGAATCGGGCAAAACAGACAAGAGAAGCACACCTGAGCACCCTTGATTGGATACAGGTGTATAAAAGGGTGGTGTGGCAGCAACAAGGGGGAAGAAGAAAGCAGCAGGGAAGAGGAGAGCAGCAGAGAGAGAGAGCAACAGCAAAGCCCAGATGGACCATTGGGAACCAGTGGAGAGCGGAAAGCGAGAACACTGGAAAGTTGCAGAGCAGGGTGCTCTGTGGAAGCGTGGCGAGGGAGTCATGTCTCCGGGGAGCCGGTGAGGTCGGAGGAAGAAACCATATGCAGCATTGGCCCTTCCCGTTTGGTTCTGCAAGTGCTTGTTCCCCTGGACGGTGGAGCCGGCCCAGGAGAGTCTGAGGGCCAGGTGGTAAGACCCTGACCTCCATTCGTGAGAAGCCGTAGCATCAAGTCAAACGACCAGTGAGTTTCTGTGTGTAAAGAAACCAGGTGTGTGAGCGAAAGGAAAAAAAGATGCATTGTGGCAGAGGGGGACCCAATAAACTTGTGAGTGCTTCTGAACTTTATGAACAATCAAAATGTTATGATTACGAGACTGAAGTTACTGTGTATTTGAGTGATTGCGTGTAGATTTGCAAGGTTTTGAAAGGCTTTCGGGTAACGGAGAAACAATGACATGTTGGTAAGACGAAGATCTTGAAACTGGATATCCGAGTGGTCTGTATCAACCAATAGGCACAGTTTCGAAAGTCTCTGCATCTGAGGATGAATAAACGGTATTTAAAGCACTACGAGTAAAGAGAAAGTGGTTAAAAACGGTTGGGTGAACAGCAGAAGGTGGAGCAAAAGAGAACCCAAAGGCTGCAAACCCCGTTGGAGGAAGAGACAGACTGAAGATAAAGTTAACAAATGAAAGTACAAAGAGTCAAGTAAGGCCAAGAGGATGCTTGGACAAGGTTTCAACCCAAACCATAACGCCAAGGGCCCCTGGCTGCGTGACCTGTAATGGGTGGACCGTGCGGTCTGACAACTGTGCCTAGCCAGAAGAGCCCCAACCAAGTGTATGGAAGTTGCAGAAGAAAACTTAATTAATTTATTTAATTTATTTGCATTTTTAAAGCGCTCACACAGCCCGCTGCATCGAGGCACTGTTACAGGAATATGTCTTAGTTGCATATTTATAACACGCTTACCTAGAGGTTTCTATGCGCAGACCCGGGGATCAAACCGGTGTTGCTTAATATTGTCTTGTTTCCAAGGCGAGCATGTTGCCGCAGAGCTATCCTCCCGGGACTTAAGAAGAAGTGTGTTTTTGAACTTTTGCTGCTTCTGTGCTTGAAGCTTAGGGATGGGATCCCTGAGATATTTTGGGATACGGTTTTGGTGAACCAGTACTTAAAGCTTTGGGAAAGGAACCCTAAGCTTTGAACTTTGCTATATTGAAACCAACTGTGCTTTGGGGGAAGATGCACTCAAATCCTGAAAGAACAGTTGGAGTGCGGCGAGTGTGTTATTTGTGTTTGTACCACGGAGGAGCTGCAGCGACCAGTCTTTCTACACTGTTCTTTGTTTTTGGAGGCGGACCTCTAATTACAAAAACCCCGGACACACGCGGAGCGTCGCGGAGTGCGGCGAGTGTGTTATTTATGTTGCTTGGGGAGCGGCAGGACGAGGTGAGGTGAGGTCAAGACCCGTTCATTGATTCCTGTTATTGGAAAACACAGCGAAAAACTTCAACCTTGTGTAGGTAAGATCTCTATAGGCCTGCCGGATTGCTACTAGCAAACATTAATTATTATGTAAATACGAGTGATCGCGTGTAACTTTTAAAAACACTAAAGCATTCCTTAAGTACTATACTAACCTTCCTGAAGCCTTAGCCGTGACTGCGGGGCTCGGCCCTTTGAACGGCTTTTTCACGGAAACAACGCACTTCCTTTGGACTCAGCCGTGACAGTGGGGCTCGGCCCTTTGAACGGCTTTTTCACGGAAACAACGCACTTCCTTTAGACTCAGCCGTGACTGTGGGGCTCACGAAAATAACAAAAATAACGGCGGAGTTGGCGCAGAGTCTCGTGAGTCTGCTTTGCTTGCTGGACTGCTGTTGGAACTTCGCAGCCCTCTTTCTATCCCTATCCCTATCCCTATTATCTGAGAAAGGTGTGCTCATAATCCCCTGTACTCCGTGTAGAGTCTCGTGAGTCCACACAACCCTCATGGATCGAGGAGTAACATCTAAAGAGCCGTCAAGAATCACACACCACCCTTTTACCCGTCTGCAGTCGAAGCGCGCAGAAGAAGGATCTGACGGAACTTTACCTGTGTCCTGGAACCGCTTTGTCGCGTCTACTACTACAGCGGGGAGCAATCGAGTAAGGAAATCTAAATCCGACTCTTCCCCATCCGCACGCATAATATCACTGCCGCGCGTGTCAATGTCAACGGAAGACACGAGCGCTTGTGCTAGCGACGTGCGAACTACGCACGATGTTGATTCCTGTGCAAATCGTTTACACAGTGAGCCAGACTGTTGTCCTTCTCCCGAAAGCCTATTGAGCTTAAAAATAACAGGAAATGTTTCTATTGACTCTGCCTGCAGAGAGAATGAAGGGGAGCCTCGTGTCATTAAAGTACGGAGAGAAGGTAATGGTACTCCACTAACTAATATGAACACGAGTGTAAGGTATCTTCCTGAGAGTGGTGCACAAGCGCTGAGAGAGCCCTCATTTGTAGATGATGTTGTCAGCTCTGATGGAGCCCAACTCCCATGTATACAATCTGCTGACTTGGCTGGGCCTGAATGCTTACCGGGAGATGTAGTGCAGGCTGGTGATAAACGGGGTTTAACAATCCGCAAACCGCAACGGCTAACCTCGGAAGCTACTGGCTCATGGCTTGAATGTACTTCTGACACTACTCTCCTGACAACCATGACATCTATGACTTCCCATATGGGGAGTTCCTCACTGTCCCCCAAGCCTTGTCTCACTCAACCACTGTCAGATGCCATTAGCCCCTCGTCTCCCAATAAAACTTCCTCCAACATGGAGGAAAGCGTCCACATCAACAGAGTACCGATAAACAACTTGGCTGAAACTGTGACAGAACTAGAGGAACGAGGCGCCAGAGAAGTTAAATACAATTATCCCTCTCCTAATTGTACCAACCCTAATGTCTTGAAAATTCATTACAACGAAAAAACTAACTCCTTGGCCATAGCGAATAAACTCCTCTTGGATCTGACAAAAATGAACAGCTCATTGAATGCCAAATCAACATCAAATGATATCGATCCAAATAGTGGACTGTCCACCTTTGAATCCTGTTCGATGGCAAATGACCCGGAGGTTAATGCACGACCGAGTAGCGAATGGCCAACGGGCCTTAGAAAAAGAAGAAGAATGTCTTCCAGCGTATCTCCCCCCATACCATGCTCCCAAAACAGAAACCAACGGAAAGGAATTTCTCTGTCTCAAACCTCTCCAGCGACACCTAGAGGTTACATGAAAACCATCAAAAGGATATCTACATCTTCATGTAATGAGGAGTTGTCTGACTTCTCATCTCTGGATGAATCGCTGAATGACTCCCCTATTAGACTTCAGCCTCTTAAAGGGAAATCATTTAACTACAGAAAATCGGCTTCCCACACACTGAAAGATCTCAAGCTGCAGAAGATGGTGAAAGAAGCTCTAAATGATCTTAGACCGTTTGTTTTGTCTTCACTGACCATAGCCATGGCTCCAATGCTCAAATTGTACGAGCAACTGAATGACAATGTTAAAGACCTAACCACACTTGCAGCATCGACAAACTCCAAACTTGCAACAGCAGAATTATCGCATAATGGAGGTAATATTAAAATACAAGATTTTATCCAAAGATTTGAGACCATAACTAAGGATCTTGCGGACCAGAAACGCTCAAACGTTGATGAGAAACGCCTAATGTCTGAAATAACATTAGAAGCGTTAAGTCTGCTGAAACAGGCTCAACCACAAAGAAGAATGTACGACGAGTTCCAACTAGCTTCTCGGGAGCCTGACTTGGATACACTAATGACAGACACCTTATCAACTGTGCGGGAAGGCGGTGCCTTTCGCAAAAATGATCCAGAACAGTCATTGAGGATAATTGCACCATCCCCAACAACGAATGGACGAGAAGAGGCAAATACTTTTAGGCCTCAAATAACGCACCTGAATGTGAGTATTCCCCAGAGCGTTCCCCTGGGGGTTGAAAGATCTATGAGCGAGGGAGCTGATCCCCCGGATGTGTCTCACTCAGATTCGTCACAGAAGATACCACCGACCATTCGGGTTGCGGATGTCGTTATTCGTCCGCCAGACGTAAACATCATATCATCTCATATTGAGCAATCAGAAACCCCAATGAAACCTCCCTCAGGTACTCTATCTACTCAACCTGAAAACAACTTATTGGATGTAAGTATCGCTGTGCCGTCTACGTCTGCTAATTCTGAAGGAATTACTAGACCCTTAGAACATGAAGCAAGCCGCTGTCCCGATATAAAAGATAAAATTTATGAAATATTCCAGAAAGCACATATTGCCGATGCAAGTAAACTGCAGGAAAAAAAACCAAAGAACCAAAAATGTAAACGAAAAGGCAATAACATGGGATCAAGGAAATTTCTAAGAAACCTAAAATCAGTCAATGTATTTGTTAATACAGAAAAAGCAAACTAACTATCTAAAAACACCAATATAGAGGTCTTGCAAAAGTGCCCTGACGATCCTGAATCGACAACTGCGATAGATGAAAGCATCGAAATTGTTGAACAAGAGCTCTTAAACCTATCAGTCTATGAAGATGAGATAAACGCTGAAATAGACGATGAAGAGATGGCACACAAAATCATAAGTCCTGAGGCCTTGGCAAAAATTGACCGGTTAAACTCTTTGAATGGGGCACCCCGAGCCAGCAATAGGCGAGTTTGCGAATTAATACCCCCGCCAACAGAAGCGATCCCGTTGGCTCCCACCGAAAACTCCAACAAATTTGAAACTATGGCGGAAAAAAGAAGCCGCCTGGGTGCTCGGAAAGAAGCCCCAAACTCTGGAACTGAAAATAGCTTAGTTTGCTGGAATGATCATAGCAAAATGCAGATCAAAGAAATTGACAAACCAAAATTTAACATGACAGACATGGCTATTACAATTCAGCCTATCCTGAAGGATCCCAAAACACTCAGAACATCAATTGTAGCTAATAAAAACCAACAAAGATCGGAACAAAATCTTTTCGAAAATAAAGATAAATTGGCAAATACTGCGAAGTATATGCTAATACTCGAAAGAATATTGGACACTAATGATGGCCTAATTTTGAATCGAAACAACGTCCTTAGACTTTTACATCATGTTCCTGGACTCCGGTCAATTGAATCCAATGACATCCAAACAGTGGCCTTCATCAACGATCACCAGAATGACAAAGTTGCATTGCATATAAATTCCAGAATTGTTTGTGATTCACTCCTAAATGCAGTCTCGTTCCTGCTATCTTTAGGCTTTGACATCCATGAGGTCTTCCAAAATAATACTGCAGATCCTTGTTCCACAAAGGCAACGGTAGCATTAGATAACAATTCACCCTTAACCCACAAGGTTACTTTTGGAAACAATGCTAAACTAAATCCTTCTACCAAAGCTGTCATTAAGACACCGAACAACAAGTCAGAAATCAACAAGGAATTAATTAGCCTCCCACAAGAAAAACATTTTTGCAACTTGGGAGAAAACATCAAAATCACAATTTCTGGAACAAATTCTGTAGTTGTAAGTGAGCAAAACATCGACTCACAAACTTTGGATGATAACACCACGTCAAAAAATTGGAATTGGCTAGCTGGCATCCTGGGGGAGCAATCTAGCTAATGCCATCAGGGACGCGGTAGTCCCCACATGAACGTACTCTCATGGAACACACGAGGATTCATGCATCTATTTAATGAATCAAAAAATAAATCCATTGAATCAAACAGTGATCTGTCTGCAGGAAACGTGGCTGACTGTGTGTGCCCATTATCAGATGAGTATGAAATAGTTATGAACCCAGCCATAGCGAGAAAAAAAGGCCGCCCATCTGCGGGTTTAATAACAATGGTGAAAAAAAACTCAGGTTGGGCAGTGAAAAGTGCCTGCAATTACACTCCATACATCTTACATACAATTGCAGAGGCTAATTCAATAAACTCCGAGAAAAAAATTCAGCTCAATATAATTAACTTATACTGGCATCACAAAGAAGCTGGCACATATACATTTTTGAACACAGTACTGGATCTAATTGACGCGATCAATAGCGAGCAACAAGTGCCCAACGTAATTTGCTGTGGTGATTTCAATCTGTCATGCTTTAGGGACGTGCAAGACTATGCAGCACCAACCACAACGCAAAAGTTGGCAGCAAAATGGTGCTCCGCCCTACAAGAAAGAAACATAACAATGGCAAATGGGAACACTACTGGAGACATTCCAGCACAAACAACATGGAAAAGTGGAAAGGCATCTTCCACTATAGACTATTTCTTTATCTCAGACAATCTAAGCCAACGAGCAGTGGAACTAACGATACTAGAAGACCTGAACAGCGACCACAGCAAGCTAAAAAATCCAACAGAATTCGCCTGAAAATAAAGCCATCTGAGGTGAAACGTATTACAGACTTATACTATAACCTCATAACAAATTCTACAGACGCTAGTCTTGAATATACTGTTGTATTGGAACAGTTTATGACTATTCATAATGGTTCAAAAAGACCAGATTTTGTTCCTAAACACTGCTATAATCATGAAACTGCAGTAAGAAAGAGGCAACTAAGGAAAGAGCTAAGACATCACGCACAACTCGATATTGATCAGCGACAGCTCGCAAAAAAAGCCTCTATGCAGAAATACAAAAACTGGCTAATTTCGCATAAAACTATCCAATACCAACAGGATAGCGAAGCCATGTTAGCGGTGCTTAGTAATAAGAACTCAGCCGACTTTTGGAATCTGATCAACAACATGAACTGTCAACAAAGCGCAATTCAAACAAATATGGTCCCACAAGCGGAATGGGTCACTCATTTCGCTTCGGTCTACAGAAAAAACAGCTCAACAATTGAACCTAAATTTCCGAAGCTCACCAAGTGGGATTTAAGGTTTGACAAGGAAAGCATAGCACAGAGCATCCTACGAGCTTCCTCCTCAAGAGCACCGGGTCCTGATGGACTAACCAACCACTTGATAAAACAAAACCCAGAGGATTGGTCTGAGTTCCTTATGCTACTGTTCACACAGATCACGGAAGAAGCCACTATACCATCTAGCTGGAAATCAGCTATTATAATTCCCATTTTCAAGAATGGAAACAGAGCAGATCCGAAAAACTATAGGCCCATAGCATTATTAGATGTCTTAGGAAAAATCTTTGCTACCCAACTACAAAATCAATTAATGAAATGGATTGAACACACAAAAACATCTGGACCTCCGTCAAACTGGCTTTGTCCCAGGTGTTGGTTACGGCTTAAATCTGCTACTGTTGAACATTTTGAAAATGGATGCTATAAGATCAAACAAGATCAAACAAGAAAATCTATCTTGCATTCGTGGACTTATCCCAGGCATTCGACAGCATTGACCGGGAATTATTATGGAGGAAAATGGCGACCTGGAATTGTCCGCTCAGTCTACTCTTGGCCATTAAAGCACTTCACACCGACACAGTGATAAGGGTGAGACTGAATCAACAAGGACTCCTCTCTGAGCCAATAAATACTTATAGAGGAGTTAAACAGGGTTGTCCACTTGCTGCCATAATATTTAATCTGTTCATCTCAGACCTGGGGGCTGCCTTTGAAAATATCAACGCCTTTGCCCCAAAAATAAACGGAAACGAAGTAAATTGGCTCCTGTATGCGGATGACCTAGTCCTACTGGATTTAACCCCTATAGGACTGCAACGGAAATTACAGATTCTAGATCAATACGTTACGCAAAACGGATTAATTGTGAATTCTAAAAAAATCTGTAATCTTAACCTTGCAAGATCTTCAAAAAAACAAAAAGAGAGACTGGCTGAAAAAATTTAAATGGAGAATCGGGAAGGAGGTCTTACAACACGTTGACCAGACCATGTACCTTGGCATGTGCATTAGCTCAAGTATCAACGAGTTTCCTTGGGTTGCGAAAACAAAGGATAAATGCAAACAACTAACAGCACAGGCCTGCATACTTAATAAGAAGTTCGGTAAACATTCATTAAAACCTGTAATGGACTTTTATAAAATGAAATTCATTCCGGCAATTACACATGGAGCCAATAGTGCTCTGGGATGTCCAGACACTCTATGGTCATCGCTTGAACATCACTTCTGGTCAAAAGTTTTGCGCCTTCCAATAGGGGTCCCAACAGCTTGCATAAGATACGAGCTAAGTCTCTTGTCAATTAATGCAATAATAACGTGGACCACTCTAAATGAATTTAGAAAAATAACCTCCGATTCAACTGCTCCTCAATACAAAATCTTAACCAGCACAGACACAGGTCCGACAAACTGTATCTTGTCCCAATGGATAACACGCTGTGACTCCATCCTCAGTGACTTATCCACCAACAGAGAGCTACTCCATATGAATCCTGTCAAAGTAAAATCACTACTATGGCAGCAAGATTGGATTGACACAGGGGACACAAGAGGAACCCATAGAATCATGAAAATATGTCCGGCCGAAGCAAGAAAACTAAATGATCCTCAATCCTACTTGCTTAAGTTCCCAGACACCGCCCGTAGACTCCTTTATATGAAATTCCGCTTGAATCAATTCCCTACAAGAGAAATACTGGCAATTCGTCACAAAGGTGGAGCTCCAATATTGACCTGTCGCTTATGCGGGGAAGAAAATGAAACATTGAAACATCTTATTTTGTATTGCACACAATTGCGACAGGAACGATCTAATCATCTGAAAAAATATATCGAGGCAAGGCCAACTCTGTCTGCTGAGGATTGGTGGGACATGATGCATCAAGACATGGAACGCAGCCTAACAATCGAACTGACTTTCCTTCTTGAAAAGATGATCGAAAAGCTGGAAAAATATGAAAACGACATCAAAGTCGTTATAACTTCAGCTTGATCATCGGAAATCTAAGAGTGTTTTGGACTGCAATGCTTACTATTTAGCCTTATGCTCTCGCACATGTCTTCCACTTGCCTCTTTGACCATCTTTGCCCTTATCTTTCGATTGGAGCTCCTTCTGTAAATCTGTCTTTTTCAAGAATGAATTTTCTAATGCACTTTGAGATTTTCTTTCTTTTCTTTTTTTTCCCTCTCTTATTCTCTTTCTATTTTCTTTTTCTCTCGTTATTTTAAAGGTTTGTAACAAACCAACAAAAAATAAAAAAAATAAAAAAAAAAAAAATTGTTGGAACTGTATCCTGAACTTGGGGAAGGGAGCGAGAGACCGCTCCTGACTTTGTTGAACACTATTTGAGTTAGAACAACCCTGCACTACATTTTTGTCTTAAATGTGAGGGCAAGCATAGGTTTTGACACAGACAGGCTATTGATTTGGACTTATGAACATGGACTTTCTTTAGTTTCTTTAGGTAGGGAAATTTCCACCATAGCTATAGGGCAAGTTAGGCATTACCTCCATCCTGATAATTAAATTCATATTGGTGAATTCACATTCTGTTGTCTGTGTCATCTCTTGATACCATGCCTGTGTCACAGTTGGTATCTTCCTCGTCCCAGTACGAAAGTGGTGAAAAGAGGTAATCCTCACTGCTTTAGCTGGCCTCTACTTTGTCCCAGCACTGTCAAATATTACATGTGGAAGATTGAGGGGACTGGCTTATAATGGGCAATAAAGGTTGGTAGAGGGTTATGTTGGTTGTCACTAGGGAAAGGGGGATACCATATCTGGCCTAAGGGAACCCTGCTCCCAGTCCTCATAGACCCTGCACCCATGTGATCCTCCCTCACTTCTCCGCCCCCAGGCTCAGGATCCAATAGTGATGGCTTTTTCCCTGGCCAAGCCAATAGTGATGGCTTTTTCCCTGGCCACCTACGTATGGGATCCAAGGGGAGTAGGAGTGAGAATACCCAATGGGTTTCTCACATTGGCCAAAGTGATGTTCAAGGCCTTCATCAGGGCGAATGATGATCTTCTTTTTTTTTTTTTTTTTAAACGTGTTTATTTTAAACAGGCAGGTTATGGCAATACAAAGCTTAATCACTTGCGACATGTAGCATACAGTAATACCATTTGACGCTCCTCCCACCCCACCCCTCGGGCTCAAGTTCCTTCTTCACTTCCCTGTAGGGGGTCTCCATCCCGAATAGTTATCCTGGCCAGTTGGGGCTTGAAAGTCAGGGCTTTGGTCAAACTCCAATACCGGGCCCCAGATGTTGCGAAAGCGATGCAAGGTGCCTGCTCCGGCAGCCGTCACCTTCTCGACGATCAGGATGTCCCAGACTTTCATCCACCAGAAAGGCATGAGAGGGCCTTCCGCTGTTTTCCAGGTGCGGGCTATCACCTTCCTACCCGCAAGTAGGCATTGTGACAATAGTTTGGCCTTGGGGCCAGACCTGGGGTAGATCCTGGGGATCGGTGCTCCAAGGAGGATAGGCTCGGGGGCCAAGGTCAGTCGCACCTGAGTTATGTCCGCTATCGTCGCCAGGCATTGTTTCCAAATGGCTTGGGCCTTGGGGCAGGACCACCACATGTTGAAGAAGGAGCCTATTTGGCCACACTGCCTCCAGCATTGAGGGTTGATCGTGGAGTTCATGTGGTGGAGTCTTAGGGGAGAGTAGTACCACCGGAGGAGGATCTTGTAGGCGCACTCTCTATTCGTGATGCATGATGAGGAGGTGTGAGCCCGGGACCAGATGTCAACCCACTGTTGGTCTTCAATCGGATGGCCCAGGTCCGCCTCCCATAGGGCCATATACCGGGTCTTGGAGGTTAGGAAGTCCGTTTGGAGGCGCTTGTACAGAGTGGAGATTCTTCCTCGGGGCGGAAGCTCCTTAAGGGTCAATTCGATGGCTGTGGGGGGACGAGTAGCCGCCTGGCAAGTCTGTGGATGGGTGCACCAGTGGCATAGCTGGGTATATGTGAACCTATCTCGTTCCTGGATCCCTTCGAGTTCTTTGCATCGCTCAAAGGTGCAGGGTTGGCCCCCTTCAAAAAGTTGACCCAGGGTCTCTAAGCCTCCTGCAATCCAGGCCTTAAAATTCCGGGGTGACAGACCAGGAGAGAAGGTCGGGTTCATGAACACTGGGGAGAGGGGGCTGAGCCCCGTCGGGATTCTCTTCTTTTTCAACGCCTTGTCCCACACCGAAATGGTGTGTTTGGTGGATGCCAGGAGATTCCGGCCACTGTCGCCGTTACGGAGGGGGGACATGTGGGAGACAGCATAGTGGGAGGGGCAGCTGCGCTTGTTCGAGGTCTACCCATCTAGGGCGGTTGGTAAGCACTTGCCATGATTGGATACAAGACAGGTGAGCCGCCATTTGGTATTTCTGCAAGTCAGGGACCCCGAGCCCGCCCAATTTCACGTTGCCCAGCATCGTGGATTTAGGGATCCTTGGCTTTTTCCCCCTCCAAATAAACTGCAGCATTTTCTTCTGTAAGCGTTGAAGGGCTGGCGCCGGGACCGGCACTGGAAGTGTGGAGCATACATACAGAAATCCCGATAGTAAGTTCATTTTACAGGCTGTAATACGGCCCATCAGCGATATCTCCTGTGTCGCCCAGCATCGCAAATCTGCCTCCAAGTTTGTAAATAATGGGGGAAAATTAGCCCGATAAGTCTCGCTTGGACTGGCCGGGATCTGAACTCCCAAGTAGCTAAGTTCTTTGGTCGACCAATGTATTGGGCACAGCGGAACTAGGGCTTCTCGGGCTTCTCGGGTCAAGCCCACTTCCATGGCGACTGATTTCCGGTAGTTAACTGTGAAGCCTGTGACCCTGCCATAGCTCGTTATCTCAGCCAGGGCTTGAGGGAGGGAGGAGCGGGGTTTCGTGATAGTCAGGAGGACATCATCTGCATAGAGGGCCAGTTTGTGGTGCGCTGGGCCTGATTGAAAGCCTTCGACTGCAGGATTCAACCTGATCCGCTGGGCAAACGGTTCCATAATTAAAGCGAAGAGAAGTGGCGACAGCGGGCATCCCTGTCGGGTTCCGCAAGTTAGGTTGATGGGGGAGGAGAGGGTGCCGTTAACTCTAAGAAGGGTTTTGGGGGCTTTGTAATTTGCCAGCGTCATGGTGCAGAACTCCGGGCCAAATCCAAAAGCCTCCAGGGTGAGCCTCATGAAAGTCCAATCCACTTTGTCAAACGCCTTGGTCGCGTCCAGGGCCAAGAGCACCAACTCTCGGGAAGCGAGCTCCACCAGATCCAAGGCTCTTTCGAATGTTGTCGGCCGTGGAGCGGTGTCTGAGGAAGCCACTCTGATCCGCACTGATTATCTCCGGCAAGAATCGAGACAGACGAGACGCCAGGATTTTAGAGTAAATATTGGCATCTATGTTGAGCAGGGCAATGGGTCTATATGATGCAGGGTTCTTCGGATCGCCCCCAGGTTTAGGTAGTAAGACCGTAATTGACTCCTTCATGGACGGGGTTAAAGTGCCCGTGGTCCTGAACGAGTTAAACAACTGTACCAAAGGTGCTAATAGCTGGGGTTTGAAAATCTTGTAGAACCTGGTTGTATAGCCATCAGGGCCAGGGGCTCGGGATTTTAGAGCTTTTATTGCCTCGTCCACTTCTTCGTCAGTGATCAGCGCCTCCAGAGAGTCACGGGCTGTTCTTTTTATCCGGGGAAGTGCCGCACCCTGTAAGTATTCCTTCTGTTCCTCCATGTACCGCGCTGGAGCTGTCATCACCTGAGTTAGGTGGGCCGCAGCGAGCTGCAGTTTGTCCTGGTCAGCGTAATGGACCTTGCCTTGTTGGTCCCGCAGGCCCACAATTGTATTGTTCTTCTTCGCTTTGGCAAGTTTGGCCACTAGTAGCTTATTTGCTTGTTTTTAGCATAATAAAACTGTTTTGCTTTTGCCATTTGGTGGGCAGTGTGTTCAGCATAGTGGGCCTCAATCTTTTTCTGTGCTATCCGGATGGCTCGCTGAGTTTTAGGGGTCCAGCCCTTCTCCTTATGGGTCCTTTCTGCATTTTTAAGATCTTCCTCAAGGCCCTGGCGAGTTTGACACTTGTGTCTATGATAGGCCGCTCCTTGCGCAATCAGTTCACCCCGCACTACTGCCTTCATTGTGTCCCAAGTGTTGGCGGTAGAGGTGTCCTCACTGGGGTTCTCCTTAAAGAAGTTGGTGATCGTGATTGCGATTGTGTCCCTGAGTGGCATCTCTTTGAGAATCGGATCACATAGGGTCCATCTGCGCTGTTGGGGTTTAGCTGGTTCCTGCACTCGGATTTCCAGGGTCACCGGAGCATGATGAGGCAAGATTCTGGAGCCAATTGTCACATTGTTCGTAAACATAAAGATTTGTGGGGACACTAGAAGATCTATCCTGGAGAAGGTCCGGTGGACGTAGGAATAAAAGGAAAAGTTTCTTTCGGATGGGTGGAGTAATCTACATGAATCCACCACCCCCAAGGTTCTAAATAGTTGTAGGAGAGCCGGGGCTGTGGTGAGGTCTCCAGTGCTAGGCTGGTGTGACTTGTCTTTCGAGGGGTCCGGGACCCCATTGAAGTCCCCTCCAATCACTATCTGGCCTTCCAAAAACGGGGAGAGGGTTGTACACAGGGATTCATAGAACTGCGCCTGGCCTGAGTTGGGTGCGTATACAGAGATTATAGAATAGGGTTGTCCTAGTAATAGGCATTTCACCGCCATTTACTGCCCCTCTGGGCAGCTTATAGAGTCCAGAATCTGAGGGTTCAGGCCCCTCCCGAATAGGATAGCTGTGCCACCCTTCTTGGAGTTCCCAGACGTGAAGAGTTGATTCGGAAAGTCTCGGGAGCGCAAGCGGCTGTGGTCTGCCGGCAGCAGATGGGTTTCTTGTAGCATAGCCACAGCTGCACCGTCGTTCTGAAGCTTCTGTAGGATAGACTTGCGTTTGGCGGGTGAATTTAGTCCCTTGACATTCAGGGAGACAAACCTTAAAGTTCGATGTTCCGGGGCCAGGTCCGGGGAGGTTGACGAGTCTTGGGGGAGAGGGGTAGATGTAGAGGAATCAGCCATCATGTCGCGGAGGGTGTAGCCACTCCCCAACCTGCCTGTGGGGTTTTTTCTCGGGCCGCCAACGGGAGGACCGAGTTTTAACTGAGGGTGGCTGACCTTTTGCGGGTCTAATGCCTCCCTTGGCCAACGGGGCCATCGAACAGTGTGTAGCCAACATGGCTAACCTTATGAGTAATCTTAGTGGTTTGTTCCAAGGACTCGTAGATGGATTGTGCCTTAGAACCGGGCAAGGGCCGTGGAATAATGCCCGCTGCTTAAAGAATAAAGCTTATCTGTGTTCCTGAGGGTGTAGATCGGATCATGGAGCCGGACTGCGAGCCGGGATCGAGGTGGAAGCTCCATCATGGGGTCGCATCTGGCTATTTCCTCTTCCGGAATCTGGGAACCCTCGACCAAGAGTTTTGTGTGGGATTAGGGGAGGCCACCAGGTTTGAATCAGCCGCTGCTTCGGAGGGCGGGAGAGACGAGGGATTGGAAGCATCTGGACGTAGGATGTCGGTAGCATCTTCCAGGTGGCTAATTTTCCTGAGCGAGCCCTTGTAGGAAAATTGCAAAGCTGTGGGAAAGAGCCATCTGTAGCGGATTTCTTGAGCCTGAAGAAGGGCGGTTAAAGGGCAAAGGGCTCGCCTCTTTTGAAGAGTAAGCAGAGAAAGGTCCTGGAAGATCTGGAGAGAAGTCCCTTGGAATGTAATTTCGTCTTTGGAGCGGCTTATTGCCGAGATGGCTTCCTTCGTAGTAAAGAAGTGCACCCTAGTAATGACGTCGGGGGGGCCATCCGATTCCACTCCGCGTCGGGGGGGTTCAGCCTTTGGGTGCTATCCAGGAGAAGCAGTGAATCTTCGAGGTCGGGGAGAAGAGATTGGAAAAAGAGGCCCACATATTCAGCTAACCCCTTGTCTGGGATCGAGGTGGGAACCCCCCGAATGCGGAGGTTGTTGCGCCGGGCCCTATTTTCGAGGTCTTCTTGCTTGTATTCCAGGATGTCGCAGTAGTCCGATTGAGCGTTGGACCTCTGTTAGCGCGGAGGCATGGTCTTCGATATGATCCTCAACAACTCCTACTCTTTGTTCAGCCTCCGAGACCTTTTTGTCTGTGCTTTCCAGTTTAGTTGTGAGTTCTGCCATACAAGAGCGGAATTTTGACTTGATATCTGCCATGAATTCACAAATATCTTCTTTGGTCGCTAAAGGTCCCTTGTTATCTAGGGATTCCCGTGGGATAGAGGAGCAGGAATCTTGTTTTTTAGCTTTGTCGGAAGCGGGCAGCAGAGTTGCTATGTCCGAAGACTTGGTGGTCTTTTGTTGCTTGGACATTGCGCTAGTTGTTAGAGGCAGGACAATGGCCGCCGGGAGCGATGTAGTGGTGAAGAGGAGCCGGACCGTGGGCCGGGGCGCCCCAGGAAGCGCTCAGGGAGAAGCGCATGCGAGTTAAGCATACCTTAAATCTTTCAAGGGGCTCCCGCTGAAGGCTCCCGCCGCCAACAGTTGGGGGGAGGGTCTCTCATCTTCGCTCCAGGAATTGAATCGCCTCTAGGGCCGATGTGTCCATGAGCCGGTAGGTAGGCCCCACCGAGCACCCATGTGGGCCACTAACGCAGCCGCGTAGATCTCCATCCGCTGGAAGTGTGTAGGGCAGCGTGGGCCGGGGTGCCCCAGTAGGTAAAGGGAGAGAGTGCACAAAACGGGGCCGATGGATGCGGGGCTCCTTGCCGGTTCCAGGGGGGGCCCCTCGCCGGCCGATGGAAATAGTCCCCGTCTGTCTGGATATCCGGATGACCGTCCGTCCCCTCCGGCTCGAGTGTTACGGGGAAGATCGCCTCCGACTCCTGACTGTGGCCGCCATCATACGTGCGCCCACCATCTTGGATTCTCCAAGCCGCAGAGGGGGGGACCGGGATTCAGGCAACGAGTACGGACATAGTGCTCCCTCTCCCAGCTTTCATCTTTGAGCCGCTAGTGCCCCATCGGTTCCGATCCACATAGCTGGCGTCGGTGGATCATATAGGCCACAGGAACCGTGCAATTTTAGCTGAAGCAGCGGGCCGTCCACGGGTGGCTTTAGAGGAGCGACTGCATCGCGTCGGCTCCAAGCCACGCCCCCCGGCGAATGACGTTCTTAATGAGATGGTGATGGTTTAACAAACTGTAAAGGAAATAATATTTCTGAGGCTTGTGGAATCTGCTTAGATTACATGCTGTGTAGAGGCTGATATCTAGTGGAAGCTGCAGACTATAAACTCGAAAAGAGACGTTGACCGGAAGTGCCAGTAATACTATCCCTAGTGAGACGTCCACTGTACTCATGATCCCTCGTGCGTCGAGGTCCCTCAGATTGTTTTTTTCAGCATTCTAGACGGACGCTTATAGCGGAGTTCCTCTTTCAGCTTATAGCCATTTACTATTATCAAATTAACGATAGTTTCTTCTTTCTATCCTTTATATCACTGACTATCGAAACAACAGATGCCGGTGAAGGACTAGAAAAACGACTGTCGAAAGACTCCAGCGATGGATCATTTTCGGCCTTGGAAGGCCGCTACGGGCTTCGTCCCACACAGTAGGGAGAGAGGGGGGTGGTCATTTTAGAATGGATATGCCCCTTTTCTTACACTACATTTGCCTAGCCGTATTTCTGATGCTTGTATCTGCTTAGATTCCCATGCACCACCCTTCCTCCCATCGGAGAGAAGGCGCATGAATGCTTATGAGCTTGTCTGATACGTATCTGCTTGGATACAACTGTACTCACTCTACACCTCATGCTACCTCATGTCAGAAAAATAACAATCTGAGGGACCTCGACGCGTGAGGGATCATGGGTACAGTGGACGTCACACTAGGGATAGTATTACTGCCACGCCCTGTCAATGTCCCTTTTTGAGTTTACTAGATGTCAACCTATGCACAGCATGTGAATCTAAGCAGATGTAAGCATCAGAAATACGATTACGGTGAGTAATGTATCCAATACAATTGGAAACTCGCAAACTAAAAACAGACAAGTGTTTGCATGACATTCCCATAACTTTTGAGAACATGGTTCTTGGTGATTTACCCCAACTATTTTCTGACCGTCATACATAAAATATAACTAGGGAGTCTGTGGTACTCTGTACTACAACAAAATAATTTCAGCTGACAGAGGCAGAGGAATTATCATGAATGTAGCCCAGTATAAACTCATGGTTATGAATTTGATCTCTAATAGCGAACATTATACCTGCATCAGCGTTTACCCCAAAGATTCTATAATGAGGCGCTTCTAGCAGCTATGCATGGAAGGCTGCGACAGCGGTTTCTTGTCCCCAAAAAGAAGCCATGTTCCTCGCCCCCCTGGCGGTCAGGTTCCCCGTGATACATACACCCTACCCAAATTTCCCAAACAATCAACTGGATACACAGGACGTCCCATTGTTTCCGTGTGTGGATCAGTGTTGGAACCGGGAGGTAAATATCTTGACCGCTTTCTTCAAGAACTCTGTATCCTACCTCCAGGACACCACCGCAGCCACAGCCATTCAACTAAGGGACAGTCCAACCCGAATGTTTGCTTACATCCTATCTGCCCGAGATTACATGCAATCCCAGGCATGTTGCCTAACTGGGCACAATCGGCGTGGTATATCTTGGATCGCTGGGCCCAGCAGGCATGGGACACTTGTCTGGTCATACCCATCCCACTCGTGTCTAAAGCAAAACAAAAGAGGTGATTTGCATTCAATGTCTTTCTCACAGAAACCACGCTATGCAAGTGGAGAGGTATAGATGTAAATGAATGCTTACCCCTGTTGCCCAACCATATTGGATCATTATTTATTTTTTTAAAAATATTTTCTCCCGTCTATGCAGAGGTTTGATAGAATTCTTCTCCTGAAATCAAAAGACTTTGTCCTGTGTAGACTGCTTTTCTTGATCTTTTTTTGTTTCCATACAAAGCTGATTATTGAACCCTATTGCAACATACTCCAAATGCTTTAACATTGTGATAATGGCTGAAATTGGGATAACGGCTCTCTTCCAGTGGAATAGTGCAAACCTACCTAGAACACTTTTGTTATTTCATCATGGTGAAAAAATGTAAGCTTACAAGCTAGGTTTAAGTTGAATGTCAGTCCTCCACATGCACACAACTCTACATGTCTTGCGCGCCAAAAGAAAATGCTTCCTTAGCAATGGCTAGTGTTGAGTGCACATTTTGTGGTCTGATTTTCGTTATAGTTGCCCTTTTTTAAAGAAATGCTTCCCCCCCTCTCTCCTTGCTATTATATTACCTGGGTGCAAAATGTGCAGTAGCCGTTAATTAGCCAATGGCTAGTAAGAAATGGTACCCTGTGTGTATGTATTAAATTGAGGTGGCAAGTGACTTTTATGTAACTTGAATTTTTGTACCCTGCTATTACTAATGATACTCCTTATATTTGCAATGCCATCTGATTGTTCTAATGAAATCATTTGCTGTTTTCTTTTCTTTTTATACTGTTTTCATAATGTGTTTTAATCCGTACTGGTGCAGTCTTCACCGAAGAAAATTATTTGAAATTTTGTAGATTTAAAGTAACACCAATTGGTAATGTAACAAGGCCATTTTGTAAATGGTCGTGCGTTAAATGGAGGCGTAAAAGAACGCATACGCCCATTTGCCTCCCTGTCCATGGCATTGGCAGGGCACACAGCACAATTTGTATATGCGCTGTGCTTTCTTCCTCTGTCTTGAATGGGCACAGTGAGAATATTGTGGGCAGGTTACAAAAAGTGGTTGGCTGTTTTATTGTCTTCTTTTGACACTTTACCATCTTTATAGAATCATCAAGTTGCTGACACTTACCTCCTCGGTGCTATAAAAATGTGTGCTGCAATACTGATTGAGGTAATGAATGGCTAACAGCTTGAAATATCACTACAACTCGCATTGCACTGAGAAAGTCAAGGGCATGGACGTTCGGGTCCTTTTGCACTCAGGGATTTAACAAAACCCTTTCCAATACATACAAGTCAAGGAAGGCTCTTGTGTTTAGTCATTGATCATTATTTTATTGATGGGTTCTATTCCCACGTTTATGCCTGAATATTTGGTAGTAAATGTTACTTTAGCAAGGATTGAAATAAAGATAATTACGACCAGGAGCTGAGATTAGCTTCTGGGTATCCGGCATCCCCCAGTAAGCAGGAACTACCACTATGGGACAAGGAGCTAGTACACGGCTTGCTGCAAATTATAACCTTTTGCTCATTGCATATGATATGTTGGGCATTGAATGTTATCTAGAGTTTTCCTAATGCACATCTATTTAATGTGACACGTATATTTCTATGACAGTAATTGGCTGTGGAGTAAAATAAAAGTGGCTCCTATTAGTGTTATTGGCAAGTTAACAGACAATCGCTAAATGGCTCCCAACAATTTCGATTCTTGCTTCATTGAAATGAATAATCGTATGTTTTATGTATATTAATGAGTTACTTATTGTCTCTAAGAAGCAGATGTACTGTTGTAATGTGTTTAAATTGATGGTAATCTGAGGGAGGGGGTTCAAATAATTATTTGATGAGCAGGAGCTAAACGCTGCCTCTCGGCCTCAGGAATTACCCTGTAGGCAGGAACAAGCTATCACTTTGTATTAATTACATATAATCTGTGATGTATCCTTGGATGTGTTCCCTTCTCCCCTTGGGGCGAGTCACTTCCCATGAGGCCAGGGAGGTGAGACTGCTACCCAATAGTCCCCCGGCGGTGGTACTCAGTGGGTGGATCTTTATGAGGAGGGATCCTCCCAATGGGATTAGGGACGACTATCCGGGGAGAATGTGGTATGTCCAGACTACCACAACCTCCCTCATCCTCCTACCCTATGCAGGGTACCTTTTTGTTCCCCCCCCATTTACATGTACTTGTGTAGGGAAGATAACTCGACCTCGCTGCAAAATTACTGAGACAAAGAAGAGCAGGGACTACCTATGTGGAAACTGGGATGAAGAAAAATCCAAGTAACCCAGTTGAGAATGATAACATCAGACAAAGAAGAGGTGTGAAGCAATGAACGCTCTGCGGAACCAAAGCCAGCATTCAAGTCAATATGGACAATATGTGAACAAGTGGAACATAAAAAGGGAAGAAAGACTTAAGGTGTTCAGCCCTCCCTCAAGGAGTCACAAACAGGTTGGTGGTATTGCGAAGGGAAGCCTGGGAAACCGAGACGCAAAGTGAGAAGTTGAAGCCTTTGAAAAGGATTGGAAGAGAAAAGACCCTTCTCCCGACTGGAAGCTGGCTGCCGATACCGATGGAAGAGCAGGAACCACGCATTCCATGTCGGAAAGGCAGTCCAGCAGGGTGCAGCAGCTACAGAGATGCTTTAGCTGGAGCGGACCATGCGGAGAGTGTGTGACCGAAGAGATCGAGTCCTGGAACCGGCCGAAGCTCGAATGGATGCTCCCTGAATGTAGGGGCTTGCCTCAGGCCCTATAATTAAGGGAAGAAGTATCCTAGACATCCAGGCCGAGAGGAGAGTCTGGGAAAGAGACTTTGAACAAATAATTGCAGCCGGAGGTAACGGTCTGGGATCCCTGGTTAAATATAAGAAAGTATAAAAGGTAATGGTCACTAGCAGTACCTGGCAAACCAGGTCTGCTATATAATCAGCAGAGAAACCTGGGAGGTAATTGAGGATCAATGCATTTTCTGAATTGGTATTGACTTTCCCATCTAAAGTGTACATTTTCTTGCTTTATGAGATTGAAAACACAATTGAGCCTTCTGTTTATTGAAAAATAATATTGATATAAACTTGGGGGCAACATTTCAAGTTGAAAGATAAGAAAGTCACTTGCCACATCAGTTCTATACATACACATTACACACCATTTCTTACTCGCCAAGAGTCAAATATCACTAGACCGTGCCAAGTGCACATTTTGAAGCCTGCATAGGACCCATTCTTAATAGCAAAACCCTTTGCCTGAGTTGTGGAATATTCTGTTTTTAATTATTTGCCCCAGGGACAAGATTTTGAAGAAATCTACTTGTCACTGTGTGTCCTAAACTGTCACTCTGTTACCTACATTTATTAAACTTGGCACTGTGATGAATCTGATGTCATCCCTCCTTTTCCTGAGGTAGCCTCTGTGGCCAGAGGACAGCAGCCGCTACCCGATCCTTACCCTGTGGGTGGCTATATGAGGGAGGACCACCTGGGGGGGAGGCAACCCTCTGGGGAATGACATGACATGACTAGGGAATGTCACATACCCTCCATTCACCTTCGCAGATGTTCCCTCCATACTGCATGCCTTAATAGCATACCGTAAGACTCTCCCTTAAGCCCTTGCCAGATCTACGCTTAGTATTCCCCAAACCTAACACAAAGCTTAAGACATCAACTACTAAAGATCACTAAGAGCAGTAAGCTTACACAATGGTTTAGTCATTGGAAGTTATTCAGTCTTGCCGGGAACCTTAAAAGCAGCACAGCTGACAGAAAGGGAAGTGAGCTGCAGACTCAGGGGCTGCACAGCGGCAGACTCAGATACCGACTAGTACGGTGAGAGGGACGGTAGACGGTGTCCCAGCTGATCCAGGTGACAGAAGAGCAAACCAGAATGCAGAAGGCTTGCCGCCTGAGAACGAATGGCAGAAGGAACAGGAAGACACAGAGAAGGTGAATCAATTGACAGGACGCACACCGAGCCAGCAACCAGAAGGCAGTCAAAGCAGAGAAGCGCAAAGAATGCTACAAGCACCCGGTAAACCCAAGGAAGTTGGAAAGGTTACCAAGTGGCCTGAAAGTGTGAACCGCTTCGTGGAAGCGAGACGAGAGTCACGTGAAGAGCCTAACCTAAAGCTGGTTTTATGAAGGAGAGGACTATTAAAGAAACAGACATTGTTAAGCAGGGAACAATACAACAATATGGGGCAAATATCGTTTCATGGGTGAAAGAAAAGTCTGTACATAAGTCCTGGCATGAGAGTACACCAGGTAAAGAAAAGTTGCCTCTGTGAAAGTCCTGGCAGGAGAGTATACCAGGCACAATCCAGGGTGTGTAAAAGGACGACCATCTTAAGGAAGATCCATGATTTTGAGATTGTGGAGTGTTGGAAGTGTGAGAGAGAGCCTGGCAGGAGAATATACCAGGTGACCTGCAAGCCTGGGACTCTCAGCCAAGTTTAAATACTGTAAACAAGAGAATCCATAGGAAGTCATGAACCAAGATTTTGAACTGTTTGAAACATAAGGAGAAACCCGGGAAAGGGAGTTATTCCCCCAGGACTGCGAGAGAGTTTGATTATTCTTTGTTGGAACTTTTAGTTGGTGTGAAACCTGGGGAAGTGAGCCATCCTTTGGAACTGTGAACATTGCCCAATTGGAACTCTTTGGTTGGATTTTTCATCTTTGTGTTGAAGTCGAACATCTGTGCACCTTGAAATCCAAAACCAACGATTCTAGAATGGCTGGCAGCAGAGTAGCAGCTTAACTCAACTGCTCTGGACCTCTCCCTGAAGACATATACAAAGAAATTGTAATGAGTTCCAAGAAGAAGATTGGTGAAGCAGAAAACCCTGCCTCAAAGAAATCCAAACAGGTTCCTGAGATGGAAGAAACCCCAAGCCTTGGAGATGTATACAAGACCATTCTTCAGGTGGCTCGAGATGTTAGTGATATTAAACTGACTATGGCTGAGCTAAATTTGAAAACTGGACAATTGGATGGCAGGGTCACTGAGTTGGAGAAATCTTACTCATCTATGAGCTCTGAGATAGCAGGCAGCTTTCAAGCTTACAAGAATCTGAGGTCTCATTTGAAAAAAGAAAAAGAACAACCCCTGTAATTGGAGTTGAGGATTAGAGCAAGAAACATCAGATTGGTTGGAGTAGAGGACTCTGGTGATGATGAGGACCTGCCATCCCTGGTTTTTCAATCATTGTAATGCAATCAAGATTGAAGACATTGATAATATATTTAGGATTGGTAAACACCTGGGGGACAAGGCAAGGCATGTTTTGGTTTCCTTTATGAATCTAAGATCAAAGGAACGCTTGATGAAAGCTGCCAGATTGGTTGGAAATGCCTCCTTCAAAGGTAAATCAGTCTTTGTTTACCCAGACTATCCTAAGGAAGTCTTACTCTTGAGGAGGTCATTTGAGGGAGCTAAAGACTTGGCTAAACAGCTCTCTTTAAGGTCCTTTCTCAGTAGAAATAGTCTCCTTACTGTTGTGTTTCCTGATGGAGAGAAGTGCACATCTGATCCTGCTCAGGCACTTGATTGGTTGGATACATTTTAAAAGGGGTCTTCCTATGCCTGCTTTTGCCAGTGAATGATCTTGGTTACCTTTCCACCCCCCACCATGACTTTCAGATTTAATTTCTCTTTCTCGTTTTTTACAATGTATGATATGTTTGAACATACATAAAGATGGCGCCGATTGGACATGGCAGTTAACATTTTAAAAATGCTTTGGAACTCCTTCAGGCTTTTGTTGTGATGCAAGAACTGTGTGACTTACTGTGGATTCTTATTGTTGTTTTCGCGGCTTCGGTCCGTGCTCCACAGTGCCGCAGCCGTGGTTAGAGGAAGGAACCAGTCAGAGTGTGGCGTGCAACGTGCAAGACGTGCAGTCAGCTGATCGGGCAGCGTTTCGTTCTTGGAACGGAAGGGGGCGGAATGCACTTAAGCCCATTACACGGTTACGGCCGACGGTGGAAACAACCATGTGGAACTGCTTGGGGGTTGTTGTCTGCATCAGCTGGATCAGGGACTGGAGCGGAATTAAAAGGTCGTGAGGTATGTACTGCAGTCGGAGTTGGTGCAGTGATCGGCTGGGAGTTGATAGTGTGCGCAAGAGATATCAATCTTGGGCCCAGTGGGACCGGAACGGTTCAGTGCGCGCCTTCTGCATTTCGCCCTGTTAAGTCTGGTTGCACTCACATTAGCGCAGCTGGGCCCCACCTGCACGTGTAAACAGAGAGGCGGCCTGCAAGGACCTACTACGCATTTTGAAGTTCAGCTGTTTGCACCAGAAGTCTTTCGGGCACACGGACATTGGATGCTTGTGGTCCCAGGTTTGATGCGGACAATTGTTTGCAAGCACATTGTCAGCCAGTCCATGAGTCGGTCCCTAAGGGTCGCCCAAGGCCCGACCGCGGGGTCCATACCGCAGTACAGCCACCATGATCATAGACACACTGGATGTTATGGGTCCTGGCCCTCATTATTCACCTTCAGGCTTAGACCCATAAGTTATTTATTTATCTGGGCTGATGTTTCATGGTAGTGCCAAAACGGTGGGAATGTCACTTAATATTACATCGCTTACAAGAGAGTGTGTCATGACGGATTGCCAGGTCATTTTAATGGTTCATTTACATGTTCTCATTCTGGTTATATTGTTGGATATTTTCACTGGATGGGGCAATGACTATTAGTTCTGGCAACGGACACACATTCTGCATTGTGCCTTATGGCTGGTGAAATGTCTGGAATTATTTTTGTCCCTCCTGTATGCTGCATACCATGGCCTTAATTTATTCCTTTCACAGTTCTGCATTACTGTTTTGAAGGTGGTACATTGATGGTTACGTGGTTGTGAATTACTTACACTTCTGGGGGGTTGGTTGATTATGCCTTATCTCTGATTTTCTAGTTTTAGTCAGGTTCTTAGTTTCTTCTAGCATATATAGTTTATTGTCATTGGTGGTGAGGGGATGGGGGTTCTTGTGGGTTATTTTTGTGGATTTCACTTATGCACTCTTTCTAGTTTTTATTGGAAAGGGTAACTTCGATGCATTGTTGTTTTTCTATTGTGACTTGGGAGGGGTCCTGGGAATGGTTCAGAATGTTGTTTCAATTATTGTTTGGGCTGAAAAGACTTTGCTGTCTCATCTATTCTTTTTGTTTTTTATTCTGTTTTTTGTTCATATTTATGTGTGTCTTTCTTTCAGTTTTTTTGGTTCTATTTTTGCTTTTGATGTTCCAGACCTTCATGTTATAATGGCGACTTCTTACACAGGTGGGACTGTTAATGACCTGTGTGTTGTCTCCTGGAATGTGAATGGGGTCAATAATTTGTTAAAGAAAAAGAAAGTGTTTCACATGTTACAGGACATGCATGCTGACATCTGTTTTTTACAGGAGACTCATATTTTAGCGGATGATAATTTCTAGGTTGGAAAAGGAGTGGGTGGGTTCTGCATATGGATCCTCCTTTTCAGCAAGGTCGAGGGGTGTGGCAATTTTGTTTCGTAAGAAACTACCTGTTAAAGTTTTGAAGGAATGTGCGGATTAAGGATGGTAGGATGATTGCATTGTTGGTTGAGATTCAGGGGGAGTTATTAACTCTCTGCAATGTGTATGCTCCTTCAGTGGACAATGGCTCCTTTTTCAGAACGGTGGCACAGACTCTTTTAGATTTGAATAATCCTAATATTCTACTTGGTGGGGACTTCACTACTTGGTGGGGACTTCAATACGGTGGTTGATCCTGAACTGGATAGAAGTCAGGTCAGGCGTGTATTGCGTTGTGATTATTATCATCATCAGGCACTTAGATCACTCTTGGAGGAGCACAATTTGAAAGATACATGGCGTCTGGAGAACCTGGACAAAAGTCAGTACAGTTTCTTTTCTAGTGCGCATGGTGTGTTTTCTAGACTGGACATGATTTTTACTGGTGGGAATATGTCGGAAAGTATTCTCTAGTGGTATTGGTAATATTTTATTGAGTGATCATATCCCCGTTGAGATGCATTTGAGACTTAAATTTCAGTGTAAAAGAGGTTTCTCATGGAAGATGAACACCTCTATCTTATTGTATGATGACATTTTAGAGTGGATTGTTTCGGAAGCAAATTACTTTGTTATGGAAAAACGCTCGGAAGAGATCAGTGTGGCGAACACGTGGGAAGCCTTTAAATGCTGTATGCGTGGTGTTTGTTTATGGCTGTCTAGTGGTAAACGGAAAAAGGAGGAGAGTAAGAGGCGTGATCTTGATCTACGTATTGGTGAGATCTCTCGGGATCTTATGCTTGATCCAACTGACTCTGTAAAATTGGCAACTATGAAAAACTTTAAAAAGAAATGGAAGACTTTTTGTCGCTGAGGGCTGAACGTGGCTTGTTCTATTCTAAATGTACTTATTTCGAAAAGGGATAACGTTGTGACAGATGGCTGGCATACCGATTGAAGAAAATTATTTCAGAGTCAGCAATTGCTTCTATGGTTGACAGGGAGGGTAGAATTACATTTGATCCCAATAAAATTAACTTGATTTTTCGTGACTTCTACGAGAATCTGTGTAGCAATGAGGCTGGTATTACAGTAGGGGTGAAGACTTGCCAAGGGTTCTGGATACTGAACGTGATCTTCTTGGTGATATGATAACTGTGGATGAGATCAAAAGTGCGATTTCAGGGCTGAATGTGGGAAAATCCCCGGGCCCAGACTGCCTCCCTTGTGAGTTTTATAGGATCCTCCCGAACTCGGCCTTAGAGCTCTTGAGAGATATGTTTATTTCTAGCAAACTGAACGGGACGTTGCCTAAAAGTACTAACCATGCGTCTATTTCGGTCTTTTTAAAAAAAAAAGGCAAGGACTGTAACCACCCGGCTAGTTATCGTCCAATCAGCCTTATCAATACCGATAATAAGATTCTTGCCAAGGTCCTTGCTATGCGCCTGGTACAGTTCTTGCCTACTTTGATGAGGAACAATCTGGATTCATGAAAAATCAGCATACGTCCAGTAACATCAGGAGGTTATTACTTACTATGGAAATGGCGGATAGGATGGGCTGTGACGCCGCTGTCCTTTCGCTTGATGTGGAGAAAGCTTTCGACAAGGTTAGTTGGGATTACTTGTATTCAGTACTGAGGAGGATGAATCTGGGTGAGGATTTCATTTCTTGGGTTGCTCTTCTATATTCCAGACCGACGGCTGCCGTTAAGTCTAATGGAGTAATTCCGGAACTTTTTTGTTTGGAGCGCGGCACGCGTCAAGGTTGTCCTTTTTCTCCTCTAGCAATTGAGCCTCTTGCAGTTAGCATCAAAAATGAACGAGATTTGCATGGGGTTGGTTGTTGGGGCGTTGCTCAGAAGGCTTGGCTTTATGCGGACGACCTTCTATTGGTGCTGAAGGATTTGCAGGTATCCTTGACCAGTTTGATGCAGATTTTGTCTGATTTTCATGATTGCTCAGGCTACAAAATTAACTGTTTGAAGTCAGAAGTGTTGCCTCTGTCGAATAGATGTGATAAGGTTCTGGTTACGGGACTGGGGTTTACTTGGTGTGAAATACGCTTGCGTTATTTGGGGGTATGGTTGACGTGTCCTCTTTCCAGGATGGTTGAAGAGAACATGAGTGTGGTTATTCGAGATTGTAGGATGGATTTGGAAAGGTGGTCCTTGCTTAATCTTTCCCTATGGGGTAAAGTTAATGCCCTAAAAATGAATACAACACCCAGGATTAACTTTGTATCTAGCATGCTTCCATTGAAAATTAAGAGTTGTTATTGGAATGATTTGGACCGTCTAGTACAGGAATTTTTATGGGACAAAAAACCTCCAAGGCTTAGTCCATGGAAGTTGCAGCTTCCAGTCCATTTAGGTGGTTTAGGGGTACCAAATTTTCGGGCCTACCATTTGGCCTTTTCTGCTCAATCTTTTGTTCCATTTTTGACAGGTGAATTGGACAGCTGGGCGGTGGCGGAGTCGAGTGCCTTTGGGCCGCTGGGCCCGGAAGCCTTGTTGACCACTAATACAAAAGTTCCAGGTGGTAATTTGTAGGCAACGTCATTTTTGCGCAATTCATGGATTGCAGACTTGTCATTGCTAGGTCGGGACACATTTAAGTGCAGGAGTGCCTCTATCTGGCTGAATCCTAGGATTAGGGATAATTCAAGGACAGTTTTTTAGCCTGAATGGTTTTTGATGGATATTAAACAGGTCTCTGATTTGGGGAATGATGATCGGTGGTTGACTGCAGCTGAGCTGAGAGAGAGATGGAATTTTGATGGTTTATCAGACTCTGCTTATAGACTACTAAAGAGGGCTGTTGGTGAGGTGGACTGGTCTGAAACCTTGGATGTGAGCGCTTTTCTGACGGATTCCAGTGGGAAGAGTGGTGGTCTGGCTAGTAGGCTTTCCAAGCTAATTGTGCCACATTATCGGAATAATGACAATTTATGGAGAGTTGGGAGTGAGAGAATAGGATCAGAGATTGATATGGATGATTGGCAGAATATGTGTGGTAATGTCTCTTTGTGTTCGCTGAATCTTGGTGAACGGTCTCGACAAATCAAGATCCTGAATCGTGTATATTGGTGTCCTGAAACACTTCATAAAAGAGGCATGTCCAACAGTACAGACTGTTGGGGGTGCGTTCAGGCAGTTGGGTCATTGGAACACATGTTGGGTCATTGGAACACATGTTGTGGAGTTGTGTGAGGGTCAGAGATTTTTGGAGTGAAGTTTGTGATGTGTGTGTCAGGATTGCTGGAGGAGGGCCGGTCCTTGATTTTAGGACGGTAATCCTGGGTGATGATTCTGGGTTGGATGATGTCAGCTCCGCCCACAAGAAGTGGATTTCTCGTGCATTCATTGTGGCCAAGAGGCTGATTCTCCGTGGGTGGAAAGGGCGGGTCCCTCCTTTCGAGGAGTGGATCTAGGAAATGCATTGCCTGTCACAGACAGAAAAATTGATTTACAAATTTAAATGTAAAATGTCTTCATATGAGAAGATCTGGAACGTGTTTAATGACTACTTTTTTTGTTTTTAATTTTTGTTTTGTTTGTACATTCTGTTTCTGTAATATTGCTGGTTGCTGATATGTTGTATATATTATAAAAAAATCCAAAACCAACACCTTTTGCACCTTAGAATTAGATTTAGAATATGGAGGCCAGAATAGCAACCTTTTAAGATAATTTGAGTGCGCTGAATAAAAACAATATACTGTTCATCCAATATTAATATTTGACTTTTTACACACATTGCTCTTTATACAATTATATTTTCATACTTAATAATCGCGTCTTGATCAGCTGGTTCCAAAATAACAGCTTTGTCCTTAGATCACAAATTTCAAATTTTAATATTTGTTTATACCAATTTGACATGAACACCACTTGTGTTATTCATGAAGAAATTCCATCGTCTAAATGTACTTATTTGGTGACTTGTGCAAAACACGTGTCGGCCAGTTACATATTTGCAGCCCAAGTAAGCTGCTTGTGTGCTTCTTCAGAGCCACCTTATTTGTCTATAATTCACCTTGTGTATTAACTGTACATATTCCCATTTAAACATCATGACATTTTGACAATAAGCAGTATTTTTCAAACAAATGTAATAAAAGGAAAGAAAACGGAATATTAGAATTCATTAATCAGAATTAATGCTTATCTGCTAATATGGTTTTAACTCAAATTTCTTCAATTGGGAGAAGTCTTTTCTCATGTAATCTTTTCTCATGTAATATTTATCATTGAAGTATAAATGTTCATATATGGCAGGCAACATGATCTGTGTAAGGAAAACTATATGATCATATTAACAATGTATAGGTAACTGCTCTAACTAAAAATACCAATGATATAGCACCTTTTTTCCACGATTCCTAAAATAGCTTCAAATATTTTCTTTGGTTCAAATATTTATTTTCTTCAAAACATTATTCTACTGTAATAGAATTATTGTGCAATTTAGTGCTTCTGTACCATGTGTCCAACCAAGTGTCCATAAAACCTATTCATTCTTAAAGGTGAAATGAAGAAACTCTCCTGGAATTATGAAATAATACTAATTGTGTTTCTTCTTACCTGTCCTGTTGGACTCTCCCCTCTTTCAATAGCCAGAGGTGTTCATGTGGTTGTTTTACTGCAGCGCAATTTTGGATTTCACTTTATAGAAAACTCATTTAGGCATCAACACTTCTCCCTTAAATTGGCCATCTTAAAAAGTGCATGTGGCGTAACTGTGTATCCGATCATTTTTGTTAACTTTTTTCTTTTCTTTTTTACAAAATGATGATCCAAAATGATCCATCCAATGTTTCATTAGACACACATTTTTATTTCCTGTAACACTAATTCCTAAACTAATTAAGAATGCAGGAAACGCCAAACTTTAACACAAACCCAATTTATAATGTGCACAGGTTGCTGCCATGATGTTAACCCGCAGTAATATTTTAAGGTCTGATTCTTAGTCTTTCCTAGATCAAGTTTCAGTAGTTCACAACTCCATTAAATGCAATCTTATGACATTACAAAAATGTTTGTCTATACGGCATACATTTACTCCTTCTTTTTTTATTCAATCCCATTGTTTTATATTATTGCTCCAAAATCTTCCTTGCTTCTAGTCTCATTCCTTTCTCTTTCTCGCCACTGCTCACTTAAAAAATTTTCTCCAGACCAAAAATCTTATTCTTGTTATGTCCTCACATTGATGTTTCACCTTCCAAAGCAGATCCATAGGTAATCTATCATCTTTCATTATCATGATGCTGATGTGTTCTATAATTCAACATATATTTTGCTACATGTACGAGTGACAAAAATTCCAAATGTTGTATTGAAATTGATAAATTGTTTGGTTTTATTATGGTCAATAACCCTGTAATTTGTGATTTGGTCCGTGGAGTGAAAGTCATTTATCTTTGCATGCCGACGAATGGTGGCAGGAAATGTTTAATGGCATCGATATGAAATTGATATTGCCACTGACGTCTCTGTTAGCAGTGATTGAAAATCTACTGAATTCAGTCATACCGGACTCAAAAGAAAAAACAGTGTAAACTAAGGAAGGACTTTAGAAAGTTGGAATCTAATGGGCAGAGATGGGAGGTTTCCCTTTTGTATGTGTTGTCATATTTTAAAGGTTTTGTATTTAAACCAAAAAAATAAAAAGATTTAATCCATGGTATATTGACAATTGTTACGGTTGCCTGTTTGTATAAAAACCTTTCCCTATTTTTTGTGTGTGTGCCATGAAGCCTTGCTGTAAGCTCTCTCTTTGAAAAAATGACTCGGAGAAAGTGTATTTCTTAAGGTAGCCTTCCTAAAAGTAATAAGTGGATTGTCACCTAAGTTCTCTAACTTTACTCCTCCAATCTCAAGCTGTGCCATTGTTTGCGCAACCATTTGTATGCAAGTTTACTTTCAAATGATACTTCACGAAGAACCAGATTAGTCGTGCATTTTCGCAATCTCTTCTTGCTCGCAATAGCAATAATTTAGTTCTAGATTTTTCATTTGTTTTATTTTATTTGTATGGTGCTCCAAACCCAAAGGTATCCGGGCGCAGTTGCACAGGTTACATACAGTGGTTACATAGGCAAAGAGTATACAGTAGTTACATCAGGCAAGGGGTTTGAGATTGGCTTCTGCTTAGTATAAAATATTGTATTTTGGAACCTCGTTGGAGAAACCTATTTTTAATGATTTTGACTGTATTTTTAATTCCAAAATGATTACGGTTTGGCTATGTCACCATTCCATATCAGAAGTATGTTGTCTATATTTATCATCCATTTTAGGATGCCGGTAGTGTCATAAGTAAAGCATGGGACTGTTTCACTTGAGCCATGAAAAGATTTGCCAGTGATGGCGCAAACTTCGAGCCCATGGCAACTCTAAGTTTTGTTGAAATAGTTGTCCATCAAACAGAAAATTTTTGTTATTGAGAACAAAGTCAAGCATGCCCCAAATCATATATTTTTCATTACAATACAAGGCTGATAAGTTGTTGTAATGGTACTCAATAGTTTGAATAGCTAGTTGATGCTCTGTTGCTGTATGCAGAGCCATCACGTCTAGAGTTACTAACCAATAATTTGGATTCCGTGAAATGTCTTCTAATTTTTGGAGAACATGCAGTGAGTCCCTTTTATATATGAACGCAGTTTCTTAAAAACTAGATTTGGAATGGAATCCATACATTCCGACAAAGGTTCAGTCATGGAATGGATTCCACAAACTATGGGTCTCATAGGAGGGACTTTTTCAAATTCCTTGTGCACCATTGGTAAGAAATATATTGTGGGAATAATTGAATGTGTTAACGACAGGAACAGATTTTCTTCCCACGTGATCATTCCTCTAAGTAACCAATCTTGTAAACATTTTACGTATGTTTCCTTAAAGTCTGAATTACATTTGCATTCACTTTTTTTACACCATCCTGGTGTGTTCAAATAATTTGATGCTGATTCTATGTAGTCGATTGTATTCATTATAACAATACTACCCCCTTTGTGTGATAGTTTATTGTTCATAGAGTTTATCATTTTCCAAATTAAGTAATGCCCTTTGTTCTTTATATGTTCAGTTTTGGTGGTACATCCTTCTTTTAAGGTGAATGTATCTTTGTTTATGAATTTCTTCCGTAACCAGATTAAAAAAAAAGTTATTGATGATGTTCCCTGATGGAAGAGTGGGGGTGAAATAAGATTTTTTTTTTGTTGAATTCTTCTAGTATTTCCTTTTGTTGGCCTATCTGTTCTTCTAAAGATAACAATTAGTCTATATTTTTGGTGTCCGCTGTTGTAAGCTGAGGCTCTTCTGACGCCAACCTAGTATCTTCTCTAGTGAAATGTTTCTTGAGGTTATTTTTAGTTTAACCTTTCAACAACATTTATAAAGATTCACATGATCCATGTGACTAATTACAATACTGGGAGCAGAACTAAATCTTAATCTTAATTTCATCTGATGTTAATGTTTTGTTGGCCAGTTTCACTATTCACTTACTTAATGAGTCTTCCTGTATGCCCTGGTCCTTTATCTCGATCATTCCTGTATCTGATCTATTATAGTTTGCGCTTGCCTCCTCTTGACCCCCTTGGTCTATTCTTAGATCGCCCTGTCTGTTATTTATTTCTAATTCTTCCTGAAATGTAACTTTCTTTGTTTAATACTGCTTTTTGTCTGCTCTTATGTATCTCTTTAGTTCTGATGAACTGCTTTTTTCTGACTGGTTTGGTGGTTAAATCCTCACTGCAAATAGCTATACCTTCCCGACTTTCTACACTTTCTGGTTCCAAACTAATCTGTGAAATAACTGGTGTACTTTCTCTAGAACCAAATTTATGGTCTACGTTGTCATACATTGCTTGATATGTTCATACTCTGTCCTGATCATAATCTCTTTGATTCTTAAAGAATTTGTTTGATTTTCTTAAATTGAATTTCATCCTGAAATGACTTTAGCATAGAATTCATTATGGCATATTTTTTCTTAATGATATCTGGAGAATTGATTGCATCAATTTCACATCATATCATAGAGATTTGCTGTTCTGTCCTATTGTGCACTTTTTGAAATAAGCAATTTAATCATGGTAAGAGGCCTGTATCAAGTAATCCTCCCATATGATATTAATCATCATCGTCTTCATCGAAGTTGGGGGAACAACAATATTTGCAAACCTCAAAAGTATTCACTTTATGTTTTCGATCTTGTTTGAGGGAAACGCATCTCCCAATATTTAGAGCTTTCCCTTTAAGACAGTCTTTCCAGCTTAACAGATTTTTCTCTTAAGGTTTCAGTGCTAGGTATTTGATTATGAAACGGATGAGCAGTTGAACCTTTAGGGCTGCAGTGTTTCATTCCGGGCTTCTGGCAGTGGATCGAATGCTGTCCATCATGACTGCAAGTAGGCAAACCCGAAACAAATGGAGCGATGTAAATTGCTGTAGATAACTGCTGGAAGGGGCAGTTGGTATACTTGAATACCTCCCCGAAAACATTGCCCACACCTGGCTTAAACCCAGAATCTGAGCATATTGAAACATATTCCCCAAAGGAAATCCTTTTAAGAAAATCCAAAACTGCACCCACACGTTTTTATATTTACTGAATTGGCATATCGGGGGGGGGGGGAGGAGGCGTCGGGGAAAGCAGACTGAAGGGGTAGTACCATAGGCATTTGGATACATTTATTTTGGGAGCAGTCTCGTATTCAAATTCCCCAGTCAACAGTGCAAGATCTAGGGTGTTTGTCCAGCTCTCTGAACCTGACTCCGGGGTTTCCCTTCCATGAGTTCTGCGACGAGGAATGAATAACCCAGGACTCTTCTATTGTTGGGTGGTGAGCCACCCTGAAAGGATTGAAGTTGCATGGGCAGCGGTCAGTCCATTAGAAGACCCAGCATGCCAGTTTTCTGCACTTAGTTTTCAATGCTCTTCAGCAGTTTCTACCAGGTCTTCAAGGGAAATGTGTGCTGATACAAAAGGACTGATATACCACCATTTTCTAAATAAGCAAACGGGGCACCACATCTCCTTCTCTTTGTTACCTGGCAGTTTCTGTTTGGGATAGGGTTTTGAGCCCTCAGATAATCCCAAGGCAATTCATTTCTCTGAAGCCAATTTCCTCAGCAGATTGAATCATTCAAAACATAAATGGGAGATCAAGCAGTCTGTTTGTCTGCCTGTTTTTCAACGCTGTGATACGCAGACCTTAGATCCGTTTGCAACTCCTCGGAACTGCAAATGTCCCCTCTTCACCATCTGTTGGCAAGAATCGCCTTGGTGGGTACCAATACTGACAATTTGCCTCCTCCTCAGAGATCTTCATTAGTCGTCACCTATTCTTGAAGCAAGTAGTTAAGGGCCATCATTGCCCCTTCCAAGACGGCGTCTTGCCAAATCCACCCTATTCTGCTAATATGGAGGGTTTTTGTGTCAGGAATGGCAGAGCAGCTGTCTAGAAGTGAGGCTTTAAAGACAGAGCTAAGCATCATCAATATACTCTTTAAGGAGCAGGTTTAGCAGGCTGTGTCTATTCCCTTTTTCTCCTCATTTCAAACATGTAACCCACTTTGCCTTTTCTGCATGCCTGCTTATTTGTTTTTCTTTTTTGTTCCTGGATTTTCTCTGCATTTCTTTGTTGGCTGATTCTCGGCATCCTCCTTGCTAAAACGTTTGCTCTCTACTACCTTTTCTACTGGCCTCGCTTTCATTAATTCCAACTGGGTTTCTACTCTAACCCACAAGTTTGCTAGCCTTATCCCTCCTCTCCGAACAGAAGCCCAGAGCATGTGAATTCCTTCATTTTGAGTATAAAAAAACCTTCCACAGCCGCCATTTTTTTCCCTTCTGCAGACTGGTTACATTCTTTGGGGCAAACTGGTCGATGGTACCCAGTCTACTGGCTGGCCCCTTTTTCATCAAGTCTAAGTACAAGAACCCTCCAGTAAGGCCAACTCTTAACACCTGTTTTGGGATTGGAGCAAAGTCACTGGAGGCGCACTGATAATTCAATGGGGCTTGGCGTTCATTTATGCTTTTTGGCACCAAGAAGGCAATTCTCTGTTCAATAGTCACTCATTGGCCAGCATGCTACTGACACTCCAACTTGATGAAATTTCAGTTAGAGGGTCCTTTTCCCCTGCGGGACTGTCATGACCTCCTTCAGAAGCAAGGGGGCAAAGGTCTCCACCCATGCCCTCGCTTGATGAACTTAGCCACTTGGTTCCAGAGGAGCTAACCCTGGGGCACCTTGGTTTGTGCTTCGAGAATATGCTGGTTATTCAAGCTGCAAGAAAGCATTCTACCTGTTCCCAGTACAGAAACAAATGGGTTAGAATCTGCCACTGGTCCCTGCAGAATCACATAATGTCTTACACACCGACCTATGTTCTTTCATTTCCATTTTGGCTTCATCTGGCCTTTTGGTAGAATCCTGCCTCTTATTTAGCAGTGATTTGTAGCTTTTTTGTCACACTAATTAATCTTCGTTTTCTTCCTAAAACCCTCTCATGCATTGGCATTTTGCAGGTTTTCTAAGTCTCTACTCTCCTGTTACGTGACCACACCCCATATGGGACTTAAAATAGTTTTATCTGCCTTCAACCGCAAGCCTTTTGTTAGTCAGAATTGAATCTTCTTATCTGCATTGTTGCCCTTTTGGTTGACCTTGCATCGACAAGAAGGGTCAGTGAGCTAGAGGTTTTTCCCACCTCCAACCCATACTATTCCATTTTCCAGAGGGAAAGGTTCTAAGAAACTGCCCAACCTTTCTGCATGAGGTGGGTTCCTCCTTTTTATATTAACACTTCTAACATTTTTCCCAGATCCTCAGTCCCTGGTCTGTTCTTCATTGTCTTGATGTCAGAGGAACCCACTGAACCAAGCCGTTCCGAAAGTATGACACTTTGTTATCCTTTGCAGTCAGAATCCAAGCCTTCAAGCTTTTTAAAGTAAAGGAACCATTGTTGGGTAAATAATATGGCATTCATCCTCCGTTCCGTTGCCTGGAACGGGATAACTGCACGGGAGCCCAGGTTATCGGCCCAAACAAATAGCAACCCGGGTTGACCAAGCGTTAACCAGGGGTGCTTAAAAACAACGGGATGTCGTGCATGTCCTGTTGTAGGAAGGAAAATACTTTTCCAAGATGTCCGACCTGGAAAGGGAAGGCGGGGCTCCGTACGGATTCCCTCATTGCTTTCCATGGCTGCTAGCGGGAGGCGAGGGGAAGGAGTGGATGTGGCGGTGGCACTTGCAGCTGCCGCCAAAATAAAGTAGGGGGGTGGGAGGAAGAGAAAAAAAAAAGCGACCGAGGTGGGGTGGGAAGATGGCGGCGGGGGAGCCGGCCATCAAGCGGCATGGAACGCAGGCTTTTACCGGCGGTTCAAGCCTGCGTACCAGCCATCTAATTGGCTGGCTTCCCTCGCCCGGGTCCTAATCATTGCTAAGCTCATTGATAAGTTCCCTCGAAAGGGGTTACATTACATGCAAATGGTGGCGGGAGTGTGGAGGCAAGGCTACCGACGGGCCGTCAATTTTCCATTCGATGTGATTAGCAAGGGAGCAATGTCGTTTACCCAGTCAGGTATTTTTAAACACTACAGTCTTGACATCAGCAGGGTAGATGCTAGGTTTGGTCGAACCTTTTTTTTTTTCTGGTTCATAAGGAGATTCCCGCCGCCTCTGTGTTGTCTATGCTACGAGTAAGAAACAATTGCTCACCATAGGTCTAGGCGTACAGTAGTCACTATGGTAACTTTTTTTCTTTTTGTGAGCAAAAAAGGATTTTGGGCAAGTAAAAACTATTTTAACTCACATTTTTTCCTTTGTTGGGATATTTTTACTCCATATTCTCTAGGAAGTATTTGAACATTTTTAGACTACAAAAATATCTAGAAAGCTGCTGAACCGGAAGGGTTCAGTGTAGTCCGGCGCATACATTATTACGTAGAGTAGGTTTGAAATTTCTGTAGGTTGTCGACTTTCCATGATCATCCATATTACAATAATGTAGAAAAAAATGGACTATCAATCTAGTTGTGTTGCCTTAAATGAGTCTCTGTGTGAGGAAAAAAGTGCATCTAATTTTATATCTAATTGTAGCGCCAGTAACCCGAAAAGAAAACCATATTTATGCATTGGTAGCACTGCAGACGGAAGCAGGTTTTCAAAAATAGAGATGAGCATCATATTTGATTTAAATGTCAAGGATCATTGTTGAGGCTAATTATCACAGAATATCGATAAATTGGAAAAGCCAGTCCTATTTTGTAAAGGGCTTCTAACCACAACAATAAAGGTGGATGCTGGTGTGGGAAAAGATCCAGCCTTTGGCTATTGTACTCCTTTGATTTTATGATCAGTGATACTATGACAATGTGCTGATATCACCTTAGATAAACTATGTTGCACAATGTTATGGAAAAGACATTATACACCTTTTAATGACCTTAAGAAGCATACGTTTTCAATGCCTATTTAATATTGAGAACAATTCCCACGACATGGGCTGTATGAGGGCACTGGAATGACAAATGTGGCCGGGTGCCACCACCTGCTCTCTGCTGCAGGCCTTAGAGGAGTTAAATGAAGCTCCATGATCCACAGTCTTTCACCAATCTTAACCAGGCATTTGCTTATTTTCCCAAAGTTACAGTGGTGAAGTTTCCAATGTATATTACAATAGGAATGCTCTACCCCGTTGCCCAGTGTAATGTAATTGTTATCCCTGAGACTTAGAACAGCGCAAAGGACTTTCGAGAGGCATCTTTGTAGTGGAACCAGCGCATGGAGCAACAAATGTAGGGTGCAAAGGACTAGCAAAAATTCATATTCTGTGTTTTATGTGTGGAACTGTCAGGTGACAGAAGCTGTGCACACCTGTGGCCACAAGCCCGGAGTAGTGATGGATCTCGGATGTCAACAGCAAACTCCCACAAAGCACTCTTTCTACTGGCACTCCAGGAAACAAAGGACAGGCCTGCAGCGATGATTTTACGGGAAGAAGAACCACACTGGCGAATAGTCCTGACAATGGCAGGCATAGTCTATGGCTCCACACAGTATCTGAACTAAATACTGAAGTGGCAAATTTAAATGCGGGAACCAATACTTAAGTACATTTAAAGAAAGAAAACATTTGAAAGCAGTTCTTTCGTTAGGGGCCCCCTCAAAGGTTTAAGAGCTACTAAAGTGCAATGGGGGTGTGGGAGTTAGAGGTTGGAGTTCAAAAGAGAGGTGGCAGATTTGTGTGGCGAGGAGGTGGCGGAGCGAGGAAGTGAGAGAAGGTGGTGGAATAGAATTAAGGGAAGGAAGGAAAGCAAGAGGATAGAGGGTGTGCAGGTGGTTGGAAACATCAGGAGGTGTAGCAGAGAACGTGGTGAGAAAGAACAGAACAAGTTAGGAAATATCAGGCAGTGGTGGAGCAGAACTAAGAGGAGGGTGAGGTTGGGTGCTGAAGGAGCAATAGGGGAACATGGATAAGAGCATAGCCCAAGAGGTGGAGAAAGAACATGATGACACAACCGTGTTGGAGATGAGGTGGAAAGTAGTGTGTAGGAGTATCGATACAACAAAGATAACCAGAGAGGCTACAAAAAGGTGATGGAGAAAGCTAAGAAAGCCTGAACGTTGCAGGCCTTGTGGAGGAAAATAAAGAGGGGGGAGAAAAAGGACTTGCCTGAGATGAGCAGTAGCTAACTGGTGGGTGCTTGCCCAATGCTGGCAGAGATTATGACGGAGTCCGTCAAAGGAACCAGAGGAGCTGGACTTTGCTGTTTCCTGGCCTAGAGAGGTCTGTACCAGCACTTTTAAAAGCCATGGAGATTTGGCCAACGATCCAGGTACACTACAAATTGAAGGTTGTGGCAATTGCTGCCAAGGCGAGTGCATCTTGACGAGTACTTTGAAGGAATGTCCACTCAACAGCTAAGAAAGAATTGTTCTGACACTTAAAATTTCAGACTGAGAGTGAATTTACTTTACTTCCAGTGTGGGAGCCAAATGAGAGGGGGAATAGACCGTAG
Source organism: Ambystoma mexicanum (assembly GCF_040938575.1). Lineage (NCBI taxonomy): Eukaryota > Metazoa > Chordata > Amphibia > Caudata > Ambystomatidae > Ambystoma > Ambystoma mexicanum. The sequence continues at coordinate 160,971,344 of NC_090940.1, forward strand.
GACCAAGGTCGTTAGACACGTTCTAGTCGTCGATTTTTTTCCTAAGTGCCCTATAACCTTATTTTTTATCTACATCAAATCCTTGGCAAACTTACTTTGTAAAAGAAATCTGTTTAAACGTTATCCTATGTACTAGCAGTTGCCTGTCGGTCCCTCAGCCGCGACATTTCATGCATAGGAAGTTTGACTATGATAGCCGGGTCACTCATTTAATTGCTCTCCCTACGTATTTAAATAAACTGTATTAAAAATGAAAAAATTAAAGTTTCAGCCTGTTTGCTTACTAAGAACAATCGTATTAAATAAAAACAGGAAAGGAAGACATTGTTTTAACTGATTAATCTTAAATGCTTCTCTTGTGTTTTTGTCTGCAGCTCTGTGCCTAGCAGTTTTGAAGGGGGCTCTCTTGTTGCATCTCCTCTTGGCCCAAGCGTACCAGCCAGTGTGGTAATCAAAGAGGAACCAGTGGACGACTTTGACTATGAAAGGAGTGTGAGCACAGATGGGGTTGTTGTGAAGCAGGAGGATTCGGAGGAAGAAGATACAGATGTGTATTCGAATAGTGATGATGACTATCCAATATTAGAGAGACAGCTTATGAAGCAATCTGCAATGGACCAAGCATCTCTCTATGGACCCAAGAAACGACCCATGAGCAGTCCCTCTGGGGTTGTCAAGGCTAAAATGTCAAAGTTAAACACTGATAAGTTGCCAGTTGTATTCACGGGCCCCTGCTCGAATAGCACAGGAATTGTAAACTCCTCAGAATTGAACATTGTGTCTCCAGACAATCAACACCCACAGCCTTTGTCTCCAGATGAGCAGCACCAACCGCCTTTGTCTCCAGATGAGCAGCACCAACCGCCTTTGTCTCCAGATGAGCAGCACCAACCGCCTTTGTCTCCAGATGAGCACCACCAACCGCCTTTGTCTCTAGATGAGCACCACCAACCGCCTTTGTCTCCAGATGAGCAATACCAATCCCCTGTATCACAAGACGGGCAACAGCAATCGGCTGATAATGAAATGCAGACATCTTTGTCTCTGTCTGTAGAAGAGAGTTCGATAACGAGCATAAAAAATGTGAGGGAAACTAGAGGAATGAAAAATACAGTTTCTAATGATAAAAAGCAGCTGAAATTCTCCACACCCAAAGAGGCAGAGGTTAAGAATAGTGAGCCTACGCAAACATTTGGCAGGCCTAGAAAAAGCAACCTTATTACCAGAGAGACTCAGGATAGCCTGGTATTATCCAGGGATGCTAGAAAAAGGAAATCCTCTTCGGCTCTAAAAGATTATACAACTCTGATAGACCCTGCAGACATTGAAATTACCCCACCTGCATCTCCGGTCAGAAGGGGAAGACCTCGAAAATCAAAAGTGAACAAAATGAACAAAGTTAGCCCTCAAACAAAGAAAAGCTTTGGAAGATTCTTTCAAGCAAGCAAGGATAGCATATTGGCAAACTGTAGTCCCTTTGCAAATGTTAATCTGGATCTTGAGGATGTTGATGGAGTGCTCTTTGTTTCCTTTGTATCAAAGGTAAGTCTGTTGCAATGCATCTTTCACACATTGTTACGGTGTTACTAGTGGGAATGTCACAGAGCAATTCATATTTGCGGCTGCCAGAGCCTTCGGCAAACATTTCCCTGAAAGCCCATAAAGCATCAGCTCTCAATTTAACTCTGTGTAACCGGACCTTTCTAGTTCTCAAAAAACAAGCCTTCATGCTCCCAGGCAATTACATCTATGAACCCAATGCGGCCATAAAAATCAAACAAAATGGCTTTCCATTATGTTCTCGCCTTCAGCCCTTTGTAATGTTATCACAAGTGCACACATGTGGTTAGCTTTCGACCCCCTTTCGTGACCGAGGCCATCCAGCTCTCCACACCAGGAAAAAAAACATTCCTGCGAATCCAGGGACTGCCCGGACCACTAAGACTCCGAAGTAGGTGAAACCTGCATTCTGCAATGTCTTCATGTATCCACAATAAACCCATATTTCGCAGTGCCCTAAATGTGTCTGCAACCTAAACCCATTGTTGAATTCCCACATGTTAGTTTTCCCTTCAATTAACTTGTCTCTCTCAAGCAAACGAAAAGCGGCCCACTACATGCGTCTCAGTGCTACAAATTGTACATTGAACAATATGTTGTATCCATGGTACTGCTACTCCTATTGCTGCCTACTGTGATTCTAAAACGTATCAACTTAATAACACTCATTTCAATTCTTCTAACTATATTGAACACATATTTAGTTGCAACATCGCATCAAACCCAGTCGCACCATGGCCTAGTACAATATACGTAGTGTAAACATCTTTCCCGTGTATGGGGCCTAAACAGTCTACCCCAACAGCTCCTGGTTCCTCCCAGGCTTTGTTTCAAAGGCCCAATTGGGCTCCTGGCACCTTTCTTCCTAAACTTTGTTTTGAGATTATTGGCTTAGCCTCCTGCTGCTGTCTTCGCTTAATGATCCTACTGCTTCTACATCAGATCTCTGGAACACTTTTCCAATTCTCACACCAGTCTTTCAGCATTCTTTAGTACTATGAGAAATATCTAAAATGAGTGTGATTGTTTATACCTTTTCGTTCCCCGTTTTGAGGTAATGGTCTTGCCTGAAGTCTTGTTAGCCCACCTCCCTCAGGTGTTTCCTCTCTCTTTGATGACGTGCTTCGGGTCTTTAATTATCTTGAGGGCTAAAAAGCATGCTTTGGCATTTTTGACTGAGGCATGTTACCCCACTCTGGCTTCCTGTCCGTAAGTGTGGGTATTTGCTGTTACATATTTTTCTTGCACTCCATGCACAGCCTCTTTTTCTCCCACTGCACTTGCAAACTCTAGTTTTCCCTCTAGTTGTGTTACTGGCCAATACTGACCTTCAGATGCTTGCTTAGTAGTTCACGGAACAAGTCCCTGGAAGCAGTGAGAACTTTGGACTTGCTGCGTGCTCCACATTTCCTTGTCCATCCCATGTAATAGTGTTTGCTCGAAGTAGGGTTATGTGCCTTAATGAGGATACCAGGGAAAGCCTAAAGGGCAAGATCAAGGCCTTATGTATCTCACTTCCTCCGGTGCTTTCTAAGGATGCCCTTTTCCCATAATGATGGCTCTAAAGTTTCAAGATGATGCCTGGGTTTCCTCACTCTTTGGTTCGTTCAGTCCCTCCCTTCCCTGATCGTATGTCTCTTCATTCTTGTTACCATTTCTACTCCTACTTCCTCTCACATATTCTCCTACCTTCTACTTGCACCTCCCTCCTAGCTTCTCACCCCATTTCCTTTTACTCGCTCTCACCTTTTCTCTCTCGTGCAGCCTCTCTCCTCCTCTGTACCTCTTCCTTCTCGCACATCTCTTCCTCCCATCTCAGTTACTCTGACCTCCCTCCTACCTTACCCTGAACAATTCCTGCCACTCTTCTCTCTAGCGCCCACTCTACTCTCTCTATATACACTGTTCCTTCCCTCACGTACTTCTTATACACCACTCCACTACAACTCTCACACACACTCACGCACACTCACGCACACTCACACTCACACTCACACACACACACACACACACACACACACACACACACACACTCTCACACACACACACACACACACACACAATCACAGCTGCACTCTATCCCTGGTTACAACTCTCTCATACACACAATACCTCACCTGTACCCCTATCAAACATCTCCACAGACTTTTGAACACCCCGCTCCACCTTCCGACGTCCTAGTCTCTTGGTGTACTTCCACACCGCCTAACCTCACCCGCACATCCCACACTCTGGGGTTCCCAGATGCTTTTTATACCTGTTCCTTCCCGCCTTTTAATCCCCACCCCCTTCAGTTCCTCAATTGGTTGTGTTTTCTATCTGATTCTGGGGCTGTCTTTTCCCACTTGCGAGGATTGATGCAGTGAAATGTTATAACACCCTCTCTTAACCCCACCCCCATCTAGTCACATCAGTTTGAACAGTTTCAGTTTGAGTCCCCACTGGATGTCGGATCAGTGTTCTGCTTGTTTTAGGCTGCAGTGAGTACTGCTTCCTTTCTTTGACAGGGCCTTGTTAAAGTCTGTATGGAAGTTGTCTGTTTCCTCCGGCGGCCGCTGGGTTTATTTGGTCCGGCAAGGAATGCTGGCTCACGTAGTTCTGTAAGGTCACAAAGAGAACGCTGACCAGAATTGAGGGTGCATGGCATTGGGTGTTGGACCAGGGCTCCCCATCTCCCTCGCCCCTCCTCTGGGGTAGGACTGACTCTGGCATATAACCTGGTAGTTCTGTTTCCACTCCAACCCTTCTCCCCCAACCCCTCCCAAATGATTGGGGCACACACCTCTCACAGTTTCAAATGTGTTCTAAAATTGGTGGAAGTATGATGTTGTGAGCTATTAATGTCAGTTAGTATCTCTGTTTACAGGTAAGTGACTTTAAGGTGTATAGTATTGGTGATTTAAATATTAATGCTTTGTGTTTTTAAAATGTACTATATGTTTGCGATGCATGTTGGTTTGCTGTTGGTGTATGCTGTAAAGATTATCAATGTCCTGATGTTTATGGTAATCATTTGTGAGAGTGACTTAAGGTTTCAACAATGTCTGTTTATTTCGCTATTGTATTTATTTATATAGCGTGCCAAGCCCTAAGGCAACTGGGCACATTTCTTGGGTACATATGGAGATACATTATTTACAGTTACAGGAATATCCGTTTACACAATTTACAGGCCGGGTATTTACCCCGTTTACACAAGACACAGTATATTTACACAACAGAGCTAGTTGGAAGAGTGAATATTCACAAGGGAGTTAGATGTGTACAAGAACTGGAGGGTTAGTTTTCATTCAGAATGAGCCAGGTTTTGGCCTCTTTCCGGAATTTGTGGAAGGAATGTTCTAGTCTGATGTTAGGAGGTAGAGCATTCCAGGTTTTGGCTGCGAGGACTGGGAAGCTTTTACCCCCTGCTTTTTGCAGTTTGAACCTAGGTATGATGAGGTAGTTGGAATGAGAAGATATAGTTGTCTGACTGAGGTGTTAAGTGTGAATTTATGTTGATGTTAAAGGATATTTGTACCGCGCACTATCACCACCGGAGTGGTCCCCTGGCGCTCTGGCGGCTCTGAAAAAAGGAGGGATGGGAGATGAGTTAGTGGGGATAAGCTGAAAAAGTGCAAGAGCAGTGATGTGCTGTTGGCGACCTCTGCCCGGAAGTCCATTGGCTAGGCTTGAGGTGTTTTGTGGTTCGTAGCCACCGTGTGCTGTTGTGCGGGTCTGTGTGGTTTGTTTTGTTGTTGCAGTGTAGTGAAGTTTGTACGGATTGTTGTCTTGTAGGCTTATGGTTGTGTTTGTTTAGAGTTTGAGAGGTGTATGCAGAGAGGTGAAATTGTTAGTGGGTTGGTTAATTGGCCTTGCTGTCTGGGAGCAAGGCGCTAAACCCCTGTATTCTCTTCAGGTCGGGTGCGTGAGCCTCTCTGCGTCTCCGTCCAGATCTGGGGCTATCCGACACTCGGTCCCTTTCCCACCTGGCATCCACTCACATTCATAACTTTGCCCAAGTTACTGGCCACCTACGTGGCACCTGTTTATGTGCAGGGAAGGCAGGCGTTTGTGCGTCCCTTCAAATCTGGCCCAGAGAGCGTTCCCAATCGAATTGGTGCGCTGCATCGGTCAGCCAGTGTCACTCCATCCATATATGGTGGCTGCTCAGCATTCATCATCTTATTCAGTTGCTTATGCATTCTACCACTCCCCGCCCCTTCGGAGTGTGGCATATGCCGACGCTTGCAATTATGTCCAGGGGCGGCATCTGCCTTCATTCACAACTCCCTTTGGTCAATGCCCCTGCCAGTATCCATACCTTTGTTCGAGTGTGACAAGTGCTAACGTTCACACAACTCTATACAAGTATGATCTTTAGTAGCGATTATGGAGCGGGTGAGGTTGTTAGCTGGAAGTTGGCTGGGGTTGTTGATTCCTGTCCTTATGGGTGTTGCTTGTGCCCTATTCGTTTTAGCGGCGTCTCTCTTGTTGTAGTAAGGGTTTCTTTATTCGGTTCTAGATGTTGTCAGTGTCGTCTGAGGTTTGTCATCTTTTCCTTTGCGTTTCCCGTTTGGTAGTTTACTTTTTCAGTTTGAATCTGTGATGTTGAAGAGTGTTTATCACAGAGGTATCAATGTATGCATTTGTATGTGAGGGAGAAAGTCTTGAGTTTGATTCTTTAGTTAATTGAGAGCCAGCGAACACTGCGCCTCATCTCTGAGATGTGCAGTTTTCTGGGGAAATAAGTTGCTGCTCTGAGTGCGTTGTTTTGATAGATCTGAAGTTTGCGTAGATTGTGTTGACTAGTGCCCAGGTATAGTGCATTGCAGTAGTCAAGCTTGGTTAGTACAAGCGCCCTGGCTTGAGTGATACAATTAGCAGGTGTCAGGAAAGGTCTACAAGCGTTAATGAGCTTGCATGTGTAAGCAGTAGTAGATGCTGTGGCATTGATTTGCCTTCCTAGCGAGAGGGTGGAGTCGATGAGCATAGCTAACATTTTGATGTCTTTTGAAACTTTGATGTTATTGCCGTCAATGACGAAGGTGTTAAATTTGTTGTCAAGTTTATTGACTCTGGCTCCACTATTGACTCCACTAGGAGAAGCTCAGGCTTGTCGTCGTTAAGGCAAAGACTGCGTTGTGCCATCCATGCTTGGATGATAAGGTAAATGTCAGTGAGTCTATGGGCCTCATTACACGGTAGGCGGTAAGGGTTAACGGCCACCGGTAAGGGTACCGGTGACCGTTAACCCTTACTGCCTTATTACGAGGTCCCTTTGCAGGTTGGTACTTTAACGCCTGCTTTTAGCAGGTGTTAAAAAACCAACCCGCAAAGGGACCTTGGTGCTAATTACGGTACCGCAACTTGCGGTACCGTAATTAGCGCCTTCCCCATTCCCATTATGCCCTATGGGGGCAAAAATGGGATTGGGGAAGGGCCTTGGTGAATGGGGAATAACCGCCCCCGCTCACCTTGAGTAGGGCGGTAATTCCGCCATCCACCAAGGCGGACACAGTAAAATACCGGCGGCAACCATGGCGCTAATAGCGCCATGGTTACCGCCTACCGTATAATGAGGCCCTATGTCGTGGTTGCCTGTGATGTGTATGAGAATGTGTGTGTCGTTGGCGTAATTAATGTAAGAAATGCCCAGATGGTCGTTTGTCAAATAGAGGCTTTGTCAATATGTTAGAGAGTGGGGGAGACACAAGAGCCCGGTGGTACCCCACATGTGACAGTCGATGCAGAAGCAGTTGGTGCAAACACTCTAGTTCTGTTGTTTAGAAATGATTGTATCCAAGCAATTGCATCATTAGAGAAACGTGCTGCTGAAGAAAGATTGTTAGAGGGTTTTATGGTGGTTCAGGTCAAACGCCGCTGATAAATCTAGTAAGAGAAGGAGGGAGTCTTTAATATTCTCAATTTGAGTTACTGGATCTATCGGGACTATTTCGGTGCCGTGCCTTGGTCGGAATCTGGATTGTCGTAGCCCTAGCAAGTTATTGCTTTCCAAGCGGTGCTGGATCTGCAGATAGGCTGCTTTATCGATCTTCAGAAGGAAAGGTACCGTGGTAATTGGTCTGTAATTTGAAGGATTATTGGGGTCGAGGGATGGTTTCTTGAGAAGTGGGATAACCCAGGCATCCTTAAGGTTAGCAGGGATTGTGTTGGACTTGAAGGTGGCGTTGATTAGAGAGTGGATGAACTGAGCGATCTCCTTCGCTGTTTCTTTTATGATAGGTGCGGGGCAAATGTCACCCATACATCTGGAAGGATTTAGGCTAAGGATAATTTCCTCTATTTCTTTGACGCTGAGTGGGGAGTATTTGAATAAGTCGAATTGGTCAGAAAGAGGTGTGGGTATTGTAGGTGAGGGGAGGTAGTTAGTTAGCTTCGTTTTTTTGGTCTCAATATTTCTTTGTAGAAGCTCAATTTTGTATGGCAACGCTTTTTGGATGTTCTGACACCAGGTGGAGTCCTTGGTGCAGGTATGAGGGGGTATTGGTGATTCTAACTCTCTGAGTATGATAAATAGTTCCTTGGTGTTGGATTTGGCATGGTGGATACGGTCGTTATAGGAGTTAGATTTGGCTACGAAGATGGCAGATTTGTATGTAGCTGAGGCTGATAGAAAGTTTTCTTTGTTAAGAGCAGATGGGAAGTTTTTCCAGCTAGTTTCGGCTGCTCTTTTGTTTTTTCGCAGTGTTGAGTTGTGGGGTAAACCAGGAATTTAGGTGGGCAAGGGGTTTGGCTTTGCGAAGCTTTTGCAGTGCTATATTGTCGATAGCATTTAGGAGGGTAGTATTGTAGAGACTCGCCAGATGAGTAGGGTCCTTGTTCCGATCGGTGGCAGTATCCACCTGTAGGAGCGGTCCCAGGAGTGGGAGTAGCTTGAGGGCTGTTATGTTCCGTGTATTTCTAGCTAATCTGGGTGGATGGGGGGGGGGGGTAATGTTTTCTTGTGATTAGTGGTGTTTCTCGGAAGGGAGAAGAGGATGGCATGATGGTCGGTCCAGCCGAGCAGATGGTTAGAGGTGATAGTGGTGTTACAGTTGCAGTCCGCAATCCATTCTAATTGTCTCCCTTTGGAGTGCGTGGATTGTGTGAGTCGTTGAGTGAGGCCTAGTTCATTAGTTAATTAGACCTGTTGCTAATTGCTAGTACATTCTTGTATTGCTAGTCTTGTCGCTGGTATCGTATAGCCGAAGGTTAAAGTCTCCCAGAAGGAGGGTTTGTGAGCTTGGTTTAGGATTGTTGGTCAGCAGTAGTGATAAGTCTTCTTCAAAGGAAGAGAGTGGGCCAGGGGGTCTGTAAATCAAATGGGCTGTGATGGTTTGCGAAGGGGATGAAGGCAGTTTGATTTTGATAGGTGTTTTGCGGATGGGAGTGTTTGGCTAGGAACCTGTCTGAGGCCTAGGGAGGATTTGGCGATAATGGCGACGCCGCCACCTTTGGAGGATGATCTGTCTTGTCTGATAATAGTGTAAAGGTCTGGGATAGCTAGTGATAGGAGGGGACCTGAGGCAGGGTGGAGCCACGTCTCTGTGATGGCTAGAAGGTCTAAGTCTTTGGATAATATGAAGTCATTGATGTCAAGCGCGTGGGCTGTTAGTGGCCTGGCGTTAATGAGGCCTCCTTTCAAGGTAGAAGTAATGTTTGTTGGTGGTAATTGGTGGCTGTGGTTTTTGGGTGGAGTATTGGGTATGGGATGTAGTTTGCTTGACATGTTAGCCTTATTTTGGTCTGCGTTATTGAGATGCATCAGGGAGAGGTTGGAAGATGACTTAAGATGTCTTTTAAGGAATCTGTGTCCCAGTCTTGAGTTTCTAGTTGTATTGGGGCAAGGTATGTTAGGTGTGGGTTTCCGGGCAAAGAGGTTAATCCATTGTTCTGGTGTGAGGCATTGGCGAGAGGTACTGGTTGTGGGTTTTATACTAGTTTGTTCGAAGTCTGGTAGGAAGTCGGTGGGTTTGATGTTGGCTGAGCAAGGCAATGTAGTAGCCATAGACTGGGTACGGCTGCATTCTGTCTCCCTAGACAGGCAAGTGTCTTTGGCTTGATTCATTAGTGGGCTGCTGTAGGCTTGATAATCCATAGTGTTTGAGGGATGATTGTATGCGCTTAGGTAAGGTAGTACATAGTAAGTTATCAGGCAGGGTACTATCCTGACTGAGTAGGTAGGCAGTGGGATCATGGGGCAGGTTGTCGGGGGCGTCAGAGCAGCGGGTAAATGAGAATTCACGTGCAACCTGAGGTGGTTGTGTTGTTGATGCAAGAAGACAGTGCTGATATTAGGTGAGATAAGCGAGTATCAGGGTTATTTGCTATGCGTGTGTACCATGTGTTCTGATGTAGAGACAAAGTTTACATGGGGATGTCAAGCTTGGAGGGATAAAGTAGGCTTCTGGTCGAATATAGCAATAGGCGAGTAACAGTGGTTCTATAGCAATTAGTAATGTTTAGGCATAGCATACATATGGGGATACATTCAAATTGGTAAGCAGTTTGGCAAAGAGCGAGCACGTGCATGCAGGCAGTAGTGCAGTAATGGCATAGGCTATGCAAAAAGTGCTATCATGGCATGGCTAGTTAGTAGAGACCTAGTCGTTAACAGACGTAGCTATGGAGGCTAGGCAGGGATCTATTCCAGGTATTCGGTAAAGAGAACGGCAATATAGCGGTATAAAGCGTATTCAAATGGGTATAGTACACGGCGGCCGCGATTAAGGTATGCAATAGTACGTTATTAGTTCAAATATGCAGAGGAGAAGTCTATGCAGAGATAAAGGACTAACTGGGTATTTTGTGTACTATATGGATGATGCCACTAGGGCAGTGAGTCTTTATGACTGAGCACAGGTCAATACCAGTTTGCGCTCGTGGCAGGTGGAGGTAGTATCAGAGCCCGTTAGCCTGGGCTGCCTCGTGGAGTGGGTTTGATAGGAGGAGGTAGTTCGGCAGTCCTCGAGTGATCGTAGAGTATCTGCATAGAGTGAGGAAGTCCAGTGTGAGCCAAGGAAGGGGTCTGGCACAAAAGAGAAGCAATGATAGAAGAGCAGTGTCCCGCGCCGTGCTGCCGGTGCGACGGGTGCGACAGGTGCAGACAGGTAGGGGCCTTGGACTCAGTGGGCCGGCTTCCTGCTCACCTTGCAGCCTATGGGCACATAGCGAGGACAGTTCCTAGGCAACCATTATAAACAGGTGATTGTGCCATGCGGCGACCATCTTTGGAACACGGACCAACGGCCCCTCGTGGAGGTAACTGGGCAATGAGCACTCCGTACCTTGTAGATCGGGTTGAGGGCCTTCTCAGTGTGCCACAATGGTCTGTGTGGCAGGCAATATCTGGCAGGATCAGCTGGTCTGATGTGTGTGGCGGGCACGGCTGGATATGGTGGCGAAGCCTAGCTGCTCCTGCAGCGTGCAGACTTCACGGGCAGGCAGCGCAGCGGCTGCTTGATGTTGCAGGGCTCCAGCCCAGGGAAGAAGTGTATTTTGATATTAATAGGTAGCAATCTTAACTTTAAATTTTGGTTTTATTTTTTCCACCCACTGATTTCCTCATTTTTAGTGGCATGTTTCTTGGACTTGTGAATCTACTTAGATTCACGTGTTGTTCAATCCGCCGTCTCGTGGTTGACTCTGAGTATAACATATTTTTCAGTTTCGAAAAATAGGGCATCGACAGGGGTGTTCCTATCACACTTTCCCTGTCCTACAGGTACACATTATCCCTCATGTGTCTTTGTCCCCAGATTGCTGCCAACTGATGGCGGGGGAAAGAAAATGTGTGCCAGTGGAAACATTTTCTACGCATGGGCGCCGAAGTTCAGAGCAGAAGCATTCCGAGATGTGCAGAAGGGAGAGTTGGGGCAATACAACTGCTGATGTTCGATAAAGTGAGGGGTTAAACTTCATATTTGGCTGTAGGCGAATTCTCCATTTTACCTCCAAACGATGTCACCAAAAAAAGTGGCAGCAATGGAATTGCTCCCACTTTTTTTTACCCTTTTTTACCCCACCACCGAAACCCTAATGAGGCTGATAGTCTTAGTCAAATGTGGTTGCGTTTGCTAGGTGTGGGAAGATTGAATTTTGGTGGCTCACAGTGTGTTTTACATTTTTGCAAACTCTTCTCCTTGTTGGTTAGAGGATCAATTTGGAATGCCCTTTTATACACACTATGGTTCCTGAGTAGGTACCATGATAAAATGATGCTCTGTGTATCAAGATGATTGATGTGAGTTTGTTAGCAGGCGTATTACAATGTATTCATTTTTGTATGTATTTGTTTTTTTTTATAATATGTTTCCGTTACAACAAACGGATGACTTTCCAGACTGCGTCTCCATCTTACAACAGTGGGTTCATCTCCAATTGTGCCTTGTCTATAACAACCTTTTATATTGGACTAGTATTTGATTGCTAATCGCAAACACATGTTATGAATTTCCCCATCTGCCATTGTGCCTTCATTATGGACTGATCCTTACTCCACTCCCCCCTTTAAGATCCCCCTCCCCACATGCCAATTTACGACCAAGTTATAGAATAACAGTAATGCAACCAATATAACTGATACGAAGCAGTGACTTTTCGCTCTACTCTCAAAAGATGGGGATAAGGAGGCTTGTTCCAGTCTCCTATTGGTGTCTTCTTTGTAGTGTCCAGGGACTGACCTACATTTGTTTTGCCTCCCGCTGGTTGACATCTCATTAGAAAAGGGGACCATTCACAGTCTACGCTATATATGTTGTCTTGCAGGAGTGCAATGAGACTCTGCATGTCCTACATTTCTTTGGCTTTTTGTTGGATTTGGGATGTATGTAAGCTTCGACTGATGACATGACAGGCTCTGGCTAGTGTAGCAGCTGGTAAGGTTTGAATTGTCTGTCCTCTAACATGCCAAATAGGCTCTGAATCAGCCTATTACCCCCTGCAGGTCCAAAGTAAGTGTGTCCTCTATCCAAAAGCTAATCCTCACTGACCCTACCACTTATCCTAAATAACTAAAGACCAGGAGAAATGACTCTGTTCTCCTGGGTTTGCTTTACCAGCAAGTAACTAAATTGTTTGTTAGTTACCCTTGTTTTCTTGATTGTCTCCGAATGACCAAGCTGATCCACCACCTCTGATCCATGTGCCGCCTCGTCTAATTCCACAGCTTGTGTACATTCCTTGAACAGAATACTCATTAAAAAAAGTAAATCGTATTGGAAATAAAAATCTTTCCTCACACACACCGCTTACACACATACCCTCGCAAACTGTGTATGTCATTTAGTGAAAATATACATTTCAAATTTCACCATAAACAATTCCAAAAATAGTTAACGCCAAAAGTCAAACGTGTATGGCAACTTATGTATAGCGTCATGGAACACACGTGGGCATACACATTTGTTTGAAGAAATCCCAAACGCCCTGAAAGACATAGATTTACTGTGTCTTCAGGAGACTTGGCTAACGGAACCTCCCATTGCAGATGGCTTTGAGATTGCCTTCAACACAGCCATTAAAGGAACCAAAGGACGCCCCATGTCAGGAATGGCAATTTTTGCAAAAATTGAAAGTGGAGTTCGCATACTGTCTGCAACCAATGTGTCTGCGTACCTACAGGTATGCAAAATACAACTACCTGTGAGACCAACGATGAAAGCAAATCTACTTATGTTGATAAACATATATTGGCAACACTTAGCTATAGACCTTGATCGATTTCTAGAAACCATCTCAGAACTCATTTGTAACAACAAAAGAAATGATAAAGATACGCACATCATTATATGTGGAGATCTTAACATAAACTGTATGATTGATAAAACCGATACTGCGCATGACAAGAAGGAAACAAATGTCCAATTAGCCGCTGCGCGCTGGCTGTCGGAAATGAAGGCGTGGAACCTCCACATGCTGAATGGGCAAACAAAAGGAGACATTCCCGCCCAACCAACTTGGCGAAGAATCCACTCTAGATCGATAATTGACTATATGTTTGCCGACGATTCACTGAGACGTGAAGTATCCCATCTAACCATTACTGAAATGGAGTTCAGTGATCACTGCATACTAAAGCTATACCTGAAGTCATACAAAAGCGAACATGAAACCGCCTTGTCAAAATATCCTCTTGAAGTTGGACCGGGACGTAATCGTCTGAGACTCAATGCGAACAAAGTGAGCTCACTGTGCAAAGCACTGGGAGAAAAAACAGAGAAAGAACAAATTGAATACACAACTCTACTAGAGACCTACAGAGAAAAGTGCTCCGGCAATGTTAAAGCAGACTTCAAACAGGTACATGCATGGGATGCAGAGCTTAATCTAAAGAAAAAAAATCTGCGAAAATCCTTAAGACTGCTCAAAAATAACAGTCAGCAGCAACCTAGACAAGGCAAAACAACTGAAACAGACTTACAAGAATTGGCTAATCGGTCATAAACACATAATGGTGCAAAGAGATGCCGAACACATGATGAAAGCGCTCGCAAATAGGAACACAAGCGACTTTTGGAGCTACTTGAATAATATCTCAACCCCTCAGGGTGCAATCACAAAATCCATGATCCCAGAAGAAACATGGGTAAGCCACTATGCAGGGGCCTTCAATAACAACTCAATAAAGACCATAACAGCCCCATGTCAAGAGCACGAATGGTCAGTTGTAATAAAGAAAGATGACATATACAACAACATTGTCCGACTGAGTACCTCAGGAGCACCTGGCCCAGACGGCCTAACCAATCAACACTTGAAACAATATCCAGACTTATGGGCAGAATTTTGTTACTCCCTGTTCAGATCAATACTACAGTCGCGAACTATACCTGCGTCTTGGAGGAGTGCCATTGTGGTACCGATCTTCAAAAAGGGCGACCGAACAGACCCCAAGAACTATAGGCCGATAGCCCTGCTTGACGTTATTGGGAACTACTCAAATGGATTAAAGACGCTAAAAGATACGACCCCCGTCAAACAGGATTTGTAAAAGGAGTTGGTTGTGGGCTGAACTTGACCATCCTGAACTTCCTGAAGATGGAAGCTATTCGCCAAAACAGGAAGATATATGTTGCATTCATTGATCTGTCTAGCGCGTTCGACACTATCGATCGAGAGTTGTTATGGACAAAGTTGAAAAAATGGCTTTGCCCGGAAAACCTACTACAACCAATAAAAGAATTGCACTCTAACACAGAATTCAAAGTAAGGCTGGACTCTCGTGGAACACTGAGTCAGCCCATAAAAACAAATCAAGGTGTGAAACAAGGCTGCCCGTTGGCAGCCACACTGTTCGGCCTATTCCTGTCTGACATTGGAGAAAGCTTTGAAGCTGTCACATCATTTCCCCCAAAAATTAATGGTATGCCTGTAAGCTGGCTGTTATATGCAGATGATATTGCATGGCTTTTCAACCAGTATCTGGCACTCCTTGCCCACCGCATCGCCGCTCTCTGCCCCTACTTCCAGTGCTATGCAGACGATACCCAGCTCATCTTCAGGCTACCCTCAGCCTCCTCCTCTCCTTCCCTCATCTCCGACTGTCTGTCTGCTATCCATGAATGGTGCGCCGCCCATGACCTCTGCCTCAACGCCAGTAAGACTGAGATTCTACTCATCGGCACACCCACTCCCTCCTTCCCTGCAGCTCTCTGGCCGGCCTCCCTTGGCCCCCTTCCTGCCCCTACCTGCAAGGCTAAAAACCTCGGGGTCATCTTCGACTCCACACTCTCCTTCTCTCCTCATATATCTGACGTCTCTAAGAAGTCACACTACCAGCTGCACCTCCTCAGAGGTATTCTTCCCTTCCTCTCCTTCCCCCAGAAGCTCACTGTCTCTCGAGCCCTGGTTCTCTCAAGGCTGGACTACTGTAACAGCCTCTATCTTAATCTGCCTGCCTCCACTCTCCGCCCTCTGCAACTTATCCAGAACAGAACTGCGAGACTTGTCCTTGGCCTCAAGCCCAGGGACCGTATCTCTCCAGGACTGAAATCTCTTCACTGGCTCCCAGTGGCCGCGAGGATCAAGTTCAAAACCCTCTGCATTGTCCACAAGGCCTTCTGGGGCCTGGGACCAAAATACCTCCAACTCTCTCTTCCTAAATATCTTCCTTCACGAGCCCTTCGCTCATCCGTCTCCAACTCCCTCATGGTCAGCCGTTTCTCGAAGCAACGAGCTGGGGGTAGATCTCTCTCCGCAGCAGGGGCCTCCCTCTGGAACAGCCTTCCTGCCTCCCTGAAACTTGAGGAGAACCATCTCCGGTTCCGGAAGCACCTCAAAACCTTCCTCTTCGCTTCTGCCTTCTCTCTCCCTCTCCCCTGCTAATCCTGCTTAACTCCCCACTGAACTCAGCTCAAACCTGCATCTGGGCCACTCTCAGCAACCTCGGTCCAGGGCCCAGCCACTCTCCACCTGCACTGCCTCCCCGGCTCCCCCTGCACTGTGGGACTGTCACTGTATCCCTACAGCCCCTTTCCCAGCACTTGCTCTGCACTTACCTCGCACTTGCCACCAGCTGGCCCTTTCTATTTATTATTTATTATTATTATTATTATTTTTTTTTTACGCTACTTACCTTGTACTGCACTTCCCCCCCCACCTCCTCCCCCCTGCACTTCCTCCTTTTCCCCTTACCTCTGCACTTGCGCGATCTGAATGACACCTGGCCTAGTAGGATCGTTTGTCTGTTTTCCCCTTGTTTCCCTCCCTCCCTGCCTCGTCGCGCCTTGAAACACTTGTGTATAGGCGCGTTACAAATACCATATCATATCATATCATATCATACTGGACCAAACCCCAATTGGGCTATCTAGGAAGCTGGCTGCACTAGAAGGTTACGTAAAAGAAAACAAATTGAAAATCAATCCTGCAAAGTCGGAAATAATAATCCTCCAAGACCTTACAAGAAACAACAAACGGAATCCCAAAACTACACCGAAATGGAGGCTGTGTAACGACAACTTGAGATGTATAAAAAGGCCAAATACTTAGGAGTCTGGTTTAACAGTAACATAAATGATGCCCCCTGTACGGAGAGCATCATACAAAAATGCAAACAACTAGCATGCCAAGGGGTCATCATAAACAAAAAGTTCGGAAAATTTTCCTTACTACCAGTGTTAGCTCACTATAACCAAAAAGTCACCCCAACACTCATTTATGGCGCGGAAAGCGCCCTAGGAGCCCCTGCTACCCTGTGGCCACAGTTGGAAAACCAATACTGGAGACGAGTCCTGCAAATACAGAAAGGAATCTCGAGTGCGTGCGTCAGATATGAATTAAACCTTATCTCGCTGCAGGCACGAGTGTTATGGAACATGCTATCCATCTATCGGAAAATAATCATAGAAGACTGTACTCCGCAGTTTAAGATCTTACAGGAAGCGCTCAAAGGCAATTCCGAAACCGTGCTGTGCAGATGGGCAGCTGGCTGTAAAAATCAGCTAACGCAACTTGGCACGGACCAACTCACACTGCTAAACAACCCAACCCATGTTAAGAAAAAACTATGGGAACAGGACTGGTGTCTAACAGTGGATGCGCGAAATTGTCATAAACTGTTTGATGATGCACCCACTGAAGCCAAAGACCGTAAACGGATGCTGCAATACTTGATAAAGACACCCAATGCTCGACACAGAATGATCTACATGAAATTTCGTTTAAATCTATTCAACACAAGAGTGAGTCAAGCGACAAGAGCACGAAAAGCAACAGCAATGCTTAAATGTCGCTTTTGCAATAAACAAAATGAGACTCTCAAACACCTCACACTGTATTGTGAAAGTCTAAAAGACCTTAGATCTGTTCACTTAGGAAGCCTGGTACTACAGTATGACACATTATGTGGAGAGGACTTATGGCGCAAATTCCACAATCCAAGAGAAAAAGAAATCCTTGGGTTAACAAACTTTCTACAAAAACTAGAAATATTACTCAAAGTTGGATAAGAAAGGCGACAAACAGTGGGCCCCAAGACGATGGTGTACCGGAGAATTTGTGAGGCGAATTAGACCCAAAGACCAGCCGCTCTTTGTCGCCTGCTGACACCACGGAACTTCTCCCCACACTGTGGGTTGGGCATGGGAAATCTCTTTTCAAAAAGTTTTGTACAAACTAAATGAAATAAATATAAAAAAAAAAAAACATTTCAAATTTCACCTGATTGATGGCAAGTGTACTTGATAGAGATCACCGTGCAAAACATACTGAATGTTGCCCTCAAGCATTTTGCAATGTATTCTGCATTAGGGAGGGAGCGTAACATTACAACTGAAATCGGAACAGTTTATATGAATGTCACTGTCTAATAGTATCCTATGTAGGATTTACTTTATTTCATTCAAAGGATGATGTAATTGTAGTCGAAGTACCAGCATCCCCCTGTAACACAATACCTGTTTTCGCACGGTTGAAAACAGCTAAACGGAACCGAGACAATGGGATGCAGACAACAGTACATATAAAGAGAAATCTCCAAAATGACACCTAGTGTAAACAACCGACAGGATATATAAACAGTATTCATATTATTTCAAATTCCAAACAAAATACATTATCCTACTTGAAAAGTGAAATAAAATTACCTGATAGGCGCTTGAAGTTGTTGTTGACTCGTGAAAATAAATGGATGCACAATCTTGCGCCTTCATTTTCAGTGCATTGTCATGAAGTGGAAAAAGGGAAAATTAGATTTGCAATAGATATGTTGGAAAATGCAACTGTCGAGAATATAAACTTCTGCAAGTCTGTAGTGCTCATCATTGGTATACTGGATGTGTCTGTGGTTTTGTCACTTGTAAGGGTCTGTGCTTCCGTCAGTATGCATTCCTAAAAGAATGGACAAGTCAAGCAACCGATTACGAAAACATTATGCTTCTTGTGAAGGGCACTATGGCATTATTTTCCACGCTCATAATTACTTCATTTCAGTCTCAATAAACCAGGGACAGATGTGTAGTAAAATGTGCTATAGTTAAAATGTAATACAATCTGGTAAATATGCAAACTTTAGTTAGACACATTTACACCGAAAACACCAATCCATTCATGGAGGTACCTGATCAGTACCCCACCGCCTACAGCCAATTCATCATCCGGGACTCACCAGAGGCAGCGTGTGCATCAATAAAGTTGGAATTGCATTTGGAAGCAATTTACAAAACATTCTAGATCAACCCTTTTTTGTGTTTGTCGATTGGTTTTACATATCCTGGGTAAAGTGCAGGCTGCAGATGCGGAATCGATTGTCCCTCAAGTCTCCCTAGACAGCATGGGCTCTACTTTCAATCTCGTCCACCGCAAAACCACAATGTCCAACCCATTTTCTTATTAAATCAATATCCTTTAGGAATGTATGCAGGATTGTGCCCTGACTTTTGACATGGCTCCTAGAACAGAAACCCAAAACCATACAAGCAGGCTTTCTTGAAAAATCAAAAGGATCTCAAGGCATAAATTAGTTTTCAAAAATTGATTAGCAGAGTTTGCTAATAACATTTTTCTTGATTAGCAAACAAACCCATTTGATTAGCAATTGTGTAGCAATTGTGTACTAATGTTTTTAATGCCACCAGAAGATACTTGTACCCAAGATATAAAATGGGTAACAATACGCAGTTTTGTATACCGTTGAAGTAAGACATTAATGAGATAAGTCAGGCCTTGCAAATTGTTTCTGAAAAATGGTGCATGTCACCACAGACCGACTTTAGTTTGGCACATTGTTGCCACCCAGAGGCCAGCCATGCACAGTGAAACCTTTAACTGACATTTACTGCAAACAAAGTAAAGTTTAAATAAAAGTTTCCAATATCCCCTGCAAATGGTACTGGCCCTTCTTAAAATCTACTCTACTATACGAGTGGGTGAAAATAATTTGCGAGCCCTGGATGAGTGTCTGTAAAAAGATTAGCTGCATGAATGGACAGAAATAAATAGATATTATAGAAAGGCTCCTAAAAATGTTTGGCCAGCTCTCTCTACTGCAGGTGCAAATATATAATGCAATCATAATCATAGAGCAAAGTGAGCTCTGGAGGCCAACTACAGTGTACAGTTTTGCAGTAGGTAGATGCACAGACTGGATGAAACTATTGATCGCTACTTTACGTAAATATCAAGTTAGCTTTGTGTATTCATTATTTAAAATACTAAGCATAGTGGATGGCATAGCAGGCAGAGAACTGGGCAAACTAGGCAGAATATTATAGTTTGCAGCCATCTCACTTTCAGGGTAGCGGGTATAAGCCAACATGGCAGGATAGAATGCCAAGGAGTATGATTACCAGTTGCAAGCTGTATGTAACTAGCAGGCGACAGGACTAGGTTAGCCATCAAAGCATTTGGCTGTGTGGTCATGTACATTTTCAAAAGGGTCCACTCGTCAATATGATACATCTTCCCCAACAAAATTAAATCTAGTTGGCACTGAGATTTATATACACTTCACTGTAAAGCATGGAGACAATGCAGTGTTTTACAGTAGCAATACTGTAATTATGCATTATGTAACCTATTACATTTTTAGAAAAAAGGAATTGAAAGTCTTTTAAAAAAAATAACTAACACATAATGGTCTTTGGCAGACAGGATATAGTTAGCTTAATAGTATTATCCCAATTATTTCTGGTTTGCAATGATTTGAAAAATAAAATATGCGTAGCACTCCCACACAGGCCTTTTGGCACATGAGTGAAGGGGATGATTACTGCTGCACTCTTTCTGCATTCGCCCCTTTGAACTTCCAGTGAACAGAGAAAAGAGGGTGGAGAGAGCTCTGAAGGCAAGAGAAGAATGCAGGGTGAGCTGTGCTTTCATTGAACAGGGTAACTTAAATAGCTAACTTTGCTACACAAATGCCAATTTAATTAGCAAACCTACAGAATTGCATAGCAAATTGCTCCGCGACACTGCTTATTTTATGCCTTGGGATCTGTATTAAAGTACAAATAATTACAAAACAATTGTACTGAATGCATAAGATTGATGGAATTATATCACAGTTTTCTATGCAATGTTTGTTTTGGTCAAAGAAGCAAAACCTGTGTAGCGTAGTCGAATACTAAATACATACAGAATGGATTGAAATGACACAAATCGTAACGTGTTACTCGTCTGTTGAATGTACTTGTGCATCAAAAGGAAACCTGCTTATAGGGGTCGGAGAAAGATGCCATTCTATTACAATTGACAATGATGACATTTGCTATATATTGAGATCAGAACACTTGAAACATTAAACAATGGTAAAGTAATTGAGATGAATAAACATTACACTACTGGATACATTCGGTCGAAATAGATAGAAATTTTGAGATCAGAAAGAGATGAATATAGTGAAGTTACTAGTTGACCTGCCCTTACCTTGACTAACACACAATTAAAATCAGTAAGCAGGGGCGTTCGTAGTAGTAGAACACGTAGCATCATCAAGAGTTGACTTCCAGTGCTCACAGATGTTCGCCGGATAAATATCAAGGTGTTTATAAAGGATTAGAAACGTGGGTGTATGTGAATGTGACCTGTTTCTGGCGCGGTCTGCTTCAGGGGAGCCTGAAGACACTGGGTCTGGGTAGGCCATGTGAACAATGGCCCCTGTGCGGAAGATGCCTTTGAAGTGTACATGGTGTTTGACACCTTGCACGTTCCCATCCCTGCCAGACCTCTTGGCAGCGCACATCCACAAGTGCGAACTGCCATTGATAATAGAGGGGGGATGTATGGGCAAGAGGCATGCAGAAAAGGGCTGGAACAATGCTGAAGGGAGACACACTTATGTGGATTGCAGGGGCGCGATCTGCTTGATGGGAGCCTGGAGACACTGGGTGTGGGTAGGCCATGTGAACAATGACCTCTGTGCTGAAAGTACCTTTTGAAGTGTACATGGCGTGGTCTGCTTCAGGGGAGCCTGGAGACACTGGGTGTGGGTAGGCCATGTGAACAATGACCTCTGTGCTGAAGATACCTTTTGAAGTGTACATGGCGCGGTCTGCTTCAGGGGAGCCTGGAGACACTGGGTCTGGGTAGGCCATGTGAACAATGGCTACTGTGCTGAAGATACCTTTTGAAGTGTACATGGCGTTTGACACCTTGCACGTTCCTATCCCTGCCAGCCCTCTTGGCAGCGCACATCCACAAGTGCGAACTGCCATTGATAATAGAGCGGGGATGTATGGGCAAGAGGCGTGCAGAAAAGGCTGGAACATTGCTGAAGGGAGACACACTTATGTGGATTGCAGGGGCGCGATCTGCTTGATGGGAGCCTGGAGACACTGGGTGTGAGTAGGCCATGTGAACAATGACCTTTGTGCTGAAGATACCTTTTGAAGTGTACATGGCACGGTCTGCTTCAGGGGAGCCTGGAGACACTGGGTCTGGGTATGCCATGTGAACAATGGCTACTGTGCTGAAGATACCTTTTGAAGTGTACATGGCGTTCGGCACCTTGGCCGTTACCATCCCTGCCAGCCCCCTTGGCAGGGCACATCCACAGGTGCGAACTGCCGTTGATAGTGGAGGGTGGATGGATGGGCAAGAGGTGTGCAGAAAAGGGCTCCAACGCTGCTGAAGGGAGAGACACACTTGTGACGATTGCAGGGGCGCGGTCTGCTTCAGTGGAACCTGGAGACGCTGGGTCTGGGTAGGCCATGTGAACAATGGCCCCGGTGCAATCTGAATTGCAGTGTTGATTGTGTGAAACATGAAATATACATGCAGTTGAGCCCCAAAGATAAGAAATCAAAGCTAATTGAAGAGGCTGCGTCCATTTAAAAAAACTTCCCTTTTCTTTGCCTTATAAAATACCTCTCCTTGAACATATGCTGCTCAAATCGATTGCCTACACCCCCAGTTTTTATCCAGAGTGCCCCTTTATTCTCAGTCTGTTCTTTGTATTACCTTTTATAGCAGAGTAGTGTTTTCGATTAACTGTGTGCATTGTTAGTTTAAAAAGTTCCTATTTTTCTAGAATCTTGGTTGGGCATTCTTTCTTTTTGGAACCACCGTACAATTGTTTGTGTATACAGCTGTGTCCACTAGTACACCTTATGAAGAGTATATTTTGCCATCTGGCCACATTACTAAAGGAGGTATCCCTGTCTGGTTGTACCTGTTTCACCTTTGTCTGGCATTGCTGTGGGTTTACTAGTAGGGATGAGCTGGAGTGAACACTACTCATCCCCGTACACCTCCATAACAGTAGTCATTTTGTCACAGTACTTTGTTCCATACTTCCCCTGACTTTTACCTACTGTCTGTACCTGTGACTTGTAATTATGTGCAGGGTGTGATTGGTTTTGGTCTCTGAATCCACCTAGAGCTGCTTTGGGTTCAAGAAACTGGCCTGTCCGACATCTTAAATGGTAGTTTTTCTGGTGATT
Organism: Ambystoma mexicanum; assembly: GCF_040938575.1. Classification (NCBI taxonomy): domain Eukaryota; kingdom Metazoa; phylum Chordata; class Amphibia; order Caudata; family Ambystomatidae; genus Ambystoma; species Ambystoma mexicanum. Next base: position 160,994,266 of record NC_090940.1, read on the forward strand.
TTTTTTCCAGCATATGAATGTTAAGCTTTCAACATCCTCGGCCAGCAAAGTATCAATGTGTTTTGGAAGGTCAGATTAATTGCCAACCGCACAAGAGGGCAAAAGAAAAGCAAGTTAAAGAGAACCATCATTGTCAAAGCCAAGAGAAGGCAATTGAGAACCAAGTTGTGTATATACCCTATTGTCGGAGGGAGAAGGAATCAAAAGAGGGAACTGACCTAAACAAGCATTACATAAGCAGAGAAGGAGTGAGAGGAAACAATTATCAGCATTTTGTGAATTCACGATTGGTAAAACGAGAGTTGCAGAAAGGCTGCCCTTCTGACAGAAGCTGCATTGCAAGTGGCAATCAAAAGTGTGGAACAAACCGCACCAATGTGTCATGTTTTCCCAGAAGTAGTAGTCAAAATTGACGTTGTGGAAAGTCAAAAGACTTTGAGTTATATGAAGTAAAATTGTACTACAGAAGTACTTGTAGTAGTAGTTTCATTACTTCTGGCAGGAGAGTACACCACGGCAAGGGATTTTGTAGTTGTAGGCCTGGCAGGTGAGTGGATCAGGTAGAAGTCATTGAAGTATTGTGATGTGGTTAACATGTTGAAGTGGCAAGACCACAAAAGCACAATGTGAATGGCTAGTTAAATTTTGTGAACTGTTGCAGAATTATCCTGACCGAAGCCTCTTTGTTGATACTGTGGCAGTATATTTTCTGAGAAGCAGTTGTGTAGAACTCTCTATCACAAGTGGGGTGATACATATTTTGAACTGTTGGTGAAGTCCAAGTAAGACTTACGGAGCAAGAAGAACTTAATTGGAAATGTATTCTTTTGAACTGTGAATTGAAATCCTGTTTGGATCTGGGGAAGGGGAACTCGCCCCATTTACAAGGAGAAACAGTTAACAGGTTTAGAAGATTAATGTACATTTTGTTATATTTGAATTCCCATTTATTACCTTGTTGGGTTTGTTGTATGTACAAGTGTGAGGAACAGAATCCTTTTGCTAGTGTTTCCTTTAGTTATTTTGACAGGCAGGGAAATCCTTGTTAAGAGTAAGGATAGTGAGCGTTTATCCAACCTTGTTGAAATACTAAAATGGTGTCTCATGAAAAACCTTCACAAAGTTGTCTGCCTCACATTTCTGATCCCTCACAGGAGATTGAAAACTTATATCCTCGGTGTGAGGATCTCTTGATGGGAAACAATGCTTCTATAACTTTGCTTCTTCCCGAGCTGAATGTTTAGCGTTTGACAAATGGCTGACAGGTGGCATCCTGCTAATGTTTTAGGATGACTACTTTGAACTAGGCGAAGCTGTCTGTATGGAATACTTAGTGCCATTGTTCAGTGAAGGGAAAGTTGTCCATTTGCCAATTAGATCTTTGGCTCTGGAAGAGGGAGCCTTAGGATCTGTCGCGCATGGATGTCGCACATGGCCTTACGAACACCAATAATTTGAAGGATAGTTAAAGGGTCTTTGTTTTACAAGTAGCAATTTGAGCAGATTTCAGTTGCTAGCCAGGACTAAGCCGGACACGGTAATGGCTGTCCCTCTGTTGTCTTACGTGGGCTTCCCACCTTGCTAGCCCAGGCTACCCTGTCTCGGATGTAGGCCACTAGCGATCAGTAACCTCTACTGTCTAACATGCTTAGTACGCTGAGGGTCTAAAGTCTGCAGCCTTATCGCTCGTTTTCTCCATTAGTGATTTTCTTGGTGCAACCAAGCCTGACTCCCCAAAGCTGTTACATTTTACAATGAGAAATGGTGCCTTCCAACTGCTCCGGTTTTACCCAGTCTTTCATCTATTGTGCACTTGTATTTCTAGCCATGATAGCCTGAGCTTCCTCTCCCTTTCTGCACTCTTCATCTCCCCCCTGCTGTACTTTCTCTACCTTCTGTCTCTCTTTTGTCCCTCTGATGTTATCAAGTCTGGCACCTCTTCTTCCCTTCTCCGCCCCCTCAAATCTCCACTACTCTCCACACCTCTCCTCTACATTATGCTCCACCCCCTCCTTTTCTTAAATTTACCCTCCTTTCACTCTCCCAGTCACCCACCTCTGATTCACTCCCATACCCTTGTACTTAGTCTCACTCACTCTTCTCACAGTCCATAGGAGGCACCTTTACTCAAGTACCACGTTCTCTCTCCAACCAACACATCACCTTTAGAAAGGTGTTTTAGTGCCCTACACACTCCGTTCCAGCGTCCTTCTGCCTCCTTGTCTCTTGGTCCTCTTCCTTGCCCCTTGACCTTATCCAAACAACCCATAGTTCTCACTCCTGCATGGTCCTTTTTATAAGGCCTTTTGCACTGTTCTCGCGCTGCCTCATCTCCCTCCCATTTGTCACTGTGTTCATCCGGTTTCCAGGGCCAATCTTCTCCTGTCTTCCCATTCAGAGCAGGCTTCCCATGTCAAATATTTGAAATGGGCTTCTACACCCTGCCCCCCTTTCCTGTGTGTGTGTGTGTGTGTGCGGCCTCTTTTCGGTGGTCTGGTGGAGACATGGCGGTCCACCTCGTTGACCTCCTATGACTGGGAAGCATCGTCTCTGCCAGTGCAATCTCTGTATTGCGTGTCAATGATTGGTTTCTCTAGCTCTCTTGTGGGTCAGGTGTTTTGCTGGTCGCAGTTTTGAATGCTCGATCCCATAGTTCTGGAAGAAAGAAGAGCACACTAGCCAACAGAATTCAAGGTAGGTATGGGGTAATTAAGAGTGGTAATTTGTCTTGATCAGGCACCTTTTGAGGTGACAGATACCTGGCCACTTCCAACTCCATCACTGCTCCTCATGCCCACAACTGGCAGTGGCAATCACCCCGGTAGGCCTCCTGCCCTAGGACGGAGAGGGGTTCCTATGGCCCCCCCATTCCCCTTTGACAGGGTTGCACAATTATTGCTCTGCAGGTACTTCCCAGGTGTTTGGGCATGGCTCAGGCTTTCAAGAATAGTCTCCCCTGCTAAACTAGAGGTATCAGAGGAGTTCAATACCCCAACACGGAGCTTTGTTGGGCCACTGATTTTCTCCTGATGTTACTGGAACCAAGGTAGGGTGAATAGGGGATCCTCCCCATGCAGCAAGTGGAGTGATAGTTGGCTCCTTCGTCACCACATGCACAGTCACCAGCACCTGGAAAAGAAATACTCTGATTCTGCTGTAGTTGTATAACCTCAAGGGCATGAACCTTTTGCCACATTCTGTGGGTTCCTATGTATTATGGATTTCATTTTGCAGCCATATTTTATTTTTACTGTGTTAGGCAAAGTTTGTATGCAGTACCTTCTTGGAACACTACCAACAACTCTGGCTACCGGTATAGGAAACACAACCTTTGGTATAAGCTTGTACTACACATTTTTGGTAGCGTGTTGAGCAGCCAGGCTTATCTCAAGAGGGATCAGTGTGAGCTGTACGGGAGTTACACAGAGATTCACAGTGACAAGTATTCAAATAAACTCTTACACTCAAGGTTTAGTGAATAAACAATTATTAATTTATCAGTCCGTTAGAATAAGCCTTCTTCAAAAGAAGCAATATAATAACACACAAATACACTTCAATACTGTACACTCTTAGTTTCTAAATCAGTAAAGACCCTTTTGGGATGGCCACAGACACAACCTACACCCTCGGGTGACTTCAATGGCTAGGGTGTAGGGGACATTAAAATCTTACTGTTTGCATTTAGAGTACTGTTATAAATTGGTAAAAGGAAAAGATTATTAGAACAACAGACCACAAATATTCTTAAGCAGGCAAATACTTTTGGATCCCTACAGCAGAGTCATACAGTATAACTGGCAAGGCCAAAGTCAATGGGCAAAAGTCTTATATAGAATGAAGCACTTCTGGTAGTTAAGTAAAAAAGTCTTTGCACAATGTTTTAGAAGTCTTTGAAGAAAAGAAAAATCAAATGTAGGGCCACAAGCCGTTAGACATGTGAGTGGTAGAAGATGCAAGCAACTCTGCAGCAAGAAGTAAGTTCTCTCAGACTTTGTACAGTTACTTTGAACTGAAGAAAAAGTGTAGCAGATGACTTCTGTTTCTGTGCAGATCTCACTGTTCCTGGGCCTCAGTCGTGGGGACAAGAGGGAGGACTTCTGGGGACTCCTGCACTGCAATGGGACGGTCACCGCTCGCAACCGGCAATCTTCAAATCAGTGGCTGTTCAGTGTTTCAGCTCCTCGTGTCTACCGCAAATGGCAACACAGCGGTTCCTGGCTGTCAAGATGGGCTTTCCTTGCTTCTGGGGTCCCGCACTGTGTTGAGGGGGCTCAGGCTCAGTCAGTCCTGCTTCTTGGGAGTCCGGAGGATCTTCCTGGAGCTCTAGGCCAGCTTAAAAGCAACGGACAGAATCTGGTGTTCCTCTCCCTGGCTAGACGGTTTCCAGCAGCAACTCTGTGGAAATTCAACCAGCTCCGAGAAGGATGTCCAGGTGGCTTACTTTGGAGTTGATTGGTCCCACCAACTCAAAGGGAGAAGTCGTCCTTGCAGGGGCTTCTCTGTCGATACAAATTTCGAGTTTCAGCACAGCAGCAGGGCTTCACCGGGCAAACCAACGGTCCACGAGTTGCAGCAGGCGTCCTCTTCAAGTTCTTCGGTTCCTTCGTCGAGTGGTCGACTCTGCCTTCCAAGCCAAAAGCCTCGCCTTTTATTCTGTTCTCTCCCATAAATTCCAGCCTAGCTGTCATTCACCCAGCAGGGTGGCTGTCCTTGCCGGACAGTCAGCCCGGCCAATCACTACAGAGTGCATTAGGGACTCCTAGGAGACTAAGCACAGGGAGTTTCAGGCACCTCCCTCACTTCCTGCCTACCCCAGACACCCTGGAGCCAGAGGCAGGCTTCACTCGTGAAACCTGCCAAAAGCAAAGCGAACAATGGGACCAAACCTGGTTTGGCGCGCAGAGTAAATCTCAAGAAGGACATTTCCACAAAGAAATAGCGAAAAAAGATGATCAGGGCCGTTTTGACAAAAATGGTTGGGTGCTTTACTGCAGCTGCGAACGCAGCTTGTGGTAAATGCACACCACAGTAGTTAAAACGAAACCACTGCCACCAGCCATTCAGTGAGGAAAGGGTAACATAAAAATGTTACATGAGAAGCTAGACAAAGGGGATATTAGGTAACCCCTCCAGCACCCTATTGTAAGATAGTGTGTGCTGGGTCTAGAAAGTTACAATTGTAAGTAATCCTAATTTCAATTTACTGCTCTGGGAAACAGTAGTTTATCCCAGAGAGAAGGTATTTAAACCTTTGGGAAATATGAAAGACTTCCCTGTGCCACTGCACTGAAGGTGCTGTGTGACACAATGTAAAAGATGATGCCTATGGAGTTTGTCAAGGCTCCATAACCAAAAGAAACACAAAGCTCAGAAATCACATTAAAATACACGAGAGAGAGTGGGAAAAAAAGGATCTCACTCTCTCCAGGTTAAAAAGTAGTCCTAAAAATCCAGCAAAGTTGCTGGGGGTTTCGAAGGTGGAGGGAATTAGTACATTTCTGAGAATTCTCCCTAACACTTTTCATGCAAATACTTGGGCTTTTTTATTTTAAAGTGCAACTTGTATTTGAATGCCACATCCCTTTAGAATTGTATGAGTTTGCTTCTGCATCAGAAAAAAATGTGGAGCTTTCACACCTTGATGCTAAGCCTAAGGCATAGAAACCTCTGCGTTTTGCTATCGAGATCTACCGGAACACTCTGAATACCCAGGAGCTTCAGCAGCTAATCATGAAAACATTTATTCCTTTTAATTCTTTTTTAAAATGTATTGATTTGTGTCAGTAGTTTGCAAAAATATCAACACATACAAATTTAAGAATGTTCTCATTCACAAACACATCTCAAATTCATCCTCTTTCAATTCATAATATTTTAAAAATAGCGTCTCATTCATAAATACATTTTTCCACTCATTATTTAAAATTCATCAATGTATCACATATTATCCTAAGATCAATTTAACTTCTCATTTATAAAATGTTCTTCTACCAAAGAATAGTTGGCTCTTAAAAATCTAACCAGATCAAGAGTACCCTTCTCCCCTCCATTCTCGTTCCAGAACCATTCTGCACCCTAGCTCTCTTCTGTTGCCACAAATCTACCTCATATATTGTACCTTCAAAAATTTAATCTTTGTGCAATGAGACACCCAATGATTTAAAGTCTCTAACACATTTTCTTTGTTTACATAGCCCACATAGACGTTGGGTGCTGGTACACTTATTCTTACCCATCTATCTAGGGTACCCAATAGATTGAAACTAAATCTCATATACACATGTCTACATTTGTGGTCAAGAAATTTCTCAACATATTCTGGCAACTTCCTATAGGGCCTATGTTTTTCCAGTAAGGAGTGCAGCCTATATTTAGCGAGTGAGTCCTGATCTTCGCTCATAGGTCAATTTTGCTCTTTCTATAGACCTTCATTGGGTTACTATATATAGCCTTATTCATTCCTGGGTTTTCCAGGATTTGATCACACTCACCCATTAAATACGACAGTAATGAAATTTTTCCTTTCCAAAGCTATTTTGATGTTCTCATACAAAGAGTTATTAGGAGGAGCCAAGATCTTAACATATACCCTTATTTTCGAAATTTGAATGAGCCTCTTCCATGTGTCCAAACCAACTCATGACGAATTAGAACATACAGATCTCACAAAGGAAAGTTCAATAAGCTTTTCCAGTAAGTACTTTCTAGACGTTCCCATTTTAACCAAACTACATTCACCAATTCCAGCTTGTTGATTCCAACTCTTGTATGATGTCAGAAAGGTCTACGTTAACTAAGCAGGGGGCCAATACGCACCCCTGCCTAAGTCCTACATTGGTAATGACTGGGGATCACAGTTTACCCTTTGAGTCAAGACGAGCCTGTATGAATATTCCTGTATGTAGGTCTATGAGATGGTTCAATAGTCCACTCCGTATCCTCCAATCATGGAGTTTATTCCATAATCTGGCCCCGTCTACTGTATCAAATGCACAGGCCAGATCAATAGTGGCAATGTGCAAAGGAGGGGAATCTTTTTTTCTTAGCCTTTTCCATAAACGACTTAATCATGAGGCCATTTAATGTTCCACAGTTCTTCTGAAAGCCTGTCTCTTTTCTATTTGGCTTGCCGATACTGTTGGCTCAAGATGTTAATTCTTCCAACAGTAATCCTGCAACTAATTTAGATGAAGAATTTAATATTGCAATTGATCTGTAATTGCCTGGGCTTTTCGCATTCACCTTTTTTAAATCTGGGAACAACATCAGCCTTTCTCCAAGAATCTGATATTCGGCTTGTGTCACTGATGGATTTAAACTCCTATCCCAGTATAAAAGCCCATAGATTTAAATTAGACTGGTCTACTAGGTTTAGTACCCCGTCTGGATCTGATACTCTGCCTGCTTTAGATTTTTTAATCAGTCTCTCCAGGTCATACTGGTACCTTGTTCCTGACCATTTTGGCAACAGGCAGAGTTTGAAGTTAAGACATGTCACCGGTTTATGAAACTTGCCCCAAATATTCATTCCAAATCCCCTCCGAGATGTTAGCTGTACCCTCTTGAATCCTTTGTTTTTTCACATCCAGGCTATTAATTGCGGCCCAGAACTTTGCTGTATTGAACTTCATATCGAAGCCCAACATTTCTTGTGCCAACTCAATTGCCTGATGTATTCTATAGAACTTCATTCAGTTTCTGAAATGTTGTTTGAGCTTCTTTATCGATATGTCAACCTGTTGGTAGCTATTAGTTGTATTTGGGGCCCTTGCGCATTGCGCTCCTCAAGACTCGTCTTGTACTGTTTGATCATATCCCTTTCTTCCAATAAAGCCATTCTGTTTCAATTTAGATATTTCATGCAACACTATGGCCTGAAAGTCTTGGAGGATTTTCATCCAATTGGACCACCTGATTCTATTTTTATTTTAGCGTTTGTTTCTAAATTCGCAAGACCCATACTCGACTCTGCTCTATAGCCCCCCAGGAATAGAGAAACCGAGAGGTATGCAGGATCACTAGCCTAACACCCCTTCCCCCCCCTCACCCCCAAGACCTTTTCAGAAACGGATATATAGTCCAATGTGGATGTACTTGCCCCCCCCCCCCTCCTCCATGTCTCTTCCCCAGTCAAATCACCAGTGGTGTTCCTAGTTAGCTTATGCAAATTCCAAGTAGTCACGTGTCCAGCCCACTTTCTACCTCTCGAGGTGAAGTTTTTATTGTTTTTCTCTAATTCCATCCCACCCCCCCACCCCCTTTTCTGGTTTATTTTAGTTAACTTTAGTTACTTTTCCTCTACCTTACAATTTAGGTCACCCGTAACAACTGCCCCTGGAAGAGAATGTCTACAATGCAAGGTCAGTCAGCAAGGCATTTATGGTTTCAAACAACTCGTCATCTTCCGTCTTTGTCGGGTTCCAATACATATTTATTCAGAACGCTTCGAAGGCCTGTCCACGCTTTGTATCATTCCAAGATAATTTAATCTCTAGGAGATCTTTCAAATCTATAGGTATTTCCTCTATCACGGGACAGAAGGAATTTTTAATTCCGAATAAGTCCCCCACTAGGGTGACCCACAGCCCCCTTAACTGCCTCTCTAAGGACCATTGTGTAGCCATCCATTTTATGAATTTCGGTTAACAAGACCTCCCGGAGAGCCACTATATCAATTTCTGGCAGGCTGGGGGCGTCCTTTACAGAATTTATACCACTATTGTAACCCTGGCTATTCCAAGACAACAGTTAAGACCTTTCATTTCCCCCACCTAGAGTACAGACTTTTCCCTTCTGTCTTTCGAAGCTAGTGCACAAGCTAACCACGACTAGTCTTCCACATTTTCTTTCACCATTTTTCTAGCAGGTCTCATTTTCACTAACCTCTCCCCTCATCAAAAATAGATGCCTCAGCTAGCACTGACAAGCAGTACAATGCAGGCATGGTATACACTCCTCACAGGTCACTGTAAAAGTTCTAGTACACCGCTGTCAGAATGACAATGGTTTGTTACCAGTTATAGTGGTAATGCTTAATTGAAAACCTTCCAATAATCAACAACAGTTTGTTAAAATAGGAGGACCCTGTGACTCACACTTGTTGATTTGGGATTAAATAACAGATCTCCTTTTTTTAAAAATTCTAAATTGAATTTATTGTTTTGAAGATAACACAGAGAAGCAATACACGAACAGCTCCATCTCAATACAGAAGTGCAAAATATACATTAATTGATCTTAGCAATCATATTTACGAAAGGAAAGAAAGAAAAAAAGGGGTTTCTAATAACAAGGGTGGGGGCAGCGAAGCATAGAAATCGTTACTCACCCCAAATCGCCTCATACTTTTAGTGCTGTTCCTTAGCATGGGAAGACACTCTGCATCCTAGAAAGAAGAGACAAACTCTGCAGCCTTCTTATATTCTGTATGTTTTCTCAATTGTGGCCCAATCAAATATTCAAGCATCTTACTCTTGTGTAAACCTTTCTTTAGGAAGCCCTTGATATTCACACTGTGGATAAACCTGTGGGACGAAAAGGACTCCAGAACTCACCAACACCTTTACCAGGTGTCGAAGATACAGGTAGGTCTGATGTTTTACATAACTGAAGTTGCCTGTTCACAGGTGAGGAAGGAGTTTGATGCAGAGAATCGAATGACTGAGAAGCAAGCACCATTTTCAGACGATTTGTGGGTTCTTGCACTCTGCAGCTTGGCATCAAATAGACAGCATTTGCACAATGTTGCATTCTTTACATGATTTGTGATTTTGTGGCACTCTGGCTTTTCTTTTTTATTTCAAATTCTCTTTTGTTTGAGGTTTTACATTTTGTTTGAGTGGGGCAGATTGGAGCATAGCCATAATTTGTATTGCAACTCCCAAGGTAAGGTGCAGCTACAATCTTTTTTTCTGTAGATCAATGTTTTACTGAGGAATCTTTGGGTTTCACTTTTTGCACCACCCACTTACATTCATCCAATCCCGCTCCCATGTTGCCTGATAGGATTTGAAACACAAGGTGCCACCACCTGTGCCTGGACTTTATGTGCAGATCTGGAAATAATAGGGACTCCTCAGAAAAGTTGAAAACCATGCAGGGTTTGTTTGAGTGAATTAGTGGGAACGTTTCTATAGTCCCTAAAAAATGAAATGGCCACTAGTCACAACGTTAAAAGCAGAAAAGGAGGCTGAATGTAATTGTTGTACTCTTACGTCCCGCCCCTTTCCTCTATACTTGTGGGTATTCCAGGACGAGGGCATGCTTGGCCACAGACTTTGCCTCCTCAAGCCATGCATCCAGGCCTTGCACCTCAGTCCTTTTCTCTGTTTGGTCGGGCCGGATGTTCATCACCAGTGGGTGATTGTTCCCGCCCTTTCTTTTGTCAATATTCTTCCTTCTCGTCTCCAGTGTTGTTTTGTTTTTATTTTATTTTTATTTATTTTTTTAACCTGCTCATGCCGGGACAAAAGGGGTTTGCCAAAAACCAGGCAGTGCTGTCGCAGGTCAAAATGGACTCCACCTCTTCACAAGTTCCATCTTCTGGGACTTGGAACTACGTCAGGGACTTTGGTGGAGCAACCCAAATCCACTCCTAGTGAGTCATTGGGACAGGATCTTTCGGAGTCGGTTCCGAGGGCTTTAGGGGAGAATGCCCCCCCCCCCAGGTACAGTGGTTGACTCCGACTAGAACGTCTCTGCCCACTACTCTGTCTATGCCGGTCACCTCCTCACTTACGTGATGGTCATGCTCTTCTCCAACTAGAGGCCTATTCCTCAGACACTGATGCATTTGGATGCCGTGAAGGAGTATTTCAAAGGCATCTTTAGAGAGATAATGCAAACCCCTCCAAGGATCCCGGATCCGAGACCGTGGAACCCCAACCTCTGCCACTACTCCCTTGTGATCCTGCACCTCCTGCCGCTCCCTCGATTCAGGAAAAGACTTGCAGTCACAGCAGATCTGGACCTCACCGAGGCTGGGGAAGAAATCCCATTGTCAGCGATGTTTTTTCATGACAGGCTCATGGACCTTATGGGCTTTCCTGAAATCCCAATCCCAGACGCACCACCTTTGGAGGAGGGGGTGTTGGCGGCGGCACAGTCAATCAAGAAGTCTGACACAATGGGGATTGTCCTGCACAAGGACGTGCTAGCAGAGGCAAAGTGAATCTGGAGTAAGCCACATTTGGTCACTCCCACAAATAAAGATTGACTTTCGTTATAGGCTGTGGTCTGCAATGGTCCTTCCCGCAACTGTCTTCTTCAGTTGTCGGAGCAGCGCAATGTTTTCAAAGCCACAACAGTGGTGTCCTCTTCTGCGCTTCCGGTGCTCAGCAAGGCGGATTGTATCCTTGAGGTCCTGGCCAAGACGGTGTTAACAAACTACGCTTTGCAGCTCAGGCAAGCCAATGCCACAGCGGTTTTGCAGCCATGAATCGACAGCTATGGAAAAATCGGAGTTTGAGAAGTTCATTCCTCAGTACCGATTGGACAAGTTCAAGGGTGGTCTGGCAGACGCTAGAATGGTCGTGCAGGACCACTTGGAAGCGGCTGCACACCATGTCGACACATTGGCTAGGGGTGTAGCGTTGGGCGCAGATGCGTGCAGACAGGTGTAGCTGCATGCTACAAAATTCACAAAGAAGTTGCAGGATAAGGTGCTTGACCTTCCGTTTGAGGGTGTGGATCTATTCCACAACTCAGGAAATGATGAGCTGGCTAAAAAGAAAGCCACTACCCTAACAACAAAGTAGTTGTCGGTGCTGACAAAGTCAGCCCCCCTCCAAACAAGCACCTTAGTTCCGATCAGAGGTGCGGTCCATGTCTTTTTCTAGATTCGGGGGATTCCAGGAGCGAAAGGCGGGACTGTAGGACAGATCACTCAGCATGCAGCGGAAAGAGCAGCAGAAAACTACTACCAGGGTTTTTCTCTCTCAACAAGCTGCATCAACCAGCTCCTCCAATGACAAACCAACCCAAATGATTGCCTTGTTCGGTCCCGCAGGACTTCAGTGTGGAGGAAGGATCTCCTTCCACTGGGAGGCCGGCAGGGCCATAACCAAGGACTCATGGGTGGTGTCTGTTGACAGCAGGGTGGGTCAGACTCCTCCCCTCACCCCACCAGCCCCCTTTCCATTCCCCATTGAAGCAGGATGGGTCCCTTTTGGCTAACCTTTTCATAAATGTGAATAATCTTCCTGCCCTGTGTCAACCCCAGAACTGTTTGCTTGGACTTGGTAATTATTTTTCCTTGTCCCTAGGTGAGTGAGAATCTTTTGTTTCCCCCACTCACCTAGTCTCTTACTCTTTTTATGGGTGACCTTTTCTTGTCTCTGTAGTGTGTGATTGGAGTTATAATTTCCTATAGCTTTGGGCTTAGGCTGGGCTTTCCATTAATAATTGATCTTGTTATATCTTGCGTGAAATACTGTTCCCAAGAGGTAAAGTGGGATTCCCATCCCCTTCACGTTTCATATAGTGAGTCGGCACACCCCACCAAGTGGAGTGCTGGGGAGATACACTGTATCCCCTTTTTCACTTACCTGGTAAAATAGATGTTAAGATTACAAGTTAACTTGAATGGCTGGTGGCAGTGAAACTACTTTTTCTCTAACATTCGGTCTGGCATGAATTCACATGCTCATGAATATTCCCCGTCGTCAGGCTGGGAATCCTCGGTAAAAGAAAAACAGTTTCACTTAAAAAACTATATTTCTCCCAATCATTGTCCTCTGGGTCATACTGCCCCTAGCCAATGACAGTCCTCTTCCTAAGCCCCTCCCCTGGCAGCCATCTTCCGATTTTTACCGCACGCTTCAGTGTTGGGAGTCTTCGAGTTTTGCTCTGTGAGCTACCTAGATTTTTTAGCGGAAAAAAGTTCTATATTTGTTCGTAAAGAGCCTGTGTGCTGTTCTCTCCATCTGCCGACAGCGGGGATCCGTTGTCTGTGAAGTTCAGCGCCCTTCAAGGGCGAAGATCATCAAAGTTTCCAGAAGGCCATCGGGCCTACTTCGCACCCTCCGACTATGAAGGAGCAGAAGAAAGAAGGAAGATCCCTCTTCAAGCCCTGCACCAAGTGCGGGCTCTGAAATGTGTTTGTGGAGGACAAGCACCTACAATGCCTCTACTACCTGCATCTGGACCACAAGAATGTAGATTGTGAGATATGCTGCGGATTCCCGAAGAAGACAATGGACAGGCATAGTAGACTGGCGCCATTGCTGAATGCCAAGGCCTCTGCCCCGTGCCCCGAGCAGGGGCATGCCTCAGCCAAGGCCGGTCGGTCCGAGGAGTGGGCTTCTAAGTCCTGTGAGGGCGCCTCATCCGCGGGGCCCAAGATAAGGCCAAGCACGCAAGTCCGGCTCCATCGCAGTTGCTGGGGAAGCGGGTCCCACGGCAGACTGGGCACCATCGACATCACCCTCCGCCTTCATTGCCAGCCGGCAGTCAAGCTCCTCCTAGAAGAGAAAATCTGCTAAGGTGCCGGAGAAGCCAGAGAAGCCGCTGAGAGAGGAGAAGGCAGAGCTGCCCAAGAAGGCCCAGGCGGCACAGAAGAGGTCTTCGTCAACGATGGAGCTTGTGGCGGCTGCTCTGTCGAATGCTAAAGGGGCTGACCCTGAGAGGGTAGCCACCACAGCGCCAAAGGTATCCCTCCCTCCGAGGCGAGAAGCTTCCTTGGTGACTTTGACGAGGTCTGCCGGCACTCTGGAGATGAGGGGCACTGCCTCAGAACCCGGTTACAGCCCCTCTGTGTGGAAAAGGGGGGGTGGGCAAGGAGGACCCGGATCAGTCTCAGGCAGTGGCCCAAGCCATGGAAATTTCATCCACGGTGGACGAGGATAAAAAGTCCCTATACACGCCTAGTGTTCCAATCATGCCAGTTCTGCCGAGGGATGCGTCTCTGGACATGCTATCAAACCTCCACACCTTGGTGTTGAAGATCCAGAAGAGGCTGTCACAAGGGCCTTTTCCAACGGTCCCCCAGGACCCCCATCAACAGCTGACAAAAAAAGAAAGGGACATGATGCTTCCCCTTTTCAGCCTCCTCACTCGCGTCGGGTTCCATCTCTCCCAGCATTCCTGGAAAGGAGGAAGGATACGGCCACGACGACGATAGGACAAGGTGGGATTGTTACATTCCAAGATCGTCAAAGCCTTCGAGCTGTTCCAGCTCATGCCCGAGGAGACCAGGAAGAAGGGTTTCCTGTACCAGAGACGTGAGGCCAAGAGGAAGACAATCATGGCGGTACCCCTCCTGGGCGACGTGTGGAAGGAAGGTACTACCTCAAGTCGCAGAAATTCAGGATGGTCACGTTGCAGCACATGCTCGGCCAACTGGAAAGGGGGGGATGTCTTGACGTCGCTGGACCTGGAGAACGCCTTCTTCCATGTCCCCATTCACAGGAAACACCGCATGTTTCTACACTTCGTAGTGCAGGGACAGTACTACCAGTTCAAGGCCCTGCCCTTTGGCTTAAAATCAGTCCCCAGAGTGTTTACGAAGTGCCTGGCACCGGTGTTGGCCCATCTGCATCTACGAGGGATTCACTTATACCGGTACCTCGACGACCTGCTCATCCGGGCACGCGTAGTTGACATCGGGCACACAGAGCCAGCTATCAAGCTGCAGAGGAATCTGGGATTCTGCATCAATTATCCAAAGTCCTGCTGACACCATCGCAGAACATGCTGTTTCTGGGAGCCAGGCTCGATGCAGCGTCCTGCCTAGTATCTAGTCGCGCTCTGAAACACTTGTGTACGAGCGCGATAGAAATAAAATATGAATATCAATAGCATCGCCCTCGCAGGAGAGGGTCGCGGCCATTTAGGGGAAAGTGCAGCGGCTGCTGCTGATGAATATGGCCACGGTGCGGACCATCAAGTCATTGCTCCGCATGATGTCCTGCATCAACCTCATCCGACTCTGCAGGTTACAGATGCAACCTCTTCAGGAGTTCCTAGACGCTTGCTGGGTGCATGTGTCAGGGAAACACTGCAGACAAGATCGCTCTGGACTACAAATTCTGTCGGGTGATAACCTGGTGGGGCGACCGCTCTAACATTGCTTGTGGCACGGTTTCAGAACCCTCCATTCCAGGACACGGTCACGACAGACGCTTCCCGGGAAGGCTGGGGAGCCCATCCTTCACACCAGAGGCCTATTGCTGCCGGAGGAGAAGGATCTCCATATCAACATCCTGGAGCTACTGGCAGAGTTCTGGGCCCTCAAGTCGTTCTGTCCATCTCTGAAGGGCAAGGGGGTGGGGACCTTCACGGGCAACACCACCACACGATGTTCTACATCAGGAAACCAGGGGGCATTCACTTCCCCGCGCTCTCCAAAGAAGCGCCGAAACTGGCGCTGAGTTGTCGGACAAGAAATGTTCCTCGTCCCCCTTCACCTAACGGGAGTCAAGAACACCATCACAGACTCCCTCAGCAAGGACTTGCACTCCTGCCGCGAGTGGGAACTTCGGTAGGATCAGGTGGACCACATCTTCATCAAGTGGGGCAGTCCCCAGATCGACCTGTTTGCGACAGCGGCGAACTCCAAATGCCAGAAGTTCGCCAGCAGATTCCATCAGCCGAGGAGCCTGGGGTAGGTGTTTTCCTTTCCATGGAAAGGGATGTTTCTGTACGTGTTTCCTCCGTTGCCTCTCCTGCTACGCGTCATCAACACACTCACCCAGTGTCTGTGCAGGATGATACTCATCGCCCCGGCTTGGCTGAGGAAGATTTGGTAGCCGGACCTTCTCAGCCTGTCAGTGTTGCCATCGGTCAAGCTACTAGTGGTCCCGGATCTTCTCACCAGAGAAGGAGGTGCAATCCTGCATCCCGACCCAGGATCGCTCAACCTGAGGGCGTGGCTCTTGTAGCCCTAGAGTCTGGAGTATATGAGGTGCCGGCGGACTGCAGTGAGGTCCTCGCCAAGGCCAGGGCATCGTCAACCGTGAAGTGCTACGGTCACAAGTGTAAGAATTTCGCTACATGGTACTGGTCGCAGAAGATGACTCCTGAGAATCACAGCCTGCAGATTCTTCCGTACTTGCTATCCTTGACCATGGCTGGACTGGCACACGCCTTAATCAAAGTACATCTGGTGGCTATCTCCCTCTACACCAGGTCTGCAGGAAGGTCTTCACTTTGGTCTCATCCGCTCGTCAAGGAGTTCCTCAAAAGACTTTGTCTCGATCTTTCCTGCTGGTGAAGGCGCCTGCCCCGGCGTGGGAACTCAACGTGGTTCTGACAAGGCTCATGGGGGGGGGGGGCCCTTCGAGCCTATGCCTCAGGCTCCTCTCAAGTTCCTCTTGTGGAAAACTGCTTTCCTTGTGGCCATCACCTCTGCCAGGAGGGTGGGTGAGATACAGGCCCTATCCTGCAAACAGCCATACCTGACTTTTTACAAATGAATTGAGGGTGGTGCTGCAGACGCACCCCTCTTTCATGCCAAAGGTTCTGTCGGAATTCCACCTCAACAAGCCTTTGTTACCTGTTTTTTCTTTTTAAGAAACCTTAGTCTCTGGCTGAGAGAGCCTTGCACTCACTGGACGTTGCTCGTGCCCTGAAATTCTACGTGGCAAGCACAAAGAGTTTTCGAAAGACTTCACAGCTGTTCATGAACTTTGGTCCTGTGAACCATGGGAAGGCTTTGTCCAAGGTTTCCATCTCAAGGTGGCTCTCTCCGGCTGCATCATGCACGGTCATCGGTTGATAAACCGACCGCTGCCCGGCCGTGCGAGAGCACATTCCACCGGAGCGATTGCTGCGACAACAGCGTTCCTGGCTGGTGTGCCCTTGCTGGACATCTGCAGGGCTGCTACATGGAGGTCCATGCACACCTTCACGAAGTTCTACTGCGTCGACAGGGATTCCAGGGAGGAGTCCAGAGTCGGCCAAGCAGTGCTGCGCCACCTGTTCACTTGAGGTGCGCCTGTTCCAGAAGTAAGAGTGAATTGCTTCTGTTGAGCTTTGCCACCTCCCGTTGTTGTCTAATGTTTTACTTTGTATTCGTTATTCATGAGCATGTGAATCCATGGCAGACCCCATGCTGGAGAAGGAACAAGTTACTTACCTGTAACTATTTTTCTCCAGCATGGGTCTGGCATGGATTCACATGCAAACCCTCCCTCCTTCCCCTCTGTGGATCTTCTTGGTCATACTGCCACTTTATGTGCTTACCAAATCTGAAGATGGCTGCCAGGCGAGGGACAGGGGGGAGGGGCTTAGGGTGAGGACTGCCATTGCTTGGGGGCAGTATGACCATGAGGACAGTGATTGGTAGAAATAGAGTTTTGGAAGTGAAATTGAAACAGTTTTTTTCTTTTACCAAGGATTCCCAGCTTGACCACGGGAAATATTCATGAGCATGTGAATCCATGCCAGACCCATGCTGGAGAACATTAGTTTACAGGTAAGTAACTTGTTCCTTATGACTTTTAGTCATTATTACTCGCGGGCTGTTAAATCAGCCGCGTTAATGCACAGGAAGGCCACCATTATGCTTTAATGGTGGGCTCCTTTTTTCGTCATTTCTCATTTGCCTGTTGTTTCTTAGGTCGTCTTCTGCCATTCTAGGTGAGAAAGACCTTGGTTGAAGTTTTGTCTTTTGGAGTGGATCCTTTATATTCCTCACCGAGGCTCCACAGTGTCTTGAGAAGGCAGCAAGCGAGGGAGGAATCCAAAACTCTGCAGTCCTTTGACTTTCACCTTGCCTGAAAGGAGCCACTTCCTGCTACGGAGCTGGCTGTCCCGATTGAACAGCTGGACTGCCCCTTTCTGTAAACTGCATGGAGAGTTTTCAGAAGTTGTGCCGTATTTCCTGATACATACTCTGATCCTGGAAGCTGCTGACAAGTTGACCACTGGAACCAAATCTGAAGAGATGAAGAAACAGCTGTAACAATTTCCAGCGACTGGAGAGCCTGCTGTGTAAACGGAGCCTGATGTAACTCTTCCTTCCAAGCGACCTGTGGGTCCCGAATGTGACGACTCCTGCCCAGAAGCTTTACTAGTTTCAAGAAGACCTGCAAAACGAGCCATCCCTCAACGTGCTGTGACCTTTCTCCGCTGCAAAACGCCAATACCAGGGGACCTCGAAACTGAGTGCAGTGCATGGTCTTTTGAAGTCCGATTTCGTCTGAAACTTTGTTTGACTTCTGGTGGACCTCCAGAGAGACAATTCGAATCCCTGAGGGCACCTCACCGGAGTGCAGGACCAAGTGTGCGAAGAGAATCCTACCAGCGATATTCGTTCTTCACTGGGTACCTGTAAAAGGGCGCCAAATCCACAGAGCCGCAAGAAGCTGCAAAGAATCCTTTGTTGGAAGCCCCCCCGTCAATGACAGCCGCCAATTTTCCTTTTATTGTTCATTTCTTCAGTCTCCAGACCAAGAACCCAAGGACCGAATCCTGTACTTCTGTATCCTGAAGGCATCAACCCAGAAGCTCTTCTTTTCTGCGGAGGTAATGTGTTAGCTTGGGTAATACGTACCTTAGGTTTTGTGTGAATCCTGTGAGTCTAAGTGGGTGATTAGAGTGTTTGGGAGTTTGCCCATACAATTCGCATAGGCCTAATGCTGGAACGCATATAGGGAGCCTTCTATGAAGTCCCTGAACTCTCTGTTAAATAACTCTGAAGCTAATGATACTTGTTGAACAAGATATATCCTCTGGAACTCTTCCTGCATTTGAACCCTATCCTGACCTGCCTATAGCTGGCTCCTAGACCACTAGGCTCCCTCCTCTGAGAAAACTCATGTAATAGACTACAGAAGGACTTTGATGATCAGGCTTTTTGTCTGGAAATAACAAGTGTAAAAGTACTTACTTGTAAGTGAGTTGGTGTAGTTTCTGCATTTCTGCAATAGAACAAGTTACAAAGTGTCTAAAAGTTAAAATGTACCTTTTTAAATTGTTTGTTGCTCCTTATAGAAGTTATTTTACTAGCTTTTAATTGTGGTCCACATGTCTAAAAAGTAATAGCAGGTAGCGTTGTTTTAATTTCTAAAGTGAATGAGTTGAAAAGCCTTATAATCAGATGTACCCACCTTGATTAGCAACAAACTCCTACCATCTGGGTTGGGGGGGGGGGGCGACGCTGGATCATCTTCAAGTTTCAGATCTCCGGTCACCATAGGACAGACGGCTTCATATAAATTATCTGGAGCTTCTGGCTACATTCATGGCGCTGAAAGCGTTCAAACCAGGTATTGTCAACAGGGTTGTCCGTGTCCGCACGGACAATGCTGTGTCCATGTTGTATATCAACAAGCAGGGGGGTACCAGGTCTCCTCCTCTTGTGGATCTTGCCATTCATATCTGGGAAAGGACCATTCAGCATGGTACCTGACTGGTAGCGGTTCACATCCCGGGCCAGCTGAATGTCACTGCGGATGCCCTCAGCCGACGAATAATTGTCAGCTACGAGTGGGAACTGAACACAGAGATCCTCTCTGACATTTTTGCTGTTGGGGCACTCCAGAAGTGGACCTCTTTGCGACATCTATAGACACATAGCTTCCCCTGTATGCCTTCAGGAACGGGCTCAGAGCCTCCTCACTCGGGGATGTTCTCGAAATCCCATGGCACAATATGAAGGCCTACGCCTTTCCTCCTCCTCTGATCCATCGGGCGGTTTGCAAGCTGAGGAACACAGTGAATTGCTGCCTGCTGTTCATAGCCCCTTGGTGGCCAGCTAGGTTCTGGTTTTCGGAGCTTCAGCATCTGTGTGCCTGCCGCTCAAATTTCCACAGGTTCCCGACCTGCTTCACCAGAGTGATCAACAACTGTGGCACCCCTCCCCACAATCGTTCAGCTTGGCGGCTTGGTGCCTGAGTTCAGATCTTTACAGCGTTTCAACTTGTCCGCGGATAACATGCGCATTATTCAAGCGTCCAGGAAGTCCTCAACACGATCTCAGTATAAAGGTAAATGGCTACGCTTCTGTCACTGGTTTGGCGACGCAGCTAGACCCCAGGGAGGCTACTATCGACACAGTCCTATCTTTTGTCTCACATTTGGCAGAGTCTGGCATCCATGTCTTGTCCTGCAGGACATATTTATCGGCTGTTGCTGCTTATTTGTCCACTGACCAGTGTTCCTTTTCACTGTCTAATCCAGTCATAAAAAGACACTTTGCGGGCCTGATGCATCTTTATCCTCCTGTTCGCAATCTGCATCCAAGGTGGCATTTGAATGTGGTCCTTACGGCCATGTTGTGATGCTGGAAATGCATCGGAGGGACAGGGCCTCCGTATCCTTGTCCTTTGCTGCTTTTTATCGTGTGTTCTGTCGTGTTTTCCGCGCAGGAGTTCATGTGGGACTCCTGGCGGTGCAGCTCTCTTTTGGTTTGGTGAACAGGCCCGTGGGATACCCTTATGGCACCCATGGGTAGGGGTAACACCCTGTGCCCCTAGTGTATGGTTTTTGGGACCTGTGTGTGACCCACAGAGCGGGCTACGGGCTGGTGGCAGCTCCGTGCTGAAATGACTGGTGCCCTGAGCGTCCTCCATTTTGGGATGCCCAGGCCCTGTCATTGGAATCGGTAGATTCCTGATGGAGACAAAATGGCCCCCATGGCCTCTTGCCTTCCATCAAGCCTTGCCTCTGTCCCTTCCCCCTGACTGGCTGTTGGGTGGAAGTTCCGTATATGGTAGTGTGGGGAAGTGCCGACCAGACTGGCTGGAGCTTTCTCAACGACCGTATGTTGTGGGTACGCCTCTGGGTGAGACCTGGGTGAATGGAGTGTGTGACAAATATACATTCTAGGTTGTGGCTGTCTAGTATCTGGTGGTTGACACAATGGTTGAGACAGCCCTGCCCGAAACCGGTATGAATGCAGCTTGGAGTGTTGCATGGCTCGGTACTCCCCCAATACACACAACTTGTTGTGAGTGTCTGGAGAGAAGTGAATGGCCTGAATACCTTGTGTGCCTGATTGGCTGCCTGCCTGCATGAATGCCCGTAGTCGTGATTGGATGCTTGAGTATGACCCAGCGGAATGAATGGGAGATCAACAGTATATCTGGGGACCTCTCACTGCTAGGAATTGTGTTTGGAAGCTGAAGTCCACTACGATGAGTAACTGGAGTAACTGAAGCTTAACCGTGAGCCCTGCTGGACGAGAAGAATTGCTGTTGCTCTCCTTCGCAATCTGAAAGCTGTTGTGTTTCAAGAACCGACACAGAGAGGACCTGGTTAGGCGCCCTCTTCCCGAGCTATGAGGGACCATCGTGCACAGCTGATCTTTGCCTAGGCTCCCTGGTAGACAGACCTTCGACAGGCTGCCGACCCGATAAAGGGATTGCTGCGGAACTCCAAGGAGAAGCGCCTGGACTGTTGTCCACCACTGTCGCCGACCGCCATCGCCGACTGGAGCCGCTGTACTCCCGTTGCCTAAAAACTTCATTGATCCAAGGATGCTCTCGTCGGCATCGTCGCCTCTGTATCCTGCCGGAGAAGGCCTGACCGTCAACGCGAGCATCCACCGGTGGGTTTCCCGCCACCCAAGGACCGCAGAGATGCCGACGACTCGAAGCCCTTGCTGGGCCAAAGTTCTTCAACTCTTTGCAGTCCAGAACTATTGACACCGAGGTGCCCCGCACGCCTCTTCCTTGCAGGACATTTACACTTCCCCGTCAACGAGCACCGCTAGGAACGACGCGGCTACTTCACTGTCGTAGATCGACCTGTTCTCTGTCAGACATTCGACGACCCGTGACTCCTGCCTCAAAGGGAGGGCACTCAAGAAGGGTTGTCGATTTCCCCGACGTGGAACGCTACAATGCCAGGAACTTTGGGGTTGCAGAACTATTGGAAAGTCTAGTGCGAACAATATATGGACTGGGCTTGTATCTTTCTTCTATAGGTTGCCCAGGTGGGGGGGGGGATCTCCACACGGAGCTGTGTTTAACGGTAGTTACCAGTATTCCGCCTATTGCTCAACCATCTTGCTTTCCTTCCTCTCTCTACTGCTGGTTTCATCTTTATTTTGATCTGTGTCTCATTCTGACCGTATGCACTTTAATAAGATCTAATAACGTTAGTGGTACCACTGTAGAATTGTTTATGTATTTGCCATTGTTGATTTCTGCGTACAAAGTGAGTTATCGTGATCGTGTACACCACCCTAAATATTGATTATATAAAGACTGTGTTTTAACCGATAGTGTCTGGATATTCCTTTGTGGGTGCTTGGGGACTACAGTGTACTTAAGAACCAGCTCGCATCACCTCTTGAAAAGCTAGGCCTTGGTTGCTCGACTACGTCTACCAATACTAGAGAATCTTGGCAGGGGTCTCTGTGTCTCCCCTCTACCATATAGAGAGCGGAAGTACAGACCCCCCCCCCTCCGGTCTTCACACTTGTGTCATAAGCCTTTTGAGTCGATTTTAAGTACCTTTGCTGGAAAGTGTCCTTTTTGATTGCCTTGACTTTGGCAAGGCGTGTAAGTGAGCTTCAGGCCTTGCTGGTTGAGCATCCATTCCTTACTTTCCATAAAGATAAGGTTGTCCTGTGAACGAATCCCGCCTTTCTTCCATAGGTTGTTTCAGATTTTCATCTGAATCAGTCAATTTCATTGCCTGCATTCTTCCCAGATCCGGCCTCAGATGCCGAAAGGGTTCTGCACTGCCTGGACGTTAGAAGAGCCCTTAAGTTCTATCTGGACAGAACATCTGATCTCAGGAACTCATAGCAGCTTTTTGTGACCTTTGTAAATCCGCAAGGAAAGCCAGCCTCGAAAGCGACCATCTCCCGGTGTGTCGTTGCCTGTATTTGTGAGCCGTATACCATTCAGGGTCTTCGGGCCCCAAAAGGAATTCATGCTCATCTTGTGAGGGGCAAGGCGGCTGCCGTTGCCTTCCAAAATATGTTCCCTGGGAGACCATCGTGAAAGCGGCTACGTAGGCCTCCCCATCAGTTTTTTGTAAGCATTACTGTCTGGACCTGCGCTCCAGGGCTGATGCTCAGTTCGGTCAAGGTGTGCTTAAGAACCTGTTTCAGTAAGGATTTTCCATCCACCCGTAATTCCTGTGAGGAGTGCTTGGGAATCTCCCATAAGTATGGAGGAAAGGGGACGGGACGTAGGTGTATAATAAAGTTACTCACCGTAGTGACTACCTTACTCCTAGACCATAGTCCCCTTTCCTCCATACGCCCGCCTGCCGTCCTCTCTATAAAGGTTCCCCTGTTATTGCTTAAAGGTCATAGACCTGGCGATATAAAAGAACTGATGGGCGATGCGCTGGGCTGAGCTAAGGAGGGCGGGGTTACGGCTGTGATGCTTTTTACAATGTGCTCCGGTCCCGTCCCACAGGACGGAGGAATCTCCCATAAGTATGGAGGAAAGTGGACTATGGACTATGGACTATGGACTATGGACTATGGACTATGGACTAGGAGTAAGGTAGTCACTACGGTGAATAACTTTATTAGTATCCGACCTGTGGACGGCTGTGGACCTTTCCTGTCACATCAGTTATTTTGAACTCAAAGGCCTCTTTCTGGCTTTAAAGGCTTTTTTACCCAACATTCAGGGCACAATTGTGTCCATATGGACGGACAATGCTGTCTCAATGTCCTACGCCAACAAGCAGGGGGGCACGAGATCTCTCCCCCTCATATATCTAGCCCTGGAATTGTGGGAATGAGCGGGCGCACACAAGGTGTGGCTCCAGGCAGTCCCTCTCCCAGGGGCATTCATTGTGGAAGCAGACCAACTAAGCCGGGTTGCGGAAGCCGACCAGGAGTGGCAGCTACATCCTGAGATGGTTAGGCAATTGTTCCACCGATGGGGTTTTCCCCAGGTGGATCTTTTTGCCTCCAGCCTGAACGGTCCCTGCCCTTCCTATGCCTTGAGGCAGGGTGCAGGGGCAAGGAATGGGCTCTCTGTGGGACGCACTAGAGATCCAGTCGAATGGGATGATGACTTGCGCCCCTGCTGCCACCAGCTTGACCACTTAATACACCTGGAGTTACCAAAAATCCTCTGAGTGTTAGTCCGAGGCACAAACAAAAGTGTACCCCATTGTACTGTATTAAGATGAAGTGTACAATGATGCAAAGTTACCACAACTATTAACCAGTTACTAAAAGTAGTAACCAAGTAACAGGACTGAAGGACATGTCAGTTTTACCCAGAACAGATCAGCAAAAGACAGTGTAGTGGAGCTTAAGGCTTCACTGCACTGTAAAAAGTACAGGTCAGGATCAAAAATAAAAGCAAAACGTTTGGGGGTACATTAAAATGGAAGGACAAGTGCAGTAAGCGAAATCTTGCCTAACTATTCAGGAATCCACTTAATAAAGGGATCTAGGTCAGCAAGGAACATTGTGGTTTGCTGTTGTGAGAAACCCAAAGGTGTCTCACCCGCTAGTCCCTGCGGATCTCTCTCAGGTGGCCAGAGCACAGCCATTGCCTTTGGATCCAAACCCTGGGGGTGGACCAGACCAGGAGGATAACTGGGGTTAGGGTTCCTCGGGGAGTGGGACACCGGATGGTGAGATGCGGTATCCCTCTCTTCCCTGTAACACCTTTGTCCCTTCCTACCCGATGGGATATTTAGAAGCTCAACCCCACCACCCCACAGGCCCATGCACCCTCATTTTCCTGCACGAACACTTTCTCACGGACAGCCTGCTCTGGGAGAAAACATTCACACCCGAGCGGTTATAGGTAATATTACCGAAAACAAAGGACCGAAAAACAAAAGTATCGAATCAAAAGGATCGAAAGTCAAAGGTCCGACATCAGGTAAAAAGCATGTAAAAGGTGATTTGTTTCGAAACAAAAGGATTGAAGATTGAACAACATATTAAGTGAAAATTCTATCGATAAAGGGTTAAAACACTAGATCTGAACGAAGAGTAAAGAACCTTGTGTAGAAAGCATATGCACAGATGACGGTTGGACACAAACTGTCAGTGTGTGAGGGAAGGTGACAAGGAAACACCAGCTGACGCGAAAGAAAGAGACGATAACTTATTTATTTCCTGACTGAAATCATCTGGTAAGTAAAACACATGAAATTGATGAAATATTTATAAAATTAGCACGTTAGTCAGCAACCGATAATTAAAGATGAAATTGGCTATTTCAGATACGTATTGATACAGACATGAAGTACATAAAATCACAAACGGGAGGATCACAGCTAGTATTTGAAGGATACATCTACAATAGAGAATCGACACATAAAGAAATCAGTTACTGGAAGGGTACGGAATATAAAAAATTACAGTATACGGGAAGAGCAATAACTGAAAATGGAAATATAAGGTGTACAGGGGAACATAATCATGTGCCTGACACTAAAACTGTATTAATTAAAAAATCGATAGGTGAACTTAAGAAAAATGTAGAGGAAAATAAAAATGAAGCGACCAGCTCGCTAGTAAACAAAACATATGAAAAAATGCCACTGCAAATGCCAGACACAAAGCTGATGAAAGAAATGTAAATGGACAGAAACAACAAAAGGAAAACCTGCCGATGGCACCACAAACATATAGACATGCATGTGCCAGAAACTTTACAAAAATCGGACAAAGTGGAACAGTTTCTGTGGACAACATTGGATGTAAAAAATGAGGAAATGTTGATTTTTGCTACTTTGACAAATTTATTACAACTAGGTGATTCATCAATATGGCACGGAGATGCAACTTTCAAATCCTGTCCAGCGCCATTTCATCAATTTTATAGTATTCACGGAACAATCAATCGAACAGTAACACCTTTAATTTATGTTTTAATGCCACGGAAAACAGGAACTATATATTTATTTTTTGCATTTGTAAAGCGCACTGCAGCCCTTAGGCATTGAGGCGCTATGAGAAGGCTTAGGGAGGCTTAATTCAGGGTTACATGAATGCGGCCCCAGCAGAAAACTTGAAGACAGAAACTATTTACGGTTAACAATGGACATTTTCATGACAGTTTCAAAACAGTTGGGCAAAAAAGCAGTACATTGTCAAAATCATGTTACAGTATACATAACGTAGGTTGTTAGACAAAGAGTATAGTTTGGATGGCCTTCCTGAAGGTTGCATGGGAGTCAGTCCCACTGATGGAAGGGGAAGGGAGTTCCACAGCGTGGCCGCCATGTTAGGGAAACTTGTACCGCCCGCTTTGACTCTGCGGGTGGACGGTACAAGGATTCTGTTGGTATAGGCCGCTCTGGTGGGCCTAATGGGAGTGTGCAGGCTGATCCTTTGAGCTAGGTAAGGTGGAGCACGACCGTGCAGGCACTTGTTGCGCCAGGGCGAGTGTTTTGAAGGTAATTCTCTCCTTGACGGGGAGCCAGTGGACCTACCTCCTGACCTCGGAGATGTGGTCACGTCTTGAGATGCCTGTTGCAGCCCTGAGGGCATTATTCTGAGCTAGTGGTAATTTGGCCAGGTTTTTTTGGGAGGTGCATACCAAGAGGGCATTGCAGTAGTCCAGCCTCGACCCAATTATTGCCCTAGCTATGGTGAGGCAGTTTGGTTGGGAAAGTTGAGGTCTGGTTGCATTGAGGAGTTTAGATTGGTACGCTGCAGAGGAGGCAATTGCGTTGAACTGCCTATTCATGGATAGGTCCGATTCAATGTATACGCCCAGCGTCTTGATGAATTTGGAAACAGCGATAGGGATGTTATCTACTGTGAAGGATTGGTATTCATCTAGTTTCCCCAAGGTGGAGGGGGCCCCAATCAGCAGGAGTTCTGTTTTCTCGCTATTGAGGCAAAGCCAGTTTCTGGCCATCCAGGATTGGATTGTGGAATAAATGGCATTGAGGGTTTTGAGGTCAGATATATAGTCACCAGAGAGGGGGATCAGCACCTGGGTGTCGTCAGCATAATTAGTGTGAGATGCTCAGTGCGTCAAGAATTTTGAATAGGGGCCTAGTGAATAGATTATGGAGTGTGGGAGCTATGCACACATATAGATGTGTATATGCAAAAATCAAGGAATCATTGCCAGACAAATCACCAAAAACAATAATCATGGCTTTTGAGCAAGGACAAATGAAAGCTTTTGAAAAAACATACCCGGAAACTCACATACAAGGCTGTTTTTTTCATTTCGGACAGTCAATATGGAAATAAATACAGAAAATAGGGCTGAGAACAAAATACATAGAGGACAGTGAATTTCAACATCAAATCAAGAAAATATATGCATTGGCATTTGTGCAAGAGGACAGTGTAATAATGTATTATGAGACATTGATTTCAACACAGTATTTCACCATTCATGAGGAAGAATTATCTGCTTTAATGGACTATTTGGAAAATACATGGATTGGCCAGCTAACGCGACAAGGCACAAGAAGAAGAGCAAAATACCAAATTAAAATATGGAATTGCCACAAATCAGTAAAAGAAAGCTGGCCAAGAACAAACATCCAAGAAGGATGGCATAGCAAAATAAACAAAGAATTCAATGTAAACCATACGAATTTATGGCACTTCATAAATCACCTTAAAACAGAAGACACCACACAAGAAATAAAAATAGCACAATCAATTTCAATGGAAAACACCCCTAAAGACAAAAAGAATTACCGGGATTAGGAGGAAAGAATAACCAGCATAGTAAACAGTTTTGAAACAATGGAAGCTATGCAGTACTTAGAAGCCATTGAGTACAACTTAAAATGCTAGAATAAATGAAGAGAAACTCACCAAAAACTGCCATATCTGTAGTCCAAACGATGTCACCAAAAACAGGACAACGATGAAACACACATCCGAAAGAGGTACAAAAGATAATCCAAGTCGAAATTCCATTAAAAAAGTTTTAAAAAACACCAATCCAAGGGGAAAAAACCATACGAAAATAAACGAAAATCCAATTCCGAACTCTGTGGGAAAGTAAAAAAACATCAATCCAAGGAAAAAAAACATACGAACATAAAATCCAGGAAGAAAGGCTCTGATCCTGAACAGCAATCCAGGGTAGAAATAATCCACGCAAGAAAAAAGAATTATCCCCAAAAAAGTTTCCATTTGGAAAAAAAAAGCAAATCCATTTAAAAAAAGGAGCACGTACGAAAAGCGACCGGTCCAGGAAGAAAGAACTCATAAAATGGCGACCACCTAAACTTACGTAACATGGGACGTCATACGTTAAACGCTATAGAATACATAAACAAAACTTTTAAATACAAAAAGTAACTACTGTTGAAAAAGTAATACATGCTTTACAAAGTTTACAAACGTTCAATATATTTATTTAACAAATGCACAATTTCAATATATTTATATATTTAATGCAATATTCACTTTTAAATGACTTTAAATTATTAAATATACAAAATATATTATACTGTATTTAAATATGCGTGCAAAACATATACAAACCATAATAAACTCATTATTGAAAAACAAAATACAGAGCAAGTCATTATTATTAATACATGTTATGTTCGAAATTGATCGAAAATGTTTCTCAAAAATGACTATTTGAGCCTATTGTATTTCGAACAAATGTATTCTCACCTTTTGCAATTGATCCTTTTGATTTCGATACTTTAACTGGACACCCACCCGAGCCGTGTACATGACCCGTCCCAATACTATGGTCAGGTGAGGTTAGGCAATTATCAACAATCGCTCACACTTGACTCCCATTACACTTTCACACACGGATACAAGGCGGAGCACGAGTGCAAAGCACACGAAGGTACATCAGTTTCGACTTGCCAGTTGAACGAGGGAACAAAGAAGGCCAGGTTCGAGAGGTCCATGAGAGGGTAAACGCCCTTGACCTCCTTGACAGGAAGCCTTAGCTTTCAAGAAACTTTCCAGGCAGAAAACATAAGACCAGGAAACCAGGCTAAAGAATCCTGCATCGTGTGTCAGATATCGAGGGGCCTCACGTGTAACTGACCAAGGCGGGGAGGAGCAGCAGACGCTGTGGTATCGTCCTTGGCTCCAAGACCAAAGAAGCGACAGAGAACAACACAGCCGATGAGTTAGGGAGACCGTTCTGTTTTGAAGTAAAGGTTGCAAGCAGCAACATTGTAAAGTGAGTGTTGGAAGGTACCTTGTTAAACGCATGTGATGAAAGAGGCGAGTGAAGCTAAATTGCTGGTGAATATTTGAACATTGGAAGAAAAGATACGATACCATTGACAGACTGGTCCGGCAGTGTGAATGTGCACAATTGAAGTCTCTGTACGGTATTGTGACAAAAGGAAACAAAATCAGAAGATCGATGTGAAGTGTAAATTGTCTGAAGTGAATCGAAGTGGTCATGCGACGATTCTAACAAAACCCATTGGACATTCGAAAGTCTTTGATTCTGGTATCAAAAGGGTATCTGAGCCCAGATTAGGGGTATCCATGGTCCGAGCCGAAGGAGGGAGACCAGTCTTGAACTTGTAAAAATAAAACCGTGACAACGGAAAGTAGCTTTTGTTTTGTTTGCTGCATCAGGTCCTCTGCATTAAGAGACTGTCATTGTGAGAGAGACATTGGCGGAAGGCCCTGATTGCCTATGTGTTTAACTGTCGCGGACAAGAAGCTAAAGTGTGCGAAACCCGCACGTGCTGCCTTGCACCGTGCTGAAAACGTGGGGAAGGGAAGCTAACTGCTCAACTATCTTTGCATATCATTTCTGGAACACTTTTTTCTTTTGCGTACATTGTTATCCCACACCATTTTGTATTTAGAAGTGAGGATTGGCAATTAGTTTATTAGTATAGGCCCTAGGACTGTGTTATTATTATTTGATGGTCTTCGCTTGCTCCCATCTTTAGATTTAGGTTTATATAGGCGTTTTACCAACCCATTGAAGTTCAGTAAACACCCTTGATCACTTTTGTCTGTCTTCACTGTTTGATACCAGCCTTCCTTACACTGTGCTGAAGCTATATCGGCCCATGAGTCTGGAGAAAGGGAGAGTAAGGGCTACCATTACACAAGCCACTATGCCAAATAAATTTGATTCTTTTCCTCATGTTAATAACTTGCTTGAGTCGTTCCACTTAACTTGCGTGCTTGGTACTCAGATTTACAAAGAGGCAGGGATTTCAGGTGCCATATAGCGATAAATGTTTCTTACAACAGTAACTCCACTACTTGTGCCCCCGCCATTTTAATGACCAAGGACTTTGACTGATTTGTTTCTTCAAGCCAGTGGACTTTAATTAGAACAAATAAAGAAAGTTATGCAGAGCACATCCCCTGGGCTATTTTTTTTTTAAGTCGTTTTAACTATTTCATGTCTTGGGCACTTTGAAACCGAATTGACTTACTGTATAAGTGCCTAAAAAAAATGCACAATAAATAACTAAAATTCTCACCAACTAAATTATCCCGAACATTTGACTATCTGAAGAATCTGTATGGTAAGTGAGTGCCGGTGCTTTCTGTTCCTCTAGTCAGTCCAAATTGTCTAAAAAGACAAATTTGTAAGAACAGTCAAACCAAGACCGTGGTAGTGTGAAGGCATCATGAAGCAAGACAAAGACAACAGATTCAAATTTGTACTCACAGGTTTTATTTAACTTAAGTCAGTGGAGTAAGGCCTAACTTGCACAATGCTAAGGTGTGGTTTTCCTACCTAAAGAAAACTAAGGATAGTCTGCGTCAGGATGTCCTAATCGTGTGACTGTGTCAAAACTGTACTTGCACTCACAACTAACGGTATACAATGTGTAGGGATGTCGGCTTCAAAATGAATAGTGTTAAAAAAATAAGTGTAGTTTACCTCTGGCTCTTGGCTTATGATCAGCTCCCCCTTCCCCAAGTTCAAGACCAGTTCACAAAAGCCTGTGGTGCCCTTTCCCAAGTGTTCAAATCTTCCAGCTTTTCAAAACAATACAGTTCCTTGGCACACTTCCCAACTCTCTTGTCATTAGTACTCTTCCCTGGTTCAAGTCTGTTCCTTTACTTCAAAATCATGAAAGCAGCTGTTGATAAAGGGCCCTCGGTCTAGGTGCAGTTGTTGGACCACACTGTCCTTCCATTACAGGTCACGCAACAGATACCCCTCATCTGCTTTCCACCAACAATTGTCCATTGCTTTCCTTGAACATTTAGACTTGTTCCTTTTATCAGTGTTATTCTTCCAACACTTTACTGTGGCCTGGTTTGCCACCATGCACTTTGTTACCCCTTGTGTAGTCCACTAGCTCTGGCCAATACAGGTTGTCCCTTAGCCTACAGTTCCTTGAACTATTTTAACTTTGCCCAACACTTGGCTTCTCCTCTCCTACCCTTCTTGGGTTTTCCTTGGCTTTGCCAACACTTGTCTTAAACAATTCACTCAGTGGTATCTCTTACACCACCTTATTTCCATTCATAAGTATACATAACTTGCTTCTGTTTTATGCAGCATTCAAATTGGCTTTCACCTTCAGTTTGTTTGCTTTTCCAAAAGCACTGGTTTCTACATTCCAAAAGTGCTTATGTTATGTTACTTTTCATTTATATAGCGCCTTATGTACCATTGGTATGATCTCAAGGCGTTGGTAGGTTGAACGCCCTCTGGAACCGCAGTTCAAGTCAGTAGAGAGAGAGTCATAAGGTGCGTGTGAGCACCGGATATGTGTGCAGCAGGTGTGGCACTCGTATGATAGCTGCTTCTTAGCGGTAGGTGTGGTGGTTGGGAGATCAGGAGTATGTGTTCGTTCTGGCAGGGTGATACCCAAACTGATTCTGGCTGCGTTAGGCCTGAGGAGAACGCCTAGGCTGGCGGGTGTACAGCCCGTTGTGTTTAGTTAGGATGATGGGGGAGTATGTGGCAGGTGTTGGTATGAGAACAGCTATACCGAATGTGTTGTAGTATCGCTGTGTTCTAGTTGAGTGATGGTGTATAGAAGAGAGTAAGCGTAGTGATGTGATATGGTGGTTTTCAGTAGGTGCTTGAGATCAAATGCACATCTGAACCATTTATTCTATCTGTTTTATTCACTCAGTCTGTTCAGTCGGCTTCGTCTGTTCACACATTTCGCCTGGTTCTTTATTTGGCTTATTAGTCATTCCATTCATTCTATCATTCGATCGTTCATCTATATAAACTGTTTGGCCATCTTCATCCGGTTCTGCCCACTCTATCCGTTCTGCCCACTCTATCCGTTCTGCCCACTCTATCCGTTCTGCCCACTCTATCCGTTCTGCCCACTCTATCCGTTCCATGCACTCCATCCGTTCCATGCACTCCATCCGTTCCATGCACTCCATCCGACCCAGGCATTCCATCTGTCCCATGCACTTCATCCGTCACATGCACTCCATTGGTTCTATGTACTCATCATTTCCATGCACGTTATCCGTTTCATGCATTCCATCCGTTCCATGATCTCCCTCCATTTTATGCACTCCCATCAGTTCTATCCATAACATCTGCTCCATCCGTTCTATCTGCTACATCCGTTCTATCCGCTCCATCCGTACTATCCACTCCATTTGTTCCTATCATTCTATGCGCTCTATCCGTTCCATGCGCTCTATCCGTTCCATGCACTCTATCCGTTCCATGCACTCTATCCGTTCCATGCACTCTATCCGTTCCATGCACTCGATCTCTTCCATGCACTCGCTGTGTTCCATGCACTCCGTCCGTTGCATGCACTCATCTCTTCCGTGCACTCCATCTGTTTCATGTACTTTTAAAAATTTTCCAGTCTTTTGGTATCTAAGAGTGCATATTTCAAGCCCCGGTATGAGTGTTTCCCTTGTATCACTCACCGGATGCGTACGACAGCTCCCTTTTGGCTTTTCGTCTGCTCCTCGCACTGCGGTCTTGCTTCTCGTGTCCCCGCTCTTTCACCACACAGACCGAAAAGAGCACTGCTGGCTTTCTTGGTGTTCTGTGTCCGCTGCAGTGTTTTGGTGCCCACAGCTCCTACTGTGTGCAACCAGCGGGGAGGGTTGTCGGGCCTTGTGGTAGGCCTCTTCCACACTGTCCCTCTATCGTGCCCGACACTGCTCTCTGCTCCCACTCCTCTAGCTCTCCAGCCAGCTTCTCTCCGGCTCGTGTCGGCTACCCGTCTCTGCGTTCCTTTCTGTGTGCTCTCTTGCTGTGAAGCCAGGCTTCTTATACCTATTGACATTGTCAAAGAACCACAGGTGTGGGTCATTTAGTTCAATTGCCTGACCTTCATGAAACTTATTAACTGGACATGTCTGGTTATTCCAGCGGTATACTTCTCCAGCATTGGATCTTTCATGGATTCACATGCTTAGAATATTCCCCGTCGACAGACTGGGAACCCTCAGTAAGCTTATAAAGCCTTTTCCCGTAGGAAAACATTTGACACTTTTGTGTCCTATCTGTCGTTTTGGGCCGCGCACGCACGCCCCACTAGGACGTAGTGGTATAAATGCCCCGCCCCCGCGGCTCCCTTCAGATTTCAACCGTCTCCAAAGTGGGAACACCTTGTGTATTTTCTACTTGGTTAGGTTGTGCTGTTGCGGTTTTTTCTCCTAATGTTGGGGAAAGCACTGTTCCGCCCGTGCGCTACGTGCGGTCTAAAGGTGGTCTACGAGGGGGATGGACATATGGACTGCATTTACTGTCTGCACCCTCATCACTCGGCTGACAAGTGCGACATATGTAAGGGCTTCTCCCAGAAGATTCTTAAGGATCGGAGTCGCACACTTGTTGCATGGTTGAACGACAGAGTGGGGGCATACCTGCCTTCGGAAGTGGGCTCCACACGCAGCGCGGCCTCGGTGTCAAAATCTTCAGGGGCCCCGCGCCGCTCAAGTCATCGGAACCCCCGGTAAAGAAATCGCGACCGGTGGACAAGGAATCGTCGGTAGGCCATTCCAGAGACTCTTCTTCGAAGAAGGCCTCTTCGTCCTCATCTTCAGCGAGGAAAGACAAAGATAAATCTAAATCCTCCTTGGGCGATCGTCATAGATCGACCTTGAGTCGAGAGACCG
Organism: Ambystoma mexicanum; assembly: GCF_040938575.1. Lineage (NCBI taxonomy): Eukaryota > Metazoa > Chordata > Amphibia > Caudata > Ambystomatidae > Ambystoma > Ambystoma mexicanum. Next base: position 161,028,152 of record NC_090940.1, read on the forward strand.
AGAAATGCAGATCGAGTTCAGAAAAGGCGGGAGCAACGCACAAGCCTGCGCGACCACCACCGTCGTCGACGGTTGGGCAGTCGTCAACTACTTCTCTGCCGCTGACGCAGTTGACATCAACCGTTCCTGGATTGCAGGCGTCGACGACGGGGCCGACTATTGCTTCGTCGACGGATATCCCGCAAGAGGCTTGGCATCCAGAGGTCTACGACCCAATTTTGCCGGACACTCTTCTACAGCAGGAGGCCTTGTCGGTGTCCTCGGGAGACGAGGGTGAAAGGATAGCTGCCCCTGCAGACCTGGGGTTACAAATTACCACACCTTTCCCCGGGAGCATTCCGGGTTCTACCCCCCTGCTCAATCCGCAATCGTTTTTATCATTGGAGGTTTTGTCCACGCTGCAAATGCTGCCGAAGACACTGGATGACAGACTGCCACAAACAACTCCGGCCAGGTTGGTCGTCGACGACCCGGGCCCGTCTCGCCGCCCTCCACCTTCAACCTCTGCGGCAGAGCCTCCGGAGGCAAATCTCCCGGCCCCACGCCGCGAGGAATGGGAACTGTTGGATTCGGAAACGGGCAGCAGAGCGTCATCGGTGGTCTCCCTTTCCCCCTCCAGGGATCTGACCTGGGAGTCCGATGCAGAATTGGAAACCCTGAGGAGCCCGGCTCAGCCGTCTCCCCCAGACGATATCGGGTCATTCCACAACATGATGGCCAGGGCTTGCCAAGAATTTGGCCTGGCCCAAGAAGAAGAAAAGAAGGACTGTTTTCTTTTCGCCCACATGGGTAAAAGGAGGAGGTCGGTGTTTTCCGTGCCCATCCTGGATCATGTGTGGAAGGAAGGTCCATGCGTCACCCTTTCTCAGAGCCAGCGATGAAGGGTCGCCTAGATAAAAAATTCAAAGCCCCGGACTCTACTCCCAAGTGCCTTTCCTCACAACCAACACCTGACTCTGTGGTATCGGCGGCGGCAGCGAGAAAGGCAAGGGCTCAACACAAGTGTACGACCCCCCCCCCCCCGAAAGTGATGCTAGACGCCAGGATGCGTTCGGCAAAAAAGTCCTGTCGCTAGGTGCTACCACAGTGAAGGCGGCCAATTCTCTCGCCATAGTTGCTAGATATGACAGGGAGATGTGGCATCGGTTGGTGCCCATACTCGAACACCTTCCGGATGAACATCGAAAAGCAGCTATGTTGCTGGTCAGGGAAGGTGAGGAGGCTTCAAATCACGCCATTAACATCGCGGTAGACCTTGCGGAGTCGGGGTTTAAGCAGGTGAACAACGGCGTAGTTCTCCGACCACAGGCATGACTAAAATGCACCAACTTCCGACCGGAGGTGCAGTACAAGGTACTGGATATGCCTTTTGAAGGAGACCTCCTCTTCGGCGAGAAGGTCGACGAAGCCCTGAAGGGCATGAAGGAGGACTCGGACACGGCGCGTTTCTTGGGGGCCCTCCAGAGTGGTCGGAGTTTCCAGTCTTTTCATCCCTTCAGAGGAGCATCGGGGAATTCCAGATTTTCAGCATCGAGGGACAGACCCTTCGGTAGGCCAGAATATTCCTCTCAGGGATACATACGAGCTTCGCAAGCGGCTAAACGTCGCCGGGACTACCAAGCACCCAAGAAGAGAGCAGGTTACTCGTCGACGAGGGATAAACAGAGTAAGGACCAGCAATGATGGGCATCGGAACGTTCTGGGGGGCAGAGTATCATGTTACATCAACAAATGGGAGCTAATAACAGATCAATGGGTGTTGGACACTGTAAAATACGGTCATTTCCTGCAATTCAAGAGCAACCCTCTGCATATTCCACCGGCGTGTGTAGCTCACTCCCATCTGAGCGTGTTGCTGCAGGAAGTAGCACTTCTGCTACAAAAAGGGGCTATAGAACTGGTCCCGTCGTCACAAAGGGGTCAAGGGGTTTATTCCTGATACTTTGTGGTGAAAAAGCCAAATGGAAAGTGGTGTCCCATCCTAGACCTGCGTGAACTGAACAAGTCGCTGAAAAACGTAATGTTCAAGATGCTCACGCTCCAGGAGGTGATCAGGTCAGTTCAAGAAGGGGATTTTCTGGCGTCTCTGGACCTGCAGGACGCGTACTTCCACATACCAATGTGTCGGCGACACAAGAAGTACCTACGGTTTGTGGTAGGACGGACTCACTACCAGTTCACAGTTCTTCCCTTTGGACTGAAATCTTCCCCCAGAACGTTCACGAAATGCCTGGCTCCGGTGGCAGCCTGGCTGAGAAGGCAAGGCCACCATGTATACCTGTATCTCGACGACTGGTTGGTGAGGGGGTCCTCCCCGGCGTCGACGCACAGGAGTCTACAGGACACCATGAGCCTCTTGCAACGATTGGGGTTTGTGATGAACTTCGAAAAATCCTCGCTAAGGCCGTCCAAAAGCTTGGTGTTTCTGGGTGCACAGTTCGAGACCCAGTTGGGGTTAGTCAGACCATCCCTCGACAGGATCACCAGGCTCAGTCGATTGGCAAGTCAGTTGAAAATCAATTCCAGGCTGTCGGTGAGAAAATATACATCAATCCTGGAGCTATGGCATCCTGCATTCCTCTGGTGCCCAACTGCCGCCTTTTCATGAGGCCAGTGCAACAGTTTTTGGCGGACCGTTGGACGCAGGCTCAGGGCCTCTGGTCAGACAGGCTGATCGTCGACGACGACGAGCTCCTATCAACTCTTCGGTGGTGGAAGAGAGTTCAGAATATTTCCAAAGGGGTACCCCTACAGGAGCCGGAGTTCCGATTCACCGTGGTGACGGACGCGTCCCTAACTGGCTGGGGAGCGCACATGGGCACCCTGCAGACATAAGGCCGTTTGTCTCAGGAGGAATCTCTCCTGCACATCAACGTTCTGGAATTGAGAGTGGTCCGCTGGGCCCTTAGGGCGTTCCTGCCTCACATCAAGGGATCCACAGTGAGAGTTCTGACGGGCAACACCACAGCAATGTTTTACTTAAGGAAGCAAGGCGGCACGTGATCCAGAACCCTCCATCGAGGCTCAAAGTGTGGCACTGGGCTCTAATCCATCGTAGCTCATCACCTGCCAGGAGTGATGAACGAGCAGGCGGACTCGCTGAGCAGAAATATGGACAAGATTCACGAGTGGGAAATGGACACCGATCAATTGTCGAAGGTCTTCGAAAAATGGGGGCGACCTCAGCTGGATCTCTTCGCCACAAAGGCGAACAAGAAGTGCGGGATGTACGCCAGCAGGTGGCCACAGGAAGATTTGGTGGGAGAAGCGTTTTCCTTCCCGTGGACGGGCAAGTTCCTCTACGCCTTCCCTCCGTTCCCCCTGATACGTAGAACTCTGCATTGGATACGCAGATACAGGTGCCGAGTCATCTTGATATCGCCGTGTTGGCTGAGGCAACCATGGTTTTCCGACCTGCTTCATCTGTCAGCGGATCGCCCGATAACGTTCCCGAAGGTGTCCAACCTCTTGTCCCGGGACGAAGGAACGGTGTGGGACCACAACCCGAGCAGCCTCAACCTCACAGCTTGGCACCTGACTTTTTAGAATTTGTTGCCTTGAACATTCCCTCGGACTGTCGGAAGATGTTACAGGCTGCACGGGCCCCGTCCACCAACAAGTTTTACAGGTGTAAGTGGAGGAGATTCTGTACGTGGTGCCAAGGACAGGCAGGAGTGGAACCTCTGAGGGTTACTCCGGAACAGCTTCTCCCGTATCTACTACATTTGGTGAAGAGTGGTTTGTCTTTTTCATCACTAAAGGTTCACCTGGCGGCCATCTCTAGGTTCACAAGTGGGAGGAAATCAACGCCCTTGTTTAGTGACAGGTTAGTGAAACACTTCATGAGAGGTTTATTCCGGACGTTTCCCCCGGTTAAGCAGTTTCCACCGACGTGGAGCCTTAACATGGTACTTGCAGGGTTAATGAAACCACCCTTTGAGCCGATGGCCACGTCGTCGATGAAGTTTTTATCATGTAAAGTGGCTTTTCTAATGGCCATAACATCGGCTAGACGGATCTCAGAGTTACAGGCATTGGTCATAGATCCTCCATATCTCAGATTTTTCAAAGACAAAGTGATCTTGTCAACGAGTCCTCGTTTCATCCCGAAAGTTCCTACGACTTATCATAAACATTCATCCATTGTCCTGCCCACCTTCTTCGCGACTCCCTCATCAGCTGCGGAAAAGGTCTTGCATACCCTGGATGTCAGGAGAGCTCTAAAATTTTACCTTCATCGAACTCAACAACTTCGATCTACGCAGCAACTCTTCGTTGCATATGGGCCTTTGGCAAAAGGGAAGGCAATTTCAAAACAAGGACTGGCCCGATGGGTCTCGTCGACGATTGCCTTCTGTCACTCAAAAGCGGGAAAACCGCTACAAGGACGTCCAAGAGCTCACTCGACCAGGGCGACTTCGTCGTCGACGGATTTGTGGGCGGGGTTCCACTGACAGACATTTGCAGGGCGGCAGCATGGTCAGTGCCCCATACATTCACCCGCCACTACTGTGCAGTACTGTCGCATGTTGTTAGTTTTGAATCTTATGTGATTATGATTCGCCTTTTGCAGGATGGGGTGGGTGCTGGATTGCATTTACACCTCCTCCATTGTTTCAAGTTCACTGCTGTGCATTCTATTCTAAGCATGTAAATCCATGAAAGGTCCAATGCTGGAGAAGGGAATAGTTTCTTACCTGTAACTCCATTTCTCCAGAATTGGTATCTTTCATGGATTCACATGCGCCCTCCGGCCTCCCCAAAATGCAATCATCTTGTAATTTGTGTTTAACCCCGTTCCACTTTGGAGGGGTCGAAATCTGAAGGGAGCCGCGGGGGCAGGGTATTTATACCACTAGGTCCTAGTGGGGTGTGCGTGCGCGGCCCAAAACGACGTAGATAGGACACAAAAGTGTCGAACGTTTTCCAACGGGAAAAGGCTTTATAAGCTTACCGAGGGTTCCCAGTCTGTCGACGGGGAATATTCTAAGCATGTGAATCCATGAAAGATACCAATGCTGGAGAAATGGAGTTACAGGTAAGAAACTATTCCCTTCCATGACCCTCTTCTTCGTCTCAGTACCAAAGTAGTGTTTGGGGAGGCTTGAAAAGGAAGTGTGCATTAGTCGGCTCTGTCTTCTACTAGTCTTGGTACTTGGCTGATGTGTGTCTGCATTAACATCATACAGTGAATATGGGTTTCTCTCACCTAAATTAGGATGTGTCCTCCTAGTTGGTCTCTTACTTGTCCCAGCGTCGAGGTGATAGTTTTGGGGGACATGTCGGAAGGAAGAGAAGGGAAAGGGCTGACTTTAGCTTATGAAGGCATGACGGATAGAAGGTTTGTTGTCGCAACTAAAGACGTCCCACTCCCAAATTTCCCTCCACCCAAGTAATCCTCCCTTGAAACCCCCCACCCCCCTGCTGGGTCAGGATCCAAAAGTGATGGCCTTTCCCTGCCCACCTGAGAGGAGGATTCTGGGGGAAAAGTGAGGATGCCCTCAGGTTCCTCACGGTAGTCATTGAGGATTTACAATGAAACTGTTATTTTTAGCAAATGTTCAGTGTGGTTATAATTTAATTGCCATCCATTTATGTACTGGAATTAAATCTGTTATTCTTTACATTGCAATTCATTGTTAATACTCATTTGAAACCTTTCTCCTTTTCAACTGCCCTAACAAGACTGACATTTTGAGTTGGCTCTGGTGTGTCTAGAAACTATAGGTTTGAATACATACATAGCTTAAGTGATGCTTTAACCTACTTGGCAGACTATTTAATTCAGGTCCTTTTTTGTACATGATAGATTATCTCCTAACTGAGTTTTCATTCTTACTTGAATGTCCTTTCTCTCTGTCCTTTGCAGTATATGAACAAATTAAGTTATAATGGTTTAATGTATTTTGATTACTTATAACTTTCTGTGATGCATGCCGGGTAGCATGTTTGTTGGCATTTACTTTGGTTTGCTTTCCTGTTGCTATTTAATTGGCAGACAATGCGAGGAAAATCAAACAATTGGAGGAGGAGCTTTTAGAAGATCTAATGTCTCTCCGGCACAAACAGGTGATCCACCCTGCTCTGCAGGAAGGTAAGATGCGAACTGTAAATGTCTGTTATTCTGTGATAAGTTTGTGTCCTATATTTCAGTGTTGTGACAAGGTCATGGGACTGACCAGTTACATTGGCACAGCGACCCCTCTCAACCTGGGGTGAGGGCCTACCCATAGCATAGCCAGAGCCAGACCTACCCAAGGGGTGCTGAGGAGTTCAGAGGAACGCCAGTTACTGACCCCCCCCAGCAGGTTTGATGTCATGTTTGCTGATTATTACCACTGTCTCTGTCCTTGTGAAAAGTACTGTTTACCTTAGCCATATCTCTCAAATGTTTTAGATTGTCCCACAGAACCATGGGGATCAGAGCAGCCCGTTCTCCCGATGCTAGACCCAGAGACTACAGCTACCATCATGCAGCATACTCCTGATACGTGTCAACCCCTGGGAGCAGCACTTTCCGGCTAGAGTGTTTCCATTGCAGTAATTTTGACGCAGCTGTTTTCACTCTCGTGTTTTCACCACAGCCGCTTTGGCGGTGGACATTTTTTTTTTTTTACAAATCGGTGTAGTGTTTGTGTAGGGGTTTTGGTGGTGGGCTATAGTTGGGAGGTTGGCAGGGGGAATGCATTCACTCGCCACACCCAGCATTAAAAAAATAAAAATAAACGGCTGGGTTGATAACACAATGGTGAAAACAGCCGCAGCGAAAATTGCAGCCATGAAAACACATGAATCTGCACCTTCCATAGACCAAAAGTAAGGGCTGAAGACTTTGGGTCCCAACAGAGGTTACGATTATGCCACTGTAAGCAGCAGGAGAGGATAAACCTTGAATAGGAAAGGACTACATGTACTGCAAAGCACCTGCGTCGAATGGCCTAAACCTGTCCCAGACTAGAAGGGGCTCAATGGTTGCTCTGATGTTTAGTGGACATTTCACACCCATTAAGAAACCAAATGGGAGACCAAACACTTGCCAAAGGGTCCCCAATCTTGGCCATAAGCGAACAGTGCCGCTGGAGCTTGAACCAGCAGAGAGCTACACAGTAGAAGTGCAGAGTGGAGAACTGTGATGAATCCCGAGATGTCGTCGCTTCTCCCAGAGGGGCGTCATTGGACGCCCCTTTCCATGACCCAAGGGAGGTGAGGTCGCTACCTGATAGTTCCCCCGGGGGTGGTACTCTGCGGAAGGATTTCATCGGGAGAATCTCCCTCTCTGGGGATCAAGAAGAACATCTCGGGTGAGCGTGGTATTCTGACCCCACACCCACCTCGCATGCATCCTCCTATCCCTTATATCCCACCTCCCATGCATCCTCCTATCCCTTATATCCCATCTCCCATGCATCCTCATATTCCTTATCTCGCGCCTCCACGTTACACACGTCCATGTATGTCTGAGAGCTACACACCTATTGAGACGAGGAAGAGTAGGGATGCCCTGATGGAAGCTTCCTTAGCAAGTACTGGGATGACAAGGAGGAGGAAGTGCAGCGCGACCAAGAGTCCTCAGGAGAACTTAAATGGGCAGGCTAGTTGTTGTTACCCATTCATTGTAAAAAGAAAAGGACTTAACCGGTTGTCCGACCCTGCCGGGGGGATCCTCGAGTCTGGAGGATGTTCAGCCTGGAAGAGAGAGGTTTTATTACTATGACTGCTGTAAACTCTAATAATTTGTATTTTGTATTTATTTAGATTCATATAGTGCTTTAAGCCAAAGCACTTTACATGCGGAACAAGCAATTACAACAAGCAATACATAACATTGAATCAAACCAGAAAACAGTATAGGGAACAATTTACATTATTGGTGAGGTTCAGTGCATATGGAGGGGGACTGAAGTGAGTGAGGAGGGTTAGAAGGTGAAGGACGAGGAGGAGGATTCCGTGGAGAAAGAGGAAGCTGGAAGATGCTGAGCGGGGGGGGGGGGGGGAGTGAATGGAAGAGGTAGGATTTTAGAGAGGTGCGAAATGAGGGGTGAGGGGTGATAATTAAAGGTTATAGCACTAACCTGGACAGATGCAGCAAGAGATGAGTTGAGAATCCTCCTGGTCGCCCTGCACCGTCCCGCTAAGTATAGCTAGGAAGGGACAGGATTTCCAGGGAAACCCTCTGGGTAATAAAACCCTGCGAAACCTCTGGCACTGGAATCTCAATGATTCAGACGTCTTGGTCAGCCGATGCTTGAAGGGCCGCGTCTGTCTAGATGATGTCTTCAATGGGCAGAGGGAGTCCGGAAACTGTAACAAGAAGAACGTGGGTTACAGGAGTCCCTTCCTAGGCATGAGCCAGTTAGATATAAGATTACCTTGAATTCCTTTTGGAGAGAGTGGAGGTTCCTGTAGTAATTACTTCAATGTTAGCTAAAGGGTGAGGGCAAGATTCAGCACGTAGAGGATTGGCAACTTTCTGCAGGGCAGTTGCTGCGGAACACTGTAATGTTAAAGAGAGCCGTTCTGTGCGGTAAGGGTTGAATCGGGATAAAGGCAATGCTGTCTGTGCTGTGAGTGAGGGAGGGCTTTCAATGCTCCGAGCGGAAGGTGAGACGACACCAGAGAGTTGCCAGAACTATGAAGTCTACAGAGAGTTGCTGGGAAGCACGTGAGCTGTGTGAGATATCAGGCAGGATGAAGCGCATTCCAATCGGAGTAGCTACGCGAAGAGCTACTGCTAGTGGCTCTGTTTGAGTACTGGCTGCTCCAGGAGTCAGAGTCCAATGCACACAGTGAGCCTGGAAGACTGAAGCAAGTCTCACACTGCTAACTGCTATCTTGGGGGGGTGGGGGGACGAGATAGCACAGCAACATGCTTCCAGCGCTTCCACAAAGACCATCGGCAGCCCTGTCCTATGACAGAGGTTTCTGCTGACCGGTGTGTGTGCGAAGAAGCAGAGGTGTCCCCCATCTGGTCCACCATACCTGGGCAGACCAAGGAACTGGAAAAGCAGAGGTCCAGATGCAAGCAGTAACCCAACCGGGCGGTTGTGGCAAGATGCTTAATCTGCCCAGAGAGAAGCTCTGCAGAGACGCTGCAGACACAGCGGGCGCAGCACAAGAACGTGAGAAGCCGAACAAGATGCCGGAGGAGCACGCAACTGACAGAGAAGAAACATGGGCTGTCTGGATTGAGAAGAGGGGCAAGAGAAACCTCTGGGACACAGATATACATAGAGAGAATAACTTTAATAATTGCCCATATTATAATACCGAACAGGCGAGTGAACCAGGTCTGCCCAGACGAAGCCCTAAAGAATCCCGGGTCTCACCAACAAGTTTATATATGAGAGAGGCCAGGGAAAAGTAGACATTCCCCCTGACATTGTGAACTGTGCAGTAAATCCAAGAAGGCAAAGGGAGTCATCCCCCTGGTGTTGTGAAAGTGAAAGCCCAGACAGCGTGAGAACATAGTAAAGGAAGGCCAGGGAAAGAGGCATTCCCCCTGGTGTTGTGTGGGGAAAAACACTGAGAGACAAAATCAGAGGAAGGGAGCCAGTCTCCTGGTAATGAGTTTACAAGGAGGATCAAACCAACCAGTGATCCAGGGGAAGGGAGCCATTCCCCATGGAGGGAGGAAATAATGAACTTTTGATGCAAAGCCAGCAATCCTTTGTTTTGAAGTACTGAAGTCGGGGGAAGGGAGTCCTTCCCCCTGGTGAGACTTGCAAATAGAATTGTGCCATCCAGTCCAGAAGGAGGGAGTCATTCTCCTGGACCAAGAACATTGGAACAACTTTAATTTAGTTATATGTGTAAGGGACAGAGCGGCAGATGTTTGAGATAGGACAGTGGACTCTTTTTAGTTGCAACAACATCCTGACAAATCCATTAACACTTTAGTTGAGGCAGGAAAACCCTTCATAGATCTAAGGAAAGGTAGATTGTCTCTTTATTTTTATCATATATAAGTTGATAGCAATCAGCATTCCACCGCCTGTGTCAGTCTCCTCCTTCTGCACACTTACATATGGTGTTTAGGAGTGGGATCTGACATAGGTGACACAAACTAAGATACCCCATGTTATGAACACTTCCTCCAAGGAAGCATTTCCTAATTTAGTATTGGCTGAAAATAACTTGACCCTGACCTTTTGATCGCTTGGCTGATAAAACCCCTTTTAACTTCTCCTTGCCAGAAAGCTCTGGGAATGACAAGAGGTCAGAAGAGATTCAAAAGCCAACACCAGAATCCCCTTCCTTAGAGGGTGCCTACTCTACTTCCATTGGGTCAGACACCTCTGAATATCTAGAGGCATGAGACGAGGGAGAGTCTTATGACCCAGAAGGGTGGGAGACCACATCAAGAACCTCTCGAGATTCTGGACCCAAAAACGTAATCTTCCCTCTGTTAGGTTTGGAAGCTCGGGAAGGGGCTGAAAAATCGGTCCCAGGGAATGCGGATGAACTTGTAGACAAAGACCCTAAAACATTCTCCTACTCGGTCAGACCTTTTTCAAGAGGGAGAAGAATTGACACTGGGAGAAAAAACAATGCCCCCTTTACTCCTACGTCCCGTCCCCTTTCCTCTATACTTGTGGGACGTTCCATCCTTCGGGACGGGACCGGAGCACTTTTGCCAAAAAGTATCAAACATTGTTTTTTTGTCCTTTTATTTTTATGCTGGGCCACCGCACATGGCCCATGCACACATTCTAAGCTCAACTATACCATAGGGTGATATTATTCACCTTTCTAAGTTCAGCTATACCATAGTGTGAGATTAGTCACAGTTTTAGATTCAACTATACTATATGGTGAGATTATTCAGTTTCTAATTCGACTATACCACAGGGTCGGATTATTTACAATTTCTCAATTCACCTATACTACAATGTGAGACTATTCTGACAAACTGACAAACCGGACCTGGTCTTTATCACGGAAACCTGGTTCTCAGACAACTTCGCCCCGATCGCCAACAAAGCCTTCCCCCCAGACTACTCCCTCATCCCACTGAACCGTCCCTCTAGAGGAGGAGGAATAGCAATCGCCTTCAAGTCTCACTTCTACGCCTCAATCATCGACAACCAGCCCTCCATTCCTTCCTGCGAATCACTACTCGTAAAACTCTCCCTCCCCCCCCTTCGTTCTCCCACAGCTTCCTAATAATCTACAGACCCCCTGGCTACGATAGACAATTCTCAAACAACTTCTGCGACTCTATTGCCACCCTCAAACTAAACCATCCCAACCTCACCCTTCTAGGAGATTTCAACATATGGCTTGACATTCTCACCAACCCTATGACACACTCTCTGGTTGACGGCCTAGACGCGATTAACCTCCAACCCCACATAAACGGCACGACTCACTATAAAAGAAACACACTTGATGCCATTTTCAGCTCCCACAACCCGATACATCTAAACCCCCACCCCTACATCTGGGCCGATCACGTCATTGTTTCTTCCGCCATTCGCTCACCCAACCCGCTCCCCTTACCTAAACCTCTGAATCTACGCAAATGCTGGAAGAAACTAATAATCCTTCCTGACCTAGCCGACGCACTCCTTCAGTCTCCTCCCCCTACCAGCCTAATCAATAAACAACTATCCCCCAACGCCTTTGACGCATGGCTCAACACCTCACTAATGCGGCTCACACCCTCTTGCAAACCATCAGCCCGCCATGGCCTATTCCCTAGATGGTACACACCTGAACTGAAGACCACTAAATAACTATATAAATCCCTAGAATGCAAATGGCGGAAAGACAAAACCTTCCTGAGCAGATTGACTTTCATCAGTACAAGGCTGAAATCCGGAAAGCAAAAAAAGCCCATTATAACTCCCGAATCCTAAACTGTAAAAACCCCAGCAAAGAACTTCACAAAATCATCACCGAATTCACCAAATCATCATGCATCACCACCCTCCGACCCCCCTCACAATCGCTGTGCGACTCACTCTCTCTCAACTTTTACACCACAGCCCTCGAAAGAACAAATGCTCTAACCAACAAACTAGCTCTCTTACATCCACCAGGCAATCCACCCTCCATACCAGCCAACCCACCGCCTGCGACCACTATCCAACCAACATTCGACTCATTCAGTCCAATATCACCTGACCAATTTCTAAAAGTTCTCTCTGCCAGCAAACCATCCGGCTCTCCGCTGGACCCTTGCCCAGCCACAACCCTCAAAGAAATGTTCACATCTACCTGCGCAGGAGAACATGCAAGAACAATCATAAATGACTCCCTTTCCTCAGGAATTTTTCCCGACGCATTCACAATGGTTCATGTCAAACCGCTTATAAAAAAAGCTTCCCTCGACCCTCTCGAGCCCAAAAACTACTGCCCAATCTCAAACACCAGATTCCTTGCTGAACTCATTGATCGAACCGCCTACTCCCAACTAAATACCTCTGTCGAAGCCAACAATCTCCTAGACCCCGCTCAATCAGGTTTCAGAGCACGACATGGAACCGAAAGCACCCTAACCTCAATCTGGGATGACCTTAAAAACACGGCAGATTCTGCGGGATGCGCCGCATTAATCCTCCTTGACCTATCCACCGCCTTCGACACAATCAACCACTCCATACTCCCTGGGAATTCGTGGAACCGCTCGCAAGTGGATAGCATCCTTCCTCAATAATAGGAACCAAATAACCCTACTCTCCAGCTACTCCTCCCAAGCCCGACCTGTCGACACTTGAGTTCCACAAGGAGCATGCCTATCAGCCTTCCTGTTTAACCTCTTCATGGCCACCCTCCTACAAATAATTTGTTCGCACAACATCCTGTGCTACAACTTCGCCAATGACACTCATCTAATTCTAAAACACCTGAACTCAAAACCCAACAGCCGACCTGACCTCGCTTCCTGCCTCCTCGACATAGATCTCTGGATGACCACAAAGCACCTCTTGCTAAACCCCTCCAAAACCGAAATCATGATATGTGGCAACACTGAACTTCTTCCACACCCACTACTCTGGCCATCTACCATGGACAACTCGCCGACACCCTCTAATTCAGTAAAAAACCTTGGATGCACCCTAGACTCAGACCTAACCCTCTCGCGCTGAGTCAACAACGTCTCAAAGTCCTGCCACTACCACCTTAAAACTCTTAGGCACATTTTTCCATACCTCTCCTTTCCCAGCAGACTCTCTGCGGTCCAATCAATTGGTATCTCAAGACTGGACTATGCTAACCCCCTCTACCTCGGAGTGCATGCATACCAACTAACTAAACTACAAAGAGCACAAAACGCTGCTGCCAAACTGCTACTAGCACTTGGCCCAAGAGACCACATCTCCCCAGCCCTCAAAACTCTGCGCTGGCTTCCGGTTGCCCGAAGGGTGACCTTAAACCTTATGCATTTCTCACCGAGCACTGCATAAAACCGGACCTCAATATCTGCAAGACAAACTAAAACCCTGTCACCCTGCACGCACTCTAAGATCAAGCTCAGCCGGCCTCCTAGTCATACCAAAAACAAACTCAGTCAGGTTAGGTGGATCATCATTCTCCGCTTTGGCCCCCACTCTTTGGAACGCACTCCCACCCCATATCCGACTCACTGAGGACCTCATGTCTTTCCGCAAATTACTGAAAACATGGCTCTTCCCCTAAAACCGACCCCTAACTCAAACTAGATAACAGCAACTCAATGACATTAGCCCAAAATGCTAGATCATAAATAACAATCCAGCATCATTATCCGATCAAGAAATAAAAAAATAATAACCTCTATGGTAAACTAAAATGGACAAACAAAATAGAATGAGTAAAAAGGATCAAAGCAGTGAAGTGGATAAAATGAATAAGTTATATGAGAGCAGTAAAGTGGTTGAAATTAATGAAATCGATGAAATAAATGTAATGGACATGAGGATCAAAGTGGACGAGAGGAATAAAGTGGATAACAGCAATTCAACTAGCCCAAACTACCAGATCATAAATAACAATAACATAAATAACACTTTAACATCAAGATCCACGCGAGAAATCGAAACTAATAACCACTAATGTAAACTAAAAAGGACAAACCGAATAGAATGAGTAAAGTGGATCAAAGCAGTGAAGTGGATAAAAAGAATACATTGTAAGAATGCAGTAAAGTGGATGAAATTAATGTAATGGATGAAATAGATGTAATGGACGAGAAGAACAAAATGGAGGAAAGGAATAAAGTGGAGAGGATGGAAAGATGAATACATGATACGGATGAGTGCACAGAGTACACGGAACTGGTAGAGTGCATGAAACAGATAGATGGCATGGAATGTAAGGGTGCATGACATAAATGGAACTAATAGAATAGACGATTCAAGTGCATGAGACCGGCATAGTGCATAGGACAGATGGAGAACATGGGACGGATCGAGTGCATGCGACAAGTGACATGAGTTGAACCGATAATGCATGATGAATGTATGAAGAGAGTGGAGCAAATGATGTCGGTGGAGCGGATGAAGTGCATAGAGCGGATGAGAGCGTAAAGCGGATGAGTGCAGAATGAATGAGATTGTGGAGCAGATGAGAGCGTAGAGCGGATGTAGGGTGTAATGCGGATGATAGCGTGGAGCGGATGTAGGGTGTTGAGCAGATGTAGGGTGTTGAGCAGATGTAGGGTGTTGAGCAGATGTAGGGTCTGAGCGGGTGTAGAGTGTTGTTAAGAGGGATTTCTGAACTCTGACCTGGAGAGGCAGAGGTTCAGAAGGCCAACCTAGTTTCTTGGAACAGGGTAACCTCTGGACAAGCCAGACCAATCAGGGTAGCTATGGCAGGCGGTCAAGACTAAGGGCCTCATTACGACCCGGGCGGTAAGGGATTACCGGTACTAAGGGCACTGGTGCCGGTAATCCCTTACCGCCCAATTCCGAGGTCCCTTTGCGGGTCCTCCCTTAACGGCTGGTTTTACCAGCCGTGAAGGACGGGACCCGCAAAGGGACCTTGGAGGTAATTACGATACCGCAATTTGCGGTACAGTAATTACCGCCTTCCCCATTTCCATTGAGCCTTATGGGGGCAAAAATGGGAATGGGGAAGGGCCAATGGTGAATTGGGAATTACCGCCCCGCCAACCTTGGAATGGGGCGGTTATTCCGCCATTCACCATGGCGGAATCGGTAAGGTATCGGCGTCAACCATGGCGCTAATAGCGCCATGGTTAACGCCCGGGTCGTAATGAGGCCCCAAGTCTCAAGAGGGGTGAGGGTGACTGAAAGACCTCAATGAGCACACAAAGCAAGGACACTTACAAATTACTCCAGACGGGTGTTATATTAAAAATATAGACACATATATTACAAGGCCTTTGTAATATAGACCATAGCAAAGAATCACAATAATACTAAAGTAAACCAACACATCACAATCAACACGATATATATACAAGACCAGAGGGGTCTAACGGATTAAGAAGCACAAAATATGTAGCCCACCTATATGGGTAGGAAAACAGGCAGTGCAAGTAATCTTTAGACCCAGTTCCACATCAAGAATACACCTAACTTAGAGGCAGTGCAAGCCCTACGAAGAGAGGAGCCTTATGCTCAATAGTACATGCACGCGCTTGTGCCAATGGACAAAATAGGGTCTCTTCAAGGGTCACTAGCAGCTCAGGAAGGTGGATAAGGTCGATGAAGAGCAAGTCCCCACTATTCAAGCAGGACCTCCACTTGGGGGCAGAGGCAGGTTGAGAGTGCGGGATGGAGTCGCTATTTTGCAATAGCTGTGGAAAGGAAAGGGGCCCTCGGGGGGCTACGTCGTGCAAAAATATGGGCTCCTGAGCTCGGGCCACTGGTTGGGGTATGGACTTTCTCTTTCTCTCTTTCTCTCTCTCTCTCTCTCTCTCTCTTTCTCTCTCTCTTTCTCTCTCTTCGGTTCCCGAGAGCGTTCAACCTAACAGCGCCTTGAGATCATACCAATGGTACATAAGGCGCTATATAAATGCAAAATAACATAACGTAACACACGGTCGTCGCTAGATGCATTTGCATCATAGGGAATTTTTATTTTTATTCCCTTTTGTCCTTCCTTCCTGCTCCGGTTCCACGGTCATCTAGTCCTCCGTCTATGCCGGAGCGTCTGGGATTCGTGTCCGATTCTTCATGCAAATGTCGTTTCGCGAGGGTGGATCCCCACCCTCTTTGCTTGGAGTGTTGCGGGGATTCATGCTTTTATTGCAATTCCCTCTCCATCCGGGCACTCCAATGTTGTCTTCTTCGGTGGGAGGAAGTGTTTCAGCATGTTCCTCCACCTCATTTTCTTCTTTTCATCGATGAAAAGAAGAAACGCCTAGTAAGTTCTTTACTTTTTAGGGTGCCGCGGCCAGGGGACTTCTTCCCGGGGTCTTCCAAGACCGGGAGGGGCTCGAGTAGCTCTGTCATCAGAGATTCCCCTGAGGTGCCTCACAAGGGGCCTAATAGGTGCACCAGAGTGGTCTCCGAGGGTTCCAGCAACAGACCTGCCAAAATCAAACACGGTTTAGAGGTTCACCGTTTAAGTGGTAAACTTCAGCCCAGTTCTTCTGCGGCTCTGGATAACGGAGTTTGCTCTTAGGTGTCTAGTTCTAGAGCTTTCCACACGGATAGCGGGGTACGCCCTGCGGTCTCCATTTCTGGAGCTTTCCACACCAAGTCACGACTCGCTCCTTGTGTGGGAGCTATTGTCTTGGGTTGAAACCCAAGGTTCCTCTGCTAATTCCAGCACCAACAGAATCGAGAGATCCTTTCTGAAGGTCTTGTTGGTGAGGTATGTTCCTCAGCCGTCCAACGCTCACGGTCTTGGTGGTACCGGTTCTGTCGAGGCGGGCAAAGAGGTCAGTCACGGACCACAGGTCTTCCAGTACTGGCTCTGCCGAGGTTCCTCCACTGGAGGCTAATTCTGGGGCAGTTTCTAAGATGTCCAGTAAACATCCGAGACCTGCCAGCACCGGCTTAGCCGAGGATCCTTGTGTGAAGGCTAAAGCGTTACTCAAGTCCCTTGTCTCCCATGAGGAGACAATTGCCTCATCTCTGCATGTGACGCAGTTCTTCTCAGGTGTCGACAAAATGGCGGCCCAACCTCCATGGTCCATGGCGGCCATTTTCGATACCTCTCTTACACCAAAGTTCAAGACGCCTGGTGCTGGGAGCATTTCTTTTGGGGCTGAGCAGCCTTTTCCATGTTATGTGGAAAACAGAAACCTGTACCGCCCTTCATTTGACTGGCGTGCTGGGGCACCTATGCCTCATACAGTCTTCCTCCCTCCTGTTTCCCCACCACTGATCTATATGGATCTGGCCGCTGGTGGGCCCTCCAGGCATCCATCCTCCTTGCGTTCATGGGGGTATGCCCCTCACAAGCGGCCTCTGCCTGTTCCAGCGCCAAAACCTTTGGCTGAGGATGCGTTTTTTGGGAAGTTTCAGATGCTCATGCACTCTGACCCCATGAGGGCGTATTTCAAAGGTCTTTTCAGGGAAATGTGTCCTGAACCCTCCTGTTCCACCTTCTACCCCAGCTGTTCCTACGCAGGTTCCGGTGGTGCAACCTCCTCCACCGCTTCCTATTGAACCTCCTCCACCACTCCTGCTGTCTCCTATAGAGAAGACACCAGCAGAAGAGGATAACACCTTAAAACCTGAGGCGGTTCGCCTGGTGGACCAGTCTGCTGTTCCTGCTTTGCTGGATGAGCCTCAAGCGGATCAGGATAGCGATGAGCAGCCCCGCTCTGTAAGAGCATTCCATGACCCAGTCCTGGATATGATGGCCCTCCTTGATATTCCAGTACCTAAGGCCCCCACTCCACAGGAGGGGGTGCTTTCTGGAGCCTTTACCCTATCACCTCAGGAGTGCACCGGCATGTTCCTCCAGAAGGACGTCTTGGCCGAGGCCCGTAAGGTCTGGGATAAACCCCATACCGGCTCCACCTCAACAAGAGGATTGATGCTTGATACAAGCTTCACGCCTCTGAGGAGATGGCCTTATCTGCGTGTTTGCTCCCTTCCTCAACGGTGGTGTCAGCAGCCACCCTCCAGTCGAAGCCAGCCTCTGCATCTTCCACGGCAGCAGCCCAAATCCTTTCCAAAGAGGATAAGCTTCTGGATGCCTTGGGCAAGAAAGTCTTTGACAATTCGGCGCTCCAACTTCATCAAGCTAACACCAAGCTCATCCTGGCAGCAGCAAATCTGAGGCTGTGGAAAGAGCTAGCCGATTTCCAGGAGTGTATTCCTGCGGATAGGCTAGATGACTTTAAAGCCGGTTTATCGGACGCCAAAGTGTTGGCACAGGATCTACTGGAAGCTGCGGCACACCACGTGGATACCTCGGCTCGAGGTCTTATGGTCGGGATTGACATCTCCCGCCCGGCGTGGCTCCACGTGACAAAGTTCTCAAAGGAAGTGCAAGACAAAGTACTGCACCTTCCTTTTGATGGCAAGGAATTGTTCGATTCTTCTACAGACGAGGAACTTCCAAAGAGGAAAGCGAGTACCCAAACCGCCAAATCTTTATCGGTCCTGGTGAAAGCTCCAGCTAAGGCCCCTTTTACACAGAGGTCAGGGTCCCAAACTCCTTCTCTGGATTCAGGGGGTTTCAGGATCGCTGTGCGTGCCGAACTGAAGCTCCGGTTGGCGGGCCCCCCCGAAAACAACAACGGCAAGGTGGTTGGTTTTCCTCTCAGCTGTCAGCCTCCTCTCCAGGGACAGGTAGTCTCCCTGCAGACAAATCCTCAAAATGATATTTTTGTCGGTCGCATGAGACTCCGGTGGAAGGACGAATCTTGTCTCATCTGGAGGTGTGGCATCACCGAAGACCGGTGGGTTTTGTCCATCGCTTGGGCGGGCTTTCGTTTGCTCCTCCGCCCTACCCTACAACCCTTCCTTGCAGCAGACTGGGTCGCCCTCACTCAGAGCCGAGGTACAGAAACTTCTAGACCTCAGAGCGGTAGAACCTGTTCCCCTCAGGGAGCAAGAGGAGGGCTACTACTCCCGTCTTTTCAGTGCCCAAACCCAACCAGGCTGGCCTGCGCACTATCCTCCATCTTTCCCAGTTCAATCTCTTCACGAAGAGAAATTCAAAATGATCAAGCCCTGCCAAATAAAGTCCTCTTCGGAAGGGCGATGGACTGTGTGGTGGACCTCCAGGAGGCTTGCATGTACATTCTGATTTGGAGCCCGCATCGGAAATATCTGTGGTTCTCCGTGTGAGCGGAACACTTTCAATTTCAAGTACTCCCTTTTGCTCTCAGCTCGACGAGGCGCACCAGAGACTCCTCCGAGGGCCCCCGCAGCGGGTCTGCTAAAACCAGATCTTCCAAGGTTCCCCGTTTGGGGGCTAAGGTTGAGCCCAGTTCTTCTGTGGCTTTGGATACCAGGGTTCGCCCTGAGACTTCCGCATCTGGAGCTAACTGTACCGAGTCTCGGCTCAAGGCCCCTCTCGAGGTGTCTAGATGTACCAGGGTTTAACCTGAGGTTCCTCTTCTTGGGGCTAAATCAGACACCAACAGAATTGAGGGCCCCTCATCGAGGGTCTTGGCTGTAAATTCTATCCCTCAGCCTTTCCACGCGCATGGCTGTGGTGATACCAGTTCTCTTGAGGGGGCAAAAGAAGGCGGTCACGCACCATAGGCCATCCAGTACCGGCTCTGCTGAGGATCCTCCACTAGAGGCTAATTCTGGGGCAGTCCCTTACGTGTCGAGTGAACACCCTAGATCTGCCAGTACCGCCTCTACCGAGGTCCCTTATTTCAAAGCTAAGATGGCACACAAGGCCCCTGACTCCCATGAGGAGATTATTGCCTCACTTGCTCCTGTGACGCAGTTCGCCCCAGGCGTAGACAAAATGGCAGCCCAAACTCTGTGGAACACAGCAGCCATTTTGATTACCTCCCTTACAGCAGCAGTGTAGTTCGTGTACGCACGGACAATTCAGTGACGATATTTTACATCAACAAGCAGGGCGAAACCAAGTCCCCTCTTTGTGGATCTTGACATACAAATTTGGGACTGGGCCATCCAGCACAATGTTTGGCTCCAGGCTGTAAACATCCCGGGTCACATCAATGTGGCCGCAGATTCACTCAGTCGGCAGCCGGCAGCAGTACGAGTCGGAGATGAACAGCAATGTCGTCTCCATCATTTTCCATCAATGGGGCACTCCAGGGTGGACCTCTTTGCAACTTCTTCGAACAAGAAATTGCTTCTTTAGGCGTTCAGAGCCGAGCTCGGAGCATCCTCCTGGGAGGACGCCCTTGTGATCTCGTGGGACAACATGAAAGCTTATGCTTTTCCTTCATTGCCTCTGATCCATTGGTTGCTCTGCAGGAGCACATTGAACTGCACTCTCCTGTTCAAGTCTCCTTGGTGGCCAGCAGGATTCTGGTTTTCGTAACTACAGCATCTGTCAGAATTTCACCTGTTCAGATTGCCACAGATTCCCGACCTGCTTCACCAGAGCATTCACCAGATGTGGCAACCCTCCCCACAATCGTTCAGCTTGGCGGCCTGGTGGCCGAGTTCAGATCGTTAACACAGTTCGATCTGTCCGAAGACAATGTGTGCATTATCAAAGCGGCCAGGAACCCTTCTACGAGGGCTCAGTACAGGAGCAAATGGCTCCGGTTTTGCCACTGGTGTTTAGCTAAACAGCCTAATCCCAGGCAAGCTTCGGTCGACACTGTTCAATCTTTTGCGTCTCATCTGGCTGCTTCTGGCATCCATGTTCTGTTATGCAGAACTTACTTATCCGCTATTGCGGCCTACCTGTCCATGGACAGCTAGCTGTTCCTTTTCATTGACTAATGCAGTCATCAAAAGCCATTTTGCGGGTCTCTTTATCTCTTCCCGTCGAGTTGCACCCCTCATCCAAAATGGGATTTCAGTGTGGTCCTCGCCGCGTTATGCCATAAGCCATTTGAACCCATGGCTACTACCGATCTTAAGTACCTTTCTTGGAAGGTTGCTTTTCTGATCGCAATAACATCAGGGAGGCGAGTAAGTGAGCTCCAAGCTCTTTCCTGGGAACATCCGTCCCTCACTTTCCACAGGGATAAGGTTGTGCTTCGCACTCATCTTTCCTTCCTGCCTAAGGTGGTTACCGATATTCATTTTAACCATTCAATCTCCTTGCCTGTGTTCTTTCCTAACCTGGCGTCTGATGCCGAGAGAGTTTTACACAACTTGGATGCAGGCGAGCCCTTAAGTTTTACCTCGATAGAACGAGTGAACTCAGAAGCTCCTCACAACTCTTTCTCACATTCAGAGACCCGAAGGGGAAACTAGCTTCCAAAGCAACTATTCCCTGCTGGAGTGCCTCAGGTTTTTCAGAAGCCTATAGCATTCAAGGCCTTCAACCACCGAAGAGCATCCATGCACATCTAGTCTGTGGCAAAGTGACTGCTGTTGCCTTCCAAAGTATGTCCCTTGGGAGTACATGGCTTTGTGGGCCTCCCCATCGGCTTTACC
The DNA here is from genome assembly GCF_040938575.1 of Ambystoma mexicanum. Taxonomy (NCBI): domain Eukaryota; kingdom Metazoa; phylum Chordata; class Amphibia; order Caudata; family Ambystomatidae; genus Ambystoma; species Ambystoma mexicanum. The sequence continues at coordinate 161,049,610 of NC_090940.1, forward strand.
TGAGCTCCAGGGCTGATGCCCAATTTGGCCAGGCTGTTCTTCAGAGTAAGGTTTTTTCCATCCACCCGTACTACCTATGGTGTGTGCTTGGGAATCTCCCACTAGTATGGAGAAAAGGGGACGGGACGTAGGAGTATAACAAAGTTACTCACCGTAGTAACTATCTTACTCCTAGTCCATAGTCCCCTTTCCTCCATACGCCTACCCGCCATCCCTTCTAATAAGTATCCTCTATTATTGCTTAAATGGTCTCAGACCGCGCAATAGAAAAGGACTGAAGGTCGCTGCACGGGGCGGAGCTTAGGAGAGAGGGGTTACGGCTACGTGTGTTGGCCCTGTGTAAAAATAAAAGCAGGACAAAAATAGAAGTTTTGATGCTTTTTAACAAAAGTGCTCCGTTCCTGTCCCAAAGGATGCACTGCCCCACAAGTTTGGAGGAAAGGGGACTATGGAATAAGAGTAAGGTAGTCACTACGGTGAGTAACTTTACTAGTCATTGCCACAAAACTCCCAGTGAAACCTCAGATGGGTCAGAGCGTGATCCTGAAGACGAGGGACACTCGGATTGGGAAGAGACTTCTTCCAAAGCATCTAGGGACTCTGAGTCTGAAAGAGAAGAGGGTATCTACTAAACAATCCACATAGAAAATATGAATCGTACAGAAGCCCTGTCAGACCTAAGACATCAAGAGGGTCTAGAAAAAAATGGGTTTGCCCAACAGAGACCCGTACTTCAGATGGTATCCTACAGCCTGACCAAGAGGGAGCGGATCGTGGACATTTTTTCTTACATTTTGAAAGATTAGTTAGGCAGTTCCATTGGAGTGAGGAAATCGAAACCTGTTTCCTCGCACCTTTGTTACGTGGAGAGTTACATACATTCTACCAGACTCTCAACTCTCTTGGGACAACTTCTTTCAATGATATTAAACATGGTTTACTACATATGGTGGGGAAAACTGATCGTTTTCATAGACATAAATGTAGGGAAATTAAATTGGGCCCAAATGAAACACCACCAGGATTTGAACCTGCATCCTTCAGATCACACGCAGATTGCAACCGTGAGCAATTGACCTGCTGAGCTATCTTACTGGCATCTTAAAGACACTTAAAACTGCTATCTTGGTCTGAGAGTGGTATTGATGACTTATCACAGTGAACAGCAGTGCTCTTGACCGATGTGAGAAACTCATGGTGACAACAAGTAAGATAGACACAAGTGATCACAGTTCAAGGGTGTTTATTGAGCAATGAATTCCTTATGCAAGGTGGAAAAATGCCTTTTCTAGACCTAAATCTAAGATGGGAGCAAGCGTTGACCATCAAATGTAAAATAAGGCAGTCCTAGCGGCGGCGTCAAAATAAGAAGAGTCTATACTAAGAAACCTATTGCCAACCTCACAACTAATACAAAAAAGGGTGTGGGATAGTTCTCAAGAAAAGAAAGAAGTGTTATAATATGTCAAGATGCGGTATCCTGGGTCTCCCTTCCCCACTTTTTGGACACAGGGAAAGATGGGAGCTTGGAGCACAGCACAGTACAGTCTCGGGCCGACTCAGCCCGAGGCGACTGTTTCCTTAGAAAAGCCTCTTGCCTTCAGGGCCTTAAGTGTTCAGTTAACAAAACAAAAAGTTCCTTTAACAATTAAGTTTGTTTCCAATATTCACTGGGTCATAGATTCACCCGTGTCCCCTCTTCGGGGCGCGGACCATTCTTGACTTCATACTCACTTTACTCTCAAGTGTTGCGGGATTCACTTCCCTTGCTTTGCCTCGATGTGGGATTCACTTTCCTTCCTTTCTCTCAATGTGGGATTCACGTCCCTTGCTTTCCAAGTGCTTGTAGATTAAAGTCTTTCGATTGTACAGGGATTTTGCTTGACCCTCTGTTTGACCACTTTGACCTATTTCGCTGGCCCTCTTACGGCCTTCTGGTATTTTGTTTCTCTCAAATGGGACTCGAGCAGATTCTCTTGAATTAGCACCTCCGTGGTGCTGGTTTCCCTTTACAGCTGGTCTCCCCTTTCACCTTTTTTCAGTTCATTCAAAGTTTGTTAAACTTGGTTCAAATTTGCCACTTCTCATTCAGCACAGCCCAGTTCTTATCGATTCTCCCCTTGACTCACCAGCTGTGATGAACCGCTTGGATTTTGCCTCTCTTGAATGAAGGCCGGTACCACGGGTGCGGGAGCTTCCCTCGCTCCTGATTAACGGCATAGGTTTGCCCCTTGTCCCGCTGACATCAGCTGCAGGACACTTGTGCTATTGTTTGCGGTTGTAGGCTCTCTTCCACGAAGGCTCTGCCGGTCTGGGACGAAAAGGGCAAGGTCACTTCTCTCCTCGCCACCCCCTCGATTCCTGACACCTTTCTCCTTTCTCCTTCTCTTGAATGGCTGTGTGTTAGCTGTCTCGTTGTGCTGTCTGCCGTGCTCGGCCTGCTCGTACTGTATGTTAGGGAGAATTCTCTCTTTAGGCTGAATTTCCTAACCTAGTGAGTCCCCCAGCAGCTTTGCTGGATTTCTGGAGTTTTTTTCCTCCTGCCAAGAGTGAGACTCTCTTTCTCCCACTGTTGGACATGATTTATGGTGTTCCTTTGACTGCTTATGTGTTTTATGGGCTATGGGGTCCTTTACTCTGTAGGGTCTCATGTGTTTTTACTATGTATGTTACACAGCACCCTCCGTGCAGTAACACAGGGGTGTCATAGTGACACCCCACCATAGACTCCATACCATGGGACTGACTACTGTCTCCCAGAGCATGTAAAGTGACCATTGGCTTTACTAGTCCCAAATTATTAACAGAAACCAGTACACACCATCATATTGTGGACGTACTGGTCAGGGCAATTCGATTGCCCCGGGGTCTGTTAGTCGAGGGGGCACGTCTCCGTCCCCCCGGATCGAGTTTTGGCTGGTGGCAGTGGAAACTACTTTTTATATTCGATCGCAAATATTTTCCTATGGGATTTTCCCATTGTTCGAGGCTACCAACTTTAATTATTTAATTCTCATAGCCTCGAACATACCGCCGGTTTATTCAAATAATATTAATTCTCCGGTTGGTATTTTTTGCCATGACTCGATTCCAAAATTTCGTTTGTGTTCTCTTCTGTGACTCCAACCCAAGTCGAGCCCTTTGTTCCACTTTTTGGCGGGCTTCTCCACAGAAGCCTCCAAAAGTGGTGCCACTCTGTCTGGGTAGCACAGGGGGTGTGGGAGGGGGTTTAGGCACCCTGGACTGAGTTACCTTGGTAACGGCCGGCTCACCACTTAGCATGTTTGAGTGACAGCTAGGCTGAGTGAATGGGAGTTTGCTGCATAAAAGCAGGGCTTTGGGGACTGGAACTTCAGAAGTTGCCACAGGACCTGAGAATCCGATGAGGGAGAAGCTGAGCCGACCTACCACGATGACACCACCCGTGGTGCCCTGCAGAACCGACTCACCACTTCCCGACGACAGAGAAGATCTCCCGGCTGGAGAGGCTTCTTCCCCTGACTGGTGGGCACAACCAGTTTACCTTCTTTTTCTTCGCACCCCAGACCGGTTTGTGGTCGAACTGTCCGTGCCAAGCAACCCGGCGGCCGGATAGCCACTCACCCTGAACCGCGAATCAACGGACCGCTCCTTGTACCTGAGAAACTCTGCGGCTAGTCTCTTCCCTGGCAGTGCAACAGACTCCTGTCTTCCTCCACGACGAGATCCTCTTCCCCCGGACGAAGCACCGACTTGCACCCGCTGCCAGGAACAACTGCCCCCGCTGGAGCATTCTCACCACTTTAAGGTACCGTGTCCGCCAGGCCTCCCTTTCTAAAGATTGCAGCAAGGTAATAATAACTCCTTAACCTTCTAGACTGGGCTGGCCGCCTTGACCCTCTAACTGGTCCCTTTCTCTGATCCAACTCCTTTTTGAACCATTACAAGACTTTTGTGCACTGCAACCGTGTGACCTTGGACACGATCCCCTTAAAGCGGATCCAGCCTACTGACTCTGAATTCACGGTTTTACTTTGCCTCCTCGCTTGCTATGCTCTTGTAAAAGTGTTGGGATCTGTTTCAATTTGTTCTCTGCTTTTCTCTCCCTTTTAAAACAAACTATTAGAGTGCCATCTACGTTAAGCGCTCACCGCTGTCTGAAAATAAGTGGGGCTTTACTTAAGACTTGTCTAATATTCTTTTAAGGGAGTGTATATCTTTTAGTGACCATGTTTTTGAATTGCTTACTATTAGTGCCTGTGTGTTTTTCTAGATGTGGTTTTAAAGAAATAATTATATCTCTTTTACACCAAGCCCTGGTCAGTGTTTACTTGTTCTTTTGCGTTCTCTTGACCTATTGTGAATACTCTGTATACTGCCTAACTCTTCTTGAGGGAAGTCTGACTGCTCAGCCACAGCTACCAAGTGAATCTGTCTGGTACAGACTGCTACCAAGTGGGTTTACTGCCAAACACCTGTAGTCTTAAATCTTTTGCAGTGGTCCCAGAGGGAACTGCACAGGTTTCTGCCTAACACTGTGCTCTCTGGCTCCACCTTTTATCCCCGTGGGGAAGGGAAAGGGCCGTCAGGTGTGTGCGATTCTGATCAATTGCCAGACCCTTGTATTGGGACATGTCAGGTAACCGGCTCTGGTGTCCGTTGTCCTTTGTGTTGTGTGAAAGTGCTTGTGTTGGAAAGGGGGAAGGGGGCAGTGGTTTGGAACATCCTTCGAAAACAGGTGTTAAAGGAAGGGGGATACTGCGTCTCACCCGCCGGTGTCCCACTTCTAGAGGACCCCCCATTCAGGTGCTTCTCCCTCACTGGTCCACCCCCAAGAACTGGATCCAATAGCGATGGCAGTTTCCTGGCTCCTGGATGACAGATCCCCTGGGACTACCTAGGGAGACACCTTCAGGTTTCTCACACCATGCATTAGTCAATAGTTGTAATTGCTCTAGTCGCGAGATCATCCTATTTTTCGTTAATTGTGTACTTAAATATGCATCAGCCTTGCGTGTGTTAGTAGAATAACATTTGTTTTCTTCCAGACATTTTGTGAATATTTGAGTAGTATGTAGGTTTATCAGTTGTTGGACGGTCAGCATGTGTGACACAGGAAGTAAGATTTCATCACCAGTTTAACTGCATATACAATTCGGTATTGGGGCCCTAGGTATGGAACCTTCCTTGCTAAGCTCTGTTACTTGTTGTCCTGGTGCAAGGTCACAGGATGTGTTTTTTGAGGTGAAGTCCGCACCTCCTTTGTAGTATAATCAGGGAATATCCTGGATACCTTGCTGTTGGTTTGTTTTTCACAAATGGATTTTCCACACCGTTAATTATTTGCTTGTAAATGTAAAAAGAGATTTTATTCATCAATTTGCTTGAAGTGTGGGCTCATGTTCCCAGTAGTGGTCAGCCGACGTGTGTTTCGACCCGTGGGTCTTTATCAAGGCTATTTGCGAAAGGTTAGTGCCCCCTATGGGGTCCTGGATGAGTTGGATGGTCAGTCTTGTCAATGACTGCTGGGCTCCTCGTTGGGCCCTAAATTAGGAATAATGGCGACGTCTATGCGTCCTCGGTGGGTAAGCCCACGCTTCAAACAAATTGATGAATAAAATCTCTTTTTGCACTTACTACCAAATAATTAACGATGTGGAAAATCCATTTGTGAAAAACAAACCAACAGCGTGGATATTCCCAGATTATAACTGCATATAAGGGCTAGTGGCTGTGGTATGTCAGACATACGGCAAAAGAAGGCCTATTTGAACAGTGTACTTTATTTCAACTTAAAGAAAAACCTACTCTAATTCCCTAGTTCTATGCAAGATTCCTTAAGCTAAAGAAACAGGTGCCCATCAGGACGTCTTACAAAATAACTCTGCCATCTGTCAAATCTATACTAACCTATCACAAAGAAAGAAAGAAAGGCTAAGTCTTAATACAGGTTACTTCCCCTTTTGAAACCGTGATGGGATCAGTCACCATGATGTTCTTAGTCTTTTCCAGTCCCTGGTTTCGTAGACTGGCGACCAACATCAAATCCAGGAAAACAAAAGGAATGTCTCTCGGCTTTAGAAACAAAAAATGTCCTTGTCACAGATTCTACAAACTGTTCAATTTATCCCTCAAAGGGGATATTTCCCCCTGACCTGGGTAGGTTTATGTTCATAACAAAACCAAGAAAGTTCACTGGTTAATGTTTTTGTATTGTTCAAGTATCTCCTTTATTGTCTCTTTCTCTCCCCTTCATGGGGTCCCTGATATCATAGCCCCAGTTGGGCCATGTGTTTGCTGAAACCTATGTGGTGTGGTTTCTTTTCCCCTTGATAGGATTCCCTGTTTCTCAGCCTCCGGTGGGCTATGAGCTGGGTCAACCTGACTCCATATGTTTCTCTTCCCCCTTTGCAAGGTCTTTGCTTGCTCAGCCACAGATTCGCTATGGACTCTGTCGGCTCTACTCAATGTTGGCCTCCCTGCCCTGCAACCAGTCTCCCTTTGCAGCCGCGTACCTTTTTTCCAGTGGAGGGGCTATGTACTGGAGTCGAGTTCTCCAACTCCTGCGGATCCGCGCCCTTGATTACTTTGTTCGGTCTGCAGCCTAAGTTTGGTTTCCTCCCGTTCGGCATTCGGTGTGTGTGCGTCAGGATGCCAGTACTTATGCGTCTCTCTGTGCACTTCCTACCTCAGCGGCCCCTTCTGCGTTGGGTTGCCCTCCTTTGTAGTTTTGGCAGCGTTCCTCACAGAGCTCTGTCTCCTCCACCCACGTCCCCTGCATGGCTTTGTCGTTTGTCGGAGGGGCCGCCTTTTTACTTGGCACAGGCTGCCATTCTGCCTTCTCTGCTGGATGCTCTCCTTTTGTTTTGGCAGGATTGGTCAACTGTTTCTCCAGGAGGTGATGACGAGTACAGGTCAATCAAGCCATCCAATTTAAGGGGGCCCTGTACATAAGTAATATGTTCACATCCCATATAGCCTACAAACATTGGGGTCTTGAACATAGAAGGGAGTTGAGGTGGACCGCAGACTTGGCCATGCCTTGTCCGCAGAGGGGTTGGTGGGTGGGGGGCGGGGTCACCCCACCTATCATGACCCCTAGGGAGGTTATTGCATAGAGGACTCATCGCTCTAGTCCTAAACTGGATGGCTCCCCTTTGGAGAAAAGGGACACATTCCCTGGATTTGTTGCATTGGGGCCCTCATCTAGTTGACCTATGGGTATTAGACTAAGTAAATGTACATTTTCTTGCTCTTTTCCTTTTTACACTGGACCTAATGGTAGGGGCAGAATAGGCGACTGTGTCCACCCTATACTATTATCTCTTGGTATATGTCACTCAAGAATTGTCTAAATAGACGGTTTTTCACCTTGCTTTTATTTCTTTGTTCTATGCGCTCTGACATTTGATTTTTGTTTCATCTATGTGCATTTATGTCTAGTCTTGATTTAATGTGTTTATGAAACACTTAAATTTCTTGCCTTTTTTGTGTTAAAATGCTCTTCATTGAACTTCTATGAATTTTGGTAATTGTGAATCAACTTATTCTTTTTTGAATAAATTGTAAAACATTCTCACAATAAATAAGATTTGTTAAATAGATAAGAGAAAATGTTACCTTACATGTGCAAAATAACTGTGATACTTGAATAATGAATATCATTTCTGTTTTACTCTAATCCAACGGGAACCAAACGTTTTGTTTGTAACACAACCCAGGTAGGCTGCCTTTCCTGGGCTGCAGTGTCTCCTCAGGCCTTTGGACAGAGTCGGGGTACTGACTGTCTCACCAGTCATGAGAAATGTATGTACATCATATCTGTGTTACTTTCAGTCTTTAATCTTCTCAGGCAAACCTTGTGTTTCACAATAGACAGGCACGTCTTTGACTTGTTTTGTACGATTTGCAGGACAAGGTGAATTAGTAACTGTTGCCTTGGCAGTAAATTCATAATTTTTTTCTTTCAGTGGGGTTAAAATTGGGTGTTGTAGACCCATCTGTCAGCATTGACCTACGGTACTTGGGTGTGCAGCTGCCTCTTGCCTACTTCAGTGGTTACGGTCCAGAGAACAAAGGTTTACCTGGTAAGTATATTGCTGAAAAATGTTGCTAAATCCTGTGTTGTAGTTTGATTTTTTTTCTACAGACATGATAATCGCACATTGAAGGGTGGGAGGGAGGGGCATAGGTCAAGCGTCTGAATCCACACACTTCAAAGTGCCTGGAGTTCCACCTGACACCAGGGGTACATTTAAGATGCTAATTCATACCTTGCATGAGTAATGTCAGACTAGAGGAGAAGTATTGTCCTAGTTGTAACTTTATCAGGTTACCGAATTCAAAACATTTGTATATCTGAATTCAGGACAAATTCACTCCAGAGACCCAAAATGCATGTGTCTCTCTTTTCAGTTTGGCTTCCCCAGTCAAAACGAGAGATTGTCTGAATGCGAAAATACTACCAACTTTGGTAATGGCAAATCAATAAATTCTAAATATCGGTATCTAAAGACAATCTATTTTCTGGGGGAGGTGGGGGTCCTAACCACTTTCATAGCTTATTAGGTATTAGTAGCCCATTGAAGATGAATTGTATTGTCCTGCATGCTTTTCATCTGCCCCTCTGCAGTCAAAAGGTCTTAATCTGTACCTCTGGTGCGAGGCCATTGTGTGTTTTACTTTTTCCTGACTTGTTCATTGACTTATTACATGATGAGGACTTGTTGAAGGCCTCATTGTGGACGCAAAAACCCCAGAGGCACTCTGTTCCCTGCCTCCCTGCCTGAGTTGCCTTGCACGGCTGGCTGCCTTGCCTCTGCTTTCTGGTGGGCCTGCTGTCCCTATGTGGAATCCCAGAGTACATAATTTCAGGATCCCCGCAGCTAGACATTGTTTCTTACAAGAGAGTGGGTGGTATACAGAGGTTTCCATGTACGGTCATGACCACTATTTACTTTGGAGACGTAGGATACAGTCGCCAGAACCAGCTATAACTTATTTTGGAAATGGTGTCTGGGTTCAAACCTGAATCTACATATGAAAGAAAGCTAAAACGTTTCAAAGTTGAATGTGGGGGCCTCCAGTGCTTTGCTGGCTGCCAAATATTTGAATCGGAGCACTCATGTGCTAGCTGCTAAGTAGGGATATCTTGGTATTGATATTTCAGTGGTATGATAACCTGCTAGTAATGTGACAGTATACCATGGTTTTCACAGTATTCCTCAAGTATTTAAAATTCCCCTTGAGGTAGCAGCATTTTCGTAAAAACAGCTCTGCAATGTCAGTAATTCTGTTAGAAACACAGACCACCAAGATAATGTTGGGTCCTATTCAGTCTAGGTTTACTTTATTTTGCTTTTAACTATAATGGATAAGGCCTGTTACAGACGAAAAGAAATTTATTTTGGGGTTGCAAATATAAAATCCAACTATATGGTAAATGTTTCACTGGATTCCTGTTCAGGCACCAGTCCATTTTTAGGGCTACACCTTTTACATCAGTGTTAACTGTAGCAAGTATTTACTCATTACAATTGATAAACAAGTGTCAATTAAAATGGCTCTCTAACAGTCCTGTTTGAACACCCTCCTGAAAAATTATTGGTGTAATTTCTTTTCCCTGGCCTTGTACTACAGCTCTGTTGCTCTATAAATATCAGATGTTCCTATAATCAACTGAAAACTAACCTTGTGCAAGGGACAGTCCAGAAAAGGAAGGGCACAGACAAATGGCGTTCCTTAAACAAGTTATTTTCTTTGCATAAACTCTGGAGGGCATATATGATCTCTTTCGAGGGACATCAGGCGACATGTTTCTGAAGGAAAGCCTGACAAGGCTGCACCACAGTGACTCTTACTCAGTTTGTATTGCCTTCCTCCTCATAAACATAAGAGCCAAGAATATAGTGTGTGTCCAAGACAGACGCAAAATATGCTAATTGTTGCAGTTAAGAAAAATGCTGGCACCATTGTATCACTTATAAAATACAATGCAAGTAACACATTTTGTAAGAAGCTCAAAGTTGAGGCCTGAGGGGTGTTGTACTCCTGCCTCGATCAACTAAAGTATACATATTTTTGTAGGTTTCTTAAATTAAGGGAGCATTGTTGTACTTTGCATTGTATGTTTACTTGACCGTTGTCATGCTCCATGTCAAACTTGTGTCAAAGGTATCATTCAGGGTGCAAAATGAGCACTCACCACTAGCTGTTAGCTAGTGATATTTAACTCTTGGCAAATAGGAAATGGTATGTATAGCATTGAGGTGGCGAGTGACTTTTTATGGCTGTCTAGTAGCTTGCAACTTTAATTATTGCCCGTTTATAATTACAAAATCAGAAGTTACATAGGTTTTAAAGTTTTGTATATATTTATAATTATTTTGATAAGGTTCCATGCCACAAATGTGGTTATGCTCCAATTTGTGGCCTACCTCAGATTATTTGGCTTGCCCTAATTATCAAACAGTAGAATAGAACAAAACAAAATACCATAAATAATCCCTGTTGTCCAGACATTGTGGCTACAATAAATCATTTAGTAAACTTATTTTACAATGGATGCAAAAAATGTCCTGTGATTCACTAAAGTTTTCTGTTAGATGCTATTACTAACACTTTTGTAAATGGGTAATCCAGGAAGCACACTTTAAATCCAAATTAAAAAGTACCAATATGTGCTTTCTTCTGCATTTTCAAAAAGTGCAATTACCAGTAGCAATTTACCCAGATTTATTACAAGCTCACTGTTTAGAGAAGGACCAGCAATGTTTATTTTCTAGTGAACACATTTTGTTAACATTCCTACAGTGCATTAGCAATGATGTTTTGGCTTTATTACGTTACAGCAAATCAATAAATCTTGTTTATTCAAATAATTCAAAATATACAACAGTTAAGAAACAAAACAGTTGCATCACAACAACAATGAGTAGCCATACAGATTAAAATAATTTTAAAAGCTTCCTGAGTGATCACTGTCCTTTGACAGCAAAAAGAGATAACAGACGGTAAACCGGTATAAAGTAAATTAAGGTTATTGTTAGAATAACAAGATCTTCACAGCATAAATAACGTTATACATTGACAACCCTAGTGCTAAATGCACTTGTTGGTTTTTGTAAGCCGAATTTTTACCTCGTGGTAGCCCCCTTTGTTTTGCAGCTTTTCTACGTTTTATACTGTATTTTCCTATCCCTGCCAGGATTATTCCATAGCCTGACTAAGAGAGTGGTCCGGTTTCTTATTTTCTGCCTTAAGAGCCCTTATGTCCCCTAACGCAGGCTACCCCAAAGACGCCCCATAGTCTCACAGAGAGGGTACCCCTTTTCTGTTAGTCATGCGACTAAGCTAGTGGTGCATCTTTATTTTGTGTAATTTTTTATCCACCTCGTCGAAACCATTTAACCTGGCTGTGGTCCATTTTGACCCACTGAACCATTTAAAAAAAAAAAGAAAAAAAAAGAATTGTAGGTAGTCTGTTTGCTTCAAAGACTTTGGGGGTTACAAATAATTCTTCCTAATACTTGCCTGTAAATACATTGTTGCCTCTATGAAAGAATGCTGCTTCCCTGCTGCAGTGTTGCATAGTTTTTTGTAAAGATTATTTACCTTTTGGTGTAGCATTTTTTTTAAAAGTTTTTTTATGCACTTTAATGGTACAAAAGCCATTTGTCTGGCAATTGAGTGTCTTCAGATTCAAAGGTGATGGTGATTTCCTCCACACTAGACATGCTGTAGCTAGGGTCTTTGTTATTAGTTAATTCTGAGGTTGCCTCAGTGGTTTCCAGTAGAAATAAACTGTCTGGCTGTGATATCCGTGAAGCAGGGAAAACAGTCTTTTGATGGTGTGTAACACTGTAATGACATAAACATTCATGCCTTTGATCTATTTTGATACACAACGTCTAGATATGTTTCGTAGACTGACGAAAATCATACACGTAATACGTCCTTTTATGCAAGATAAAGACCAGAGTAGGGAATTTGTGAAAGTATTGAATATTGGGCAATCAAATGGGATGTCTCCAAAATGTCACCAAAAGTTGAAGAAAAATATTGATGGCATTGGGCCAGATTCTCAAAAAGCAGTGTAAATGAAAGTGGTCAGAGAATGTGCTTATTTCATTTGCACTGCTTTCGGAAATGCTTTGATCATCAAACCGTGGCTGTCACACTTAACAATATACAAATAAATCATGACTGGGTCAGACATTACCCTAACAAACCACACAGAGGGCTTATATAAGCTTCAACATCCATCCTTCACTCCATTGATTTTTCACACAAAAAAGATGGAAGTATTAAGATTCCATTGATAACTTTTTTGAAAGCGCCTTCAGCTTGCTGTCTCTCTCTCATGGAAAGTCTTCCTATTCCTTTCCAAAGTTTGATCTTACCCTAGGTAGCGCTGGTTCACCGCCTATCTAGTTAAAGGGGATAGAGAAGAGACTATCCCTAGTTTAGCTAACCAATTTGCTAAACAGTGGTGTGTTCCTTTACTGAACTGAACCCTATCTGTAGATTTCTTGGGTGTTATAGTTAACAAGCCTTTTCGCACTATTTGACAAGGCTTAAAAAACAACATTGGGGGAGTTTGTCTTTAACTTCATTTCCTCCTCTTATTTGTATGTGTGTGATTAAAACCATAGACATCTCTCTGATTAATAAAATATTATATTCTTTCGCTGGCATTTACTTAGTATGTGAATGTCCCAAGGGTCCAGCGTGACACCCTGAACACCCATGATCAAATCGCTTTCTTCAGGACCCAATAGTTAAGCAAGCAACTTGGTGTTGAAGGATTTTAAAGGCCAATAGGGTTATCAGTTTTTTCGTAATTCTTTTACTCGGGCTGATTTTCATTTGTTCACTCTTGTGTACAACCTGCAGTGGGAGCTATACACTGCAATATGCTTTTCAGTCCACCCATCACCTCTGGAGTTCTCATCTAGGACTGATCTTTCAATATTTCAATCTTTACTCACCATGAAAAATCAAATGGTGCTCGTCCAGGCAGCCCGTGCCTTTTCTTGGCCGGTGTAGCCCTCAATGAGAATACCACAAGGGGGTGGGGGTCCTTGATATACAGTTTCACAATATAACTGTTTGATCAGTGTAGTACTACTTTTGCCTTTTTACAAACGACACGTGATGATTATCTTAACCGTCCTAGGCTGGTAATGTAGCTCATTTATTCATGCTCTTGACAGTTGTCCGCTTTTGTTGTCCCCCTGGGAACAATGTCTAGTATGAGTAATGGGTCTTTTATATTGGAGAAAAGTTATGGCAACATTTATCAGATTGTTTACCCTGAGGTTGTCATACTTATATCACTCTTACCCGATGCATTTCTTATAGTGCCTGGTATGTTCACTATTCATATGTCTTGCCTCTTAACAAATTGACTTTTACAGTTACAAATCATTTGCAATCTCCCTGCCATATTCTCAGTTATTCGCGCATTGCCTTTCCCTTCACGTTACAAAGCACCTTGTCTGATCTCTCTGTATTGAGGATCTCAGTTTTCTTATGTGCCCAATCTGCTTGTGATGCATTAAAATGTTTTTGGGGTTTTGGTGGCAGCAAAGTCACGGTTATTCCCTTAAGATTAACCTCTCGACATCATTGATCTCAGTTTTTTCGCAGTTTTTCGCATGCCTAACATGCTTGTGAGGTAATAGAAACTGAATTTTGTGGCAGCAGAGTCTTACCAGGGCTCCCACTTCTTGACAGGTTTATGATCTCGCGTGCCTAATGTTTAATCTTTATTTACTCATTTGGCCATGTCATTTGACTTGACTTTCGTGCCTGGGATACTATGTATCTCGTGGCTTGCGTGCACATCTTCGTGGGACACAGGTAATTTGTTTATTGTTCACAAGCGCTATTATTAAGTGGAGCGGTGCGAACACTGTATATATAAGGTTGCCAGGATATATGTTAAGGGCAAACCTTCTAGCCTTAGTTTCTTGTAAACCTACATTTCTTAGTTTTTATGGATATATATATTTCTGAGGCTTGTGGAATCTGCTTAGATCACATGCTGTGCATAGGCCGACATCTAGTGGAAGCTGCAGAGTAATACAGTTGTTGTTTTCGAAACTTGAAAAGGGACATCGACAGGGCTTGCCAGTAATACTATCCCAAGTGTGAAGTCCACTGTACCCATGATCCCCAACGCGCCAAGGTCGCTCAGATTGTTTTTTTCCGCAATTCTAGACGGACGCTTATAGCAGAATTCCTCTTTCGGCTTATAGCCATTTACTATTTTTCAATTACCAATAGTTTATTCTTACTATCCTTTATATCACTGACTATCGAAACATCAGACGCCGGTGAAGACAAGAAAAACGACAGTCGGAAGACTCCCACAACAGATCTGTTTTGGCCTTGGAAGGCCGCTCCGGGCTTCGGACCACACAGTAGGGAGACAGGGGGAGGTAATTTTAGAATGTATATGCCCCTTTTCTTACACTACATTCACCTAGCTGCCGTAACTTTCCATTATGGACAAGACCCCCTTTAAATTTTGCCCTAAGTGCAATAGGAGATTTCTGTGGGTCGATAAACACCTAGTCTGTAACCTGTGTCTCCTGAGAGACCATGTTGAGGGCTCTTGTCGAGCGTGTAGACTCTCCAAGCCCAAGACTTTGAAGGACCGATCTAATAAACGCTGGGCCCAGTACACCAGGCAACTCTAGGCCATGGAAGTAGAAGGGGTTTTCAGCGACGGCAGCAACGCCGGGGTTTCTGACGGCGAAGGCGACTGGGTGGCTTTGGTTACCCAAGCGCAGGCCCCCGACCCCGGAACACAGGCCGGCAGCCTTGTTATGGAAATGACACCCGGCAGCGGAAGCGCTATCACTTCATCCACCACTAAGCACACAACCCAAAGCCGAGACTCGACACAAGTGTCAATCGTATGGCAACGCACAACGTCCAGGGAAAGGTCTGTGGAATCTCTATCCTCTGGGCACTCTTGTTCGAGATCGCCGCATGACAGGTTCTGGCCGGTGAAGGACGGCACAGACGTCTCGTGAAAAATTCCCACGAAGGCCGACCGTCCGCAGACGAGGCCTCGGTTCAGCCCGCACCCGAAATTTGACGTTCTACTTCAAGTCAGGTACTAGCCCCAAACAGTCGGGGAAACACGATTCAGAAGTCCTCTAAACCCCTCATAGGGATAAGACCCCCTCATAGGGAGAAATCTCAAGAGGCTAGGCCCAAAGAACCTGTATTACTTCCTCCAACAGATGAAGATTTAGAGCTCCCTTCTCAACCATTGGTAATACCTAGTTCGAATGGATTGTGTCCTCCCACGTGTTCCTCATCTTGTGATCATTCGTTATCGCCAGCTTCGCTGCTTCGGAATTTATTTTGGCAGAGGGCGCTGTGCTCAAGGTCGTGGCGTCGACTGTCCCTCGATGGGCTCCGTACCGTGTCGACGTCACTGATGGTATAAGTAGCTCGAGCCGTGCCCGTTGGCTTCAGTTCCGTTTTACCGATTGCTTCGCTCTCATGAACGACGCGCTTCGAGATTTTCTGTCAAGAAAATGTCTTCATCGACCGCTTTGACTCCCAAAACTGGGTTTAAGAAGTGTATCGACTGCGGGTCGAAGATGTCTAGCACCGGTCCTCACCGTATCTGTCTTTGGTGTCTGGGCTCAGACTATCGAACCGATTCAAAAGAATCGGAACATCATAAACATTCGAAGAGATCCTGATCTCGTAGCAGGTCGAGACGATCTTCGTCGTCGTCTTCTAAGAAGCTCAAAAGGAGACAGATCTCCATCGTCACCATCCGATACATCGACGGAATTGGTTCGATGTCCAACAAGATCGGATTCCCCTTCAAAATGAGAGAGCTTTAGCAGAAAAATGATGCAGGTCTTTGAGAACGCGGCCACAACCTCCTCAAAGAAACCTCAGAAAAGCCAGACCGCAGTCGGTCCACAAGACGACGCAGGGAAGTCGGGAACTACGGCAGTAAAGCCCAGTAGTAGCCATAAAACTCGAGTCGACAAATTGTCGAGAGATCCTCGAGGATCGAGTGCATCTCCGATACCTCATAAAAGGCAGAAATTGTCGAAGTCGAGAGCAACTTCGTCGACGCCATCTGCGCCGACAGCTTCGACAACGAAGCCGATATTATCCTCAACGCCTTTATCAAAGGCTTTGTCAAGTGTGTCGAAGGTTCCTTCGACCCCTTCCCTTCGAAGAAAACACGTATTCCTTTGACGAAAAATCAGGAGGAAGAGAGAAGGTTTACCCTTCACCAAAATCAGACTTTTTTAGGTCCATGTCTTCAATTTTTGAAGAATCTGGCCCAGAGGATGAAGATGTCACTCCTTTTGGAGTAAAATATGGCACTAGACATCTTCCAAAGGAACTTATAAACCCTGAAACAAAAATGAGAGAACTATGTGAAACTCTGCATTCTGCTAGTAGTGTGGACACATCACCTGAATTGGAGTTTGCTGCACCTGATCCTGCAGAACATGCAGACTCAGGGTATAGGAATTTGAGTAGGGTGATTGAATATATGGGTTGGGGGAAGAGCCTCCCCTACGTTTGAGCAAGACGATATGACGGACATTATAGTCTGGGGACCCCGGAAAGACCCAGTTCTCCCTTTCCATAGGGCACTCCAAAGGACAGTTCAAAGGAACTGGGAAAAACCTGATAGCATTGCTGCAGTAGACAGCAATCTTCCAAAGAAGTACAGAACTTCTACTTCTGATCCAGAATACCTGAATAGACACCCTACGCCAGAAAGTCTGGTTATTCAGGCCGCTACTACTTCCAGGCAGACAGCATACCCAACCATACCTCTGGACAGGGAGGACAAAAAGGTTGATGCCTGGGCTCGTAAAGTGTTTACTTCGGGTAGCATGGCCTTGAAATCGACCAATGTCACCTGTACCCTGGCCAGGTTCACACATACTGTGTGGGAATGCATTTCGGCGGCGGCTGCTGAATATATTCCGGAAGGCGAGGAAAGGGAAGGCTTCCTGAATATAGTCAATGACGGGAAGGAGGCAATGGGGGAATGTCTCCAGTCTGGACTGGATACTGCTGATAGTATTAGCAGATCCATGGCAGTGCTACGCAGATTTGCGTGGTTGAGAAAGTCGGGGTTTGCACCAGATGTGCAGACCAGACTTCTCAACATGCCCTTTGATGGCTCGAGGCTATTTGGTAGTAAGGCTGAGAGCCTAGAAAAACTACAGACTTCGAAAGCGGCAGCTAAATCCCTTAGTGCCTCCATGCGACAGCCTCAGAAACCCTATTTGGGCTCATTTTCCTGGAGGGGCCGTCCTTTTCGATACTACTCCTCTGTTGGTAGAGGAAAAGGACAGGCTTTTCAAAGGGGCAAGAGGAATGTCACTCGTGGTGGACGAGGAAAGACTACAAAGCCATCTTCAGGAACGGCATCTATGCCCTTAGCCGCTCCTGCAGCCGCCTACAAATCTCTCTGAGGTCTTATCATACAAAACACCAGTGGGAGGCAGAATCTCTCAGCATCTGAAAGAATGGTGGGGCATTACTTCAGATGCTTGGGCACTGGAAACAGTAGCCCAAGGTTACTGCCTTCCCTTCCTAAAAAGACCTCACGATCATCCACCAGGAGCCAGCTCTACCAAAATTCCAGATACGCTCCTTTGTCAGGAAATTATAACCCTGCTAGAGAAAGGTGCAATAGAACGTGTACCTGTAGCAGAGAGGAACAACGGCTGGTATTCCCCCTATTTTCTCATCCCCAAAAAGGACAGAGGATTGAGACCCATCTTGGACTTGAGAAAATTAAACAAATTCCTCAGAAAGGACAAGTTCAAGATGGTAACCCTTTCTCAGATCCTTCAGGCTCTCCAACTCCAAGACTGGTTGATATCATTGGACCTTAAGGATGCTTATGTTCATGTGCCAATCCATCCCAAGCATAGAAAATACCTGAGGTTCGCAGTTGGCGGTTCTCACTATCAGTTTCGAGTTCTGCCATTCAGGCTGACCTCCGCTCCGAGGGTTTTCACCAAACTGATGGCGGTAGTGGCAGCGAGTCTCAGGAGAGGGGGGATTCACGTCTACCCCTATCTGGACGACTGGCTAACCGGAACACGTCTTCCAGAACAGGCTCAGGAACTCACCTGCCACTTCCTCTACAACCTGGGCTTCTCCCTCAATTTCAAGAAGTCCCACATGATACCATCCCAACAACTCCAGTTTATCGGAGCAGTCTTGGACACTTGATCGGGCAAAGCCTCGCTGCCCGAGGTGAGAGCTCTCCACATCCAACAGATGGTAACAAAATTCCAGAAAGCCCAGCATCTGCCGGCCTTCGATTTCCTGAGGTTGCTCGGCCTCATGGCATCCTGCATTTTTCTGGTGCCAGAGGCCAGACTGAGAATGAGATCCCTCCAATGGGCACTCAGAACTCAGTGGTCCCAATTCTCGGGGAATATATCATATCTTCTGCAAGTCCCGAGCGCAGTTGCTCAGGATCTATCATGGTGGGCTTGCAACGACAACATCCTCAAGGGAGAATCTTTTTGGCAACCATGGCCGGAGATAACAGTAGGGATGGATGCCTCACTCACAGGGTGGGGAGCTCACACCAACGATCTGACAATCGGCGGACATTGGTCTCCATCGGAGTCCAAACTACACATCAACCTATTGGAGCTGAGGGCAATCAGACTAGCGCTCAAGGCCTTCCTGCCCTCCTGATAATGACAGACAACACAGTGGCCATGTACTACCTCAACAAAAGAGGAGGCGTAGGATCACTTCCTCTCTGCAGAGAGGCAATGCAGCTCTGGTTCTGGGCAATACAAGAAGGAATCTCTCTATCGGCAGTTCACCTAGCCAGAGAGCAGAACATGGCGGCAGACACTCTGAGCACGCAGAGCACAGTCTCCACGAGTGGGAGTTAGCTCAGGAATTCCTTCTGGAGATCTTCGCCCTCTGGGGAACCCCTCAAGTGGATCTGTTCACAACCACGGTAAACCGGAAGTGTGATCAGTATTGCTCAAGGGAATTTCCCCCGAGAGGAGCTCTAGGAGACGCATTCGTAGTGGATTGGGATTTTACCCTGCTGTACGCGTTTCCTCCAGTCCCCGTGATTCCTCAAGTAATTGGGAGGTTGAGAAAGTTCAGGAAAACCATGATCCTGATTGCCCCGGACTGGGCCAGGAGGACGTGGTACCCGGACCTTTTGGACATGACCATCTGCCCTCCGGTACGTCTTCCACAAAGAGAGGATCTTCTCTCTCAAGAGGAAGGTCGTGTTCTCCATCCAGAGGTCAACACACTCAACCTTCATGCATGGTTTCTTAGAGGTTGAGATACAAGGATTGGGATCTTCCGGATGATGTAATGGAGATTTTGCTTTCGGCCAGGAGGCCAGCAACAAAATCCTTGTACCGGTGTCGTTGGAATAAGTTCAGTAACTGGTGCAAAGATAGGGATGTGGACCCTTTTCAATGTAGCACACCAATGGTGCTTTCTTTTCTATTACATCTAGCAAATCTGGGGCTCCAGTTCAGAACAATCAAAGGATATCTTGCTGCGCTGTCCATTTTTAAGCGCTCCACGGAAGAGGTTTCTTACTTTAAAATACCATTAATAATACAGTTCCTAAAAGGACTTACAAATGTATATCCACCAATACCATTTCATGTTCCAACTTGGGATTTAAATTTAGTTCTTAAATTCCTAACATGTATACCATTTGAGCCTCTGCACTCATGTCCATTGAGGCTTTTAACACTACTGTTCTTCTTGTGGCATTAACATCAGCCCGCAGGGTTAGTGAACTACAAGCTCTCTCATGTAAACCTCCATACACCATATTTTACAAGGACAAGGTAGTTCTGAAAGTTAAACCATCTTTCTTACCGAAAGTAGTCTCCGACTTCCATCTGTCGCAGAAAATTGTTTTACCAACATTCTATCCTCCTCATTTGGTAAAAGAAGAGGAGAGATTACATAGGCTGGACCCCAAGAGCGACCTCAGCTTTTACATTTCAAGAATGACAAAATTATGTCAAGACGGCCAACTCTTTGTGGGTTACACAGGTCGTAAATTGGGGTTAGCAGTGACAAAACAAACTATATCTCGCTGGATCATTCTAGCTATATTGGAATGCTACAGATTAGCAGTAAAAGACCCACCGGATGGGCTACGTGCTCACTCCACTAGGGGAATGGCTACTTCTGCGGCTTTGAAGAGGGGAGTCCCTGCAAAAGATATTTGCTTCGCTGCAACATGGGCATCAATTCATACTTTTATCAAGCAATACTGCTTAGATGCCTCCTCCAATGAGGGACTATTTGCCCAAGCGGTTCTTCACTCTGTTCATGAAAACAAAAACTAGCACTCCCACCTCCAAATTGATCACTGCTATGGGAGTCTATTACAAGATGGGGAATACGTGGGAGGACACAATCGATACGAAGAACAAGTTACTTATCAACTGTAACGTTCTTTCAACTGGATGTTCCTCCCACGTATTCCTCATCGACCCTCCCAGCCTAACCCACAGTACAGTTTGTCTTTTCTTACAATTTCCTCTCACGATGGGCCTATCAGTCACAGCATAAGCCTGGATGTTCCACGAGTATTTCCTCGAAAAAACAGAACTGAAGCCAACTGGCGCGTCTTAAGCTACTTATACCATCAGTGACATCGACACGGTACAGAGCCCGCCGAGGGACAGTCGACGCCACGACCTCAAGCACAGCGCCCTCTGCCGGAAAAATGTTTCCAAAGCAGTGAAGCTGGCGATAACGAATTATCACAAGATGTTAATGTTAAAGGACATTTGTACCGCGCACTATCACCACCGGAGTGGTCCCCTGGCGCTCTGGCGGCTCTGAAAGAGGAGGGGAGGTTGAGTTAGTGGGAGGAGGCAGGAAAAGTGCAAGAGAGCAGTGATGTGCTGTTGGCGGCCTCAGCCCGATGGGTCCGTTGGCTGGGCCTGGGGTGTTTGCGGCCGGTAGTCGTCGTGTAATGTTGTGCAAGACTATATGTGTTTTTGTTTTGTTGTTGCAATGTAGTGAAGTTTGTGTGGTTTGTTGTGCTGTAGATTTTGGTTTTGGTTTGGAGTTTGAGAGGTGTATGTAGAAAGGGAAATTGTTAGTAGAGTTGGTTAGTTTGCGTCTCTATCCTGAATTCAGGCGCTCGGCTTGCGCAGTCTCAGGCACCTGTGCGCTGGACCTTTACCAATGAAAAACAAACCCTAGAAGGGCTGCGGTTTGGGAGAAGGCCCCATACCCGTCCATGAGCCATGTGGACCCTGGAAGCACATACCGGTGTGGCAAAGCAAAGAGGCTAGCCAGCAAGGAGGCGGAGGAACGTTGCACAAGCAGGACGTGCGTCAAACGTAGAAAGCAATGTTTCACCTACCGGGACCTGAAGGAAGGCAGGCGTGCTGGAGCGCAGCCGCAAGAGAAACCAGAACATGGAAGCAGTCCACAATGGAAATCAAGCTGCAAAGCTTTGCCGCAGAAGAGTGAACAGGATCAAAGACACTTCACAGAGCTGGTGAGTCAGCCCAAGCAAACTGGATAAGGAATACATCGGAGGAACATCCAGTCAAAAGAACGTTACAGTTGGTAGGTAACTTGTTCTTCTGCACAGTGGTCGGCAAAGAATATAGACGGGGTCACGAGGAGGATGTCCTTCATGGCCAACTTCTATGAAAAGGGCCCTGCCCATTTCAAAAGTTTCCACTCAACTCCCCCCACTACAGCACCCTGCGGGTCCTGCTCAACCCCCTGGTAAGAGGTCTCGCCCCGAGAATCCAGTGCAAGGCACAGTCATTGACCTCTATGACCCGGACTCTGACCGTGAAGACCTCTCTATTCAAGATGCAGCAGACCCTTATTAGGGGGATGATGAAGACCCCGAGTTTGACCATGAGGCAAATATGTATCCCATAGACTCACCTGTTGATCAGAATTCCCCGGTCATGGACTCACCCATTGATAACCAACCCCTACTAAATGAAGTGGCGTCAAGGTGGCAGAGCATTTTCAGATAAGAGACTCAGGAAGTACAACAAGATAAGGATTTTGTAGAACAAATCCTAGGAGATAAGAAGGCTGTTACGCGGTTTATCCCTCTCCTCAAGTCTATTCAGCGAAAAATACAGCCATCACTGGAGACCCCTAATCTTACACGGCAGTGAACCGCCGCATAGAGAAACTGTTTAGACCTGCCCCTTCTGACTCTCTGTAGATCACAGGGCGACTGAAGCCCGATTCATTAGTTGTCACTACAACAAGGAAGAGGTCTGGTACTCCCCTAGCTACCTCTGAGGCCCCGCCTGACAAGGAAAGCAAGAGACTTTGCACGATGGGCAGAAAGGTAGCCTCCTCCGCGGCATTCCAGACTAGGATTGCTAACAATTCTACCCTGTTGGCCAGTTACAACTGCCACAAATGGGATGAGGTCTCAGCCTTACTGTCTTCAGCCCCAGAACCACTTAAGTCTCAGCTTGCCCAGGTGGCCGCAGAAGGCAGAGCAGTGTCAAGCTGCCTATTAAAAACCAATATTGACGCTGCGGACACCGCAGGCAGGATAATAGCAGAAGGGACTATTATCAAACATCACGCTTGGTTGCGCCAATCGGGTTTTAAACCAGAGACGCAAGCTACCCTTATCATGCCCGTTGAACCCAATGTGCTCTTTGGCAAGGCTGTCGAGGACGCCTTAAAGACGGCCAAAGAAGAATACAATACTCTCAAGTCATTGGGCCAACTGACCAATAAACCTACTGGCCAGAGGGGGAACGGGAATTTTTTCATCGCTCGCGCGGCCATAATTCACAGAGGGGTTCCACTTATACCCAAAGCCAAGGTACTACCTAGGGAAACAATCGGGGTCAGTCCTCCCAGAATTACCCAAGAGGAGCGCGCAGATCCTGCGGACGCTGTAGAGGCAGCCCCTCCCAGGGTGGCACTCCACCTCAGTGCGACTATCTGCTCCAGTTGCCCTCCCATGCCTCTCCAGTAGGAGGGCGCATATCCACCTTCACCCATGCATGGGAGCCAATCACCACAGACGGATGGGTGCTGTCCACTGTAACAGGCGGATATTGTATAGAGCTGTTTGAGCAACCCCAGAACCACCCCCACGACAACAGACCCATTCCAAGGAACACCAGCGTATCCTCGAGGAAGTCGCCACGCTTCTACTAAAGGACGCCACCGAAGTTGTCCCGGGCAACCAGGTTAACAAGGGTATTTATTCAACTTACTTCTTTGTGCCAAAGAAAGATCTAACTATGCGCCCAGTATTAGATTTGTGCCCTGCAAACAAATATGTGAGGGCACAAAAGTTCTGCATGACTACGCTACAAGAGGTAATCCCTCTACTGAAAAAGGGGATTACATGACAACACTGGATATGAAAGATGCCTATTTTCATATTTCAATGTTCCCAGCGCACAGAAGATTCTTGCGTTTCAAGATAGCGAACCAGCACTACCAATTCAAAGTACTACCCTTCGGATTTGCATATTGCATTTACCTGGTTCCTCACATGCGACTGTGCATGCGACCCATGCAGGAACGGTTGGCGAAGCAGTGGTCTCGGGCGAGTGGTCAGTGGGACGATCTAGTAGTCGTTTCGCCAACACTAGTACAAATTCTTCACTGGTGGAGAAGGGAAAATCTGCTAAAGGGGGAAAGCCTTCTAAGATCCTCAAGTACAAGCGATTGTCACGACGGACCCCTCGCTCGCTGGGTAGGGGTGCTCACTACCTTCACGACACAGCTCAGGGTCTGTGGTCTCACGCAGCAGCACAGAACCACATCAATCTGCTAGAACTACTGGCAGTGTTCAAAGCCCTTCAGGTGTTCGAATCTCACCTAGCGATCACAACGGACGCCTCGCTCGCTGGGTGGGGGGGGCTCACTACCTTCACGACACAGCTCAGGGTCTGTGGTCTCGCGTGGCAGCACAGAACCACATCGATCTGCTAGAACTACTGGCAGTGTTCAAAGCCCTTCAGGTGTTCGAATCTTACCTAGCGAACCAATCTGTGCAAATCCTGGCAGACTGCACTACAGCAATGTTTTACATCTACAAACTGGGTCACACTTTCACCAAATCTGTTCAGGCTTGCGCAAACAAATTTGGAAATGGGCACTCAAACAGAAAATATTGCTATCGTGACAGCACGTTCCAGGGGAACTCAACTCTCTCACTCATTGAGCAAAGATCCTTTACCAGAAGAATACGAGTGGCAACTACAAGCTGGGGGTCGTAGAACACCTCTTCTCTCAATGGGATTTCCCCACAATAGACTTGTTTGCTACAAGTGAAAACGGGCAATGGCCAGACTTTGCGTCCAGGTTCCCCCAACCAGGCTCCAAGGGGAAGGCCCTATGGATGAACTGGTCAGGGAAATTTGCTTACGCTACACTCATTCCAAGACAGATAAAGAAGTGGGACAAGCGGTTCTAAGACCACTGTTCGCCCATGTACCGTCTCACATCCCACCACCTTCTTCTAACAGTGCTCGCTACTCTGTGCACAGCATGTGATCTAAGCAGATTCCACAAGACTCAGAAGGGATACATTACTCACAGTAATCGTATTTCTCATGCTTGTATCTGCCTAGAGTCACATGCGCCCACCCTTCCTCCCCTCGGAGAGACGGCGCATGGATGCTTATGAGCTTGTGTGATATGCATCTGCTTGGATGCAACTATACTCACTCTACACCTCATGGCAGAAAGATAACAATCGACGCGCGAGGGATCATGGGTACAGTGGACGTCACACTAGGATAGTATTACTGGCACGCCCTGTCGACGTCACTTTTTGAGTTTCGAAAACAACTGTAATATTCTGCAGCTTCCACTAGATGTCGGCCTATGCACAGCATGTGAATCTAAGCAGATACAAGCATCAGAAACACGATTACGGTGAGTAATGTATCCCATACATATATATTTCTGAGGCTTGGGGAATCTGCTTAGATCACATGCTGTGCATAGGCCGACTTCTAGTGGAAGCTGCATAGTATTACAGTTGTTTTCAAAAAGGGACGTTGACAGGGCGTGCCAGTAATACTATCCCTAGTGTGACATCCACTGTACCATGGTCCTTCACACGTCGACGTCCCTCCGATAGTTTGTTTACGCTATCGTAGATGGACGCTGTTTCGCAGAGTTCTCCTTTCGGCATAACACCATTGATTTATACAAATTAGAGATTAGTTTCTCTTCCTATCCTCTCTTCCTATCCTTTATTTCTGATGCTTGTTAATTTGCTTAGAATCACATGCTGTGCATATGCTCCGACATCCAGTGGACCGCAGAGTATTGCTTCTTGTCTTTCGGGGACCGAAAGTGGACGTCGGCATAGGCGTGTCTGTAACACTATCCCTATCGTGACGTGTAGTGTACCCAAAATCCCTCACACGCAGAGGTCCCTCAGATAGTTTTTTTCCACCCAGATAACTGGTCGCCCTATAGCGTAGCTCTTCATAAGAGACATTGTTTATCTTTATACCGACTTTAAGGGTTATTTCCCCTTAAATCACTTCGACACTGATTCAAGCAACTTTGGCGAAGACTGCAAAGTTTCGACGGCGGTGGATTTCGGCGCCTAAGATCCAGTGGCTGAGCCATCCACGTGGCTGGGCCCTCTGGCCGCCTACACAGTAGAAAGAGTGGGTTTGGGGTGGCCATATCTTATGTTATGTCTCTCACCTTTCCTCCTCTTTGCTCTCTAGGTCTGGTCCTCTTTCTTTATATCTTTCGCTATGGAAAGGACACCATTTAGGTTCTGCCCTAAGTGTAAGGTCAGGTACCCGTGGAAAGACGAGCACAGAACGTGTAATTCTCATCTACCCCTAGATCACGACGAAAAGCGGTGTGCAGCTTGTAAGCTCCTTCGGCCTAAGACCCTTAAGGAGCGCTGTGTAAGGTGGTGGGCCGCGTATGGTATGTCGCGGGCTGAACCCTCTTCCCCCACTGCCACACCCGCTGAAAGTGACAGGGGCACTGATGATGACCAGACATCCATGTCGGATGTCATCGACATTGAGGCGGACGTACAGAAACCACAAAACACTAAGCACACAACCCCAACACCGATTTCGATGGTTCAATCGAAAAAAGGTGAAGGCGCCAACAGGATCCTGAATCAAGAGGTGGAAGCGCTTCTGGGAAAGGACGTCATAGAAGCCGTCCCTATTCTTCAGGTAAACAAGGGTATTTATTCAGTGTACTTCCTTGTACCCAAAAAGGACCTCACCATGCGCCCTGTTCTAGACCTGCGCCCAGCAAACAAATTTATAAAACCTCAAAAGTTTCGTATGATAACACTACAGGAAGTGTTCTCACTGTTGAAACAGGGGAATCACATGACAACATTGGACATGAAAGATGCATACTTTCATATTTCAATGTTGCCAGCGCACAGGAAATATCTAAGGTTCATGATGGAGGACAGGCATTACCAATTGAAGATGCTCCCCTTCGGCATTGCCTCGGCGCCAAGGGTGTTTACAAAGGTCCTGGAAGTAGTGGCAGCACACCTGCGCAGACTATCCGTCCCGGTTTACCCTTACCTCGATGACTGGCTTGTAACACAGGACTCTTACGACACATGCTTTTTGAACACCCAGAAGACCATAGACCTGTTCAGTCTGGGATTCTCTGTCAACGAGAAGAAGTCCAGTCTAGTCCCCAGTCAAGTAAAACAATTTCTGGGGGCTCTAATCCGGAAGAAGGACGGCCTCGTCTTCCCCTCCCAACGATAAGGTTTAGAACATGCTTTTTCAGATCCCTCAATATGTAGCCAGTCGGGAGGTGACGGTACGCAAGGCCATGCGCTTGCTAGGTATGATGGCGCCATGCATTTACTTAGTTCCCCACGCGTGGCTGCGCATGCGTCCCATGCAATAGTGGCTCAACAGCCAGTGGTGTCAGGCCAGCGGACAATGGGAAGATCTGGTAGTTGTCTCGCCAGCCCTCGTTCTCTCTGCAGTGGTGGTCGAGGGAAAACCTCTTGAAGGGGGAAGTCCTTCACCACCCCCGCAGTGGAAGCCACTCTAATGACAGACGCATCTCTCACGGGGAGGGGGGGGTCTCACCTGCTTCAGCAGACAGCGCATGGAGTGTGGTCCCTACAAGTAGCATCCAACCATACAAATCGCTAGAGCTATTAGCAGTGTTCAAAGCACTGAAAGCTTTTCAGACTCAACTACAAGGGAAGACAGTTCTGGTTCTGACAGACGGCACCACAGCCATGTATTACCTAAACAAACAAGGGGGCACACACTCTCCAGGGCTATCCAAGCTGTCCCAAAACATTTGGATGTGGGCTCTCAGACACAAGATGTTTCTGTTGTCCCAACACGTTCCAGGGGAACTTAATCTTCTGGCAGATGTGCTCAGCAGAGATTTCCCACTGCCCTAGAATACAAATCTCATCTCCAACGTCTTTCAGACACTGAGGACCTCTATATAACTCAGGAGGCCGCAGATCCATATTATGGTGATGATGAAGAGCCGGACATGTATGACATGGACTCTCCCATCACCCAGGATCCTCCAGTGGCAGATTTGCCTATAGATAACCAGCCACTACAGAATGACATGCTCATCAAGGCAGATGAGCACTTCTAGATAAAGACGCAAGAAACGCAACAAGACAAAGGCTTTGTTGATGACATTTTAGGGGATAAGAAGGCTGTTGCAAAGCTCATTCCCATGCTGCAGTCTATCCAGTTTAAGATGCAGCCCTCTCTGGAAACACCTAACCAGACGCAGGCAGTTAATCCCCGCATAGAGAAGCTCTTTCAACCTGCTCCATCAGATACCTCTCTATATCAGGGCACCGCTCAAACCTGACTCTTGGAGTAACAAGGAAAAGAGCAGGAACACCCCTAGCCTCTTCTGAGGCACCTCTGAACGAGGAGTAAGAAACTGTACACAAAGGGACGGAAAGTGGCCACTTCAGCTGCCTTTCAGGCGAGAATCGCTAATAATACCACACTTTAAGCAAGTTATAACTGCCATAAGTGGGATGAGGTGTCGGCTTTATGATCGTCAGCTCCTGAACCCCTTAAGACACAATTGGGCCTGGTGGCTGAAGAAGGCAGGGCAGTTTCAAGCTGCATTCTTAAGTAATCTGGATGCCACTGACAGTGCGGCCAGGATTATTGCATAGGGTACAATTATTAAGCGTCATGCTTGGCTACTCCAATTCAGCTTCAAGCAAGAGACGCAGGCTACGCTTCCTAATATGCCGATTGAGCCCAACGTCCTCTTTGGCAAAGCCGCTGAAGATGCCTTAAAGACTGCTAAAGATTAATACGACACACTGAAGTCCCTGGGCCAACTAACTACTTAAACCCACTGGTCAAAGAGACAATAATAGTGATTTTCGTCGCTCACACAGACCAAATTCACAAAGGTGTTCAGGCTACAGTCAAAATCAAGGAGCATCCTGGGGTAACAATCAAGGACAAGACTCGCAAGGTTACCAAAGGGGCAGTGCCGTTCCCGCGGCCGGGGGAGGTCCTTCTCGTCTAGAGGTGGAGCCACACCTCCAAAACAGTGACTATCTGCTTCAGGTGCCCTCCCATGCCTCTCTAGTAGGTAGGTGTATTTCAAACGTCACCCAAGCATGGGAGGGAATCACCTCAGACAAATGGGTGCTATCCACCATAGCTGGCGGTTATTTTGTGGAGCTAATCGAGCGACCCCGGACACATCCCTGCGCCAAAAGACTCACTCGAAGGAAGAACAACGCATCCTTCTCGAGGAAATCGTAACGCTGCTCCAAAAGGACGCCATAGAAATCGTCCTGACGAACCAGGTAAACAAGCGTATTTATTTAACCTACTTCCTTGTGCCAAAGAAATATCTTAACAATGCGCCCAGTATTAGACCCACGCCCTGCAAACACCTATGTCAAGCCACAGAAATTCTGCATGACTGCGCTACGAGAAGTAATCCCTCTGTTAAAACGGGGGGATTACATGGCAACATTGGATATGAAAGATGCTCATTTTCATATTTCATCCGCACCAAGGGTATTGATAAAGGTACTGGCGATGGTGACAGCGCAGGGAGGCAATCCCAGTGTACCCTTACCTGGACGACTGGCTGATTCCAGCGGAGACTCCCCAGATTTGCAGGCAAAAAATTCAAAGAACTATCAGCCTTCTCTTTCAATTGGGATACTACATAAACAAGAAAAAATAAAGCCTAGTGCCGAACGCAACCAGGAGCTGTAATAGACTCGAAGGAGGGATTAGTCTTTCCATCAGACGAAAGAGTCCAAAATATGTTACTGCAAATACCTCATTATCAGGCCCACTGCCAGATAAACGTACGCAAAGCTATGTGTTTGCTAGGCATGATGGCATCTTGGATTTACCTGGTACCACAGGTGCGGAGTGGGACGATCTAGTGGTCGTTTCGCTAACACTAGTACAAACCCTGGTGGACAAGAGAAATATCTGTTGAAAGAAAAGCCCTTCCACGATCCAGAGGTGTAGGCGATTGTTACGACAGGTGCGTCACTCGCTGGGTGAGGGGGCTCATCGCCTTCATCTTACAGCACAAGGTCTGTGGACTCATGCTACGGGGAAGAACCACATCAATCTGCTCTAACTACTGACGGTGTTAAAGGCCCTTCAGGCTTTCGAGATACTTAGTAAACGAGTCAGTGCAAGTCCTCACCGACAGCACTACCGCAATTATTTACATCAACCAATAGGGGGGCACGCATTCTCCAAATCTGTCCACGCTTGCAAAACAAATTTGGAAACGTGGGAGGAACATCCAGTTGAAAGAACGTGATCATGGGTAAGCAACTTGTCCTTTTTATGCTGCTAGTGTGGACCCTATCAGGTCTAAGGGGCTAGCTGGGCAGTACTGACCCACCAACACCATTGATCCCATTGTAGATTTGCCTGCGACCGCCCATTCCAGTTTGACGTGAGGCGAGGACTCCACAAATCCGAACCAGTGTGCTGCAAATTGGGCTTCGCCCACTAAATGGTACAATTCAAAGTTCTGAGCCACATTTCCCCCGGCATTATATTGTAGCGCTAACCTTGCCCATTTCATTGTGGCTTTGCCAGCCTTGTAGATAAATTCAATGCACATACTGGTTAACTCTCAGAAGTTGCGGCCAGCCACACTAGAATATATTGGAACATATAAAGCAACTTTGGGAGGACAGGCATCTTTTGGAGCCAGAAGAGACCTAGGGAATTTGCCCCAGCACGCTAACTTGGTCTTTAAATGCTCTGTATATGTTCCATAATTCTGCTACTCAGTATGCGTGGGAGCGGAAAACAGATACCTAGGTACTTAATGGAGTCGTCTTTCTGTCAGAGACCACCATAGTTGCCGGCTCCTTTTTCCCATCTGTCAGCGGAATATCTACCAAAATCTACCCCGGTTCTCATCTCCGGATTCCCGATACAACTTCTTCCGCTATCCGGAAGTGCTACTACAGCGAAACAACGGCAATATCAGCTCTTACGACAGACTCCCGATCCATGCTCACAAGCCACACAGGGTTTTTTCCCCTTACGAGGGTTTCTCTGCGACATCCTCTGTTTGCCGTGTCGGAGGCAAGGAGAGGGTGAAGTAGGTAAAGTCTCCATCGCTGCACGTCCTTTCCGAAGACCATGTAGGACTCTACTTTGTTTCGTTGTTATTGTGGGGTAAACACTTAGTGGTAAACCAGTTCTCTTAGAATCTTGTAATAACGTGACAACCTCCTGCACAATTGCCTCAATATTCTCCCCAGGGTCCCGGACAATCAATTTGTCATCCACATAAAGGGATATGATTTCCGGGTAGCACCCTAGACATAGCTTAGTGTTTTATCTTTTGTCCTTACAGTGTGGTCAATCATTTGATAAAGTGTGTACTGTACCTGTTAACGACTGCCATCACCGCCTAAATTAAGCCTGGGCTGCTCTGCCATACTATAACTTAAGAGACCTTGGTGAAACCTAAGAAAATCTCTGGTAGCTAAGGCAAGAAGTCACTAAAGGCGCTGACCACAGGTCTAAAGTACAATCTCCTTAACTATTAGCCCCTAAACGTTGTACGTTAAGCCTACATCTATACCATCTTAATCGGGGGATGAGTACTGAAGCAAAGAAGAAACCAGCCCAAACAGTTATCATGAACCTGGAGATGCTCATCATTGCACTCTTCAAGACTCAATCAGATGACGCAGCTTTATGGTATCGGCAGACACTGAATTTTGTCCGACTAGAGGGAATCGAGGAACCAGCAATCCCCTCACGTAACCTGGCAGGCACCATCTGCTTGAAAGCCATATAGAACGCCTGCTACCAAGGAAACTTTGCTGCCCTATTCCAGCTGCAAGGACGTTGCTTAAATATGTGGAAACTATGACACAGCAAACACTTGTCACTGACAGATTGTAATAACCTGAATGAAAAGAAAAAACAACTGCAAAGAAACAAGCTAAAAGTAACATTGGGAGTCTGAGTTGGCAACCCTTTTCCTGGCTTCCTACATTGATTGCTCGTATCAGACATGTAACGTCAGCGAGTATGACAGATGTACCATACTCCAGCTCCAACATTTCTTCTCTTCTCTGGCACAATAGCTCTACACCTGCACAACTTGCTTGAAGTTCTTTGTCACCATGCCACTGACGATATGCATTGACATCATTGCCCTTTAATCTTGCAAGGTCACAAAGCACCTATTTGGCAAACATCTAACGGTCCATGATAGCAAGGATTCCTGAACTTGCAAGTCAGGTGCTATCCTTAACTTTCGGTTTATCTGTCTTGGGCAGTATACTTAATATTCTAGAGTCCCATCCTGCTCTGCCGATCAGAAGCCAGTCCATTTCTCCCCTTGGTTTTTATGAGACCTACTCCTGGTTGAACGAATAAAGGTCTATGAACAGCCCTGGGGTAATAACTTCCTCGGCATGTTTTTGGTCGACCTGTCCTGCACAAACATATTACCTACCATTTACAGAAGTGAAAGTATACTTTCTCCACATCTGTTTGAACATCAATTTATTGAGTTTTTTGCTCTGCATTTTAACCACCCACAGTCACCTCCTAAAGGTTGATCATGAATGCTTGACCACTGCTACTCTAAAGTAGCCGGTGAGCACTTAAGGAGGTAGGTTTGACTCACTCTCTGAACAAAGGACTTGGAGGATCCTCTCTAATTGTACTGTTAGGGCTACAGCTTCTCAGACTGCCACTTGGCCATAGACTGATTTCTAGGGCACCTGGTACAGAGACAATCATCTTGGTTTGAGTCTGGTGTGTTGGGAAGATGCAGAATGTCCGATAGCAGTCGTCTGCTTGCTTAATTTTCTACAGGTGTAGGCATTGTACCTCCATTCTGCTGTTGGGAGTGCGTTAGTTGGGGCTCTGATGGGAGCATAGAAAAATGTGGCCATCTTTCAGGCAAAGCATCTTTAAGTGTTTTAAAGTCCTTGCAGGACAAGGTCGTGGTGTTGAGCCACAGAGGTACGCAGGAGATGCTGCCTGGTGATACGTAGCAAGCAACGCAACTTCCACGCTTCCGAACCTTAAAGGACCAAGAAACCGACCATCTGCGGCAAAGCCCTCGCAGGACGAGGCCGCAGTGTTGAGCGACACAGGTACGCAGGAGACGCTGCCCGGCGATACGTAGCAAGCAACACAACTTCCACGCTTCCGATCCCTTAAGAAACAAGGATCGGACTGTAAGGAAATCATGGTATCAACAGTAAGGCGGATACAAATGACCACAGTTCAAGGGTGTTTATTGAACTTCAATTAGCCTTGAAAAACATATATCTCATCCTCAATCTAAAGATGGGAGCAAGCTACGACCTTCAAATAATAATGCAGTCCTAGTGGTGTCTTGTCAAAATAAAAGGGCCTATACTTTAAAAAAAAAAAAAATACTACTATTGGCAATCCTTAACTCTAAATACAAATAGTGGGGGAAACAATGTTATGCAAATGAAGTGTTCAAGAAATATGTCAGGATATTCAAGCCTTTGGCGTCCTTTCCACACATTTTCAACACGGGACAAGGCGGCACACTCAAGCTCAGCACAGTCTCGGACTTCTCTAGCATGAGGGTGCAGTTCAAAACCTCAACATCATGGCCTTGTGTGCCAAAGTCTCTTTGCCATTCAGTCTCTTCTTTCAGAGGATCTGATGCAACAAAGTTTCTTTCTCTTTTTGTATTTCACATAAACAAAATTGTCCCCTCTGCTGGGCTCGGATCCGCTTTAACACAAAATCTTTAATCAGTCTCCCTCTGCCGAGCTGGGACCATTGTATCTCTTATAACATAAAAAGTTCTTTACTGTATCAACATCGAAGGCTTTCAATTGTGCACAGGATTTTGCTTGACCCGTCGCAGGATTACTTCGATTCACAATCCTTTGTCACTCTTACACTTTTGTCAACTCGCAGCTGGATACCTTACAGAGACCTTCGATTGAGCACACACGCGGTGCCGGACCACTCTGTCAAAGATACTGTATCTTGGTTTCCAAGTTCAATCGCTCATTTGCAGTTCAACTGAACTCAAGTTGGTTATCGCACGTGTTTCATGTAATGTTCATTCCAGCGCTGGCCATTCAATCTTGCCGTTTGCAACCTTGGCTTCAACACAGACCGGTCTTGTATTGGTCTCCCCAACGTGTTGATTTCATTGACGCTGCTTTGTTTTTGGAGCCAAGGACAGTACCACGCAGCTGGCGCTTCTCCCTGCCTTGATTATCGACGTGGGAGGGCCCTGGGTACCTCCGTCACACAGTGTAGGATTCCTCAGCCTGGTTTCCTGGTCTTGTGCTTTCTATTCCAGAGGCTTTGTGAAAAGTAACGGTTCCTTGTGGAAAAGGTCAAGGGAACTACCCTCCTTGCGACCCTCCCCCTTCTGGTTCGTCGTCTTTCTCCTCTTGTAAACTGCCATCTTGCAGCTGCTGTTTACTTGTGTGCTTTGCCTCGCTCCAAGTGTGCTTTCGTGCTCCGCCTTTTATCCATGTGGAGAAGTGCAATGGAAATCGGGTGTGTGTGATGGTCAGAAATTGCCTGACCTTTCCTGACCATTGTATTGGGACACGTCCGGTATACGGCTCGGGTGTTGCTCCGTTTTCTCTCATAGCGGCCTGTCTGTGAGAAAGTGTTCATGTTGTAAAAGTGGGGAGGGGGGCTGAGTTCCTAAATATCCTACGGTAGGATGGGGTAAAGGTGTTGCAGCTAAGGGGATGCTGCCTCTTACCATCCGGTGTCCCAATGCCACTCCCCGAAGACCCCTCACCCAGGTGATCCTCCCGCACTGGTTCACCCCCAGGAACTGGATCCAAAAGCGATGGCCGTGTCCTGGCCATCCGGATGACAGATCCCCGGGGACTAGTGGGTGAGACACCTCTGCAGCAAAGCCCTCTCAGGACAAAGCCATGTTGTTGAGCAGCACAGGTGTTGAGCGGCGCATGGGTCTGAGCGGGATGTCGGACCGAAGAGTGCGACCATGCAGCGCAGCCGTCGATCAGCAGAAAACGCAAGGTAGGAAAGGTGCAGATGGGAGGGCGCAGCCATTAGTGCATCCTACTAAACTGCCTTACCTTGCGCATATTTTCCATTCCAATGCGTCTTCTTCCTTACCTTGCACTGTGTCCCTTACATCCACTAGGCTGCCCCTTTCTTCCAGGGTAGCCTTACTGTTTCTTCACTACTACTACTACTACTGTTTTCTTGCACTCCTCTCGCATCTCCTGCTTTTTCCTTTTTAGTGAACGCTTGTGGGCCCCTGCAACTACTTTCCCCTACAGTCTGGATTGGGTTACGGCTCTGTTCTCATGATTTGCTTTTTCCAATAGGCCTTTCTCCTCTTCTCTAAGTTCCCCCACTCTGGCTTCCAGCTCTC
Organism: Ambystoma mexicanum; assembly: GCF_040938575.1. Classification (NCBI taxonomy): domain Eukaryota; kingdom Metazoa; phylum Chordata; class Amphibia; order Caudata; family Ambystomatidae; genus Ambystoma; species Ambystoma mexicanum. Next base: position 161,084,509 of record NC_090940.1, read on the forward strand.
CCCCGAGTGTGCTCTGAGCCGGCTCCCACTGTTGGTACTCCTATCCTGTGACTGTTCTGTTGTTCTCTGTACTCTGTTGTAGAAGTTGTTACCCTTCTGTAACATACTGTTTTTAGCCGGTTACCTGTACTTGTGTATCTTTATCTTCTCTCTTCTCCCTCCCCTTCCCATTGTACCCCTCCCTTGCACCCCAGTTGCTCAGCCTTGCCAAGTGTCTCCGCTCCTCCTCCCTCCCACACCTATTATGGCACTCTCGATTTCTCCCATCTTCTTAAACTGTTTCTCCATCTCCTATCCATCTCCTTTCACTAAGTCTGGTAGGAAGAAGCTTAAGAAGGACATACCTCCCTTGCCTCATCAACTTTCTTCCTTCTGCCACTCCGGCTACCCCTCTGCTTGCCCCTCGGCCACCTACGTCCACCACCCTGGCTCCTTTGCTATCATCTTCCATGGCTCCCTCTTCCCCCCTCTGCTACTCTGGCTCCCTTTCCACCCACCTCCATGGCTCCCTTGCCACCCCTCACTCTGCTACTTTGGCTCTCTTGCCATCTACCTCCTTGGCTTCCTTGCCACCCCCTAACTCCACTACTTTGGCTCCCTTGCCAGCTCTGGCTCTCATGTCTCCCTTGCCTCCCTCATCCTCTGCCTCTCTGGTTCCCTTGCCAGATGCCTCTCTCCTGGCTATCTCCCCTCCCTTGGCCGTCACCTCTCTTACCCACCTGGCATCCACGTCTTCCTTTGGTATTCTGCCTCCTCCTCTCTCTACCTCCCAGTCTCCTCTGCCACTTCCGGTGGGGTCCCCTGTCCCCCTCCCCGGAAGTCTTTCAAAAGTGGCAACCTGCTCCACACTGCTACTCTAACCTGTTGCTCTCCTGTCAAACACTTCTCTGACATCTGCGACCCCCTTGAACTGCTGGCTCTAATGTTCTCGCTCATACCGAGACATGCTTTAATGCCAGCTCCATCAAGTTTTTACACACGTCTCCCTGTGGGCTACAAGATCCTCCATATGAGAACAGGCCCGAAGGCCAAGTGGCCCTGATCTTTCCCGAGTGGATTCCTGTCTCATCCTTCCCACTCAAGACTACTCCTCCTTTGAATGCCTGGCCTTCAGGCTCTGTTTCTCCTGGCTCCTCTCTGACCATGATCACCTTCTACAGGGCACCCTCTTCCTCTCTGAACGGGCTGACATCACTTTTTCTCTCCTCTGCTTCTCAGCGTCTCTTCCTTGGGGATCTCAACATCCACCTGGACTCTCCTGACTCCTCAGGGATTTTCCGCAACCTCAGCGACTCTCTCTCCTTTTCCATTCTACCCTCTGGTCCGGCCAACTCTGCCGGACATACCTTGTGCTCTCATCTCCTCTGAAATTCCTCTCTCTAACGTTCTCACTACTTCTCTCTCCTGGACTGACCACTTGCTTCGCTCTTCTCACTTGAAGCTTCCAGTTCCCCTGGTAATCTCCCGGCCAGCCCTGCCACCATCCTTCATGGTCATTGGACCCATGAAGAGTGTGTCAGTGACAGCCTTTGCCTCCACCTACTCTCCTCCATCTACTCCTGCGGCTGACTCACATCCAGACACAGCCCTCTCCAACTTTCACCTTTTCATCTCTAACACTCTTGATATCCTTTCCCCTGTGAGGAGGATCCGCCTGAAGCATGCCAAAAAGTGCAATTCCTGGTACGACTCCGACCTGGCTGCCCTGAAATGGAAGTGCAGAGCAGCTGAATGGAAATGGGGGAGCTTCAGGTTCACCCTCTGACAAACTGGCCTGCCACCTACTTCAAAGGCAATATAGACTCTCCATCCTCTCTAAAAGAGTCTACATTCAATCCTGCATCTCTGCGGCATCTAAACATTTTAAAATCTACAAGGAGCTGGCCAACACTGCTGCAGTATCTTCCTCTACCACACCCACCAAGGCCCTCTGCTACCCCCCTGGCCTCTCAATTCACCACTAAAACTCAGGACATCCTGTCCTCTTCTCCCCACCCTCCCTCCACCTCTCTCAGGTCTTCCTTGGCCGCCCCTTCTCCCCTCCTCCTCGCCTCACGCTCTCCTGTCACACCTGATGAGGTTTCCAGACAAGTCCGGTCTATAAAGTCTCTTCCAAACCAGGTCTCCCTGGCCCTCCCTCCCCCCCAGAACCATTAAGGACAACATTGACTCTCTCGCTTCAGCCTTGGCTGATCTCTGCAACCACTCCTTTGCCACTGGAGTTTTCCGCTCTCCTCTCAAGCACTCCCTTGTGCACCCACTTCTCAAAAATCCTTCTGCCAACCCTTCCATCCCGGCAAACTATCGCCTAATTTCTATTACTCCTTTCATGGGCAAACTCCTGGATAAATTGGCTATCTCACAGATAACCCTCTACACTGAATTGCACTTAACCTAGGGCACTGTTCCACTGGGGGCACTTCTCCCCCTTTCTGTCCCCTGCTCTTCTTGTCTGCGCACTTGTACAATCTAAATGATACTAGGTGTAGTTAGAACGTTTGTCTTGTTCTCCCCTGTTTTCCCCCTCCGTGCCTGGTTGCGCCTTGAAGCACTTGTGTATAGGCGCATTATAAATAACCTACTAATCAATCAATCTGGTTCTTCCACATGCCATGAGTTTTATGATTTCATGTATATAGTGATTATATCTGGAAGGAGACTACTTCTGTGATTAACTGCTGCAGGAGGATACCTTTTACTCTTAATGATCAGTAACTGTGTTTTTCCTTCTTTAGATACTGAACACCCCTTTATTTCGAGGACTGGGAAAACCAATGACTTTACAAAGATCAAAGGCTGGAGGGACAAGTTTTCAACAAATACGCCCCCCAAAAGTGAAGGTAAATGACCTAATGTTTCTTAAATTGCTTCCTCTTTGCTCTGTACATGCTGTTGTAATTTACTTTCTGTAGTTAAATGGCCTATTTTATTGAGCCATCTTGCTTCTTAGTTCTCACTAATTCTGTATTGCAGAATGTAGCCTATTTTACAGTGTTAACTGGTCCTGCTGTGGATAAAAATTAGAAAGGAACTGGTCTGTTACATACTCTGTCACCCAACTCTCCTCCTCGTAAACCCTAACGAATTCATGGTCTTCAGATTATTCTGCTGCATCAAGCTGGAGGATCATTAATCACTTTTCTTTTTAATGTAATTTTTAAAAAATAATTGTAAACACAAGGTCAGGCAAATATTATTCTTCATTCGCCCACTTATTGGACATTTGTATGGCACATATACATAAGTGTTTCCAGGCGCCACAAGACAAGGGCTGGGGGGGGAAGGCGTGGGGCAAGCGAACCAAAGAAAAATAAACTGTTATATTGGCCATGTGACAATCCAAGTGCCTGGGGAAAAGGGGAGAAGGGAGAATGAGTGTGGTGGACAGTAAGGACCAGGTTGGGCTAGTACAGGTAAGGGAGCCCAAAGGCAAGTGCTAGGAGGATTTGTAGGGGGTGGTCTGACCCCTGTATGACTCTGAAGGGACCAAGCCCTAGTCGCAGAGGGAGAGTTAGCACAGGAGGGGGAGAGGGAAGGAAGAGGAGAAAAGGAAGGTCTTGAGAAATGTCCAGTACTTAAAACGATCAGGCTTGAGTCTGAGGGGGTCAGGGAGGCAGTTCTAGATAGAGGAACCAGCCGAGCAGAGGGATCTACCTCCCACTCTCTGCTTGGAGAAACGTTTGACGTGCAGAGAGTTGGAGCAAGAAGATCAAAGGACTCTTGCTGGGAGTGAGAACTGGATGAAGAGGTCCCAGACAGCCTTGTGGATGATGCAAAAGCATCTTGAATTTGATCCTTGCGATCACTGGGAGCCAGTGGAGAGATTTTGGGGCTGGAGAGATGCGGTCCCTGGGCTTGAGGCCAAGCATAAGTCTTGCAGTCCTATTCTGGATTAGTTGAAGGGGTGAAGGGAGGAAAGAGGAAGATTGAGGAAGAGGCTGTTACAGTAGTCCAGCCTAGAGAGAACCAGGGCTCTGGAGACTTTGATTCCTTGGGGGAAGGTGAGGAAAGGTAGGATGCCCCTGAGGAGGTGCAGCTGAAAGTTGCACTAATTCTCAAGGTCCGTGATGTGTGGAGATAAAGAGAGAGGAGTCGAAGGTGATGATCCCAAGGTTTTTTCCTCTCTCAGGCGGGTGAGGGCAGGGGACCCAGGGAGTCAGGCCAGAGAGTGGGGGAGGAAGCAAGGGACAGGAGTCCCCATGAGAAGGATCTCTGTCTTACTGGCATTAAGGCAGAGATCATTGGCAGTGCATCAAGCCTGAATAGCAGTCAGGGAGTAGGCAGAGGGGGTAGAGGATGGCAGCTTGAAGGAGAGCTGTGTGTAGTCTGCATAACACTGGAAATGAGGGGAAAAGGTAGAGATCTGGTGGGCCAGAGGAGTCAGGTAGATGTTGAAGAGCCATAGCAATAGGATAGAGATCTGAGGGACGCCACAGGTAAAGAGTGAGGTAAATGAGAGAAAAAAAACAATTTCCACTTCGGATGGTGTGCTAGAAAGGAAGGAGGTAATCCACGCCAGAGCCATTTCAGTGATGCCTAGGATGATATGGAGACGGTTTGAGGATGGAAGGGTTGACTGTGTCCAAGGCAGAAGAAAGATCGAGGAGGAATAGAACAGAGGGAGTGTTAGAGACCATATTGGAGAGTAGATCCTCACAGGTGTTCAGGAGAGCAGTTTCCATGTCCCTGGATGCCCTGAAACCAGACTTGTGGTCATGGAGGCAGCCAGCCTCTTCAGTGTGGAGTGTCAGCTGGGGGATGACCAGCTTCTCCCTGAGTTTGCCCCAAAAAGGGGTGATAAGAGATACAGCGATAGTTAGCCGGGCAAGAAGGGTGAGCTGATGGCCTTTTTTTTAGGAGAGGGTCACAAGGTGGCGCTTCAGGGGTTATGGGAAGGAGCAGTGGCGTGGCACATGAGTGGTTGCTAAGGTCAGCCAAGGCTGGGGCGAGAGAGGCAATGGTTGTCTTTGATGGTTCTGGAGGAGCACGGGAGCACCTGTTTAGAGGAGATTTTCATAGAGCGCACAACTCCAGAGATCTATGGGTGTGGAGAAGGGGGCCAAGAGAGGCAAAAGAAGGGGGAGGTGGGCGAGCAGAGGACAGGATGTCAGAGTTTTGGAGGAGATGTGGGTGACCAGAGCAGAGGGCCTGGGAGGAAGTAGGGGACTGCAACGGTAGCAATGGCAAGTTCCTTGTAGGTGATGCTTAGTGCATGTGGTACATTTTAAATCGCCAAGAAATAAATATTAGGCTAACTCCTACTTATGGCTTCTAGCTGCAGTTCAATTACATAATGGAAAGCTAGCAGCCAAAAGTGTGAGTTAGAATAGCAAGAGCTTGCTTTTCTTTTGATTTAAAAGAAGCAAAAATATGCACTGCACTTTTTCGACTGGCCAGCAAGGTGTTCCAACAACTAACTTTAAGTGCCAAGGACGAGCTATCTCGTCCTTGGGATTACCTCCCCAGTGCCAAGGACGAGATAGCTCTTCCTTGGCACTTAAGGGGTTAATGAAGGAGAAAATGTTAGAAGGCTTTGCATGGTGAAATACCGAAATCGCCAAAAAAGGCCTTGGCCCTGGGGGGGGGAAACCCATGGAAGTTAAAAGGTTAAAGGAAATAATAGATCCGGAATTAAAACAATAATGTAGCCATTATAGAAACATGGACACAGATGGCACACTTGGCTTTTTGTTTTGTAATTGCACAAATGGACACAAATGGACACGTCCACTGGAGCCCCTTGTTTTTAATCTGTATTTCTAGCCCCCACATTTCCATGCTTTTTAATGGCCATAACCCACTAACACACTCGTGATTGGGGTTTTCTATCCAACATTAATGACTCGTAGTTGTTTCAACATTGGATAATAATATAATAAATAATGTATTCCCAGTACTGTCACTAAATATCCAAACACACATGAAACATTCCTAGTTTTATTTGCTGACTCCGTTTTGTACCATAAACTACCCATGGGTATATTGAACAAAAGACAGCTGTGCACCACAATAGCTTGCATACAGGAAAGGGCAATGCGACCCTACAATTGAATATATAAATCATTGCAGATCGTATAGTTTGCTTGTATTTTGTGAGGCTGCCTATTTTGTTTATGGTTCTCTACTAATGGAGTGTCCCTGGATTGTCAGATTTTAAATATTTGCTTCTTGGCCACAATTTCAGCTTTATAGACCCAAGATGCTGGACACAGGCAATCCTATTATTTCTTGCACAAAATTCTACACCATCAGTAGTGGGGAATTTTCAGCTCCATAAACCAAATTCGGGACATTTTTTTTGAAGTTACCTTTGTAGTTTTCAAATGACCATTTACTAGGTATTTCTGGACAAGGTTTAAAACATTACTTGTCGTTCAAATGAAAACCAGCATAACAAAGGGCGAATCACTGTGCTGCCCCTTCATCACCAATATACAGTTGTGCTGGACATTCCACCTCCTTTCCTTTGGTACAACAGCAAGGCATTACCCAGAGTCCCTAAAGAAATTAGATTTACTGGAGCCCAATGTTAATTTTGGATTGTACCCATCCAACCTAAGAACAAACTGGCAGTGTTTCGAAATGGTGTTGCATATAGTGTTCTAATTTAGCTGTCTATTACTAAGATTAATTCCCAGGATTGTCCAAGAAGTATCTTGTGTACAATATTTTTGGGCAGTTCACCTCTTGAAAATGTGGACAAAATATGTTGCTACAATCTATTTTTGAGAGATAAATTGAGCACATAAAAAATACTGCATTAGAATATTATGCCACTAGTGCTTCAATAGTTCCCTTATCAACCTATAAATTACCCTGTCATCCTTGTTCTGGAAAGCGTAACTCACAAACGTTAAACACACATCCGTCGTAAAATATTCAATAAAATAGTCTGCACCCAGACATTTTAACAAAGTTGTACCTGCATGCATCTCAATCACGCTTTAGCCATATATTTTTTGTGTTTGTTTTTTTACAAATTCTTAACAGAAGGAGACTTGAAATCTAGTAATGTACCCAAAAAGATTTTTAAATAGTCAGCCTGGTGGGAACCCATCGCATGTTTCTTTTTTTGTATGCTTTTCTTATTGTGCCTTTGTCAATTGGGATTGGCTCTTTTTGATATTGGTGATTACATTGTGAAACTTTAATTTCACTGTCCTGGGGTGCTAGAATATTTTTAAAAAGCTGGTTTAGAACAATATGAACCAAAAACTCCTCATACTGCCATTCGCTTTGTTGGCTTGATCATTCCCAGAATTTTCAATGAATTTTTGAATGAGGTTGTTTACCATACCTAAGGACGAGAGATGGACTTTCCTTCCAAACCTTGCAGTTGCTGTTAGAATAGCGAAAGTACACCAACCGATTGGGTAACTTCTATTTGAATCATGTGTAGGAATGGCTCTAGTTTGTTGAACATGTACATATATTTTGGTCTAGTAAATGGGCAGTTTAAAACTACCAACTGTTCAAATACATTTTGGATATTGAGTGAAATTACAGAAGTAAATTTTTCCCGTTTCATCCTTCAAGTATGTTCTCACTGTGCAGTGTGTTTCCATTTGTAGCTTTGTTCTTTTAATTTTTGCCAACTTCATAAAAGAATACTTTTGCTAAATTTGCTTGTCGCTGTTGGTAGATGTGCATTTAATAAAGGCACATATTTGTATTGTCTGCCTGTGCTATTTTAATATGTCAATGCTCTGTCTCTACAATAGGAAGTACCTCAGGGGGTCCTATGAAAAACCGTTCAGCTTTCTGCAGTGACAAACTAGATGAGTACTTGGAAAATGAAGCAAAGTTAATGGATACAGATTTGGACCTTGTCTCAAGTGTGGATGCCCCTGTAGTCAGCTACCAGCTACCAATTAAAAGCACTAGCTATGTTCGAACACTGGATAGTGTCCTGAAGAAGCAGCCAACCCCTGCCCCATCCGGCACTTTCACTTTAAAGCCCCTTTCTTCACTTTCTGGTCCGAAGAGGCCTCGACCACGAAATAAACCAGCATCGGCAAGCACCAAAGCAAAACGTGCGTATAGACGCATACTTCCCTCTCCTGTATTGAAGGAAAAGACCAGTATGCCTAATATGCCAGTGAAAACTCCCAAACATCAGCCGGTTCATCTTCAAGCAAGGCAAGAGAACATGTTTTTGTTGCCAATTGTGGAGGATAGCTTGTTTCCCAGGCAAATTAACCTTGCTCAGGCACAACAGCAGCAACTAAATTCTGCACGACCACCTGGAATATCCAAATCATATCTTAAGTTGTTTGACCTTGAGGAATGTGCTGTTTGGGATGGAAAATCTCGTACTTACATCACTGAGGAACGAGCCGATATATCGCTGGCTACTTTACTCACCGCTCAGGTAAGTCACAGGCCCCCATTTGCAATCAAATCTAATTGTTTTGCAATATTCATTGATCAACCACATGTCAGTTACCTGCAGACCTACTCCTATGTTCTACTCCTGTTCTATTATCAACTAACCATTAAATCTGCCACCTAGTGGGCATGACCAAGCCCCTTCCGCACCATATCTTTAATTTCTGCCAATTGGTGTGGATTATAATCTGTTTCTCAGAAGCGCTCAGTGTGAGTCTGGAAGTTGCATTCTATGCGTCTGTGGCAAAATCTATGAGTATTATTAAGTCCAGACCTGGTTTATTCTACTTCCCCTAATGAGCCATATTTTAAGGCATAATCGGGGCGCAATTGTGCTGCTGATGTTATATCAATGGATGTTTATACCTCGCACTATCGCCACCGGAGTGGTCCCATGGTGCTCTGGCAGGTCTGAAAAGCAAGAAGGTAGGGTAAGCTAGTAGGACTGAGTGGGGGAAAGTTCAGGAGAGCTGTGATGTGCCGTTGGCAGCTTCAGTTCGGTTAACACCGTTAGCGTTAGCTGAGTGTACTTGTGAATTTTTTATTTTTCTTCATTTTTTTTTTCAGTCAGTAGTTGTCATGTGCTGTTGTGTGAGGCTATGTGTGGTTTGTTTCGTTGTTGATGAGATCCAAAGTCCCTCAGGGTTATGGTCCCTAACCCCCAACCCCACCCCTACAAGGGAGACCTTCCTTTTTTGTGTGTGTGTATGACTTTCCTTGTACTATTTGTTGTGTAGTTCCAATGGTTGCTGGCAGCCTTTGTTTGATATAAGCTAAAAACATTATCTGGCTTGTAGTTGTGCAGAACGTTCTTTCAAATAGAACCTAGACATCTTTTTGTTTTTACTGAACAATTTACTCTTGTTCGGTTTACTGTCATTATTAATAACATTGTTCTTGGTAATTCGTATAGCAAGATCTCCAATATCCATTTTTATCTCTGGATGGATTTCTGATTGTAATGTGACCGTTGGGTGATTTAATTCCTTGGTAATTGAGTTGTTGAATTCTAATTTATGAACATCATTCAATCAATATTTCCTTTGCAAAGATTCCTTTGTTTATCAACCATTTTAATAATTGACTTCATTCAATAACCTCATAGCCTCAACACATGCTTTGCTGCTTACTTTAGTCTGAGAGTATTCTGTAATTGAATGTAAAAACACAATTGAGAATTACTTTAGAAAACGGTTTACCTCTAGTTTGTGATTAATATTGGAGAATGGCTACTGTGCATACATATTTCACAAAAAAGTCCAAATTCACACAGTTTTGTTATTTATGAAAAACCCTAATGACATGGTTCCTCATCGGATAACCAGTAGATATGTTTATTGATATGACTGTAAAGCAGTTATTTCTATGAATGTATCCCACTAAAGGAAGAAGCACTAACCTGGGTGATTTCAGAAGATTTAACCAAAGTGCAGCATTGAGGTTTACAATGACAAAGCATTCTATTGCGAGTGTCTTCAAAATACAAATCTAGAATTCCATCATATCCTAATACAAGATTGATTACAAATTATTTTAGAATAGAGAGGGGAAATTATCTATGTAATAAATTGCATCATGAAAGAATACCTTGGATCCTTCATTGGGTCTCACTGACCCTGGCTTAAGATTCTATTATGTGCCGCCATTACTGTCTCATGCATGTTACAAATGAGCTTCAATCTGATAACTATACAAAACATCTGTGTGCGTGGATTGCTGACTTTTTTTGACGTACGCTTGTGAGGGAGGTTATGCTGTGACTACAAAAAAGAGCTGCATTGTAACAGTGTGATAAACATAAATGAATATGCTACGTTGGATTCACATTTTACTAAGTTGTGTTAGAAGTTCATAAAGAAGTGTAGAATATAAACTGATGTAACTTGGTTCATATGTTATTTCTTTTAATTGAGTAAAGCATATAATACTCTGCTGTGAAAAAATTACAATGTTAATTATGTGCATTGAAAATATTTGTCTTATTTTGCATGCTGATAGCAAAGGATCCTGTGTCTCATATGGTTTTCACTGGCTTAACATCATATCAAAGTGTGTACTTGTACTGCTCTCAAATATAGGGTTTTGGATTTAATGTAACTAGGTTGATAACATTCAGAAATTATGCTCTCCTAGTGGTAGATGGGGATATCAAGTTGTCAACATTCGCTTTGATGTACCCCACTATAGAGCATCCAACATCAAGTAATTGTTCCTTTTATAAATTCAATTATTTTGAATGTTCCTTCTTCAGGCTGTGAACCTTGGAAAATTAAATATAATATAAATACCCTTAAATCAGGGCTAGAAATGTAAACTTGTGAGCGACTTGTCATTTGCTCTGTGCATACTCTCGCGAGCACGCACATGCATACACTTACTTGCAAAGAGTCGATTATCA